>NC_090996.1:19809737-20434737 GCF_041146395.1 Eulemur rufifrons
TCAGCACTTATTTAAAAAAAAAAAAAGTACATTCTGACGCAGCAAATCTGCATCTCAGAAGGATTCACACATTTGTCTGAGGATGCTATATAAAATTTTTTGCACTACTATTTATAATCCAAAGAAAAGAAAAAAACAAAAAGTCTATCAATGTGGATATAACTTACTAAACCATGCTACACTGAAACTATGGAACAGTATATAGCAGATAAAAAGAAAGAATGAAAGCTTCATGAATAACCTACAAATGCCACTTCATTTCTTTTTTCTCGATATAGCTACCCAGTTGTCCTTAAACCACTTAGTAAATAACTTGTCTTTTCTCCCACTTGGATATGCTCAATCTTTGTAATATGCTAAATCCTCATCTATTCTTGGATCTATTTCTGTACTCTATTCCATGCCATTGATCTATCAGTCTATCCTGTGTCTGTAGTTTGCTGTTATAAATTTCATTGTTTTATAATGTATCGTAAGATATGGCGGAGCAGGTTATTTCTCATTACTCTTCTTTTAGGGAATGTTTTCAGTAATTGCTGCAAGTTCCAAGAAAAAAAATAGTATTGAAATTTTGATTGAAATTGCATTGAATTTATAGATTTATTTAGTGAGAATTGACATCTTTACAATTTTGTCTTCTTATCCAAGTGCAAGATTTGACACTCCATTGATTCAAATCTTCTTTTATGGCCCTAGTAGAGGTTTATAGTTTTATTCATATGGATCCTGCACATTGCTTGTTAAGTTTATCCCCAGATATTTTATGAGTATTGTCTCACAAGCATATGGATTTCAGTATGTCTAAAAGTTAAACTTTTAATCTACTTCTTCAAATCTATTCCTTTGCCAGATCCCTACCCCTATTGCAATTAGGCTATCTATGTTCACCCTGGTGCAATTGCCAGGAATACAAATCATTTCTGAGTCCTTCCTCAACTTCACAGCAACTCATGACCAACTCATAACCTTCTCTAAAGTATATCTCAAACGATTGACTTCTCATCCTTTCTGCTACCACCCTCCTTGTCTAAGCCAATCCACCATCTTAATTTATTGCAATAGGTTTAACTGGTCTATGTCTTCTCTTTTCTTCTTCCAATACATTCTTTATACAGTAGGATTTTTGTAAACAAGTAAATTGATCATATCACTCCCATACTCACAGGCCACCAATGGCTTCACATTGCTCTTAGATGCAATTCAACATCTTTGGCAAGGCCCTAAATGCTCTATCTCGTATTTCTTCAGCCTCATATACCAGTACTTTCCTTCATCTTCATGACACGCAAGCCCCACTAGACTTATTTCAGTTCTTCAAATTACCAGCCATAGTTGATTAGATTATTATTTCTAATTCTTTGTTTCCTCTACATAATAAAATTACACATCTTTTTCTCATCAATATTGGACTTGGCCATGTGATTTGCTTTGCCCAGTGGAATGTAAACAAACATGATGCAAACAGAGGCTTTAAATGTATTTGCATGGTTTGGTTTAGCCACCTGCACTTCTGCAATCTGGCAGGAGAAGAGCACACTCTGACTAACTGCTGATCCAGACTGAGAGACAAGTGGGACACACCTGAACCCAACCCATAGCCCAAAGTAGCGCTGCCCCCAAGCAACCTGCACACCCTTGAGCAGAAAAATACATGTTTGTTGTTTTAAACTACTCAGATTTGGGGAAAACATCCTATGCTCATGGATTGGAAGAATCAATATTGTTAAAATGTCCATACTCCTCAAAGCAATTTACAGATTCAATAAAATTCCCATCAAAATACCAGCATCATTTTTCACAGAATTATAAAAAAAAATCCTAAATTTCACATGAAATAAAAAAAGAGCCTAAGTAGCCAAAGCAATCCTAAGCAAAGAACAAATCTGGAAGTATCACATTACCCAACTTCAATTTATACTACAAGGCTATAGTAACCAAAACAGCATGGTACTGACCAAAGACACATAGATCAATGGAACAGAATAGAGAACCCAGAAATAAAACCATATACCTACAACCAAATTATCATCCACAAAGCAGACAAAAACACACACTGGAGAAAGGATGCCCTATTCAATGAACTGTGCTGGGAAAATTGGACAGCCACATGCAGAAAAATGAAACTGGATCTCTCTCTCTCTCTCACCATGTACAAATAGCAACTCAAGATGGGTTAAAATCAAAATAATAGATTAGATAATAATAATGGATTAAAGACTTACATGTAAGACCTGAAACAATAAGAATTCTTGAAAACTTAGGAAAAACTCTTCTGGACATTGCCCTAGGCAAAGAATTTATGACTAAGACCCCAAAAGAAAATGCAACAACAAAAATAAACAAATCAGACTTAATTAAACTAAAAAGTTTCTGCACAGCAAAAGAAATAATCAACAGAGTGAATAGACAGCATACAGAATGGCAGAAAATTTTTGCAAATTATATATCTGATAAGGGACTAATATCCAGAATCTACAAGGAACTCAAACAACTCAGCAAGAAAAATCAAATAACCCTGTTAAAAAGTAGGCAAAGACATGAACAGATGTTTTTCAAGAGAGGATAGATAAATGGCCAGGAAACATATTAAAAATGCTCAACTTCACCAATCAGCAGAAAAATGTAAATTAAAACCACAATGAGATACCACCTTACCCCTGTCAGAATGAAACATTATCAACAAGTCAAAAACAATAGATGTTGGCACAGATGCGATAAAAAGGTAACAATTATATACCATTGGTAGGAATGTTAATTTTAGTACAACCTCTCTGGGAAACAGTATGGAGATTCCTCAAAGAACTAAAAGTACACCTACCATTTAATCCAGCAATTCCACTACTGGTATCTACCCAAAGGAAAAGAAGTCATCACATCAAGAAGACACATGCACTCGTATGTTTATCGCACCACAATTCACAACTGCAAAGATATAGAATCAACCTTAGTGCTCATCAATTGATAAGTGGATAAAGAAAATGTGGTGTATATATTAATATATCACAGAATACTCTTTATCCATTAAAAAAGAATAAAATAATGTCTTTTGCAGCAACTTCAATGGAACTGGAGGCCATTACCCTAAATGAAGTATCTCAGGAACAGAAAAGCAAATACTGCATGTACTCACTTAAAAGTGAGAGCTAACCTATGGGCATACGTGGTCATACAGAGTAGTATAATGGACTTTGGAGACTCAGAAGGGGGGAGGGTGGGATGGGTGAGGGATCAAAATTACCTATTAGGTGCAATGTACACTATTCAGGTACACTAAAAGCCCTGACTTCACCACTATTCAATTCATCCATGTATCAAAAAATCACTTGCCCCTCCCAAATTTATTAAAATAAAAATAAATAAATAGATAAATACCACCATTTCAATGAAAAAAAATAAACTAAGATTTAGGGATTATTACACAGCATTTATCATAGCAGTAGCTCAATAAGGCACTAAATTCTTCCCTACATCAGGAATTTTATTTAATATATGCCTATTTTTCTAGACTATGAATTTCATGAGGGTAAAACCTCTATCACCTGTATCTGTTCCATGTACTTCTAAATAGCCAGAGCCAGAGCCTCTTGTTTTGTGGTAGGGGCTACCTAAATGTTCATGAAAAAATTAATGTAAATACTACCTTTGATTCCATTAAACGTTGTATAACACTGTTGTGGGTATATAATTGTTTTTAGTTTATTCTGTTATCCATCATTTAACTGAACTCTCTTATTGCTCCTAATCATTTTCTAGTTAATTCTCTTGGATTGTCTAGAACTGAAATCAAACCACTGTTTGTTAAGTTGTGGTCCCAGTGAACCATATCTCTCGGTATTCTCATTCTTGTGTAGTCTCTTGCCTTTAATTCTAGGCTGGGTCTGTGACTTGTATTTAATCAATAGAATGGAATTGTAGTGACACTGTGCAGGAACAGTGTCACTACCATTAGGAAGCCTAGCAACTTCTGCTTTTGTGCTGTCCGGAGCCCTGATTCACCTTACAAGAAGTCTGGTTCCCCTGCTGGAGAGACCACCTGGAAGGGCTGTACAGAGAAAGAGTGTAAAACCCACCCCATTTGGCAGAATCGTGAGGAAATAAAATGGTGGTTGTTTTGCCACTGAGTTTTGGGGTAGTTTGTTACACATCAATAGGTAATTGAAAGATCTGTAAATAACATCAATTTTGTGTCCTCAATTAAAATTGTTATGCCACTTGATACTCTTGTGGAAGTGTGTTGGCTAGTTCTTTGATCCCATTTTGTGACCCATCCAAAAAATATAATAAATCTTAGTATTTGCTCAGGAAAATAAAATTAGCAAAAAAGGCATCAAACCA
The DNA here is from genome assembly GCF_041146395.1 of Eulemur rufifrons. Taxonomy (NCBI): domain Eukaryota; kingdom Metazoa; phylum Chordata; class Mammalia; order Primates; family Lemuridae; genus Eulemur; species Eulemur rufifrons. Next base: position 19,814,073 of record NC_090996.1, read on the forward strand.
TTGAATTGATATTGTTTATTTAAGAGCATGGAATTATGGAGGAGAGCTTTCTCTTTTTATGTTTTTCTATAAAGTTTAAATTTTACATGATTAGGAACAATAATTGGTTAAATGATGGATAACATCCCTTACTGGTATAATAGAAAAGATATTAATAATGTGACTATAAGCTTCATTTTATTCCTCACTTTAATGGGAAATGTTTTAACATTTCACCATTAAGCCAAGCACTGACTTTTTTTTGTTATATGTATAAATGTGTGTGAATTTTATATATTTTTTCATGTTAAGTACATTTCCACTTATTATTATGTAACCAAATGTTTAAAATCAGCATTGGGCTTTGAAATTTATTGAATATCTATTTCTGTGGGCTTCATGCTAGAGATGCAGGGATGGTTCAACATACGCAAATCTATAAATGTAATTCACCACAGAAATAGAACTAAAAACAAAGAACATATGATCCTCTCAATAGACACAGAAAAAGCATCCGACAAAATTCAACACCCTTTTATGATAAGAACACTTAACAAAATAGGCATGGACAGGACTTACCTCAAAATGTTAAAAGCCATATATGACAAACCCACAGCCAACAAAATACTGAATGGGGAAAATTGAAAGCTTTCCTGCTTAGAACTGGAATCAGACAAGGTTGCCCTCTACCACCACTTCTATTCAACAAAGTGCTAGAAGTCCTAGCCAGAGCAATCAGACAAGAGAAGGAAATCAAGGGTATCCAAATGGGGGCAGAAGAAGTCAAACTATCACTCTTTGCTGATGGTATGATCTTATATCTATAAAACTCCAAAGATTCTGCTAACAGACTACTGGAATCAATAATTCGGCAAAGTCTCAGGTTACAAAATCAATGTACACAAATCGGTAGCATTCATATGTACCAACAACAGTCAAGCTGAGAATCAAATATAAATTATAGATTTTCTTTATAAATATACCTATTTATAATTTATACCAATATGAGTATGATAATTTATATTACCTAATATTAAACCATACTTGTATTACCAATTGTCTTGGTGAAAGAACAATCCTCTTAATACAGAGAATTCTGCGAGGAAAGATTGGGGCTTGAGAAAGAAGCGGATCAGTGTCCCCAGGTCCCTTCCTTCTGAGTCCCCACCCCCGGAAGTTAAGCACTGTCTACATTCTTTAAAGGAAAACTCAATTGTCCTGCATTTTCTGCACACCAAATCTCCTATGATTGTAATCCACACTCATGGCCTAAGCCACAGTGATTTTCAGTTATGTTGAAAGATCAGCATTTCAATCTAGACAACCAAATAGTTGAGGCAAGCAGCATGAAAGAAAGGTAGGAGGTTGAATGAACAAAGGAACTAACACCAAATGAAGTAGAGTTAATGCAAGAATCAGAAGTGACCTCTAACATAAGCATGGTTAACATACCAAGAGATATTTGAGTAGATATCACATTCTTAAATCAAAATGAAGCTGCCAATGATAAAAAGAAACCGAGTTCTTATACATTTAAAGAAATAGTTGCCAAAATTAAAAACCCAACATAAAAGCTGAACAGAAGGACAAACACATATGAAGACCAATTTAGTGAGCTAGAAGACTGATATAATTTATTCACCAGAATGCAGTGCTAAAGCAAAAGAATTTTTCTACCTCTTACGCTCTCTCCTTCCTTCTGATGCAGCTCTGGAAAATTTGGAGGCAGCTGGATGAGTAGGGCAAGAGGAACCAGGAAAAGGAGAAATGGACACCCATACCCTCCCCTCCCACAGTGGGCTGCCAGCCCAAAGCATGCCCTAGCTCAGGAAGAGAGGGGCTTTCACTTCTCTTTCAGAACTCTTTAAATGGAATGTAAAGTATTACATGTATTTGCTGAAATGAGACTTTTCTGTGGCTTGAGGTAGCTGGAGGACTCAGTGACTAGTAATAGCCAAAAAACTCATGGGGCTTCCCGGGAATTTCTCTCAGGGCTGCATAACAGGTTTGAACACACAGTGGGAAACAAAAATAAAATTGCTAAATGATTATCCCTATAGTCCCAATGGTTCCAGCTAGTGGCTCCATTTGATTCTCAAACTATACAAGATAATAAAATCAGAAACTCCAGGGGAGCTTGTTAAAAATAGATCTGGAGGCCCCAGGCCCCAGAAATCGAGACTCAGGAGGTCTGGGGAGGATAGCCCTCCCAGGTAATTCTGATCAAGGTAACCTGATCCCCACACCTTAAATAATTCTCTTCACACCCATAGCCCAACCTACAATCATTTTCCTCTGTGACTCGATGAAAGCTTTTCATTGCTCTTGAAAATCCCTTCCTCCATTTCAACAGCCTGAAATTTCATTCCTTTTGCAAAGCTCTCCTGGACTCCTTCTGAGCTTCTGTGCTCCCATTTTCTTCCCTTCCTTGAAGCACTTGTAACCTCCCCCAAATTTTTGCATTCTGGTTAAAACTGAGGACTTTGGAGTGAGACAGACTGCAGTTCAGGTCCCAGCTTTGCCACTTTTAGGTGTTTAATTTGACCAAATCATTTAAACTCTCTAAGCCTCACTTTGTTCATTTGTAAAATGGTGGTAATGTAGACAGAATTATATTAATATGACATCCAGAATTTTATTTTTAAAAATCCAGGTGGGGGAAGTAGGCAGGGTATGAATGAATCAAAACTGGCCATAGATTGATGATTGATATAGTTGGATGATGAGATATAGGAGTGTGTTTTATAATTGTCTCTATTCTGTGTGTATTTGAAATTTTCATAAATAAATCTTAGAAAAAATAAGTTTAAAATATGAATGCCCCATCAGAAAAATGGATAATCAAAAGGAACTCTTAGTAATACACAAAAGAACTATAAATGGCCATGTTTTTAAATGTTTGGTTTAACTAATATTTTTTAAATGTAAGTTTTACAAATAAACATAATATCTATTAATCCCCAACTGGGATTAAATAAAATGATATATATTAAATGCATATCACAGTATCTTTCACATAATTCTCAATAAATGTTAGCTATTTTCATTTCTTCTTTAAGGCAATTTGTGTGAATGCATTTCCTCCCCTCCCTACACTATACCATGAACTCCTAAGAGGAGAAACTGTGTTTCAGTCTTTGTCATACCCATAGTGGCCAGTGCATGAACTTGAGCCAAACCAGGTACCCAGTAAATATTTGTGGAATGAGTTTTACTCATTCAATAGATATTTGCATGACACATACTGTGTAATTTATGCTATTCTAAGCACTTTACAAATATAAGTCCATAGTCTTACCATAATCATAATCATAGACTAACCCAATGAGGCCTCTGTCTACAAACTGAGAAGACAGGATCAGCAAGATAAGTAACATGTTTAGGATAACAAGATAGTAAATGGCAAAGCTGAGATTTGAACTTAGGCATGAACTTGACATGGGTTGCAGTTCATGCACTTGATAATTATGTTAGGCTGCTCCTCGCTCAGTTATGAAGGCTGCCTTCACCCTAACTCCCAACTCTTCTTCTGGAACCTGCAGATGGTCCACCTATGAATGAGCTAAAGAAATTAGCAAGGGGGTGGATATATGGGTGTAGAGCACACCCAGTGGTGTGCTTGAGCTGGTTCATGTGACCTGTTGACAACCACTGTGCATGCCTTCAGTGACATCTTATTGGTAACTTCACATTGGCCTTGGTGGGAGTATTTACACCAGGGAAATCGGCAAACACTACAAATCAGAGTTTTTTTCTTTTATCCGCAAGCTGATTGTCAAGCATTTCCCAGCACACCCCCAGGTCTATGTCAGGTGATCAGGCGACCTTGAACATCAAAATTTGTGAGTTGTCTTTGTTGATAGGCAGTTTCATGGTGCATGGGTAGAACAAGCTTGCTTTTAGGGCCATGGGGAGAGACATGAATGAATGCATGCATGCATGAATGCATGAATGAATTCTCCTGAAAGATTCGTAATGTGAACTCCTAAAGGAAAGGCATTATAAGCAATTTTGGTAATTGTACCTTTTCAGGTGGCAAATGAGAGAGGCATCCCCTACAGACTGCAGTCATCTAAGTACTCAAGCATCATTATTCAATCAGACATCTTTTCATGGAGCACAGTAAATAGACATTGTCAGGGGACTTGGCAACAAGCCAGTTTTTTGCAACATCCTTCCCCTTTCAGTAAGGAGAGTGGGAAAGTTCGTGATGGAACTTTCTCTGCTGAAAGAAACAAACATGGGTTGGACTTTCCCAGCAGATGCAGGCTCACTTGCTGCTCCAAGATCAAATACACGAACAGGAAGCTGGAGCATCTCACACCTCAATCATCTCTCTACCAAAACCACAGCGGCCGGCCTGAGCAAGGAATGTGTTAATAATTTTTAACATCTGCACAGGAAGTGATACTTTGGTACACAGTTAATTTAGACCAAGGCTGGATTACAAATTATCTGTGAGAGCTAACACTGTCTGGCTCTTTACCTGATTTGTAACCATGTAGCCACTCCAGAAGCATTGAAACAATGCAGTCTGAACAAATTCCGGTACATGCTTTAAAAAAAAAAGGCTGAGAGACCTACATAGATTCCTTGACTCATTTTGAACTTTCCAGATACCACATTTGGAGAAATCACTGTGCAACCCTGCTGAATATTTTTAATATGTACTGAGAAAATGTGAGTATATTCTTTAAAAATATCTGTTATCGGAGCAGCAAGATAGTAAAACAGCTGCCACCAGAGTCTGATTGCCTAGCACCTAATAGGTGCTCAATAAACGCTTGTTGAGTGGATGCCATGGAGTTATTAGGAGAAAGGCAAGGAGCTTATAGGAACATGCCTCTTATTTTTCTCTAGCTTACACAAAATGAAAAATTGACTAGTAAGGAATGAGATTTTTCTCCTTCTTGGAAAGCTCAGAGAAGGCAAAAGAAGCAGGATGTTATGGGAACTAATATTTAATACTAATAAGGAAACTAGGAAGCAAAATATTTCCTTCTCACCAAGTGAAAGCAGGTCATTGAGGCTTCCTATGAAATTTGGAGATAATCTCTTGTAAGAACTGTTGACTTTAGAGATGCTCTGAAGTTCCGACTACAAGAGCTGAGCCCCAGAAAGTTTTTGAGAATTATCCTTCTCCTGAGTTCTAGCAGAACAATTAGGATTAAACTAAATGTTCACCATAAACAGTTGAACTTCACAAAGAAATATCCTAAACCATAGCTAGATGTTTACATTAATATTTTTCTCAAATTCTTGGACATTTTTTAGTATTGATATTGGTGGTCAGTTGATTATGATTTATTTTATTTAGAGTATTTCTTTGGCATAATTAACTGGCTGGGTTCTGAAGTAGAGACTCAAGGAGATGTTTGTGAGTCCCTGATCCACTTTCTTCTCTAAGAACTCTCCTTATCCAGGGCTGGACCTCGGGCAGTGTGACCTTCCTACGTGTCCCTGCTTCCCTGTACCGCTGTCTGGGTCAGGGTAGACGCCACTCAGGCTAAGAAAAATCATCTCTCTCTGGGGAATTTGGAGTTGGGATGGTAGGGACAGATGCTAGGGAACACAGGGAGCAGTATGACTGTTGGACAAGTAACTTGGGAGCTCTGCATCAGCCAAGGGTTGTAAAAACAGAACCAGTCTTTTGAAAAAGTGTAAAACATAAATGCTGCCCAAAAACTAGAGGCGAAAATAGGTGGCCTGGGGAACAAGAGAGGAAATATTAATAGCTTCCTGGGTTCCAAACAGCTTCATGGACTCTGCTTCCAGCCTTCCCAACATCTAATTGCTCACTTTTTTCTTGTCTTAGGTGAAAAATATGAGTGTCCCTTCTAGTAAATCTTTTTTGGTGTCAACTGGCTTAAATTCAGTGGAAAGTGGGTTTCTGTCACTTGCCACCAAAAGAAGATGAGTACTGGTCCCTGAGGAAATCTTCACTCTCTGGTCCACCAGGCCACCAATCACCAGCCTTCCTTTACCTGACACCTGCAGGCAAGTCCAAAAAAGTTTCATCCCAGGGTCAGCAGCGCCCTGGATCCCAGTGCCAGACCTGCCTCCATTCAGCCATGTGACTTGGAACACATCCATGACCTTGCTGTGACTCAGTTTCCTCTTGTCCAGTGGTGCCTATCTCAAGGCCGCCTCTCTATGTTTTTGTGAGGTGCCAAGGGGACCCTCTGTAGATCTGGTTAAAGTGATCATTCCTCCCACCTAGAAATTTTGGGTGTTGGCTCCTTTATTGATCTTGAAATCTAGAGCTCTAAAAACAACGATATTAAGAAATATCTGGAATATTTCATGCTCATCCAGTGCCCATTTTAAAAGGCAGAGGCAGATTGGGAGCATTGGCTCTGCTGGCCGTCTCACCACGAGGTAGGAAAACTGGACCCAGCAACATGAAAAAGGGCATGAGCAGGGGAGAGGAGGGTCTTCACAAGCATTATCTAATTTAGTCTTTACAAATGATCTTATTCCCATTCTGCAGATAGAGAAACTGAGACCAGAGAGTCTTAGTAACTTTCCCAAGTCCCACAGGTGACAACTGGGAGGGCTGGAACCATAACCCAGGTCTGCCTGACTCTACCCCTGACTCTCCCACTGCCTACGCTGATCACATTCCTTCCCGCCTTGCCTTGTTGTAGACACTGCCCCAGAGAAGTAACAAGGCACGACCCAGAACAAGCCAAGATGCTGCTCTTCCTCGATCTTTGTAGAAGGTCAGTTGCCCAGAGCTAGTGTTTGTACTTTTGATCTGACTCAGTGATTTTCTAGAAGGCAAGCCCACGGAGAAATGGATCATTTCCTCTCATCCAGGTACGAAGTCCCGCTGGTCTCTGACTGCCCAGTTCAAGTCCCGTCTCCATCCCTGACCGGATGTGGGGGTCTTAGACAAGCCCGTCACCTCTCTATGCTCAATCTCCTCCCCTGTAAAATAAATGTTAAAATAGCATCAACGCCAGAGGCTTGTTCTGAGGATTCAACAACAAAAGCCATGGGAAGCACTTAGTGAAATGCCCGGCAGGCAGTTAGCACCTGAAAAATGTTAGTTATTAAGGGGAGCATCTGCTTACCTGCCTTCCCTTAGCGTAAGTGGCACCCTTCACTTTTAATCAGATCTATGCCTTTATTCATTTGCTCTCTCCCTCCACAAACACTTATTAACTGCACGCTATTAGAGCACACAGACCTGGACCCATATTGACCTTTGGGGTCAGGAAAGGTGCTACTGAAGAGGCGACTCAGAGAAATGAAGAAGCAAAGAGGGATACTGCTGGCAGAGAGAACAATGTGGATTAAGGCCAGGATGAAGAAAGGTATATATAACACATTCTGGAGAATAAGTAGTTCATTTTTAAAATGTAAGTCCGAGCACATCACTCTTAGGCTCAGGAAAATCCAGTGGTTTCTCATCTCACTCAAGGTAAAAGCCAAAGTCATTACAATGGTCTACAAGACCCTAAACGATCTGCCCCAACCTTCTCTCTCTCCCTTCTCTGCTCCAGCCACACTGGCCTTCTCACCAATCCTTGAAATAGCCTCAGGGCCTTTGCACTCACTGCCCCCCTCCTGTAGATACCCACGTGGCTCGCTCCCTCATCTCCTTCAAGTCTGGATTCAAATACCACCTCGGTGAGGTATTTCCTGAACACCCTCTTTTAAATTGCACCACCCTCCCCTTTCTTCCTACTCCTTTCTTGCTTATGTTCAGAAGTATCATGTATAGAGTCGCTGAACTCTTTGCCTCTTCAAAGTGGTGAATCAGGAATATCAAATGCATTTATTTTGCATAACTCTTTAAACAGTTTACACCCTGGTCTGGCAGTGCTCTCGGTACTATTAGTAGTAGAGTCCTCAGCATTTTTAGGTTTAATCAGATTAGAAAGCCAACTCCAGAAACGGCAAAACCAGTTAAGGAAATTCATCCTTAAAATTCTGTTCCTCCAGAAGCGTTCCTAGTACAAAAATCTGTAGTAGTCCGAGTTCTCCAGAGGGATGGAGCCAATCAATAGCATATATACGAAAGGGAGCGTATTAGGGAGAATTGGCTCACATGGTTGCAAAGGCAAAGTTCCACAATAGGCCCATAGGCCATCTGCAAGGTGGGGAATGAGAAAAGCCGGTCACATGGCTGACTCCAAATCCAAAGCCTCAAAACCAGGAAAGCCAACAGTGCAACACCCCTCCCCCCGTCCAGGCTGAAGGCCTGAGAGCCCCCTGACGGCCACCAGTGCAAGTCCTGGAGTCCAAAGGCCAAAGACCCTGGAGTCTGATGTCAAGGGCAGGAGGAGAATAAGCATCCCACTCTGAAAAGGACAGAGAGAGAGCGAGCGCGCGCGCACAGCTAGTACAAGCAGGCTGAAGAAGGGGGATACTGAGCTTGCTGAGTTTCCTCCCAGCAGGGACGGACGCTGACTGGGGACACAGCTCCCACCTAGGAATACATTGTAGCTCAAACCTCTCTGCTGTATCCACATGCTATAGTCTCCAGCAAACTGATTTTAGTACCCAGCCTTCCCCCGTGTTCAGTGTCATACCAGTCTCTGTTGTTAATTGGCAGAATGAGAAAGAAAAAAGGAAAATTAAGTTCAGGAATTTTTGAGATTGAGGTGTGCTATGGTTTGAATGACTATGTCCCTTCCAAAATTCACATTGCCACTTAATCCCCAGTGCAGCCGTATTAACAGTGCGGGCCTTTAGGAGGTAATTAGGCCATGAGGGCTCCACCCTCATGGATGGGATCAGTGCCTTATAAAAGGCCTGGAGGGAGCTGGGCAGGCCCTTTTGTCCTTCTGCCATGTGAAGGCACAGGCTTTGTCCTCTCTGGAGGAAGTATCATTCAAGTACCACGGTGGAAGCAGAGACCAGGCCCTTATCAGACGCCAGATTTGCTGGTGCCTTGACCTTGGACCTCTCAGTCTTTAGAACTATGAGAAAATAAATTTCTGTTCCTTATAGATTATCCAGGCTAAGATACTTTGTTACAGCAGCACGAATATACTAAGGCAAAGTGAGCACAGAAGCTTGAGAATGTGCTGCTGCCTAGAGTCCCTGCTCCCTGCTCCTTACTGTAGCGTTTCATAATAGCAGTGGCCCAGGCCTGGGTCGTACTTCTAAGAGAAGGGAAATTATTGTACCACATTCAGGGAGACTGCATGAGAGAACCTGCCACATCCCCTCTTACGTGTGGCAGGGAAGGGGGACATGGGGTGGGGAAAAGGACTGGGGTTGGACCCAGCACAGGCACCAGCCAAAGGACCAGCAAAGCAAAAGCTGGAGCAGCTGTTCCCACTCAAGCCGCGTAGGTTCCCTGGAAATGACTAAGATGAGAGAGGTGAAGTCCTAACTAACAACTAGGTACCAAGGCAGGGCATAGAGAAAGCCTGAGCCCACTGCATGGAACACCACCAGCTCCAGGGTCCACAGTCCAGTTGTTTTGACAGCAATGCTAAAACTAGGTGGGGAAAGTATGAGAGTTGGTCTATAGAGGTAATGCAGGCTCAGAGACAACAGGAATTAACGAGACGAGAATGCACAACAAGTGGAGACACTGTTGGTCTGAGTGCATTCATTTAGATAGTATATGGGGCTGCAGAACCCGTCCAAGGTCATGATGCTTGGACATTGCTGCATAAATCTCAAAGATGTAGCCTTTTAAGTTCAACATGTGATATCAACCAATAATATGTTCAAAAACCTTCCTACGTCCTACTCTTCTGGGGCCAACTTTATAGCCTGGTGTTGAAATAGTGTTTTTTCAGTGAGTTCTTTATTAAACTTGTTTCTTGACTTATGACCTGTCAACAAAGTGGGCCGCTGTCTCCTAAAATATAGATCTAGCTTTTCTAAGTCCCACACCTTGACTGGGCACTGCTTTAGGAGAGGTTTCTCTTTTGATGGATATTTCTCTGCTGAAATAGATCATCAGTTCTTTTCGTTTGTGTTCTTGTCATGCCTGAAGCATTTATGCCTTGCTTAAGCCTTTCATTATAATCAGCTGCCCTTAGCTTGCTAGTCCCTGCAAGGGCTTTGCCTCAATCATATGTGCATTAGAACAATTGCCCTTTTAGCTGTGGATCAAGTTATCTTTGGGGTGCCCTATGGAAATGAGAACACTTCAAAATGCTAATTTGTAATGAGCCAGAAGTTGATGATAATACAACTGTGAGTGAACTGGTGAGAAGGCCAAATGGACGGACCGAGAAGAACATGGCTGGGGAAAAGAAGTGAGCTGACCAAACGCATGGACAGAGAAAAAGGGGGAGAAAGAGAAACACAGGCAAGTCACGACTGCCAGCGGGAGTGGTACTAGGCTGTAAGAGCAAGCGAAAAAGACTAATTTTTTGTTACTATCCCAACAGCTGAGGAACGGAAAACAATATAAGGCTTGGAAGTCCCCAGGGGAAACAAAGTGGATCTGATTAGAGTAGTAACTGGTAGGATGAAGCACTTGAAAAAACTGTATATACAAGAAAGCAAAGTAGTACAAATAAAAGGGAAAAAAATCTTGTGGATGTGGTTTGTAAAAGAAAAGAAAAAGAAGACAAGGCAACTAGAAATTCTAGGGAATGGGAGAGGAGGAAATTTTTCAAGAAAAGAGATATAATTATAATATACCTTTTGGTTCTTCAGTAAATAATATTTACTAGTGACATAATTATAAACAGTCATATCATTATCTGAGAAGGACGGGAGACAGAGGAGAGGATAAGAGAGCTAAATCCTCAACCGTTGTTTGAGGATGTTAAATATCTATCTGAAATGGATACATCAAGAAGTAGGTAAAGAAGCTTATTACTTATGTTTTTCAACACTGCTAAAAGTTAAAAATGGTTGCCTCCAGAGCAGGGAAAGAGGAAGAGCAGGAGATTGTTGCTTTTCATTACAAGCTCTTTGGTGCCGTTTCTTTTTTTTTTTTTTTTTTTTCAGTTAGCATGTAACTTAGCGTCACAAAAAATTTGAGCATCTATACTGTGCTAAGTATGTTCTACATCCCTATTTCTTTCGAACCTCACACCAACAAAAACACTTCTCTCATGCTCACTATGTGCCAAGTATTTAACATTTATTCTCTCATTCCATCTTTGCAACAACTTTATGAAGGTAGTTTGTCTTATTTTGCCCACTTAACAAATGGGATCTGGTTTAACCAATTTGACACTTATGCTGGGTCTCTCCCCTGCATTACACAAATCTGTATTTAAACAGATGAGCTAATGATTGTACTACTGCACTCCAGCCTGGGTGACAAAGCCAGATGCTGTCTCTAATAAATAAATAAATAGTCTAGATCAAGAGTCTGAGATTAGAAAGGGATAATAAAAGTCTTTTTTTTAATTAAATAACTAAAAATATGAACTGATTGGGTACAAGAGGAGAACATTCATTCCCACCACCCTCTATTCAGCCTAGTGCGGGAAGTTCTATCCAGTGCAGTAAGGTAAGAAAAGGAAATAAAAGGTACACCGATCACAAGGGAAGGAACAAAATGGTCCATATTTGCAGATGACATGATGGTCTACATACAATGTCCCAGGGAATCTATTATACAAAAAAAAAAACCCTAGAAGTAATAAATAACTTCAGCAAGTTTACAGGATATGAGATAAACATACAAAAATCATTTATATGTCTATGTTAACAATGAACACCTGGAAACCAAAATTTAAAATATAGTACCCTTTATAATTGCTCAAAAAATGAAATCTAACTAAATATGGATAGCAATTATATGCTAAAAACTATAAAATCAAAGTTCTAAATATACAGAGAGACATAGTATGTTCATGAATAAAAGACTCAGTATAGTAAAGCTGTCAATTCTCTCCAAATTGATATGCAAATTTCACATAATTCCTGTCAAAAGCCCAGCAAGACTTTTTATAGACATAGACAAAATTATTCTAAAATGTATATGGAAAGACAAAGGAGCTAGAATAACTAAAATGATTTTGAAAAGACATTAATAAACTGAAAGGAATCACTCTCCCCAATATCAAGACTTACTATATATAGCTACAATAGTCAAGACTATGTGATAATGGCAGAGAGATAGACACAGAGATCAATGGAACAGAACAGAAAGCCGAGAAAAATCCAACCAACTAATTTTTGACAAGGATGTAAAAGCAATTCAATGGAACAAGTGTAATAGTTTCAATAAATGGTGCTAATGCAAAAAAAACAACAAAAAAGTACCTTGTTCTAAATCTCACACCTTATATAAAAGCTAACTCAGAATGAATCATAGATTTCAATGTAAAATGTAAAATTATAAATATTTGGAATATAACAAAGGATAAAATATTTGGGACATAGGGTTTGATGAAGAACTCTTAAACATCATACCAGAAGCATGATTCATAAAGGAATAAATCGGTAAATTGGACTTCAAAATAAAAAACTTTTACTCTGCAAAAGACCCTGGTGAAAGAATGAAAAGACAAGCTATAAACTGGAAGAAAATATTTGCAAACCACATATCTAACAAAGAAATCACATCTAGAATAAAGAACTCTCAAAACCCAAAAGTAAAAAAAAATAATCAAATAACCCAGTTATAAAATGAGCAAAAGCACAGACATTTCACCAAAGAGGATATACGAATGGCAAATAAGGAGATGAAAAGATGTTTAATATCACCAGCCTTTATAAAAATGCAAATTAAAACCACAATGAAATATCACTACACACCTACTAGGACCTCTAAAATTAAAGAGAGTGACAATACCAAATGCTGGCAAGGATGTGAAGAAACTAGATTTCTTATATGTTTCTAGAATATAAAATGGTATACCACACTCTAGAAAAACAGACTGGCACTCTCTTAAAAAACAAAATATACGCTTATTCCATGACCCAAACAATTGCACTCTCGGGCATTTACCCCAAAGAAATGAAAATGTATGCGCACACAAAAACCTGTACATGATTGTTCCCAGCAACTTTATTTATAATAGCCAAACACTGGAAATAACCAAAATGTTCTTTGATAGGTGAATGGTTAAACAAACTGTGGTACACTTATACTATGGAATACTACTCACCAATAAAAAGAAATAAACTATTGATACCCACAACAAATTAGATAAATCTCAAGGGCATTATGCTAAACAAAAAAAAAAGCTACTCTCAAAAGGTCACATACTTTATGATTCCATTTCTATAACAGCCTCAAAAAGACAAAATTTTAGAATTGGAAAATACATCAGTGATTGCTAGGGGTTAGGGATGGTGAAGAGAGGAGAGATTAGTGTGACTATATGGGTGAAGGGGGGAAAATGGCAAGCATTCTTTTCCTAGCTCTGCTGTTTACTCTGAATTCATTTATTCAACATTTGACTAATAATTATTAATCACCTACATATACCTGGTCAGACACTTTCATGGATAATTGGGATATAGTTTCCAGACAAAGGATAAGTTAAATTTGAATTTTAAATAATTTTTAACATAAATATATCCCATGCAATATTTGGGACATACTCTAAAAATTATTTGTCATTTATCTGAAATTCAAACTTAACTGGATGTCCTGGATTTTTGTCTGCTTCATTTTTGTTGATATTTTATTTTGTATTGTTTTGCTAAATCTGGCAACCCAATCATGGTCTCCCTGCCCTCAGAGGACCATAATCTAATCAATTGAACTGAAAGACAAAAAACGTTCAAGTAACCAAAATGATAAAGAAAATAAAGGAACAATGGTTCTATCATAAAGACTGGAGGAGACTGATTTTAAACAAGGGTAGTCAGAGGGCTGGGCACAGTGGCTCAGTGGCTCACGCCTGTAATCCTAGGACTCTGGGAGGCCAAGGCAGGAGGATCGCTCGAGGTCAGGAGTTCAAGACCAGCCTGAACAAGAGCAAGACCCCGTCTCTACTAAAAATGGAAAGAAATTAGCTGGACAACTAAAAATATATAGAAAAAATTAGCCAGGCATGGTGGCACATGCCTGTAGTCCCAGCTACTGGGGAGGCTGAGGCAGAAGGATTGCTTAAGCCCAGGAATTTGAGGTTGCCGTGAGGTAGGCTGATGCCACAGTACTCTAGCCCGGGCAACAGAGTGAGACTCTGTTTCAAAAAAAAAAAAAAGCTAGTCAGAGAATGCCTCTCCGACAAGGAGATACTTGACATGTTGGGACGTGATGTATAAGAAGTCTATGATGACTGGAGTCAGAATGATCAAAGTAGAAGCAACAGCAGGGGCCCTGGTGTAGGAACAGGTGGGGAATGTTCCAGGAACTAGAAGAAGGCAGGGCAGCTGGAGCTAAGTGAGGAAGACAGAAAAAAGGACTAAACAGCAAGGAGCAGGAGCTAAATCCCACAGGATATTGAAGAGGCATCATAAGGCATTTGTACTTGAGAAACAATTGAGGGGGGATGAAATGATCTCATCCCCATTTTTGGAAGACCACTAAAGAATGCTGCGGGCAGGATCAAGGACAAAGGTAGGAAAACCAGGTGAGAGATCACTGCAGTAGATAATCTGGACAAGAGGTAACAGTGAGGACTTGGGCTAAGACAGTCTCGAACACATGGAAAAGCATGAATGTGAGTTTTAGAAAAGTCAGCAGGACCCACTGATGGACAGAAAGAAAAGAACAAGGGAAGCGGGTATCAAAGATAACTTCCAGGGCTTTGGCTTAAGCAGTTGGAAGAATAACAACGCTGTTTACTAAGATGGTGAAGAGCATGGGAGAAATGGGTTAGCAGAGGAGAGGAGTTGGGAAAACAAGCTCTCGGTGTTGGACACATTAAGATTGAAATTCCTAAGGGACAACCAATGACAGTACCAAGTAGGCTCTCTGGAGCCCAAAGGATACGTCTGGGATAGAGATTGAAAAGGAGGAGTTACCAGCATATAGATCAGTGGTTCTTGATCTTGGCCACTCAACAGATTACCTAAAGAGCTTTTAAAAAGTCCTGCTGTCCAGGCCCTACCACTAAATCAGAATCTCTGGGGATGGAACCCAGAGGCATCAGACCTTCTAAGGAACACTTACATTTGGAAATTGGGGAAAGGGGAAGAATCTGGCAAAAGAAGTTTGAAAAGAAGTAGCCAGTGGCATGGGGAGGAAACCAGGAGATGTGGCTCATGAAAGCTGAGACGGGTTGTTTGACAAAGGAGGTAAGCTAATACCATGCAGGGATATTGCAAGAACTGAATGAATGGATACATAGGGAAGCTCTTCGTAAGCTGGTAGTAAATGAACAAATATTACATGAAGTATTGTCATCATCGAAAGAGAAAAATCATTCTCTTAGTACATGCAGCATTCCTACCTGTGCCCACAGAGGAAGGAGCTTAGAGAAGCACTCCTAATCTGGGTTCCATGAGTGGGTTTCAGAGAAACTGTAAATCCCCTGATATTATAGGAAAAAATTTGTATTTATGAGTATTTTTTCTGGGGAATGGATCCATGTCTTCCATCAGATCTATAGAAAAATCAGTGTCCTATAAGAAGATTAAAATTGAAGGAAAAAAATTTTCAGAGGATAAATGTAGCCTTGATACAATTTCCTTGGTCAATCATGCCTTGGGAGAAGTTATTTCTCATCAGAAGAAAAAAATAAAAGAGAGAAAAAATGTAAAGTGATTTGTTCCGACCCTGTTTCCACTAGCCTTGTGCCCTGGGAGAAAATGCCCTGCCTTACGAAACAGAAACATCTCCATCCTTCCTGGCCTGCCTGGCCTCCCATCCATCATCTCAGGCAGGCTCTGGGCAGCGGCAGCCAGTTTCCTTTCCCACCATTCATGACCCTTTCCATCAGATGTCAGGGTGTGGCTCTGGCTGGCTTGTTGACAATTATAAAGACTTTTCTAACCCAGCCAAACAGGGTCTTTACCATCAGAGCATTCCTCCTCTATAGGGAAATTACAAGAGATCAGGAAGGGATGACCAGCTTTGTGGAGGATACCCTGGCAGAGCGTCCAAATCCACAGGTCCAGGTAATGCACGGAGACAGGGGCTCCCTGGAGCCTGGGGACTGCGAGATATAATTAGGCTCCTCTGTAGTCTAGAGTTGTGGGACCCCATAATTCTCTGCTCTAAACTCAAAGGTCCTCCAGGGAGACCAGTGAGATGAGTGCGATCAATGCACAACATCTGGGGGTGCAGCTGAGGGTCAGTGGGGTGGCTCTGCTGATCCTGGCCAGCCTGCTCTTGTGTCTGGGTATCATCTGGCCATCAGCTCATCTGAACTGGCCTCTGCTGGGTGATTGTGCTGCTTCAACTCCACTCCAAGTGTGTCTCATTCTCCATGACACTATTCTGGGCACGTTCTCATGGTGATGGCAGAGGTGCAAGAGACAGCAAGCACCAGCATGCAAGCCTATGTCCAGCCTCTTCTTATTTCACATCTGCTAAAGCCACCTTGGCCAAAGCAAGTCACAGGGCCCAGCCCTGAGGCAAGGACATGGCCTGACACCCTGCCCACAGCAAGAAGGCACAGCAAGCCTGCATTTTGAGGTCAAGCTCTGCTTCTAACCAGCTATATGACTTTTGAGATGCCTTTTAAGTTCTCTGAGCAAATAAGATACTACTTTTCAACTATATGATTAGTGAAGATTTTTTAATGTGGTAATATACAGTCCATAATGGGGTGAAGAAATGGGTACCTTACTATGCTCTTGGTGGGATTTTATTATCTTTTTAAGGAGCAATTGAATTATATTAATATTTATTGTGATAGATTGCCAAAATATCTTGAAATTCTTCTCTCCTTTGTATGCACTCCCCTTTGCAATGTGGCTTAGCAGCTCCTCTCCATGAATCTGGGTTAGTTGCAGGATTTGAGTAGGCCGATGGGATGATAGCAAATGTGCACAAGCAGAGGCTTGACTAGCACTTGTGCATTGGGAACGGCCTCTCTTGCTGTGCCCAGAAGCCTGAGGCCACTATGTGAATAAACCCAAGCAAGCCTGCTGTAGGATGAAGGAAATTTATGTTGCCTCAGAGGACCTGGCAGCTGACCCTACACACATGAGCAAGCCCAGCTGAAATCAGCCAAGCCTGGCCTGGACCAGGAAAGCCACCCAGCATGAACCCATTCCAAATTGCCAGATCCCAGAATCATGAGCTAATGAAGATGCCAATTCAGTTCATCATATTCTCATAAGGGTCAGTGTCTCTCATAAGTAGAGCTGTGATGTAGCTTCATTTGACAAATATTTATTAAGCTCCTACTATTACATATTAGAATTATCTAGGCACCGGTGACATAAGATGGAAAAAAAAAAAGAATGAAAAATATTTCTTCCCTCATGAAGCTTACATTCTAGGGAAAAGAGAAATTTTTCTTTCTTCTTCTTCTTTTTTTTTTCTGAGACAGGATCTTGCTCTGTCACCCATGCTGGAGTGCAGTGGTGTAATCATAGTTCACTGTAACCTTGAATTCCTGGGCTCAGGTGATCCTCCTTCCTCAGCCTTTCAAGTAGCTAGGACCACAGGTATGTGCCACCATGCCTGGCTAACTTCTTTATTTTTTTGTAGAGATAGGGTCTTGCTATGGTGCCCAGGCTGGTCTCAAACTCCTGGCCTTAAGAGATCCTCCTGCCTTGGCCTACCAAAGTGCTGGGGTTATAGGCATGAGCCACTGCACCTGACCAGAATTTTTTTTAATTACTGAGTATAATAGATTGTCCATTATAGAGTGATAATTGTCTTGAAAAAAAGTAATAATAATACATAACACTACATTCCAGGCACCTTTCAAATGCAGGTGGGAAGTGTTGAGAGGGGTTGTAATATTAAATGAGAAGGTCAGGCTGGGCACAGTGGCTCACGCTTATAATCCTGGCACTCTGGGAGGCCGAGGCAGGAGGATTGCTTGAGGTCAAGAGTTCAAGACCAGCCTGAGCAAGAGCGAGACCCCTGTCTCTACGAAAAATAGAAAGAAATTATCTGGACAACTAAAAATATATATAGAGAGAAAAAATTAGCCGGGCATGATGGGGCATGCCTGTAGTCCCAGCTACTCGGGAGGCTGAGGCAGAAGGATTGCTTAAGCCCAGGAGTTTGAGGTTGCTATGAGCTAGGCTGACACCACAGCACTCTAGCCCGGGCAACAGAGTGAGACTCTGTCTCAATAAATAAATAAATAAATAAATGAGAAGGTCAGACAAAACCTTCTTGGTGGGATTTTATTATCTTTTTAAGGAGCAACTGAATTATATTAATATTTATCGTGATAGATTGCCAAAATATCCTGAAATTCTTCTCTCCTTTGTATGCATTCCCCTTTGCAATGTGGCTTAGCAGCTCCTCTCCATGAATCTGGGTTAGTTGCAGGATTTGAGTAGGCCGATGGGATAATAGCAAATGTGCACAAGCAGAGGCTTGACTAGCACTTGTGCATTGAGAACGGCCTCTCTTGCTGTGCCCAGAAGCCTGAGGCCACTATGTGAATAAACCCAAGCAAGCCTGCTATAGGAAGAAGGAGATAGCTGAGTAAAGATCTGAAGGAGGTGAGGGAATGAGCCTCATTGCTATCTGGGGAAGAGTCTTCCAGGGCGAGGAAACAGCAGGATCAAACGTTCCAAGGGTGGGGTGCAGCCAGGGGACAGTACAGGATTTGAAATCAGAGAGGTGAAAAAGAGGCCAGATTGACTGTGTAGGGTCTTTTGTAAATTCTCGTACAATTCTAATTTTCTTAAGCATGTGTCTGTGTTCTTTCAGGACGATAGTTTTAAATAACTATATAGCTCAAAAACAAATAGCAATGCTGAGCTGCATTTCGGATTCCAACATTAGTGGACTCTACATGCATTTTTATCGTAATCTCTGGCCTCTCCATTCTTACAGCTCGCTGGAGACTGCGAGAGAGTAACGCATAGCTGGGCACTGGCTGCCCTCTGCTGTTCATTTTTGGATTAGCACCCACCGGTATCACCTGAGGAAGGCAGGCCACCGTTCCCGTAGAAAACAGATAACCATCTTCCTTGCAATAAGCTTGACTGTTTCCAGGAGACCTTAAAAGACAGGAGAGGATATCTCCCAAATTTTCAGGTACTCATTTCCATCCATATATTACATATTTTTATATTTTTTTAAAGGCTTTATCTCTTTAGAGCAGTTTTAGGGTCATAGCAAAACTAAGAAAGTACAAAGATTTCCCATATATCCCCTGCCCTGATACACACACGTATAAACTCCCCCATTATCAATATCCCCCACCAGAGTAGACCTATTGTTATAATCGATGAACCTACACTGACACATCATTATCACCCAAAGTCCATAGTTTACATTATAGAGTTCACTCTTGGTGTTGCATATTCTGTGGGTTTGAACAAATGTGTAATGCCATGTAACTACCATTATAGTATCATACAGAGTATTTTCACTGCCCTAAAAACCTTCTGTCCCTACCTACCTACCCACCCACCCACCATCCCTGACAACCACTGATCTTTTTATTGTTTCCATAATTTTGCCTGAAAATCTGAAAAGGCTACCTATTGTATGATTCCAATTATATGACCTTCT
Source organism: Eulemur rufifrons (assembly GCF_041146395.1). Lineage (NCBI taxonomy): Eukaryota > Metazoa > Chordata > Mammalia > Primates > Lemuridae > Eulemur > Eulemur rufifrons. Next base: position 19,833,544 of record NC_090996.1, read on the forward strand.
GAAAAAGGAAAAATTATACTGTTTAAAGGTCTCAAATATTCACCCATTTGCTCACTTGATCCTCTGCAAATGCCTGTGGGGCGAGTTGTGTGAGCCCATTTTGCAAAGGAAAGAATGGAGACTTGGGCGGTTGTAGAACTTGCACTTAGTCTCATTAGCCAGCACATAGGTACAACCAGGATGAGAGTCGGAAACTTCCAACCTCACTTCAATACAACTGAAGTGCAAAGAGGGTAGATGACACACTCAAAGTCCCACAAATTTTAAGCAGCAAATCCAGGGTACAAAGTCATGAATTGTCATCACTCCCAGATTCCTTCTCACAGTGCCTCCTGCCCTGCCCTAGATCTTCATCACGAGCACATAAGTGATTCTCTGGTTTTGGATATGACAGATTTTGCTGCCTTTGACAGTGGGATAGAGAGGTGGGGGAGGCCAGGATCCTAGACAGTGGGCCCACATCATGCTGTACGTGATGGGGAGTATGGTCTAGTTCTACTCTGTACTGCTCAGTATCTCCTGCTTCCCTATCCATCCTCCCCACCCAGGAAGTAGAGAAGCTTTCTGTACCCTCCCCCTGGGGTTGAATTGTTTAAGCAGAAATGCAAAGAGAAAGAAGAGCACTGATGCTCAGATTTTTAGTTTTAAAAATAGTTTTTGAAACTCACAGCAGAGGGAATCATTTGAGAGAAAAGGTTTCTGAGTCTCCAAAGCCTCAGCTTGAGATATCAACAGCCAAGGCCCCAAAGAACTCAAGGGATCAGTTTAGGTCATAGACCATAGAGTTAGAGGATCAGGCATCATGTTCTCCTGCCCTCTGGGGAGGTAAAGTTCCTGTGGTCTCAAAGAGGAGGGCGTAGAGTCTGAGAGAAAGCAAGAGTTGGTTGCTGAATTCTTGTCCTTAAGGAAGCGGACGGCACCTGTTCCACCTGCCCCACCTGCCCCAGGCTGATGAAAGACAGAACTCCAGGTCAATGTGGAAAACCAAAAGTAGATGAGATCTATGTCTGTGCTTTGTGGGTGACGTCTAGGATGGCTACAAGCCTCACAGTGGCCACACACCCCAGGCTTATCACCATGCCACCGCCTCGGGCAGCAACAGAAGAATAGAAATGTCAGGTGGTCAGCCTAGATCTGGAAGCCCAGAGAGTTCAGGAGACCATCTGAAGTTTCCTACTCTCCCCTACCCCTATCTTCAGCCAAGACAGACCGACGGGGAGCTGAGGGATGGCCGGTGGATCTACGTAGGCCCTGCATTCAGCCAAGGATAGCATAAAGTAAACTTGGGGGCCAATAAGCATGCGCCATCTTGGTGGATGCCCGAGGGGACAGATGAGAGTTAGTCCAATGCTGTGGAACCGGTAAGCCCCCCTGGAATACAGACACAAGGGGAGAGAGAAAACATGAGATTGAGGGAAACTAGTCTGAACTAAGAAAAGCTTGAGTTGAGGGAGTTTAGCTCAAATTGACTAGGATTACATTCCCACCTTCAGCACAGTGGGACCCACAATAGAAATTAACCTGGGTTATAAAAATAAATGGTGACATGTTAGCACATTGGAGTTTTCTAGCCTGAGAATGTGTGCTGCTGTGGTTGGAATGTGTCCCCCAGAATTCATGTGTTGGAAACTTAATCCCCAAAGCAGCAGTGTTAGGAGGTGGGGCCTAAGTGGGAGGTGTTCAGGTCATGAGGGCTTGATCCTCATGAATAGATTCATGCTGTTGTAGAAGGGCTTAAAGGGGTGGGTTCACGCTCTTGTGCTTTTGCCCTTCCACCTTCGGCCACGTGGTGACCCAGCAAGAAGGCCCTCCCCAGATGCTGCAGATGCCGGCACCTTGGTCTTGAACTTCCTGGACTTCAGAACTGTGAGCCAATACATTTCTGTTCATTATAAGTTACCCAGTCTCAGGTATGCTGTTATAGCAGCACAAAACAAAGTAACATATGTGCTCACTAAAAAGAAAAGAAACAGCGCTGAAGTGCAACTCAAAATACCTGAATTCTAGTCCTGCCTTTGCCACTGACATGGAGCTAGTTTAAGACAAATCCCTTAACCTTACAGTTTTGGTTTCTTTGGGGTTAATAAAGCCTCGACGGGTTTTGCCAAGGCCCAATAAACCTGGGAATGTGACCTCTCTTGTAAACACTGTGCACCATGAAAAGCCACCAAAGGGACAAACGTGACCCCTCTCAATAAGAGAGTCATTAGTTGTAAGCCCCCCCACTTTAAAGAAAGTGATAACTGAAGGACTTTTTTGTTTGCTAACAGCAAACTATTTTTATCCTTATATACTGGTCTCTGGCAAACGTGAAAGCAGTATTAATAGATGTTGGTAGTTTTCAAGGTTGGCTATAAAAGCCAGAAGAAATCTGAGATAGGGAAAGAGGAGACAATTCTTGGGGAAGGTGAGGGAGAGGAGGTGGCTGGAGCCCACCACACTGTAAGCTTCAGCCAAAGAAAACCAGGCTAGGAGACACCTTGCAGAAAGATCTGTTGAAGTTGTGTGTTGTATTAGAGTGTCATATAAGACTTTCCATCACTTCTCTACAAAATCTTCCATGAGATCTAATTGCCCACTCATGCTCAGGGAGTGTATTTTTCTTTCCAAGGGATGTAAAAAAATTGTAAGTCCTATTGTAACAGTATCACCAGGTGAAAACTGAGGCAATTTGTAGGCAGAAGCCAATATACAGATGACTGTCACATCCTTGGCCTCAGGGAGTTCAAAGTACAGAGGATGAAACAACTTTTATTAAAGAAATAATTAAAATATCATCTGATAAATACGGTAAAGTTTGTTCTAGAAAAACACACAAAGTATTGTATGTACAGAGCGGATGGAGAGACTAACTCTACCTGAGAAATTGAGGAACATTCAATGAGGTAAGATGGAAGTTTGAGAGGTGGAGAAGAAAAGAGAATTGTTGTTATGGCTAACAGAAACTGTCCCCAGATAGTCACGTCTCTCCCGGATACCATGAAAAACAAGGTAGAAGAGGGCAGAGACAGTCTTAGGAAAACTTACTGGCTGAAGTAAAAGAACAAGCAATGAATGAGAGTGCTAAAAAAATAATAATGATAACTAACCCAAAATGAAAGCACAAACTTACATTATTATTGCGTGATTAGGTTGTCTAAAAGGAGAAAGTACTAACTAAGCAAAGAGAAGAGATTTTTGATCATGATGACAAATGTAAAACTCACATGAAAATCTAACTATCCTAAATATTTATGTACCAAATGACATGCTCTCAAAATGCTTACAGCAAAAACAGCAGAAACTACAAGGAGAATTAGGCAAAAACACAACAGCAGTAAACAGTCACTCAATTTTCTTAGCTCATGACAGATCAAGCAGATGAAATTTAAGCAAGGATATGAAGTCGGTAAATAATACAATTAATGAAGTTGAACTTATGAATATGTATATCCAGTCCAAAAATATTTTTTGAGCACCTACTATGTGTCTGACGTTATTCCAGGTGCTGAAGGTACAGGAATGAATAAGACAGAAATAGATCTTTTTGCTTGTGGGGCTTACGGTAGGTACAGTGCTGAAAGGAAGACGTAAGATCGGTAGGCTAAGAAAATGCCTGCCAGCTTTCTCCATTGTCAAGCTGCTATTTTTCCTTTTGTAAATAATAAATTTCCTCTTGGGAGATACTCTGAGATTATGTAAATGTTCTGGTTTTAATCATACATTTACTTAATGGTTTTAGCATCCATTGAAGATTTTTGCCTGAAACAATTGTTACTATGGTTACTGCCAAGTGGTGATTTTCTGATTCCTTCATGGCTTCTGTATTTACTAATTGGAATTCTTCTGTAAGCAAAGGTTTCCCTTCTTTTTTGTTTTTAGACAGAGTCTCGCTCTGTCAACCAGGTTAGAGTGCCATGGCGTCGTCATAGCTCACCGCAACCTCAAACTCCTGAGCTCAAGTGATCCTCCTGCCTCAGCCTCCCAGAGTGCTAGGATTACAGGCGTGAGCCACTGCGCCCAGCCCCTTCTCCTTATTTATTTATTTATTCATATATTTACTTAAATCTATACAGACTTGTGGATTTTTATTTTATTCTATAGATTATAATCCATTACTATTAGAATCCATTACCTGCCTTTTGATAACGTTATTTTCAAATATTTGGTAATTCATGAAAGTGGGCTTATCTTTCAGTTGATGAAAAAGAATAACCAAGAGGCTCCAAGAAATAAAAAGTATAAAACCAGTCACCCCCAGAGAAAAAATAATATCATCAGACTTCTTAACACTGAATATCAAAAGACAGAGAAGCAATGTCTATAAAGTTCTGAGGGAAAATTATGTGGAATCTAGAATTCTAGCTCTACTCCAACCTATGAAGAAAACCAGTGCCAAAAACATTAAAATTGTATAATTGATATTTTCAGAAATATTCAATGAGAAATAATATGCATTAAAAAGTTAAGAAAAAGAAATAATTACTTGGAAATTTTAAAAACCTGTTCATTTTAATGTAAAGGACACCTCGATATATGAACAGCATACCATAATGGAGTTGAAATCCAAATTTATGATCTGAAAGATCAAGCTAAAAGCTTCCCATAATAAATCACAAAAGAGCAAAAAGATGGAAAATCTGAGGTAAAAGTTCAGAGAAACAGAATAAATACGGAGGTTCCACCATTTGTCTATGTACCTCCAGAAGAAGGAGAGAGAGAAAATGAAGGGAATAGAAAATTAAAAGAAAGAATAGGAGAAATTTTTGCCCAAGATGAAGAAATATAAATCTATAAATACCCAACCTATGTATAAAATATAATAAATTTTTCAGACATTTAAAGATTCAGAAAACTGACTCTCATAACCTCATTCTGAAAAAAAAAATCAAAAAAGAGGAAACTATGGGATCTAAGATATAATGGAGGTAACCTAGGAATACAAGGAAAGGAGTCTGCAGAGTATTGGTGCGGCAGGTCCAGAAAGCAGCTAGTTTATATCCAAGCAGAGAGTCAGAGGCCTCTGGGTTAGATGTCCTTTTTTTTTTTTTTTTTTCATTTTTATAGATTTAGGGGGTACAAGTGCAGTTTTGTTAGACTGATACATTGCACAATGGTGAAGTCTGGGTTTTTTTGTGTAACCATCACCCGAATAGTGCACATTGTATGCATTAGGTAATTTCTCATCCCTTACCCCCCTCCCATGCTCCCACCTTTCCAAGTCTCCGATGTCTATGATTCCACTCTGTAAGTCCTTAAACATACAGAAGACTCCACTTAAAAGACAGTGGAATTAGAAATCTTGGTTACAAACATGGTTGATCTTAGAAAAATCATGAAGATGCTTCTTGGGTTAAGACCCCCCCCAAAAAAAAAAACACAATAAAAATTTCAGGACCAAATAAAACCTATATAAGAATGTTAGGCTCCAAATATAAGCTAACTAAAGTCCTACAGTATAGAGTGATTTTGAACAATTGATAGATTCTAAGAAAAGATAATCCATTTCGTTTTGATGCCCTAGAACACTCATCTTCAAGAACACAGTTTTAACAACATAAAATCAAATTGTATTTTCTATGCGTCCAATAATATTACTTGCCTCTGCAATGGAAAATATTTATATTATAGTAATACTGAAGATAGTGTTTATTCGTTTTCAATTTCTGTTCTAAACCTATTAACAAAACATAAATGTCACAAACTTTTCAATGTACAGAAGTTGGAAGACAGAGGGAAGCAGGAAACACGTGGAAAAGCATAGGAATATTAATTCCCATATCTTTGACAGTATCGAGAGAAATTGATATGGAACAAGAAATAAAAGTTTAAAGATCATATGTAATGTATAGGAGTAATTGCTAGAAGAACTACAAATAAAGTAACTAAATTTGGGGATGGGATTTTAAGTAAAAACATTCCTTAGCTTACAAAAGAAAGCATGAGTAAAGATTGTCTATATATTAATGTAATAAATTTTAAAATATAGAAATATTATTAAGTTATGGAGGTAACAACCAGAATAATTAAAAAGAGAAATGGTTAAAAAGGGGATTATTCTGGGGAGTGGAACAAGAGGTGAGAAGTCTGAAAGACTCGCTTTTCATGTTATGCTTTTCTGTGCTGCTTAGTTTTGTTGGTTTTTTTTAAATATATTTTTGTGCTCTAATTTAATAATGATTTTTTAATGTGTTAAAATATTAGGGCAACCACTGAAGAATGGAATAGGCTCTATATAATTTCCAAAACCCAATATGGAAAAAAATGAACCAAAGAAATTCAATCAGTGCAACAGTATGCAGGAGGATGAGGGAGTGAGGCAGAGCACAAGCAAGGGCGGTAAACAGAAAACATGATGGCGAAAAAGCAATCCAAAACTCTCAGGAAGCAAATTGATCAGGAGGTAAATCTATCGTATTGAAGGAAAGAAACATATGCATTTTAAGAAACAGATTTGCAAAGGGTTTGGTAAAGGGTTTGGATATATTCTGCATGTCATGTTAATAGCAATAAAATTAAGTTGTGAATTCAGGGAGGACCCTGGAAGAACAAGACTTGGGAAGAAGAGAGAGCAGGGAGTTGTATTTTCTGGGACCACAGGAGCGAGGTGAGCCCAAACCATAGCCAAAGTCCAGTCAGTTACCGCAGGGAGTCCAGCTGTGACTCAATAGGGCCAGGGTCACTTGCGACCCCCAAACGTTCACACATTCAAGTCCTACCCCTGGTACCTCAGAATGTGACTGTATTTAAAGACAAGGTCTTTGAAAAGATAAGTAAGTTAAAATGAGGTCATTAGGGTCCCACCCTAATGCTACATAAATGGTGTCCTGAGAAGGGGACATTTGGACACAGACGTGCCCAGGGGAAAGACCCTGTGAACACACAGGGAAAAAATGGCCACCTACAAGTCAAGGAGAGAGACCTCAGAAGGAACCAGCCCCTGCTTACTCCTTGATCTCGGGCTTCTAGCCTCTAGAATTGTGAAAAAACAAATTTCTGTTGTTTAAGCCACCCAATCTATGGTAGTTTGTATGGTAGCCCAAGCAAACTAGTACAAAAGGTCTCCTCTTGATAGTGATGTTATAATTAGCAAAGTCTCATGCAAATGAAGAGAGCAGAGTGAACACTAATTACAGGCAGAACATCATATGGTCTAGCCAATTCTACCTTGGCAGGAGGTCTGGGGCATAGTTTGGGGGATTTTGAATAGTGAACTAAGCATAAGAGTGAGGGATGGGTTTTGGGGTATAAATTCAAGGGATTGGGCTAAAGCTTGGAGCTCAGGAAATTCTTGGCTATAGCAGCCCTATTTTATCTTTCCCGGACATGGTCACAACTTAGATAGAAAATGTTGATTCAGTGCATGTTGCCTTACTCTTGGACCTGATGACCATTGATCAACAGAAGGAAACACCAGCGCCAGGAAAAGCAGGGCTCTTTCTGACAGCTTTGTGAATTAGCTTACTTGCGCTCGGGTGGCTCGCTGCCTTGTTTGCTTTTCTTATCCCTTGCTGTTCCTGAGAAAGATGTGGACTGATTAAAGAAATTAGGGTACATAGGAGTCAACAAACTACATCAATAAACTCCAATTAAAATACAAAGACTCAAAGTAAAGATAGACAAATAGATCAATGGAACAGAACAGAGTACAGGAATAGACCCACACATGTTCAATCCACTTATTTTTAACAAAGGTGTCAAGTCAATGCAATGCAAAAAGAGAAGAAGTTTTAGCAAATGACGCTGGAACAATTTGATACCCGAGTAGGGAAAAAGATATAAAAGAACCTCCACCTCTACTTTACTCCATATACAAAAATTAATTTTAAATGGATCATAGACCACAATGCAAAAGACACAAACCCTCATTTTTTTAAAGGACAAAACACTTGAACAGAAACTTCATTTGCCAACAGGCGCGTGAGAAGGTGATCAATGTCATTAGTCATCAGGGACATGTAAAAGACAGAGACTCACTGTCTGTTCGTGTGTTGTTTCTAAGTCCTGTTATCCAGGGCTATGGTCTATAAAAGATACATCTAAAACAAACAGTGAGTCTGTGGGACATAAAAGGAATGGAAAACAAGTACTCTCATTCATCACTGTTCAAGTTAAGTGGCACAGATTTTTTTGGAGAGCAATTAGTCAGAATTTAACATCATTTTATATGCAATAACATTTGACACAGAGACAAGAATTTTAGGAGTAGCCTAAAGAAAAACTTGCTCATGTGCACAAAGGTGTATGTACAAAACCATTCATTGCAGATTTGTTCAGAAGAGTGAAAATGTGGAGACTCTCTCAAATGCCCACTAATATGGGGAGTGGTTAAATTAGTTACGGTGCATCTGTTATTCTTCTAATAGATGCAATAGTTCAAATAACAAGGTAAGCTTGTATTTACTGACATGGAGAGATCTCCAAGATATATAGACCTATTGTTAAATAGAAAGGAGAAAGTCATTGAACAGTGTAAATGGTCTTATTTATATTATTAAAGATAAGTGAATATGCACATTTTTGTAAATAAAGGCAAATGTAAATTTCTGGAAGGATACACATGGAAACTTAGTGTTTACCTCTGTGCACATGAGGGAGAGGGGATACATTTCATCACTCTTTTCTCTATTTCTGTGTTGTTTGAATTATTAGTAACTAGGTTAAATTTATTTGTTACCTATATGATTAGAAGAAAATAAAACTTTTTAAAGTAGTGAATATTAATTATTGATGGAACTAATAATTGATATTTGCAAGGTTGTGTCCCATAATCTACGCTAAAAGCCTTACGTACGTTATCTCATTTAATCCCATGAGACAGGCACTGTTACTCATTACATGGGAAACTGAAGCTTAGAAAATTTAAGTTAGTGGCTCTCAATGGTATGTTAAAATCATCTTGGGAGCTTTTATTTAAAAAAAAAAAATCTGATGATTGGGTTTCATCCCAAATCTACTGGATCAGAATCTCTATGGTTGGTCTCCAAGCGTCTGTATTTTGTAAAAGCTCCCAGAGGTGACTCTAAGGTACAGCCAGGGCTGAGAACCAATGGTTCACACTAGTTCTCATTGTGAGGTCACACTGCTAGCAAATGGTAAAGCAGAGGCTGGAATTCAGGGCTGTACTGACACCTCATATACAGAAGATGATATAGATATAGATATAAATAGGCCAGGCATGGTGGCTCATGCCTGTAATCACAGCACTTTGGGCAGCTGACGGGGGAAGATCACATGAGCCCAGGAGTTCAAGACCAGCCTGGGCAACATAGTGAGACCCTGTCACTATAAAAAAAAAAAATTTCAAACATTAGTTGGGTGTGGTGGCACACACCTGTAGTCCTAGCTACTTGGGAGGCTGAGGTGGGAGGATGGCTTGAGCTCAGGAGTTTTAGGCTACAGTAAGTTGTGATCGCGCCATTGTACTCCAGCCTGTCTCTTTCAGAGACAGAGCAAGACCATGTCTCTAAAAGAAAAACCAAAAAATATATAAATGTAGATATAGATGATATAAATATATAGCTATACATATACCTAATGTTGATTTTTTTCAATTATTGATGAAGAATATCTCAAGTCAAAAACTGGACTATGTACTGTTTCCTCTTCGTGCTCTTCCAATATGCCCATCCTTGCGTATCTGCTTTCTACAGGGGTCACTGAAACTCCTGAGAGGTGAAATTCCAAATATTTAACAGATAGCACAGGCACCGATCAATCAGAATAGACCCTGGACTTAGCGCTGGAGCAAGATTGAGGCTTCAATGTTTTGATCACTGGATCCTGAAGAGTGAGGGATTCCCAAGGAAGGGTAGCAGTGGAGTGCCACTCACAAGGCTCCAGATAGCAGCTGTTTACCAACCAGTATGGAAACAGTTCAATATCTTATCAACTGGTACATTAGTGCCAATGTCTGCTATGCCTAGACTGAGGTCTGAGTATTTTTTAAAGGTTGTTCTAAGATGTTCTGCCTGTCAGGCAACTATTTCACGTCTCTACCCAAGGATTGCTTCTTGAGTGTTGAGAGGAAAAGGAAGAGGCTAGCAAGCAGTCTGCAATCCACACCGGGCTGCCTGTACCAGCTGTTGTGTGCCTAGCAGCCCCGCTCCCAGCCCCACTCATTTCCAGCTCAGAGGGGGTTTGCCACTTTGCTGGTTGTTGCCACATTTCCATCCTGAAGTGGCAGCTCCAGTTGTGTTTCTCAGATAATTTCCAGGATGCTAATTGCCACCTGCTGATTTCCTGTAAACACTGTACTTTATACATGTGATTAATCAGAGAGCTGTGGACTGTTCCGAAGAAGCGTGTGTGCATGTGTATGTGCGCGCGTTTCATTACTGTGTCGGATTTAAATCACCGCCAATGTTTGCTCACAAAGCTGCATTAGCAAAATGGCAGGGAAAACAAAATTACAAAATACCATAAACTGCAAGTTCACAGACTGTATAAACAACAACTCATGTCAGCCCGACAATTCACTGACTAAATTCCGGAACCAAGCAGCAGGAAGGTAGTATCTCTAAAGAAGACTTTGAGTCATAGGTGCTTTTGTTTCTTGGAGAAACCAAACCTCAAAAGATTTTTAAAGGTTTTTGGTAAAGCATATTCTTCTCCAGGTTCAAGATCAACCTTGTGTCACATCCTAGCTTTTCCACTGCAAATTTCCTGGACTTTCAAATCTCCATTTCCTCATCTGTAAAATGGAGATAATCATTTGTAAGTCACAGGAGAGAACATGTAAAACATTTATTTAGTACATTCATCAGAATTGTTTGGGTTGCAAGTGACAGAAATTCAAAGTGGCTTAAGCAAAACAAGGGAATGTATTGGCTCAAAAAACAAAAAAGACCAGGGGTTCTGGCTTCAGGTGCAGTTGTGTCTAGAGGCTCAAACAATGACTTCAGAACTCTGTGGTACCCTCTCTAGTACTTGATCCTGCTCTCCTCTGTATGGACCTCATTCTCAAGCTGACTCTCCTTATAGCAAGCTGGTAGACTAGCCAACAGCTCCAGGCATATGTTTTATTTTCCCAGCAACCTCTGTGAACTGGTGTAGATGGTTATCTCACTTGGAAAATGACCCATTAGCACATTCTTAGACCATCTGGTTTGGGTAGGGTTAAGTGCCTACTCACTTAGACCTACCCAAACTCCAGAGACATGCACATAATCAGTCACAGGAAGACACAGCTGGACCTCTGACCCCTAAACCAAACAAGACAGTTTGAAGGGCAGCCTGGCCCATTCTGACAGTGTTTATAAGAGGGAAAATCAGGGGTTTCAACATCAGGACATGGATCTCAAGGTTGATACTCAACCTCCCATACAAGCCAACATGCTGAGTGACAAGAGAAAAAGAAGTTTTGCTCAACTCAGAAGAAGGTGGTCAGCCTTTCCTACACATGCTCTTTTCAGTTCTGAGCCAACGGTGGAAAGTGAGTGGTTCACAGACTCAAACCCAGGCACAACTGGCCAAGGTCATCATTTGCTGTTTTCTGTTTCCAAGCCTCTCTGAAAGCTGATGGCATTTCCTACAGGAAATTCTCATAGTATCCCAGCCTGGGATTCTGGTATAGAACCCATTGCTCTACCTAATCAAATAGCCTCTTCATCACATCCTAGCAGGGCAACCTCCCATCCTCTGTCCCCCTCATTTCCATTGTTTCTCCTCCTCAACTCCTCCCCTGGTATGAAGAGGGTCTTTTAGTAATAAAAGTAATATTTAGTAATAATGCATCAAAGTTATCCTGTGAGAGTTGATTGATATTAGCCACAGAGGTTTGATGGTCTTTAGGTACCCTTCTCTAAAAGTTGTAAGACTTCAAGGAAATTGGGTCTTATCAGGACATGTTTTTACGTGCAGGTGTAGAAGGCCAGAGCCCTTGTTAGAAAAGGATGGAGGGTTGGAGAGCAAGAAAAAGGGGACTTCCTGGTGTCTATAAAAGGCAAACTTAGCCTGACTGAAAAGTAATGCACATAAAACAGAAAAGATATGTTAGCAGCAGCCTCTGGACTCTGAATCTATTCCTGACTAGCTATGAGTAGCATTAAGTCCTTTCTGATAATGAGCTGAGCTTATTTGCCTTTCCAGTCATTGTAAGTTAAAGTACCAGAGTTAGATGCAGCATAAAGTAATGGTTGGGAGCACAAACTCTGGAGTCAGATCACCTGAATTTGAATCCAAGATCTTCTACTCAGTAGCTAGAACTTGGGCATGTTACTTAACTTCCCTTTGCTTATTTATCCCTTTGTTTTACCAACAAGTTTCCTTGTTGGTAAGTGGGGATAAATAATAGAATCTACCTCCCAGTGTTGGCATGAAAAGGAAATTAATTAATACATAACAATATAGGTAAAACCAAACCTGGCTCATCATAAACATTCAATACGTTTTAGCTATTACACAAGCAGCAACCCGGACTCCTTTCCTTCAGGGAAACCCCCTTGTCTACATGAACAAGGATGATAGGGCCAGTCCCCCAGGAGGATCATTGAGTCACCCTGTGGACTCACAGAGGCAAAGTGGGGTACCCAGTAAGAGTGTGGCTAGCACATAAGGAGCTTTGATTTCCTTCCAAGCTGCTACTTACTCATGCTACACTTGATTTTCCAATTGGGAGGAATTTTGCTTCTGTTTGACATGTTGAAGCAAGCTCTCCCATCGGTTTACTCTGAAAATGAGGAAATGTCTGCAGCACACTTCCCTTGTCCTAGGCTGAAAAGACTTGGCACAACCAACTACAATTGGTGAACTGTATTGGTCACAGGTGGGCATAGATGGGCACCAGACTTTTCCAGCAACTAGGAGATAGAATCACAGAGTAGGTACTGGAGTCAGGAATAGGTGTTCCCAGAACTCCAGAGGCAAAGGCTAGTTAGAACCAGAAGTGCTATCCAGGCATCAGAGATAAGGGTGGAGATTAGACCACATTTTGCCAAAAGTTTGCTTGCAGCTGTTGTAGCTCAGCGTAGTCTATGAAGGTAATCCTTACATTCTGGCTTTTCCAATCTCTCTTCACCAACTATCCACTCAAGTCACCCTGGTCCATTGCATGTACTCTAGTTCTGCCCAACTCTAGAATTCCTTTTCTTTTTCAATTCAATTCCTGCTCATTCCTCAAGCTTGACTAAATTCCAATCTTGTTCATGAAGTTTGCTTTGACCACTTCAAACCCTCTGAAATGACAGCTCTCATTACCTGATACAATCATGTGAAATTATATACTGTCTTATGTCACCTCTTTATACTAGGGCCTTCTAGGAGAGGGAATCTGTATAGTATATCCCTTATCTCTTCTGGTAGCAACACCTACCTGATTTTTCTTTGGGAAAAATGTCCTTCCATATTCTTGGTCCATGTAGCTGAGAAGAAGCTGGCCACATCCCTCAGCTCCAGCGTGGAAATATGATCCAGGTCTGACCAATCATGTATTCTATCTCCCTGGTCACCATGATTGGTTCAGGAGTGGGCACATGACCCAATCAACATAATGAGTGTCATCAGCCCCAGGACTTTTGCTAAAGCTATTGGGGAGCAGGGGAGGGAAAGACCAGCAGCTACCACGTAGACAGAACCTACTGAAAGCAAGGCTAATTCAGGAGAAAGCAAAGCTGAAAATAAAGGGGAATAAATTGCCTAAGGACATCAACTGGATCTCTGGATACAGCTATGCCTGAACCTAACCTTCACCTGAACATTTCAGTTACATGAGACAATAAATTGCCTTCATTCATTCATTTAACAAACATTTATTGAGGGCCTACTGTATGTCAGGCACTGTTTGGGACACTAGAATACATCATATAATACTGTTTTTTAACTTAATATGATGTAAGCCAGGTTTCTTCACTTGCAACTGAAATAGCTCTAGTAAATAAAGACTTTGTGTTGCTTAATTCATGTATTGCTAGTGAACTTTCCTCATCAGATGATGCTTTTTTCCAAGTAGATTATAAACTCATTAAGAATAGAGACTCCATGTTATATTTTTCTGTATCACCAACTGTGATACATATGTAGTAAATAACAGATTGTTTGTTAAATTAATAGATAAAAGCTACATTTATTGGGAATTACCATAGGTGATGTTAACTCAAACAAGCATAGTTCAGAAGAAATGTCCAAGTAGATTTGCCACTGATTAGACCCTGGTGGCCAGGAGGTATTTGTGCTCCATGAGCACAAACATGGCGTGATGATGGAATCAACATTAATCCACAGAAAGGGAATATATATTGATTCAAGATGTCAAAACATATACATATGCCTACCTCTGCTCCCAGCTCAAATTCATCCTTTTTATAAGGACACCAGTCATATTGGATTAAGGCCCATTCTACTCCGGTATAACCTCATCTTAACTTGACTAATTATTAGTACATCTACAATGATGCTATTTCCAAATAAGTTCACATTCTGATGTACTGGGGGTTAGGAATTCAAGGTATTAATTTTGGTAGGATACAACTCAACCCACAAACACTCTCCTCCTCTACTGTCTGCTAAATGATAGGGTGCTCTAGAATATGAGCCTTCCCTCCTATATCTATACTCTCTTCTTATATGTTTTGTCAAGTCTGATGGCTTTAAATACATGCTGATGACCACCCAATTTATATCTCCATTTCTGACCTCTCCCTTGGAATATACTGAACTATTTACCTGACACTGAGATATCTAATAGAGATCTCAAAATTATTGTGTCCAAAACAAAATTATCAGCTTTCCCCACCATCACTCCACCTCAGCCTCACAAACAGGCCCCTACCAGTTCCCCTCACATCAAAAAAATGCAGTGTCATCAACCTAGTTGTTCAAATCAAAAACTTAGGAGCCACCCTCTAGTCCTCCCTTTCTTTTATGCTCCCAAACCAAACTATTACATGTCTTCTTTTTTTTTTTTTTTTTGAGACAGAGTCTCACTCTGTTGCCTGGGCTAGAGTGCTCTGGCATCAGCCTAGCTCACAGCAACCTCAAACTCCCCGACTCAAGCAATCCTTCTGCCTCAGCCTCCCAAGTAGCTTAGACTACAGGCACGCACCACCATGCCCAGCTAATTTTTTCTATATATATTTTTAGTTGTCCAGCTAATTTCTATTTCTATTTTTAGTAGAGATGGGGTCTCGCTCTTGTTCAGGCTGGTCTCAAACTCCTGACCTCAAGCAATCCTCCCGCCTCGGCCTCCCAGAGTGCTAGGATTACAGGCGTGAGCCACCACGCCTGGCCCTACAAGTCTTGACGGTTCTAACACACCCACTTTTCTCCACTTCTAGTGTCACACCCAAGTGCAAACCATCATCATCTTTTGCCAGAACTACATTCATAGGCCTATATGTGATCACCCTTCCTTAACTCTTTTCCCCTCCAATCCAATCTCAACATCATCCAGAGTGATTCTGTTAAAATACAAATCAGATGATTTCACTCACTAGCTTAAAGCCCTTAGTGCCAATTTTATAAATCAATTACAACCCCCTACCATGGCCTTCAAGGCTCATTCAATGTGGTCTGGCCCCTGCCTGCCCGTGATTTACTCTGGTCCCATCTCTCCCCTTGTTCATTGTGCTGCAGCCATACTGGTGTCCTTTCAGTCTGTAGAACATTTCACACTATTCCCCACATTGAGGCCTTTATGTACACTTGCTATTTTCCCTTCCACAAATCTGCACACATGTGGCCCTTTATCATCCTTCAGATTCTAGCTCAAATATCAAAACTTAGTAAAACCTTTTCCCAATTAAACTTTCTAAAGTAACATCTCCCCAGTTACTACCTGTCCCATCATCCTATTATATTTATTTTCTTCTTAGCATGTACCATGACTTGAAATTATCCTGTTTGTGTGTTTGCTAGTATATTATTTGTCTTCTTCTCCAATCTCCACTAGAATGTAACTTCCTTAAGGGCAGGAATTGGGTCTGTCTCTCACCACTGTGTCTCACCTATATATGTGTGTAATGGGTGGATGAATGAATAAAAATAGACTCTAGAAATCATATTATTCAAATTTATGTATGTTTTCCAGTACTCTCTCGGTATACCATTTCCTTAGCAGTGCTAGTCCAGGAGTCTATATGGGAAATAACTCTTTCTCCCAGAGACAGAGATGTCCTTGCCTCCTTGTAGCAATGAGCAGACTTGCCATTGCCTTCACCATAAGGTCCAAATTCCCTAGCAGAAAGTCCAAATTCCTTCTAACCTGTGTGCACAGTTTCATAAAGTACACTCAATTTCATACCATTACATGAAATGCCACTCAACCTCATGATACTACCTTTCTTTGGAATATCTTTTTCTTTCTCCTTCCTGCTGCTAACATCCTTCACAATTCCTTCTATAAAGCTTGCCCTGATAGCCAGAGGAAACATTACTCTGAGCTGTCACAGGCCTTCTTGCACACCTCTATCACATTTATCCTAATGTACAACATTTCTATGACTAATTTTCTCCACGTTATTGCTAATACTGTTAATACTTTGAGTAAAAGTGTTTTATGTATCTATCTGCCCCACTAGTGCCTAGCATATTGCCTTGTAAAGGGGCACAACACAAAAAATTGTTGACCATATATATGCATATAAAGTAATAGTGGAGAATTTTTCATTTTTGTATTGCCCAATAGAGTCAAAAGAACTGAAACACTTTAATGGTCGTTATTCTGTCAGCTATTTGACTGTTATTAGTGAGCCAATGGGAGAGGCAATTTTTAATTTGCAAAATGGAAAATTATTTCAATTAGTTATAGCTCAGTTAAGAAATCATATTTGAAAATATTAATACTATGCCTAAAGTAGACACACCAATACATACATATCAATGTTTTCACTTCTATTTTCCAATTTTTAAAGAAATGGGTTGGATTTTCAGGGCGTAAAAAAAGTGAGAGGTAATTGGCATTACTAAAAAAATCTCTAGCTTGGAGTTTTTATTTTTGGTTGCTTCCTTTTAAATTTATCACAGGCATAGATATCACTTGGAATTATTTAATATATATTTAATGTTCACTTTTATGGTAAGCCTATATTAAATCCCATTGGCCACAAGCAAGCTATAGTTTGTTAGGTTGTTGGCCAAAGGGCTGATGGATCAGCACCATGGACAGAAGAATCTGGTGGGAAAGGTCTCTCCAAGGCTGCTTGTAAAATGACAGCTGTGATATCGGAAGTTCTACCAAGGAATGATTAGCACAAGTGTTCTTGGGATCATAGGAAGAGAGTGGCTCTGGATTTGGGTCAACCCAGAGGATGAAGGGTTTGTTGTTGTTGTTGTTGTTGTTTTTGAGACAGGGTCTTGTTCTGTTGCCCTACCTGGATTGCAGTGGTACTATCATAGCTCACTGTCACCTCAAATTCCTGGGCTCAACTGATCCTCCCACCTCAGCCTCCCAAGTAGGTAGGACTACAGACACGCCACTGTGCCTGTCTAATCTATTTATTTTGTAGAGATGGGTGTCTCACTATGTCGCCCAGGCTGGTCTCAAACCCATGGGCTCAAGCGATCCTCCTGCCTTGGCCTCCCAAAGCCCTGGGGGTGGGGGTTAGGGTCCTGGAGAAAATAACCATTCCCCCAAGAGTTAGCAGGAGCTGCTTCATGTATTGACCTATATTGATTCACTACTCCTGCTCATCTGCTCCTCTCTTCCCAAGGTACCAACATTTTCATGCTGAACTAAATGTAAACACCTAATTGGTGGTGGTGGAGGAGGACATCTGTTCTTTTATACTGCCCAGTATCTATAACATTTTTTTCCTTTGCAAACCACGCTTCAAACAAATAAGCTGTTTTCTTTGAATGATGTTAAGGAATTGTTGATGCAACCAGAAAGGGTGTATGATGATATTGAAATTACGTTTAAAACAGGAGTTCTTGTCTTTCAGCAATACATTCTGATAGTTACAAATAAAATGATACAATGTCCAGAGTTTGCTTCAAAATAATCCAGGATCAGGGGAATGGGTGGAGGTATAGAGAAGACAAGATTGGTCATGAGTTGATAATTGTTAAAGCTGGAGGACAGAAACATGAGTTACTTCTACTTTTTTTGTACGTTTGAAATTTTTCCAACATATATGTACATACATATACATGAGTCTATGTGTGTGTTACTGAGAGGGTACCAAAAATAGTAACAATAATTCCCGAAGAACTTATGATCCTGCACGTAAGAGACACTAAAGAGCAAGCCTTAGTACCTCCTACTCTCTGACGAGCTTTAAGGGGGCTAGGTTATAACGGTCCCATGCAGACTTGAGATTTTGTCTTGATCAAATCCATGTGATGGAGAAAGAAGTTCAGATGTCCAGGGAGGATCACTTTCTTCTGGAGCAAGATGTCTCAGGAGAGAAATGTCTAAGAAATGAAACCTTTCCATGCACCTTCCCTGAAAATAAGCAGCTAGGAGCAGCCCAGAGTTGCAGGGGCTGGGCCAAGTGTAAGGGATATGATACGTGGTTGTGGTGGTGGGCTTAACACACTAAAGACTGGGTGAGAACGAAAGCAACAACAAAAAATATTTTTAAGTATAAAATAGACTGGATAAGTACAGGCAACCAAAATACAATGCCAAGTACACTAAGATGGAGAGAACGTAAATATAAACAGGGTGGAAAGGTACAAAAGGAAAACACAACTATTTCTCTGGGGGGGGGGGGCTTATTGTGGTTTTTTCATGCATCAGAAGCAAATCAGGAGCCTGTGGAGAGACTGGTGGATAAAATTAAAAAAAAAAATGAATGTAAAAGTGCTTCAAAAACACAGAGGGGAAATTGCTCAGAGGCTATGAACAGCAGGTGAGGATGTCTGAAGGCCTACTATGTGTGAGGGATTGTTCTAAGCTCCTGGCACACAGTACTTACAAAATAAAATTTCCTACTTCATTCTAGTGGGGGAGACAGATAAATGTATTTACTAATTATTTAAAAGTGTGATAATTTCACTAAGAAGACTGCTAGTTTCTTTTTAAAAATCAGAAGATCTGGCAAGGCTGTCTGTATTCCTGCGTGGCAACAAGAGGCTGGAACTAACGGCTGCTTCCTTTAGACAGGAATGTGGCCTCCAGTTCACTAGAGTCCCCACCATTCTCTATTGTCCTATACTCTACTTCACTCATACCTGCCTGAACTCTGCAGCCTTTTGAGTTTGTGACCCCTGCTACTCTCTAATGTCTCCGAGCTACTTATGGTACTTGCCTCTCCTAAAACTACTAAATAGCCCAAGGAGAACATGAGTGACCTCATTCTTACCTGAATTGGAATCCTGCCTTGCCACTTAACCTGATGTAACCTTGGGCAGTTACATCACCTTGCTGAGGTCTCAATGTTCTCAATTCTAAAATGGAGGTAATCCTATCCGTTTTACAGAATTTTGGTGAGAACTAGGCTTTACCTAACTCGTTCTTACTGCTTTGGATCTCATCCCTAGCATTGCTTCAAAAAACCCTTCCCAGACCTTCTGACTAGATCAAATCCCTCTAATGCACATAGGTTCTCAGCACCGTGTTTCTGTTCTTGGTAGTACCTTCCGCTGTTAAAACTGTACATTAGTTTGTGGCTTATCTGATTAATGCCTGCCTCTCCCACCAGACTGAAAACTCAATAATGGCAGGGGATCCTGCTTTTACTCCCCACCTATCACCATATCAATAAATATTATTTTAAAAGAAAAAAAGAAATGCAATAAAGAAAAGTTAGCTATATAAAGACTTTGATACAAATCCTGGCACGTATGAGTCTCCCGAGTCTCTCTGACCCTTCCTCACCTAATACCTCTTATGTACATGGTACTCTATGCCTCTGGGATGCTAGAATTTGCCCATCAAATCTTAACTAATATTTGCTCTGCGAAAGAAGTCACTAAGCTGTGTTTTCTGATGGGCTATCGTACCTCCTTAGAACAAGAATTTGTTGTGCCCACTGATGCATACTAAGTGCCTAAAACACTGCCTAGCACACAGTAGGTGCTTAATACACACTGGGGAAGCTGGCTCCAAGGTTTTACAGGAGTTGGGAGACAGGATAGCACCAGGAGGGAGGAAGCTGGGGGGCTTGTCAGACGGACTCTGATCTCCAGATCCCTTCTGCTCCTGTTTAGAAACACCGACGGACCCACACGGAGGGAGACAGCAAGAACCACAAAGATGAAAAGGCCTCAGGGATGCACAGGCATTCCCAGGCCCTTCCGCAGAAGGACACGCCGCTCCGCGCCCTGTCCCTCCGCGAAGGGAAGGTGGTTCCGCCGAGGGTCCCCGCTCCCAGAACAGCCGTCGGGACCCACGAACGAGGACCTGGGACGGGGCCATGACCCACGATCCCTCCGCAAGACAAAGGAGTCCCCACTCCCCGCGTGTTCTTCCGGAACAAAAAGGACTTTGCGCCGCCTGCCCAGTAGTGTTCCTGCACCTCAGGGATGTCTCTCCTCCGCCTAGATTCCCCGCCTGAAGCAGGACTCGCACTTCCCTTTCCCATACCGTTCCACTGTCTCCCGCGGAATGTCGCGGAATGTCGCGGAATGTCGCGGCATGTCTACTGGAGTCCCACTGTGTCCCTCCGCCCCGGGGAAGACCCTCCGCCTCCTTCAGTTCTAAAGTCCCTCAGCGGCAAGTCATCGCGCAGCACTCTCTCGCGAGAGTCCACCACGCAGCCCCCTCCCCCAGCCCCTCGCCCGCGAGGAAGCCTCGCGCGGACCCCGCGGCGCTCGGTTGCGGGCGGCGCATGCGTAGCCTTGCCTCCCAGCGACCCCCGCGCTCTCCGCGGGCCGAGTGGACGAGGCTGAAGGCGAGGAGCTGGCCGCCGCCCCCCGAGAGGCCTATGCTTCGTCCCCCGGCTTCCCTCCCCTCCGGGCAGAACCATTCTGCGGCCTTTTCTCGGCGTGCAGGTTTCCTGAGAACGGCTGGGGCCGCTGTTGGTCCAGAAAGAGCCCAGCGCTGGTCTTGGACACCTCCGGACCCCACCGGACACCCGCGCGCTGCGGAGACCCTAGCCCGGAACCCGGAGCCGGGCGGGGCCTGCATATCCGGCCCCACCCACTCGGGGCCTCGCCTCCCCGGAGCCTGACCCCGGGGTATCTGACACACCCCCTCCCGGCCGGGCTATCAGCCTCCGTCTATCCTTTCCTCAGTCCGCTTGGTTTCCTCCCAGTCCTCGAGTCTCTTGGTTTCCGTCATTGCACTAAAAGGGATGCACCCTGGAAGATCCCATTGCGAGGACACATCTTGTTTGGAGAAGAGACTGGGTTTTTGGACGTAGGCTACACGTTAACCTATTCAAGGATCTCGGATAGATTTGATTAATCAGCTTGGAATACCCTGTTCCTGCTTACACTGTCGTTTTACCTCCCTACCTTACCACAATTCCAAGAACATTAAGCAGGGACGTCTTGGAAGGTTACTGGGCTCCTACTTTGTGCTAGACGTGAGGCTGACCCCCGAGTTGGAGCATGGCTGCAGCCCTGGACCCTCAGATCGACGCGCCCCTGGAAGTTGAGGGGTGCCTAATAATGAAGGTGGAGAAAGACCCCGAGTGGACATCAGAGCCCATTCTGGAAGGATCAGATATTTCTGAATCTGAGACCTTTCGCAAGTGCTTCAGGCAATTCTGTTATGAGGATGTGACCGGACCCCATGAAGCTTTCAGTAAACTCTGGGAACTTTGCTGCCGGTGGCTGAAGCCAGAAATACGTTCCAAGGAGCAGATACTTGAACTGCTGGTCATTGAGCAGTTTCTCACCATTTTACCAGAGAAGATTCAGGCTTGGGCACAGAAGCAGTGTCCAGAAAGTGGAGAGGAGGCGGTCGCGCTGGTAGTACATTTAGAGAAAGAGACTGGAAAACTAAGACAGCAGGTGAGAAGATTTTCCAAATTTTTGTATTTAGAAAGAAGGGAATGAGAAAGGCATGTGGGCAGGGATGTATTGCAAGAAGTGGTGCTTATTATGGAAAGATAATGGTACTAATAAAAGACGCTTAAAGTAAATCCACTTAAAAGGGGATCAGAATTTGATTGAAATATTATCTTGCAAATGAAACTAAACATTATGCACCCAAGTATTTGTTTTAATCTTTGGCATAAAATTTGCAAGAAAATTATATGAGAGAACAATATGGTTATGCTTCACAGGGGTTGACTTTTGCAGCTTGATCAAAGAGGGCTATTTTTGCTCCTCCCTTCAAAAAAAGATGAACTCCATCTGTTATCCCAGAGTCCTCTCTAATCGTTTAATATTCCAGTCAGTTTCTTCTGAAGTGCTCTCATTGCCATCATCCTTGTCACTCTGCTCCAGTTTAACTGCCAGATCTTCATTTTTCAATATCTTTGCATGCTCTTCTAGTTCTTTTTTAACATCCCTTTCATTAACCTGATGAAATCCTGTAGCATTTGCAAGGTTTGCAGTTTCACCTTGCACAGGATTTGTGTTGTGTAAAATATATCAGCAGGTGACTGTGTTGATCAGGGATAGACAGACAGATGTGGAGATTAATTTTATAAGTTTTCAGTTCACTAGTGAATATATATGTTCTGATAACTTTTACTTTTCTGTGAACCTAATAGATGTGAGGACTTAAGTAATAGCTATTCTAGTGACAGGGAGGCTATGCATTCCCTGTTCCTTTATGCCCTCTTTTGTTCCTTTATGCACAAACTCCTGGACAGTACTGTTAACCCAGTGCCCTCAGGGACACCCTTAGGAATAGAGTGAAATTTTCATTCCTTCTTATGTCTTCTATCCTCCTTTGATTTCTCTTTCTTGAGAAAATTTGGCCCTGATTTGTACCTCTTTTCCTCCCTTTTTCCATTATGGTATTGACTTTATTTCCCAGGTCAGCAGTCCTGTACACAGAAAGAAGCAAACCCCACTTGGAGCAGCGTGGGAGGTGGCAGACTTTCAGCCAGATCAGATGAAGACCCAAGCCAGGGTAGTATCTCGGGAGGAAGCTGGAAGCCTCCACTCAGGACACCAGGAACAGCTGAACCGAAAGAGAGAACATCAACCCTTACCCAAGAATGGTAAGAAGGACTCGGCATGCCCAGTGCAGGGACTGTGCAGATTTATATTGTATCCGTTACACTGTGAATTGCTCAGTGTAAGGTCCCCTAAATATATATTTGAATGTAAATTGAGTATTTGGGGAGAAAGGCTTCAAGAGTTGGGAACATGTGCAACATAAGGAAAAAAGGATCTTAAAGATGGAATCTGGGGAAACTGAGATTGCCTGGGCCAGCATCGAGGTCTTGTAGTGTTATTTTCAATCTCCATTCCACAGTCAGCTTGTTTTTTAGTCCTGCCATGTGTGTATGTGTATGTGTTCTTGGCTGACTGTAAACAAATTGAAAAACTGTTTGGAAAGGGAAACAAACATTTATATTTAAAAATTGACTTACAAATGAAGACAACACAGAGAAGTGGCGTAATGAGAGGAATAAATAGTAAGTCTTCACAGCAAAGGGACCACTGATGTTCACAGCTGCTCTAGCCATTAATAAATCAAGTCAAATACGAGGAAATGAACACCCTGTCCTTCCCAGTCCACAGTGATCTTTCCATCCCTTGAAGTGTAGCTCTATCTCAGTCTTAAAGAGAGGATTGGTAAGATCATCGGACCTACAGTCCAAAGACTTTCGTTTATATCCTGTCTCTGCCACCCTCTCTCTGTGATCTTGGCAAGTAATATGAAAAGGAGCATTAATGCACAGAGGTTAAGAGGTTAGGCTGTAGAGGCAGACAGACCTGGATTCAAAACCTAGCTCTGCCATTTTTTATCTGTGGCTTTGGTCAGGTACTTAACTTCTCAAACTTTCCATTCTCTCATCTGTAAAAGGGAAATAACGAGGTCATTAGTGTAGCACAATTACTTTTAAACTTCAAATCTGATTTATACAACCCGGCACTGAGAGGCAAGATTGACTGCTACTGTATCCCACCCTTTTACCCATCCCCCAATTCATATTATGATATAATGCATTGCAAATATTAGTGCTTTCTGAATTATCCAGAATGTGTTTATTAGCTAGCATCAAAGCTCCCTTGTTCACATGGATTAGATGGCCCCAGTGACTCTACCTATGAAGTCATTCCAATAAATACCTATTTGTGGTTATTTCTCGGTTTTGCTATCCCAAGCCAACAAGGAATTCCTAAAGTGGAAAAGTTGAAGTACTAATGGGGGCATAGAGGACAGAAAATTTGAGGGATAGATATCTCAGAAAAATGAATTCATTCTAAGAAAAGATGTATGATTCCAGCCATGTGTGCCTCAGGGATTATAATGGTTCCAAGGAAGTGATTTGATTTGCTTCTTTAGTGAGTGGTGGAGCAAGCTTTTGAGTTCTTGGTCACAAGTGATGTTTATTCTTGAAGTCTTCCCGAGATAGGGAAGAAGTTAGACCACAAATTTTGCTATATAGATGTTTATATGTCTTCCTTCCACCCTTGGAGGGGTGTATTTGCCCGTAGTGTCCATTACTATGCATCTATGTATGCTACGTTCTTAGGACAATATTCACTCATAGGGAACTTATACTAAGGATCATAAACTGGTAACTTGCATGCCAAGTCAGACTTCTTTTGTTTCACCTACAAAGAGTTTTCATTTAGGGTCTTTGTTGATTATCTTTAGTTCTCATGGTTTAACACTTCTGAGATTTCATATAAAGTCCAGATTTCTGGCTTCTCTTGAAAAATTGAGAAGCTCTGGCTCTACCAGAGCCATAGCCTTGGTTTCACATTGAAGCATCTGCTGGAGCTGAGCATTGGCCATGCCCTTCCCATGGGACATGTTCTCTCTTGTTCCCCACAGTCCTTACCTAGCCCCCTTCATCATGTATACTAACTGCTCACTCCCTGAAAGCACTAGAGTTTGTGAGCCTGACTTTAGGGTACTATGATTTGAGGCATTATTCTGAACTCATCAAGAAAATGATCTATTTGTATTTGTTGGTTTTTAAATACATTCCCATTTCTTAACAGGAGAAGCAGCAGGGATTAAAGGGCCAGAGTCCAGAATACTAATTATTTCTTTCTCTTTTTACAGCTCGACCTTCTCCGTGGGTTCCTGCCCCTGCTGGTGAATGGAGCACCACAGATCAAGAAGTGACAGCCACACGACTTCCTTCTGGGTCCCAGGTAAATTGTAATTGTCCTTTCTGGCCTTCCTTCCTAGGGTGTTTAGTGACTGTGATTTCCTGTGCTTTTAGTATCCTCAAATTTGTGTACTCCTTCCAAGAGACTTTTTCTTCTTTATTCCTTTTCCAGAAAAGATTGGACCGAGTCTTTTGAGTTAATGGGACTCCTTACCGGATCATGTCTCTTACCTCATCTTATGATTCTTTATTTTATCTTCTGCTTCATTTGGTGCATAGTACATACTTCGCTCCTTGATTTCAATTCTTCTTTAGGGCCCTTTTCTGCTTCATCCATGATCGTTAATATTTTGGAGGTCTACACAGTTATCTTGGTAGTCATTGGTGTTAGTGTCGTTACAGAAACCATTGAAAGATGTCCACATGATGAGAGGTTTTTCCTACAAAAAGAGTGTGCATCAGATTCCTGCTCACAGAGACCTCTACCGGGGTATCAGGAAGGAGAATGTTGGGAACATGGTCTCCTTGGGTAAGGATTCTTTTCCTTTCCAAATAAAAGAGTTGGGGATTTCTAGTATATTTATTTATACTGATTATGAGACAGTCAGATATAAATGTTAACACTTAAAGAGGATTTCCATGGATTGTCTAATTACTTGTCTAGGTTCTCTCATCTCACCCATTCTTCCTTCCAGTAAAAAATAAAATAAAATAATTTAGTGTTTAAAACATTGGAGAAGAGTTATATACGACTGTCATATTTATATTATATAAATGGCCTAGCATAGTAGGTGGTGTTATTCCCCAGGAAACTGAGGCTTAGAGAAGTTAAGAAACTTCCTCTGGTCAAAAAGTAAAGTAAGCAGTGTAGCTAGGATTCAAATTTAAGACATATTTATGTCTTCAATATTATAAGGTAGCAAACTCAATTTGCTTCCTATTCTTACCACTCTTTCCTATTAACCTTACCAGAATATCTCTGAAAGTTCTTTTTTTTTTTTTGAGTTAATGAAATATTTTATGTTTTCAATAAATACTTATGAAAAATATCTGTACTAATTATAAAATATGAAATCACAGATTATTTTTCCCCTTTATGTAATCAAAGAGTAGATTTCAGTCTCTCTTGAGGAAAAAGGTAACTTTGATATGTCTCAGGAACAAGAACCTAAGTTATAAGGCTTTTCTGCCCCCCACCCCCACAACCTCCTTAAGCCAAACAACTGCACTTTATTTCTTTGATACATCTGTTTGTGGGGTCCTATATGTTTTTATCTGAAAATTAGATTCTTCTGCCAAAAATTGTTCCCAGCTTTATTGAGGTAAATTGACACATAAAAGTCTGTATGTTTAAGGTATACAACTTAATGCTTTTATATATATATGCACACATTGTGAAATGATTACCACAATCAAGTTAATTAACACATCTATTACTTCACATAGTTACCTTTGTGTAGGGGTGTGCATGTGTAGTGAGAATACTTAAGATCTAATCTTTTAGTAAATTTCAAATATGCAATATAGTATTATTAGCTGTAGTCACCATGTTATGCAATAGA
The DNA here is from genome assembly GCF_041146395.1 of Eulemur rufifrons. Taxonomy (NCBI): domain Eukaryota; kingdom Metazoa; phylum Chordata; class Mammalia; order Primates; family Lemuridae; genus Eulemur; species Eulemur rufifrons. The sequence goes on from NC_090996.1 coordinate 19,860,158, forward strand.
TTCCCAGAACTTATTAATCTTTAAGTAAAATTTAATACCGTTTGACGGACATCTTCCTATCACCCTCATAGGCCCCTGTCAATCACCCAGTCACCATTCTGTTCTGTCTTTCCATGAGTTCTACTTTTTTAGATTCCATATATAAGTGAAATCATTCAATATTTGTCTTTCTCTGTCTGGCTTATTTCACTCAGCATAATGCCCTCTAAGTTCATCGATTTTGTCACAAATAGCAGGATTTCCTTCTTTTGTATGGTTGAATAGTGCTCCATTATTTGTGTATATTTACATATGTCTATGAATTCTTTATTTTTACATTTTCACTATTCATTTATCCATCAGCAGACACTTCGGTTGTTTCCATGTCTTGGCTATTGTGAATAATGCTGCAGTGAATATAGGAGTGCAAATATTTCTTCAAAGTACTGATTTTGTTTCCTCGGGATATATACCCAGATGTGGGATTGCTGGATCATATGGTAGTTCTATTTTTAATTTTTTGAGGAACCTTTGTGCTGTTTTCCATAATGATTGTACCAACTTATTTCCCACCCACAGTGTGCAAGGGTGCCCTTTTCTCCACAACTTCACCAACATTTGTTATCTTTTGTCTTATTTAAAATATATTTGATTTACAAATAATATCTGTATATATTTAAGGGGTATAATGTGATGTTTGATACATGTTTACCTTGTTGAATGATTAAATCAAGCTAATTAACAAATCCGTCACCTCACATGCTTTTCATTTTTTTGTGGTGAAAACATTAAAATATACTGTTTTAGCAAATTTGAAATACACAATGCATTTTTTATTTATTATAGTCATCATTCCATGCAGTAGATCACTAAAGCTTAATCCTCCTAACTGAAATTTTGTACCCTTTAACATCTCCCCTTTTTCCCTGTCTTCCCTCCTCCCCCAGCCTGTGGTAGCCATCATTCTACTGTCCACTTCTGAGTTTGACTTTTTTATGTTCTGCATGTAAGTGAGATCATGCAGTATTTGTCTTTCTTTGCCTGGTGTATTTCATTTAATATAATGTACTCCAGGTTCATCCATGTTGTTACAAATGACAGAATTTCCTGCTTTTTTAAGACTGAATGGTATTCCATTGTATATATATATAATACATTTTCTTTATCTGTTCATCTAATGATGTACACTTGGTTGCTTCCATATCTTAGCTATATGTGAATAATACTGCATTGAACATGGCAGTATAGATATGTCTTTGGCATACTGACTTGAATTCATTTGGCTGTATACCCTGTGGTGGGATTGCTGAATCATATGGTAATTCTATTTTTAGTTTTCTGTAGCACCTCTGTTTTCCATAATGGTTGTACCAATTTACATTTCCACCAACAGTACACGAGGGGGTTCCATTTTCTTCTTGCCAACACTTAATCATCTTCTGTCTTTTTGATGATAACCATTCTAACAGGTATAAGGTGATAGTTCATTGTGGTTTTGATTTGCATTTCCCTGATGATTAGTGATGTTGAACACCTTTCATTTACTTTTTGGCCACTTGTATGTCTTTGGAAAAATGTCTATTCAGGTCCTTTGCACCATTTTTAATTGGATTATTTGTTGGGTTTTTTGTTTGTTTGTTTGCTATTGAGTTGTGTGAATTCCCTGTGTATTTTAGATATTAACTCTTTATCAGATACATAGTTTGCATATATTTTCTCCCATTCTGTAGGTTGTCTCTTGACTTTGTTGATTGTTCCCTTTGCTGTGCAGAAGCTTTTTAGTTTGAAGTAGTCCCATTTACTTATTTTTGCTTTTGTTGCGTATACTTATTAATGTCATATCCAAAAAAATTAATGCCAAGACCAATGTCAAGGAGCTTTTTCTCTGTTTTCTTCTAGGAGTTTTATGGTTTCAGGTCTTACATTTAAGTCTTTTTTTTTTTTTTTTTTTTTTTTTTTTTTTGAGACAGAGTCTCACTCTGTTGCCCAGGCTAGAGTGAGTGCCGTGGTGTCAGCCTAGCTCACAGCAACCTCAAACTCCTGAGCTCAAGCGATCCTCCTGTCTCAGCCTCCCGAGTAGCTGGGACTACAGGCATGCGCCACCATGCCCGGCTAATTTTTTCTATATATATTTTTAGCTGTCCATATAATTCTTTCTATTTTTAGTAGAGATGGGGTCTCGCTCTTGCTCAGGCTGGTCTCGAACTCCTGAGCTCAAACGATCCGCCCACCTCGGCCTCCCAGAGAGCTAGGATTACAGGCGTGAGCCACCGCGCCCGGCCACATTTAAGTCTTTAATACATTTTGAGTTCACTTTTGTGAGTGGTATAACATAAGTAGTTCAGTTTCACTCTTTTGTATGTGGATATCCAGTTTTCCCAACACCATTTATTTATGTTTTCCCAATTGTGTGTTCCTGGCATCCCTGTCAAAGTTTAATTGACCATACATACATGAATTTATTTATTTCTAGGCTCTGTATTCTGTTCCGCTGGTCTTTGTATCTATTTTTATGCCAGTACCATACTGTTTTGATTACTTTAGCTTTGTAATATAGTTTTGCAAAAACTCTTGACTTCTCATCTCTCATGGCCCCAGTGTGTATATATATATATATATATGTGTGTGTATGTTTGGGTGGACATGGATGATGTGTGGGGAACAGATACAAGTACGCTTTATTTTATAAGTAACAAATACTGATTAGGACCATGCTCTGAATCTAACACAATGTTAGCTACTGAGAGAGAATCAAAGGTAATAAAATATGTTTCTTACCCTTAAAGCTTTTCCTGTAAGAACTAGCTAGGAAAAAAAGTGATACACATATGAGAAGTAAACCAATAGTATAAGTTAATAGATAGATGATTGTGCCAAAGCAGTCATGTAAGAATAACTATAGCATGCATTGTCATAGCTGAGAAAGGCTTTGGTGTGAAGAAGAGGTCCAGGACAACATGCTATAGCAGATTGAGGCATGCAGTAATGACTTCTATGTCTACCATGAAATATGTTTCTTTTACTGTAGGTAGTACAGTGTCTACATCTAACAAGATAGCCCAGTTGGAACAAAGAAAGGAGCCATGGATTCTAGGTCTATATTCCTCTAGTAAGAGGAATATCAAGGAAAAGTCAATTCATGCTATTCAGATCCCTGCAAGGAATGCAGGAAAAACATGGAGAGAGCAGCAACAATGGGGTTTAGAAGATGAAAAAATAGCAGGTGTGCATTGGAGCTATGAGGAAACTAAGACTTTTCTTGCAATTCTCAAAGAATCTCGCTTTTATGAAACACTTCAGGCTTGTCCCCGAAATAGCCAGGTATATGGTGCTGTGGCTGAATGGCTGCGAGAATGTGGCTTCCTCCGAACTCCAGAACAGTGTCGGACCAAGTTCAAAAGCCTCCAGAAAAGCTATCGAAAAGTGAGAAATGGCCACATGCTAGAACCCTGCGCCTTCTTTGAGGACATGGATGCTTTGTTGAACCCTGCAGCCCATGCTTCATCCACTGATAAGCCAAAAGGGATGATATCTCTGCCCAGACTGAAGAGAATTGGCGTCACTGCTAAAGAACAGATCAGTTTGGTGGAGGAGGAGGAAGCAGCAGAAGATTCTGACGGTGATGAAATGGGCATTGAATTTATCCACAAGTCTGAGATCCGTGGTGCCCCTGTCTTGTTTCAAAATCTGAGTGGTAAGAATTGTGCTTTGTTTTTCTGGTATGAAAATGGATGTGTGGAAAAAGAAGTAAACTAGAAGCAACCAAACCTGGCATGTGCTGTCAACATGCCTTGCCACTTCACTGTGATGTGGTCACATAACTGCAAGTACTCTCTGAAGTTTGTTTCTGTGCCCAGTGCAGTCTGAGTAAAAGCACTGAGTGGCCCTGGAGTTTTCTTTTTCAGTTTAGGGCACAGCGCAGGTTTTTGAGTATTTGGGGCCTTGTAGAAGGAAGATAAATAGAGCTAAATGGTTCTAAGGATCTGAAAATTGGTATAAAGCAATCAATTGTATTAGATTGTAATAAGTCAAGGGTGCATAATTATAACCAGTAAAAGAATATGCAACAAGTTAAAGGAGTTTAAAAAACAAACTAAAAATTTTTGCTTAATCTAAAAGAAGACAAAAAAAGGAAAAAAAAAAAAAAAGGCCGGGCGCGGTGGCTCACGCCTGTAATCCTAGCACTCTGGGAGGCCGAGGTGGGCGGATCGTTTGAGCTCAGGAGTTCGAGACCAGCCTGAGCAAGAGCGAGACCCCACCTCTACTAAAAATAGAAAGAAATTATATGGACAGCTAAAAATATATATAGAAAAAATTAGCCGGGCATGGTGGCGCATGCCTGTAGTCCCAGCTACTCGGGAGGCTGAGACAGGAGGATCGCTTGAGCTCAGGAGTTTGAGGTTGCTGTGAGCTAGGCTGACGCCACGGCACTCACTCTAGCCTGGGCAACAGAGTAAGACTCTGTCTCAAAAAAAAAAAAAGGAAAATAAAAAAGGGAACCCAAAATAGATGTCAAATTCAAAGAAAATAGATGGTAGATAAAAATTCTAATGTATCATTAATGGCAAAGAATAGACATTAAAAAACAACTGTATGTTGCTTATAAGAGATATATCTTAAATATAAGAACACAGAGTCCTTAAATTTAAAAAGACAGATATACTATGTAAAAGAAAGCTGGTATTGAATATTTGGTGACTGGGGCATGCAGAGTTAAACTGCCAGTTAATAACTGTGTGACAGTGAACACGTGGTATAACTACTTTGAGCTTCATTTTTCCCGTCTGTAAAATATGGCTAAGAATACCTCAGGGAGTTGTTACCCACCAATCTGAAAATCCATAAACATGAGGGTTGGGTTCTTGAGGTGATTTCAAACATGGGAATCCAGTGATAGGGCCAGAAGAGACCACCCAGTAAGATAGAGGATAAAAATCACTCTTTCTTACTAAAGATTACAAAACGCACAAAAAGCATATTTAACCAATTATATTCAGACATGTCCTGAAAAGTTTTATCCTACTGTAAATACAGACCATCTGCTTGTCTTGCAGATCATTTCATCTTTCAAAGTAGAGGACTCAGTGATGTCAAAACTACTTTGGACATAGTTCTGCTCTTCAGGAATGCTGGTTAAAGAAGTGATAAGAACTTTAGGGGGAAAAGTTCTGATTGGGTATTTTAGTCCATTCTTAACTACTTTGAGAAGATACTTTTAGACAGTTAAATCCTTTAGTCAATCTCCATAGCAATGGCAGATTTGGGGGATTACATTTTTACTCTTCCAAGTAAACTTAGATGAGTTTATCAATTTCAGTTACAATCTCATTGGGACTTGGACTATATATATTCATTTGAGAATTGATATTTGTTCAACTTGAGCCTTCTGTCCAGAAACATAGTGTCTATTTTTTCTAGTTCTTTTATGTCTTTCAATAAAATATTATAGATTTTTTATATAGACCTCATTTCTTGCAAAGCTTATTCCTAGGCATATCATAGTTCCTGTTGCTACTGTGAATGTGATTTTTTTTATCCCCTTACATTTCATAATGACTCCTTTTCTGATGTCTTTGAACTTTATCCTTGAATGGCAGGTGTGCACTGGGGCTATGAAGAAACCAAGACTTTTCTTGATATCCTCCTTGAGACTCGGTTTTATGAAGCACTTCAAGCCTGTCATCGGAAGAGCAAATTGTATGGGGCCGTGGCTGAACAACTTCGAGAGTGCGGCTTCCTGCGGACACCAGAACAGTGCCGAACCAAGTTCAAAAGCCTTCAGAAGAGTTACCGCAAAGTGAAAAACGGCCACGTGCTAGAGTCCTGTGCATTCTACAAGGAGATGGATGCCCTAATTAACTCTCGGTCGTCTGCCCCTTCCACCAGCACCCCAGAAGAAGTCTCTTCACCCTTACAGCAAGAAAGAGAGGGTATTGAGGTTGAACACGAGGAACCTACAGGCTGGGAAGCAGAGGATACCTCACAGGAGGCAGTGATAGAAGATTCTGGCAGCGAGAGAATGAGTGAGGAGGAAATTATACAGGAGCCAGAATTCCAGGGACCTGCAGATCTGAATGGTAAGGATTATGAAGGAGTTTTAGTCGTAAGAGAGGAGGAAGTGTGATTTACTGAAAAATCAGTAGATCTGACACACTGCTTGCGAATATTTACTCAACAAATATTTGAAAGCCATGTGCTATTTGAGGAACAGGGTATATAACAATGAATAAAACAGTTCCTGTTCCCCTGGTGCTTTTGACTCAAAGGAGAAACTCATATTTTAGTGACTTGGTCTTTGGGATCTTGGTTTTTGCCTGTATGGGTCAGTGTGTCTCCTGGAAATACAGTGAGGTAGGAGAACTTGGAATTATATATGAGAAAAACTTGGATGAAGGGAGTGTGTCAGTAAGCTCAAAACAGATATCTCACAGCTATATGTGGTATGTATGAGAAAAAACAATAAGCAAAGACAAAATGAGAGAGAGACTATTCTGGTCCCGAGCTCTGCCCTGCATCTTTCCCACTGACTGCTAGATACCATCATGGGCATCTGACCAGTAGCTCAGGCTTAATATGTTCAAAATTAAAGTGCCATTTTCCTCCCTACCTCATGGCTCTTCCCTGTGGTCTCCCACAGCTCATCCAGACTTAAAACTTCAGAGGTGATCTTGATACCTCCTCCCTCATCATCATCGTCCAGGCAGGTGACACATTTTGTCATTGGTTGTAGACTATCATGTCTTATCAGTCCCCTCTTCCGTTACCATAGCCACTACTGTAGTTCAGTCTTTCTCTGTCTATCTCTTGCCTAGACTATCGTAAAAGTCTCCAAACCAGTTTTTCCCATCCATACTTTTATTGAAGTTTTACATCCATTTTTAATCTGAGCTCATCTTATTCTTCTAGCCTTGTGTGTTAGTATTTTTCTTCCTACACTCTATGCTTATTCAAAGCAAAACTACTAGTTATTTCCTGCCTGTACCTTAAGCTCTTTCACATCTAAACTTTAGCTCGTGATGTTCCCTCCATCTTGAATGTCCTTGGTTTTATATATGTTCATGTCCAAATTCTCTCTCAACTCTTATACTTTGTCTGTCTGTCTTATGGCACAGAATACTTTCTGTGTCCTAAGATCTTCTAGTAAATGGTGAGCTCCTGAGGGACAGGAGATCTGTCTTTTGGTAGCACTACATTAATCCCCCAGGAATCATTTGAATGTGTGAGGTAGTGTAGGAATAGTTTCTTGAAGCAAGAGGCTCCAGTTTGCCTGAATTGACTACAGAATTGAAGCCCAGCAAGTGAAAGTAATGTCCAGTTACATTAAAGAAGGGAGTTCATATGTTTCCTCTCTGATAGTATTTATATGGCAAATTATAAAGGCTTAAATTTCAGTCCTGTATAATCCTGGTTTTGATAATTGCGGAAACAGAGTCCTTGTGAATCTTAAGGTGAGTTCCAGACCTATCATCAAATTATCAGGTTCTGTCTGAGCCATCTGCTAGGCTGAGACTTCCTCCGAACTCCAGAACAATGTTGGACTCAATCAGAAAGCTTTAAAAGAACTATTGCTAAATGAAAGATGGCATTGTTGGAGTTTTTTTAACTTAAATTACTGGATTGATTGATGGCTTCCCTCTTCTCCCCAATCCATACCACAGCCACCACACTTGGGAATGAGAGATCCTAGCAGTTTCAACTAAATGGGTAGAAGGAAATTAATGTTGATACTGGCAAGTAGAAACAAGGCAGAGTAGCAGATGCTTAAGAATGAGGATTTTGGGCCGGGCGCGGTGGCTCACGCCTGTAATCCTAGCACTCTGGGAGGCCGAGGTGGGCGGATCGTTTGAGCTCAGGAGTTCGAGACCAGCCTGAGCAAGAGCGAGACCCCATCTCTACTAAAAATAGAAAGAAATTATATGGACAGCTAAAAATATATATAGAAAAAAATAGCCGGACATGGTGGTGCATGCCTGTAGTCCCAGCTACTCGGGAGGCTGAGGCAGTAGGATCACTTGAGCTCAGGAGTTTGAGGTTGCTGTGAGCTAGGCTGACGCCACGGCACTCACTCTAGCCTGGGCAACAGAGTGAGACTCTGTCTCAAAAAAAAAAAAAAAAAAAAAAAAAAAAGAATGAGGATTTTGGAATCAAACCTGAATTGGGCCTAAATTACACAGCTTGTGAAATATTTATGCAGGAAATAATACGATGTCTAGAATTGGCTTCAAAATAGTCTAGGTAGAGGAACAGGGAGTGTGTGGGAATAGAAATGAAACAGGATTGACCATAAATAGATCATTGTTAAAGGTAGGTAAGTGATTCATGGTCATTCATAAATACTATTCTCTTTACTTTTCTATATGTTTTAATTTCCCATAATAAAAAGTTAATGCAAAAATCACACAGTTAATAAGTGACCAAGATGGGATCAGAACCAGAGCTGTGTGATTCCCAAGCTTGTGTCTCTTCACATGTCATGATCTCTGTCCAGAAAACTTCACAGAAAAGCTGGAACCGAGATGCACCTTGTAGTGAACATGAGATGTAGATAAAAGAGTGAGGAGACAATAATTCCAGTTTGGGGAACAGTGAGAATTAAAATTTGACTTAGTGTGGTTAATTTGACAACCAGAAAAACAAAGGGACAAGAACAAATGAGAAATAGGAAGTATTCTTGGATAGGATACGACTAGATACTGGTGAATTTAGTCCCTCAAGACCCTTGAGGAATTTGGACTTGGGCACTAGAATATATTCTAGTGTACTCTAGTATACTCTAAAGACTAGCATAGTGTGGTATATTTTAGTATAGGTGTGAAACAATGAAGACAGGATGAATTAGAGGGGAATTAGGTAAGCCAAGTTGCTCCCATGTTAATCAGGATATGGGTGAGGAATAATAGCCTAGATTATAATTCAATTCACAAAATGTTTCTGAAAGCCTATACTGTACTGGGTGTTGTTGGCCTGCACACGAACTGCAAGAAAATATGGCATAATGAATCAGGGAAGAGTCACAGGATCTCAGGCCGGTGAAGTATATAGGGATCATAGCATACCAACCCTTGCAGGCCAGGTTAATTATTTATGTTCATATAGGAATTGTGTGAAATTTGTATTGTCTTTTTTTTTTTTTTTTCCAGATTTTGAAATTGGAAGTGGTATCAAGGAGGATCCAATGCAGGTAATATATAAGGACGTGGAACAGCATAGAGCATTAATAGAAAAGTCCAAAAGAGCTGTTTCCCAGAATACTGATCTCGGTAAACACCGCAAAAGGGAATGCATCTCAGGAAGACAATGGGAAAACCTTCAAGGAATTAAACAGGGAAAGCTGATATCTCAGCCTAGAGACGTAGGGAAAACTGTAGTGCATCAGAGACTTTTCATGGGGAAGAGACCCTACAGACTTCTCAAATACGGAGAAAGCTTTGGAAGGAGTGCTCGTCTTATGTGTAGGATGAACCACCAGAGGGAAAATCCTTATAAGTGTAGTGTCTGTGGGAAGTGCTTTGGTAGAAGCAGGAGCCTAATCAGACACCAAAGGATCCACACAGGAGAAAAACCTTTTAAATGTCTTGACTGTGGGAAAAGCTTTAATGACTCCTCAAATTTTGGTGCCCACCAGAGAATCCACACAGGAGAGAAACCCTACAGATGTGGAGAGTGTGGAAAATGCTTTAGTCAAAGCTCTAGTCTTATTATACATCAGAGAACCCACACTGGTGAGAAGCCCTATCAGTGTGGAGAATGTGGGAAAAGCTTTACCAACAGTTCTCATTTCAGTGCCCACCGGAGAGTCCACACTGGAGAGAATCCCTACAAATGTGTGGATTGTGAAAAAAGTTTCAATAACTGTACGAGATTTCGAGAACATCGGAGAATACACACTGGAGAGAAGCCCTATGGATGTGCCCAGTGTGGCAAACGTTTCAGTAAGAGTTCAGTTCTCACCAAACACCGGGAAGTTCACGTGAGAGAAAAGCCTCTGCCACACCCTCCATCTGTGTATGCCCCGGAGAACCCACATAAGGGAAAGATCGATGAATTCAGGAAAACCTTTTGATGATGATCTCTTCTTTTCCTAAATGTCCCTTTAGCCATTGTACCCTAATCTCACTCTTGGAAGCAATCTTTTCTTAGCTATAAAGTGTAATTCCCAAGATTAACTTGAGAATGTAAAGAAACTAAACACTTTAATTTCATCCTGTTCTCACCTCTGCCTCTAACTTGATCAGTCTGTTCCTCTCCTATGTATCTCAACTTCTCCTTTAATAAAGTGGAGAAGGTAATTGTCTGAGTTCAGAATGAAAGTCTCTTCAGTATGTTGAGGCCACTGTTATTGGATTGCTAAGTCCAGCAGCATTCAAGATCCTTCCATGTTGGTGAGTTGTTTTCAAAAAGATAAAAATGCTGAAAGTTTTTCTTTCTTTTTTTTTTTTTTTTTTTCTTTTTCATTATATACTACATGAGATCCTGGATGCAACTTGATAACAGATTTTCACATTTGGGTAGAACTTTCAGGAGTCTGATCAGAACTACATCAAATCCATCTTGGTTTTGAATATACTCACAAAAGGAGAGTGAAGATTTTATAGCTTTCTTCAGAAGTCCGTTATCGTGTACGTTTTTGTGTCAAGAAGTTGATCCAAATAGCTAGGGAAGAATCCCTGTCTTGTCACTGAAATCCTGTTACTAATGTCTTGCCCTCCATAGAGATGAGAAGCAATCGATCACCCAGCGTCCTTTTCTGTACCCGAAGACTTGAATCCCCTTGACTCCTGCTTCTCCAGTCAATAAGTAATTCCAGTTCCTTTAGCTGTTTCTCACAAGTCCTACACATACCTCTTAATTATTCTGGGTGCTCCTTTCTGACTCTTCTGGACTACCATGCCCTCTTCAGATTGAATGGGATGCATGCTCGTGATGTGTCTCACTAAAGTAAAGTAGAATTTCAGACACATTCTAGTTCAACCCTGTAGCTTCTCTGGCTCTTATCTAGAACATGACTGGTATGTTGACATATTTTGTACCTCCCTCCCCACACTTCAGTATAATACTGTATAGTAATGTTTCTAAACTTTAAGGCGGTATGGAAAAAGTGTGGTAGAGATCTGAGACATTTATTAATAATATTTCTAAGACCAGTTGGACTCCTTAGGCCTGCTTTATATCAGATAGCTACCTCAGTCCAGACCAACACTTCCAAGGCTGGCTGTGTTAAATATACCAGTCTCTCTTTCTGAGGCTTCTAGTCCCTGTTCGTAGGATTATAAACCAAATTGTAGAGCCCTGAATAGTTGATACAACTCTATAGCTCACTGAATGAAAGTGGAATTAGTTATAAAAATTTATAATCCAGACCTCCATTTTTGTTTTCCTTGTTTACCTGTTTGTCTGAAAAATCTCTTTGAGAACGTCTTGGCACTAGCCCAGTAAATACTAAAGGAAAGGTTCTCAATGCGCGGGGGCAGGGGGGACGGGCGGGGGGGGGGGGGAAGGAGGGTATTGTTAATTCATTCATGGAGGTACAGGTGAAACCCAGGAATTTGATTTTCCAGGGCTAGTTGCTTCAAGATGAGGCCAGTAGCATTTATACTCTTAGTCTGCATGTAGGTAAGCAAGGGTGGCTTTGCTTTGGGGAGGGAAAAGTCATAAGTTTAGTGGAAAGATAACCAGAGTCAGGGCAGTGTGCAAATGATTATTGTGCTCTTACCTCTCCTTTCCTTTGTCAAATGCTCTTTTATTTGAAGACATCTGGAGATAACGTTTTTCTTTTCAGTATGTTTGAATCTTCTGAAACCTGTTCAGCAAAGTACCAAGAGGGGTAGGCACTGTGGAAGGAAACTCCAATTTATGGTGCCAGAATAGGGTGTGGCCTGTTGGAAGGCAGGTGACTCAGGTAAACCTTGATAAATGTTTCTGATTTATATTTGTTGGAAATGTTATGATTGTTCACATGTCAACAGGTGGAGTTCCTATGTTGTCTGAATTATAGACTGCTAATGGTAAGTGCAGTTTCATGTTACCTAGCACAGTAAGATGTGTGTGGTGCCAGTGAGCTTGTGTTTAAACCGTGTAGATGTTCTGGAATTCCTACTCTAGAGAAGATGCACATTAATAGAAATCACCACTTAGTAATATGTACACAGGATTGATAATTATATGGAAGCATGATTCAGGAAAGTAGATGACTTATTCATAAATATTTATTAAGCACTATTATATGTAAGGCCATGTCCTAGTCCCAGTGAGGGATCCAAAAAGGAACAAAGGGAGCATGGTGCCTGTACTCAAGAAACTTACAACGTGATAGAGAAGTATCCCAGCAAAAGGCAGGGCCACTTACAGTACCTATGTCAGTTACAAAAGATCAGTAACTCAATTGTGGGAACACCACCTTCACTCACAGAAAAGTTTCTCTAAATTGCCTAAAATTGTATTCTGTACCTCCATCTCTCAACCTTTCCCAGAGGCAGGAAAGGATCAAGACCCATTCCATCTCTAGTGGAACAAACAGATTGTGTTTCACTCGCATATGCCTGGGATCAAGCTGAGGTGGAATTTGGGTTCCCCTACCTATATTCCTAATTTTAAATGGTCTATTTGAATGTGTATTAATTTAATCAACTTTGTTCTGAAGGTCCTACCCTCCATGTTACACCAAGGCTACTTGTCTCCATGCATTTTATCTCTTTTTCAGCTGGGACGTGCAAGTCAAAATAAATAATCATGTTCTGATTAATGTGTCTTTTATATGAAATAGCACTGCTTTTATGAAGATCCATACAAAAAGGTTTTTTTCCTAGATCTTAGTATCTCAGTACCAAGGAAAGCTCTGATCCTAAGCAAAAAATAAAAAAAGTTTTTATCTTACAAACACTGTGATTTTTATAACTTACTGCTTTTTCTCTTTGTTCTGGCTGCCGGAAAGCTCAACAAAACGTACAGCCCACCTCAACCAACTGCCTAAACCTATATTTATTCAATTTTTTTCTTATTTTTTGGAAATTATGTCAATTCCTATTTTTGAAAAGTAGAATAAACAGACATTTTAGTCTCTAACAGCTTATCCAAGGCATTTTGGAAATTGGGCTTGTATTTCCTGCCTAGTCTTGCTTTGTTACTCCCACAAATACCTCCTGTTCTTACCAGTGATGTTATTACACATTCAACCTTTCATTCCTCTGGAAAGAAACCGTGGCTTTTTTAAAGAGGAAAACTTCACACATATACTTAAACAGCTCAGGGCAGCCTGCTATGGTGGAATAAACATTAGACCAGAAGCCAAAAGAGACAAGTTTTAGTCTCATCACTAAATGAATGTCGTTTGATAAATCATAGCCTCTCTCTGGGCCTTAGTTCCTTGTGTGAAGAGAAGTTGAACTTGATTGCCAAGTTGCTCTGGCTCTAATGTTTCATGAGCCTATTGACCATGGTATAGATGAGGAAGAGGTTATAAGACTAAGCTACCGGCCTGGCTCACCACTGCATGTAGCATCTGGGCCATACAGAATCCATTTCATGCTTTAGGAAAGGGATGCCGTGACAGCAAAGTCAGCCCAGGAGCTTGCTCAGTAAGGAGAAAGGCCAAGGCCCTCATGTTCAACAGCAGCCAGCCCCCAGGTACCTCCATAGCCAATGGCGGGTTGCTGAAGTGAAGAAAGCCTATGTTGTGAGGTCTGACACCCAGTGACAGACAAGACTCACCTATGAGGGAGCTGGGGAAGCCCCCGATGAAAGGAGTATCTGAGTAACTTATGTAACTATAAGCCTTTGCATCTGTCTGAATGCATTCCAAGACCAAGTATAAATGTACGTCTATTCATTGTTCTCTATTGATGTTCACTTAGATGTCTTCTTGAAAACTTGTATGTGAAATAAATGTCTAAAATAAATGGCTCCCATTGGTTTCTGCCTTAATTTGAAGGGTGTTTTTCTATTAACGGAAAAGAAAACTTATCCAAGAAGTTGATAAAAGCCGATCATAGTAGCTAATAAAAAAGAATTCCAGCTCATTCCAGTTCCCTGCTATCTCCCACAAGAGGCAAGGATCTTTTGTGAGTGCAGAGCTGTTCCTGGACAGCAGTTTTCTGTAGTTGTTCCTGCCATTGTCCCCAGTGATAGTTGGCTCTAATGCTAGGGTAGACCTAGCCTTGGCTACACATGCCATGTGATTCTGAAGAGGCACTCACCCACAGCCTGCATGGAAGTAGCCACAACAGTTTCCCCAAAGACACAGCTGTTAGGGAAGACAAAATTTACTTTTAGGGTTTCTGGCTGGGGCTGAAGGTTAAATTAACAAAACATTAACAGGATAAATCATACGGATTTTTATATGTACATGAGAGTCTCCACAAGAAATGAAGACCCAAAGAAAGCAAAAGCGAAGTACTTACATACCAGATTGAGCAAAGAGAAGTAATTGTGGAAAAGCACTAAAATGTGTGGGAAGACCAAAAGAAAATAAAAGTTACTTTATCAAGGTCTATACAGAATTCCCTCAGTCTCAACTCCCCATCTCTGGTGATAAGAATGTTTCTTTCCTCCTGGTATAGGGAGGGTATCTTTCACAGGGGAGTTTCATCTCCTGTTTTCAAGAAGAAAAAGGGAGTCAAGTGTCCCTTTTGCACCTGCATTTGCTTTTCAAGTGCATTTAGCTCAAAATAGTCTTTATGCCAAAGGGGTATATTCTGGGGCTACATGTTGCACCATCCTTCACAGTGTTGTTTTTGATTCGCTATTTTGGCATAAAGGAAGAGTTCCCATGGCTTCCATTTAACCCTTCTTACCATAGCAATTCCAACTCCATCTGTCATAGTCAATGCAGAGATTTTGTCACTTGCTAAGGATGTTTCCAACTGTGCTCTCATGAACTATAGGAAGAACTACAGGATGGGTTCAGAGAGCCAGTTAACCTAAACATGAGGTAGATTCCAGAGTGTCACGTGGACTTTGTAAGCTTTTACTACATGCAGTAGATTGCAGTAGTACCCAAGGACCTCAAGAATTATAACTCCTCAGTCAGTATCTACAGAGTATGGGTATCTAGATGAGTCCCTGTAAGTTTTCTATATTTTCCTTGAGTAAATGGCCACAAAACCTTTTTAGAGAAAGCCAGGATAAAGGTTCTTAATATTCACGTGCGGCGTTACATCAGGGTTCTTCCACAAGGTTATCAGAACTCCCTTTCTTCACAGAGATTTACGTCTAGGAACTGACTCAGGTATTAGATGAGAGACTTTAAATCTCTGAAGGAAAAAAATCTCTAAAGATTAAAAATTTTCAATTTCTATAAATCAGTTGAGGCAATGAGACTTTAAGGGAGGATACATGCTTTGTGTTTCAAGCCTTAAAGGGAGCATAACTAATCACAGCACCCCCACACACACACAAACTCCAACAATGGCTTTGGCTTCCAAGACAGGCAAATGGCTAAACCCACTCTGAGGCATTAGGACTCTGGAGAAAAATGGTGGTGGTCGTGTGTGTGTGTGTGTGTGTGTGTGTGTGTAGGGGTATATGCCATCTCTGAGAACCATTCCCAACACCGGCTCCATAGGGCACAGAAGAGAATGGCAGCAGCTGGAGAACAAAGTTAAATGGTAACATGCCTCTTCCTGACATGAGAGTAGACTGGCACACTTCCCTTTCGGCTCTTTTAGACCCCCAGAGTTCTTGGACAATATGGTGAGGGAGAGAAGTAAGGATGTGACACTAGGCTTCCTCACAACATGCCATGTGAGGGCTCAAGACAATTACGGTGAAAGGAAATGAATCACTACTTGTACCCCAGGGTCTGGAGCAGTAAGTACACACCTGTTACAGTACAAAGAACACTAGACTGTGTACCCAAAATCCTGGATTATATCATAATTGAGCTCTGCCCCATGTGCGATTATAGTCAGAAGTTAAATAGCTCTTTTAAGCACTACAACAAAAAGGTGACAGTTCTAAGATTTAAACTTGGATCTTTCTCAGAATCCAAACTGGTAGCCACTGTATTTTGCTACTATAATAGAGTTTCTAGTTCTGACGTCCTAAAATTCTGTGACCTGTTACTGAGGAAAAGGGAGGTGGAGTGGAGGTGAATTTAGGTAATCTGGGTCAGTTTTGGGTTCTGCTCTGTAGGGTCAGAATGAATTTAGGAGTCACTGGGATCAGCCTATGCCATTCTTTCAGTCAGTGAGGACTTTTCCTGAGTCCCTTCTATACAGCACTCTCTAAATCACAGAATGTGCAGTTAGTATCCGTGAATTAGTATCGATCTTGCTCTTAAGAGCTTGTAGTCTAGAAGCCCGGGACTTCAAATCCAATTGCAAGTTAGAACTGAGAAAATTAATTATGTCTTTCTGTCTCCCTTGTAATGGGGAACTAACAAGCAATTAGGAGACAAGGCAGAAGACACAATAGTGTTCCTTATTCAGAAACAGACAAGTGTGATGACCAAGATCATGGACCCTGCAGCCAAACTTACCTGATCTTAAACATGGGTTCCACCAGGGCACTGCCTGTGTGACCTTGGATAACACCAGCCCTTGGAACCTCCAATAGCTCCTCTGGGAAATAAGAAGAATAAGAGTAGCTACCTGTACTCATTCCCTGGGGCTGCTGGAACAAAGTGCCACAAACTTGGAGGCTTAAAATGATAGAAATGCATGCTCGCACAGTTCGGGAGACCAGAAATCTGAAATCAAGGTGTCAGCAGGGCCATGCTTCCTCCGAAGGCTCCAGAGGAGAATCCTTCCTTGCCTCTCCCCCAGCTCCTGGTGACTTCTGGTGCTGGCTCATGACAGTATAACTGCAATGTCTGCCTCCATCTTCACGTGGCCTTCTCCTCTGTGCCTCTGCATGTCCTTTTCTGTCTCTTTCAAGGAAGGCCACCTAATGCAGTATGATCTCCTCTTGACCCTTAACTTACTTAGGTCTACAAAGACTCTACTTCCAAATAAGGTCAAATCCTGAGGTTCATGATGGATGTGAATTTGGGGAGGACACTATTGAACCCAGTACACTACCTCCTAGGATTGGTGTGGGAGTAAATGCCACAGTGGGTGAAAAGGGTTCAGCACAGCGCCTACCACAGAGCCACACTCAATGAATGTTAGCTGTATACGTGTCTGTATATGGGTATGTATAAATATATATGTATATATAACGTTTGTTGTTTACTACATTTTTCCAGCATGAGACTACACAGTAGACAACTACGTTATATTTCATGCACTTTTCTTGGATAGGAAATATTTTTAGAACAATGAGCATAAGTTTCTTTTCTAATGAGAGGAAAAGTCCATTTACAAATATGCCAGATTTTTCTCACCTTATATGTCCTTGAGCTACACCATTTTCCTCCCTCTACAAACCAGGGTTTATGCAAAATTGCCACTGCCAAGGTGGCTCTGGGAATTTTCTAGGTGTAATTGCTTATTTTGACCAAAACAATCTGTCTTGGCCTAAGTCCTATCTCAGCTACTGGCTGAAATGGTTC
This sequence comes from Eulemur rufifrons, assembly GCF_041146395.1. NCBI lineage: Eukaryota > Metazoa > Chordata > Mammalia > Primates > Lemuridae > Eulemur > Eulemur rufifrons. The sequence goes on from NC_090996.1 coordinate 19,877,625, forward strand.
CCAGTTGTTTCCGTTTGAGAGGCCCGAAGATCCTCATGAGAATAGTGGACTGAGAAAATACACAAGTGCTATGCCTATGTAGACATAGCTTTGTGTCGCTTCTAGTGGTACCACCTGCCCAGGCCCAGCTGAGCCCAGTGGAGCACCAGCCCCAAAGCTGCCCGACCACCCCTAGTTCAGTTCAATGTATGAAAATCCACCTCTTGTTGGGCACCAGCTCCATGCCTTGCAAGCTGCTAGGACATTTACATCTGCCTGTAGCTGATCAATCAATCAATAGAGCTATCGACTGGGAGTTACCACTCACTCCCCTAACGAGATCCTGAACATGGGTGGGAAGAAGCCAGGCACCAAGGGTATAAACATGCGGTCCCCTGTGTGCGACCTATGGGACCAGACAAAACTCATCCATGGAAACAGATACCAGAACCGGGCTTGCTGGGGTGGGAGGGTGGAGGTGGAATGGTAAAGGGCACCAGGACGTTTTCTGGGTGATGAAAATACTCAGTATCTCCCCGAGGGTAGAGCTTATGCCCAGCTGTAGACATTCGTCATAACGCCCTGATTTGTGCTCTTCAGAAGCACAAATGGATGCGTTTCGCTATGGAAGTTTTGCCTCCGTTAAAAAGTAACTGTGGCGTGAACATCACCAGCTGCAGAACACGCGTGTGCTCCATGGTACCGCTGTAAAAACATGAAATGAATGTGTGTTTTGCTTAACACGCGCTCACACGCTCGGGGAAAGGCTCTTGGGAGGCCGCTCTCTGGGAGCGGGGTTGGGCGGTCCAGCGTCCGGGTGGCAGCAGGGGCGCGTGGCGTTGGGGAGACTCACTGACGCGGAGGGAGAAGGGCCACCTCCAGGGTGGGCAGAGCGCGGGCAGTCGTGGGGTGGGCAGGGCCGCGGTCGCTGGACGCCGCCCTAGCCAGGCCCAGGCCAGGCCTCAGCGTTTCCAGGCAGCGCCTGCCCTTGGGGGGGCTCTGAGCCCCGTTGCCTAGAAATGCCCCATTGTGAGCCTGGCTGTCCTTTGTTGTAGCAACCGAGTCTCCCTAGGTCCTCAGTCGGGACTTGGATCCGACCGGGCTAGACGCTTTTTCTTGGAGCGGACCAGGTCAGTTCTATGACCCAAAGCGATGTCGTCCTGGTTGAGTGGCCTTGGCTCTGGCTTAGGCCACTTCCTGGGGCAGGTGGGCGGCCATGTGGCTACCTTCAGGGACGTTGAATTTAAGGCACCTATGAAACAAAATGAGGAGGAGGCACTTTCTAGAGTCAAAAATGACTCTACACTGTCTCTTTTTTTTTTTTTTTTTTTTTTTGAGACAGAGTCTCACTCTGTTGCCCAGGCTAGAGTGAGTGCCGTGGCGTCAGCCTAGCTCACAGCAACCTCAAACTCCTGAGCTCAAGCGATCCTCCTGTCTCAGCCTCCCAAGTAGCTGGGACTACAGGCATGCACCACCATGCCCGGCTAATTTTTTCTATATATATTTTTAGCTGTCCATATAATTTCTTTCTATTTTTAGTAGAGATGGGGTCTCGCTCTTGCTCAGGCTGGTCTCGAACTCCTGAGCTCAAACGATCCGCCCACCTCGGCCTCCCAGAGTGCTAGGATTACAGGCGTGAGCCACCACACCCGGCCTACACTGTCTCTTAATAAAGACTGTAGCAGTAATTTTAAGGATGAGTTAGTTACTTAAAGAAAGGGAAGTTGAAGTAAAAGTCTTTCAGAAATGAAACAGCTCAATGAAAATTTAAACAATTGTTGTCAATCTCAAAATGGAAAATAAAAAGTTGGTTTCAGCTTGTGAAGATGGAAGACACATACACCCTCAGTTCTTTTCAGCCAATCCTGAAGAAATGTAAGAATTTGGAAAACACAACAGAACATAGGTCAGTGAAAAGGATAAAAGAACAAGAACTGGACATGAAAATTCTGGATGAAAAGAATATGTCTTTAACTAAAAAAGATGGAGGAGCTGTCTAGTGCTTAGATTTTCCAGCAGAAAGGTTTGGAGACACAGGGTCCTCACCCTAGAACACCTGCAGCTTTCTACACCCACCATGTTGCCTACCTTCAGCAGCAACTCTAAGCATGTGCTTTGGAAAAAGAGCAAATATTAGCTGTTTGGAATGCGAAGGTTAACGAAAACAGCTATCTCAAAAGAAAGTATCACCAAAGGATGGACATCATTGTGTGTGTGCTTTCTAAAGAAGCAGCCATCAGCAAGCCACAAGATGAAAATAAAAAGTTGTCCATTAGCTTTGGAAGTAGCAGATATGATGAAATGTTTAGAGATACCGTTCAGCATTTATCATATCTCATTAGAGAAAAAGACCTTGACATAGATGCATTAAGTCTGAAGTGTCAGACTTTAGTCACCATTTCACAAACATCCAGCACTGGTAATGACATAAGAGATATTGATAGTAACGGGTTTGAGGAACTTCTAGGGGAATGTAAGAAATTAAAACACCAACTTAAGAACATGGAAGAGAGGCAGGCTCTGTAATAACAAGAAGGTGGGGTGACCTTTTGTTTCCACAGGATACTATGATTGTCTTGATTGAATAATTTCACAGGCTGGCAGAGAACTGAACCCCATTACTTGGAAATAAACTGTGCCTTGTTGCTGGCCTACAAAGGGTTGTTTGGCTAAAGGATCCTATCTGTGGGAGCAGAGAGGGAAGGAACTTGCAGGTTAAGCATTTGAGATCCTCTTGAATTTACCAGAGGTCAAAGCAACACCTAATAGTGAATCATAATTTCAAAGCTTAAACTATTAAAAAGTAATTATTCCTAGGACTAATAATTGACTTCAGCAAAGTCACAAGATACAAAATATTCAGAACTCAATTGTATTTCTCTATAATGATAACATGTGGACACCAAAATCAAAAATACATTCACAATCACTAATAACAATGAATTACTTAGGTCTAAATCTAACTAAACATGTACAGGATTTGTACGCTGAAAATGACATGATGCTGATAGAAGAAATCAAAGATCTAAATAAATGGAGAGATATAGCATGATCATGGATTGGAAAACTAAACCTAGTAAAGATATCAATTCTCCCTGAACTGACATAGAAATTTAATGCAATTCCTATCAAAGTCCTAGCAACATTTTTGTAAGTATAGAGAAAAGTTTTATGAAATTTATTATGAAGTATATACAGAATACTTACAACAACTTTGAAAAAGAAGAATAAATTGGGACAATCATTCTGTCCAGTTTCAAAACTTATTATTACTATATGGCTATAGTAATCAAGAATATGTAATATTTATCAAGGGATAAACATATAGATCAAAAGGACAGAACAGAGAACCCAAAAATAGTCCCCTACAAGTATATGCAACTGATTTTTGACAATGGTGCAAAAGCAATTCAGGGGAGGAAAGATAGCCTTTTCAGCATGCTATAGTTACTTACAGTTTGTGAGAAAATTACAGCCACAAAACATGGAAAACAGGACCAGCATAGAAGGCAGATAGTGGTTTGACTGAGATTCTCTCAGGTTGTGATGGGTGAGGAAGAAGAGTTTGCATCCAGCTTCCAATGAGAGTCGCATGGGCCTTTCATCTTCCTGAATTGGACAACCTGGATCTGAAAGCATTATGTGGCTGATTCTTATTTATCTCCATCACAAGTGCTGGTGACTTTCCCAATCAGCTCCTGCACTTCAAACTCAGGTCACCACAGACCCCATTAACCTTTCCCAAGAACATCATTCTCAGGCTAGGAATAGGTAGCAAGATGGCTCTCAGTAGCTTCAAAGGTACATCCTCCCAGGTTCCAGTCTGGCAGAACAGAGAGCTCTTCTAATAAACTTAGCAGCTTCCATTCAACTCCTGGGATTCATTCTGATTGGATCAACCTGGTGAGCACTTCACCCAATACCCACCACACCCCCAAGTATGGCTTGGTGACTTTGTGTGCCAATTGGCCAGGCCTTGGTGAGTTTTCACCCCACAGTCAGGCATGAGCCTCACTTGATCCCCATGTACTGAAAGATCAGTTTAGTTCTTCATAAGAAACTCTAGCCATCTGTTGTAGAAGAAAGGAATACTGGATAGCCAAAGCAACAAATGGCCACTCTAGCCTCTGGAGGACAGAGTGCATGGTGAATGCCCAGGGTTTTGTCCCAAATATTCATTTTCACAGGGCTTTTATACTTCATGTGCCCCTTCTCTTGACTTTTCCAGAGGATGTAGGGTTGGTGGTGGTGACCCCTCTCTTGCTAGGACATTGCTTTCGGACTACCCCAGCATTGTCCCATATTAAAGGCACCATTCAGTCTGAGATGGTTGAGTTTATCATTGCCAGGCTCCACTCCTGTGCCATAACCCTCCAGACCCTCAACCAGGAGCTTAAATGGAATGAGCTGGCCCTGCAGGACATTCGCAGGAAGACTTTGGGGTGGCCCTGAGTGAAAAACTGACCAAATTTATCTGACTCTCCAATTTTTCTGAATCAGACTCATTAAGAAGACAGATGTCATTTTCTCATCAAAGAACAGAGGTGTGTCAATGCATCTGCCTCCACCTTCTGCCCGTCCCCGTCAGCCTCACTGTCCATATCTATGGAACTGACACCTTATACCACTTGCTGTGGACACTTCTTACTTACTAACACCCATGGAATGTGTACACTTCCAAGTTTGGGGACTGTGCTTGTTCAGTGATTTACATTGCCCTCTTGGCAGACGAACATTCCAGAAAATGGTGTATTTTATCCCACTAACACTCCCCTTGGCAAACCTCTCTAACCTCAGGTGTTCCCACTGTCACGTCTACCTTGGGTATCAATGAGTTCTTGCGCCTCCACTGAACACTAACCAACCATTTGATATCCTATCTCACCCCCAGGTGTGTGTCCTGAGTTGTTTTGTTCATTTTGCGTTTTTTGATTATTTGTTTAAATAGGGGTTACTCAAAGTTTTTAAAGTTAAGTATATTCATCTCTATTCCCAACACCTGAGAGATAAAGAAATAGAATGTACACATTTATTTTTAATTTAGAAAAATATTTTATAATAAATGCAGTACAAAATATATATAACGAACATCTCATATATGCATAAGAATGTAACAAACACATGTGAGACATTGAAGAGGTGTCTGTATACCCCTTCCCTAGTCTGTTTGCCTGCTCTCTTGAAGTCAACAATGTCCTGATGCCTTCTTTTAATTTTCTCACTGCTTTCATTCTCTATACAATTTTTCCCCACGTTTTATGTTTCTTTAAACATTAGTTTTACTTGGTTTGAACTTTACAAAAATGCTGGACATTATGTTTCTGAAATTCAGCCATCCATGTTTCTACCTGATAGCTCTAGTTCATTTTCACTGCTACATAGTCTTCGACTGCATCTGTTTTCCACGCACTACTACCTTCACAACATTTCAAAGGCACGTATGTGTGCAAAGCCCTCAGCACAGTCCCTGGGGCAGAGTCAGCACTCAAAAACAACTTTTGTTAAATTCTTGAATGACATTGAGCCCCAACTAAATATAACAACTTAATGCTTGTTTGCTCTGGCTGGATTCTCTGCTCTTGGGCCCAATGTTGCCAACCCAGCCAGCTCTTCAGCCCCAAGTTAATTCCAGTAATGGAATTTCACCTGGGTGAACAAATAGCACCTAATGGTCAACTTCCCAGAAGGCATTGCGATGCTCTCTGAGGCAATTTGGCGCGAGGTAGGTCAGTGAACGTCTCGGCTGTGTGGGCGGCGGGGAAATTGCCCAGTGAGCATCACGGCAGAGGCGCCAAAAAGCGCGGAGGCTGCTGGGGCGGCTGTTAGGTGTGGCGTCACTGAGCTGCGCCAGCCCGGCGGGTGGAGCCCAGGCCCTGTCTCCTGCCTTCTCCCTTCTCCCTGAGGCTCGCTGCTGCCCCCACCACCTGTGGACCCTGCTTCGCGTCCCTGGTGGGCACGGCACCCCACAACTCCACGCCCACGGCCGGTGGCCTGAGGGAGCCCTCCTTCACCCCCTGTTCTTCCGCCTCGAGTTGCGACACAGACCACGAGGGCGTGCGCGACGACACCTGCGAAGATGCTTCTCTGTGCTTGAGGTGCGTGCCGGGTGCGGGCTTGGGGGCCCAGGTGGGAGGGGGGCCTGGGTGTGAAGAATACGCTTGGTCGCCCAAAGGGACGCGGTACCAGACTCTAGCGATCCTCGCTTCACACCTGTGAAGTGCACAGAGCAGGGGAGAATTGAAATGTCACAATTATTGGAGAGAAAATTCTTTTCAGTGTTACAGTAGGGTTACGTTGATTTAATATTTATTGGTAATATTTTTCGCAAACTTACTTAAAAATAGTTCAGAGACAAAAGTACAGAGAAATTGTGTAACTAGAGCATGTCTTTCCTTGACTTTCTATTGGATAGTTTTTATAATTTTTGATCTTCTCTGCCTCTGTTTCCCATGCTCTGTGGGTGTACATCTCGATGTAGCCAGGGGAAAACTGGGTTTGGAATATCAAAGAATATAATATACAGCAGTAGTCCCCCAGTGTGAACTGCACATCATCATAGCTCGTCTGGCTTTTTTTTTTTTTTTTTTTTTATGTTCAGGACCTCCTCTAAACTCATGAATCAGAATCTTCTGGGATAAGTCCTGGGTAATAAACATCATAGGTGTTTGACATCAGGGACGCATTTCACAAAAGCTGTTTTGTACTGGGTTTTCCCTCCTCTGAAAAAACATACAAGGAGATTGTGAGAAGAGAAAGTGAAATGTTAAATGTCTTTCAGGTTCTGTGGTATTGTGATATGCATCTTCACTGTAATGTGTTAAGCCCTTAAATCTTGTCCCAAAGTCACGATATTAAATAGGGATCCCTTGCATGAATCATGGACAAATTACTCTTCTCTTTCTTTCTCAGTCTCTTCATCTTAAAAATGGGAATAATAAGGGTAACCTACCTTTCTGGTGTGAGAGCTAAATTAGATAATTGACTCAAAGCAATTAGTTTCTGGCACAAAGTGAAGGCCTTAGTAAATTATTACTGCTAGTTTTTATTTCCTTCCAGTCTGAGTGTTATTTGGTTGAAGTTGCTGAATATGTAGTAGCTATGGGTCAGGCTATTCCCTGAGTGAGTTACAGCAATAAAATCCCTAAAATAACACTTTTTTAAAAAGCCAATTAACCTCCTAGGGCACCTAAAATTCTGTTACTTCTGTTTGAGATTGCTTCCTCCTTAGGTTCAGTCCTTCTGGGGATAATGAGGATGTTATCTGTCCCAGAGGGTTGTTGCGAAGATTAAATGTGGAGTGCTTCCAACAGTGCTTGGCATACAGTAGGTGCTCAATATCGGTGGTTACTGTCATCATCACCACCCCCGTTGTCATGATCATCATCATGGACTTGTGCTATGAGTTAGAACTCTTCTGATTGGATGTATTAGGTTTCTGCTTACTAATTCCATTTGATTCAACAGATACTGATTGAGCACATATTGTGGTAGCTAACTCTCCCACTCCCTCTTCTTATCCCCATTATGCTATGCCCCTAAGTCAATTTTCCATTCTTTTGTTCACCTGTGACCCAGCCTTCCTACCAAAGACTCACTGTGTCCTCTGAAATCACCACTCCTTAATCCACAGCTGCTTCTGTTTCCTCAGCCTGTCCTTAGCCATTCCCTCCCTTTCTTTGCCTTAACCCTGACCTTTCCCTAGGGATATCCTTTTTTTGAAGCCCTCTGAAGTGGTGCCTCTGTTTTCTCATAGCCTGATCAGGGTGTTTGAGATTTGCATCCTGTTTCTTTGAGATCCATCATAGCCAGTTGGACCACTCTTCATTGCTGTTGTCTACCTTCTCCTGGTTATTCACTGAGACTTGGTGCCTGACCCACAGTCTTCCTCTCTACCTCAATTCTTAACATCTTAGGTGACCTCAGTGTCCATGTGGAGGAGGCAGCCTACAGAGAGGCACTCACTTTCTTGAATGGCTTGTCTGTAGTGATTAACTTTTATCATCTGATTGGGTCACTTGTTCCAATCATGATACCCTGGATTTCCATCCTGATGTTGCACTGCCTCACAGATGAGCAGTGCAACACCATCCAACCCTGATCCATCTGTCCAGGTTGTATTATTCTGGATGGAGCTAGAGCCCATTCTTTGAAGTAAAGTGTCACAAGAAGGGAAAAACAAGCACCACATATACTCACCGTCAAATTTGTACTACCTGATCAACACTTATGTGCACATATAGTAGTAACATTCACTGGGTGTCGGGCAGGGGAGGGTGCTTAGGAGGGGATGGGTACATTCACACCTAATGGGTGTGGTGCAGATCGTCTGGGGAATGGACATGCTTGTAGCTCTGACATGGGTGGGGCAAAGGCAATATATGTAACCTAAACATTTTTACCCTTGTAATATTCTGAAATAAAAAAGAGAAAGAACCAGTATTAAAACTTACAGTGTGGCTGGGCGTAGTGGCTCACGCCTGTAATGCTAGCACTCTGGGAGGCCGAGGCGGAAGGATCGCTCAAGGTCAGGAGTTCCAGACCAGCCTGAGCAAGAGCGAGACCCCGTCTCTTCTAAAAATAGAAAGAAATGATTTGGACAGCTACAAATATATATAGAAAAAAAATTAGCTGGGCATGGTGGCGCATCCCTGTAGTCCCAGCTACTCGGCAGTCTGAAGCAGAAGGATTGCTTAAGCCCAGGAGTTTGAGGTTGCTGTGAGCTAGGCTGACGCCATGGCACTCTAGCTTGGGCAACAGAGCGAGACTCTGTCTCAAAAAAAAAAAAAAAAAACATAGTGTGAGTGTCCGCAACTAGGACAAAAATCTCAGAGAGCATGGTAGAGCTCTCTTGAGAAATGCCACATCACTGGTGCCCCTGATGGCACAACAGTCAATATTGTGTGGAAATTCACAAACATCCTGAACGTGAAGACTTAGCCAACGTATTCCACTCATGTTTTCCTTTTTTCAAAATTATTTTTTTATTTTTATGTATTTTTTTAGTGACAGAGTCTCATTCTCTTGCTCAGGCACAGGTGCAGTGATACTATTAATATCATAGCTCACTGCAGCCTCAAATTCCTGGGCTCAAGTGATCCTCACGCCTTAGCCTCCCTGGGTAGCTAGGACTACAGGCATGCATCATCATGCCTGGCTAATTTTTAAAAAAATATTTTGTGGCGATGGGGTCTTGCTATGTCTTTTCCTTTTTGTGCATGTGCCAGACAGAGATATGATCTTTTTTAAATAAATCCAAAGGAACTTTTTCAATAACTGCAAAATTAAAATTGTAGGTGATAAGAAAAAGTTAATTTAATTGATAGTATTTCTTTCTTTCTTGGTGTTACGTCTTAAAATTGATGCCATCTTATCGTTGATGAAATATGTCATATGGTTAGTGTAGAAAAATTAGAAAATATTGGTAAATAAAAAATTAAATGCCAGAAATCTGAGAGAGGTTTATTTTTAACATTTTAGTATCCCCTGGTAACTTTCTGTATAATAAAGACACACAAATACATGGCTGTGTATGCTGCATATGTTTTTGCTATGTCTAATTCTTCTAGTTTATATTTTAAATGACTGGTTAGTATTTCATTGTATAGGTACACTGTAATTGGTTGAGTTAATCTGTAACTGATGGCCTTAAATCCTGAAACCTGATGCTCATCTCCCTTCAGAACTCCCCTCAGTAGTGCCCAACAGCGTCCTCTTCCTTACTCTTCCCATCAGTGTACCATCAGTCTTTTTATCTTGGCCACTCTGATAGGCCAAACAGAGAGATCCTTTCTCCTTGGGGACATGGAAACCTCTTGCAGTCCTCTATCTTTGAGGAATGGAAAAAGACCAATATTAGAAGCAGTAGGAAGTTGGAATTGGTGGGAATTAGTGATTGGATATATTTGTGTCATGTCTCATGGCATCTCACCACCTCTTTGTCCTCCTGTGCAACACTGAACATGGACCTTGTGCACTTGAGGTCAGTCTCGGACACCTGCCAGGCCCTGAGTGCCTGGGGCTGCTTCTCCCTCCACTCCCCTCTCCAGGTTCTCCTGGTTCTCCCTGATCTCCAGCCCTCAGGCCTCCTCTGTGCTACTGGAGGGCTTATGTCTGTGCCCACCCAGGGCGTTTCTCTCTGCTGCTCCACCTATCTGGAATGGCTTTTGGACAGCTGACCTTTTCCCATTCTCCAGGGCTCAGCATGGCCATCCCCTCTAAGAAGACGCCTTCTCCCTTTCATTCTCATCCTCTGTATTAGTCATACCCTTCATTCCTCATAATCTTTTATCTTTGTCTCAATCCTTCCTCCTCTTGTTCACCGCTGTATCCCCAGTGCCTAGCAGTTAGCAGACATTCATATGTTGCTTGAAAAAAATAAGTAGTATTGAATAGTGTTGGATAATCCATTCTTGAGAGGAATAGAAACTCTCCTTGTTATCCAAGAGGGCAGTAGTAAGTCCAACAATCTTTTGCCTCCAGAAGGAGGCAAACTAATTAGCCTTCAACAGAGTTGCTTAGCAGTGGAGGGAGTGTCTTCCTCGGAGGAGTAGTCAGACAGTGATCTGATATCACTGAAATTATTCTTGCACTGGGTGTTGGGGTTGGCTAGATGATTTCTAAGGCCCCTTCCAATCCTTAAAACTGTGGGATGAATGTTCTCATCTGTGAGATACCAGTCCATCATTCTTGTTTCAACTGTAGATCTGAATTTTACCACTAGATGGCAATAGATGATTCTTTTAGATCAGTGTTCTAGAACTGCCACCTACAGAGAAAATACTACATTGCACTTACATCCTCAAAGCACATTTGAAACAAAAGTTTCATGAAAATCTTAACCCATACTATGTACAATTCTTGCTCTTAGGTTGGTGCAAAAGTAATTACAGTTTTAACATTGTTGAAATTTGCTGTTTGATATTGGAATCCATTCTTAAGTAAATGTGATTAGGTTATACATGATTTTAATGCACAGTTCTCACTTTATTTTTTTGCTAATGACTTATTGCTGTTTATTTTATGTTTATTTTAGACTATGGAAGTGATGTTAGACAAAAAGCAAATTCGAGCGATTTTCTCTTTTTGTTGTTTTTATTTTAATTTCAGAATATTATGGGGGTACAAAACTTTTGGTTACATATATTGCCCTTGCCCCCCTGCATCAGAGCTACAAGTGTGTCCATCCTCCAGACAGTGTGCACCACACTAATTAGGTGTGAATATAGCCATCCCCTCCTAACCCCTCTCACCTGCCTGACACCCAATGAATGTTACTACTATATGTGCACATAAGTGTTGATCAGGTAGTACAAATTTTATGGTGAGTATATGTGGTGCTTGTTTTTCCCTTCTTGTGATACTTCACTTCAAAGAATGGGCTCTAGGCCCATCCAGAATAATACAAGAGGTGGTAAATCAGCATTGTTTTTTGTGGCTGAATAGAACTCCATGGTATACATATATCACATTTTATTAACCCACTCATGAATTGATGGTCACTTGGGTTGTTTCCACATCTTTGCAATTGTAAATTGTGCTGCTATAAACATTCAAGTGCAGATGTCTTTATTATAGAATGACTGTTTTTCCTTTGGGTAGATGCCCAGTAGTGGGATTGCTGGATCAAATGATAGTTCTATTTTTAGTTCTTTGAGGTCTCCCCATATTACTTTCCATAGAAGTTGTACTAGTTTGCAGTCCCACCAACAGTGTATGAGTGTTCTTATCTCTCTACATCCATGCCAACATTTATTGTTTGGGGAATTTTTGATAAAGCCACTATCACTGGAGTTAAGTGATATCTCATTGTGGTCTTGATTTGCATTTCCTTGATGATTAGAGAGGTTGAGCAATTTTTCATATGTTGGCCATTAGTCTGTCTTCTTTTGAAATGTTTCTGTTCATGTCTTTTGCCCACTTTTTAATGGGGTGGTTTGATTTTTTTCTTTCTGTCTTTCTGTCTTTTGGATGTGGTCATTTAAGATCTTTCTGTCTTTTGGATGTGGGCATTTAAGGCTATGAGTTTTCCTCTCAGGACAGGTTTTGCTGTGTCCCACAGGTTTTGATAACTTGTGTCCTCATTATCATTTAGTTCAAAGAATCTTTTGATCTGCATCTCCTCCTTGACCTAACAATCATTCAGCAATAGATTATTTAATTTTCATGACTTTGTGTAGTGATGAGTGTTTCTGTTGAAATTGATTTCTAATTTTATTCCACTATGGTCTTAGACAATACATAATATAATTTCTATTCTTTTTTTAATTTGTTGAGATATGTTTTGTGGCCTAGACTGTGATCAATTTTAGAGAATGTTCCATGAGCTGGTGAAAAGAACCTATATCCAGTGTGGATGTTCATCAATGTCTGGTCATTAAAGAATTAGGTATTTATTTTAATCTTCACAGTCTGGACTTGTTTGAACCTGTCCTTCTTGAGAAGGATTTCCTGATATTCAAAGGGAATAGAGTGTTGTGATCTATGTCTTTGGTCACTGCAGCACTGGAGGTGCCACAAGCCCAGTAATGCTGTGACTCTTGCAGACTCCTAGTGGTACTGCCTTGATGGCCTTGGGTAAGATGCAAGAGAATTTCCTGGATTACCAGGCAGAGCCTCCCTCTCTTCCCTCACTCTCTGTGCTGGGCTGTTGGAGTTAGGGGAGGAGTAATGTGGGCACTTCTTTGTGGCCACCAGCATCAGGTCACACCTGAAGCCAGCCCAGTCTCATCCAAAGCCCATGGCGACTGTTACCTGGCTATCTCTGATGTTTATTCAAAGCGCAAGGACTCTTTAGTGAGCAGGTTGTGAATCCTGCCACGACTGGGTCCTTTCTTCCATGGCAGCATGTTTCCATCTGGGCCAGGGTGGGTTCTGAAATGCCTTCCAGGAACTAAGGCCTGGACTCGGGGGCTTCAGGAATCTGCCTGGTACTGTATTTTACTGTGGCTGAGCTGGCACCCAGGTTCCAAAACAAAATCCTCTGAACTTTTCCATTTCCTTTCCCCAAGTGGAGGAAGACTCTCCTTATAGTTGGGGGAAGGGTGACACAGGTGCTGGCTTGGCTCACTGCACCCCAAGTCCCCTGGCTCTGAGTCAGCACAGCCCCAAGAGTTGCCCAAGGACTGCAGCCTATGTGGCCCAATTGCCTTATGAATTTAGTGCAGGCCCCAGGGTGCTTTTTGTCAGTAGGTGGTAGGGTTAGCTTGAACTCAGGTTTCAAGGTGCAGATTTTTCTCTGGCCAGGCTGTTCTAAATGCTCCCTCCTGGGCACCTGAAGAATTCTGCCCTGTGCTGTGTTCCCTTGTGCCAGGGTGGCCTTGACTTTCAATCACTTCACTCTCCCTCCCCTGCCTGGGAATGAGGGAGGGTTGGCATAGGCAATGCAAAACTGTCTTTTCCACCCTTTTCCTTGCCTCTTTCCTTAATATTAAAATATTAATATAATGTTAAAACCAGGTAGTGTAATCACTCACCTGACTTTTGTTTCTTCTGAAGGTGCTAGCTTGCATGGATGGTTGTTGAATTAGCTGTTCCTGCGAAGTGACAGTCTCTGGAAGTTTCTATTATGCCAGTTTGCTCCACCCCCTGCTGTCGTTACCAGCTTTGTCCAAAGTGTATTTCATTATTTCACCAAATGAAATAGTAACTTTTAACATTTTTTTACTCTTTGTGAGTGTTCTAATTTGCTTGTTTCTGATTTCTGTCACATGATTTCCTCCCTTTTTCTATTCTTTAGGGATACTGTCATTCCTGTTCGTTATTCTCATTTTCTCCAGCAATGTTTTGGATGTTTGGATACACGGTGTATCCATTTTCTCAACAGGCAGTCTCTTATTGTATTGGTGATTTTCTTTGCTTTTACTCAGGTGAGCATTTTGCTCATCTTATTGAAGTGGGTATTTTCTTTGTTATTAAGAATGAGTTTTCCCTGATATTTCTTTATTGTGTTATAATGATCATCTTTCATAAATGACCCATAGATCCTTCCAGAGAAGATACACGCATTACTTGGAAGGTGTGAAGTTCCAAAGGTGTCTTTTTATCCTTTCGTACTCATTATACTCATATATTCCATCCAGAGGCCACTGTCTCTTCAGGCCTATACCATGTCAGTTGTTCAGGATTCTGCATCCCCAGGCAATTCTTGCCTCTCTGCCCCACCCCCACCCTCATCCCCAGCTGGAGTGCAGTGAATGGGCTGATGTGTGTCCAGGACAACACTGGGCTGTCACTCAGACCACGAACTCTGCAATGGGCTTTCAGCAGGGTCCCGAGGTCTATGATCTGGAATTGACTCTGACTAGAGTTCACACTGGACTCTAGAATAGACTCTGAGCTCTAGCTGAGCTCCAAGATGGACCGGGCCGAGTGGACACAGGCTCTGGGTTGGCCTGCACTCTAAGTACCTACCATGGCACTGGACTCTGGGCTGGGTCCTAGGCTTAGCCACTCTGGACAGGCAAGGCACAACCGCAGACTTTTGATTCCTCCCAGCACTACCCATTTTTCAAATAAAAAACAAGCTCATGGGCACGTGGAGGGAAACACTGGACTATTTATTATAAAGTGAGATTGTCAGCTCAGGAAACAAGGTAAGTAGTCAGGCCCCACAAGGACCTCCTGTAGCAGGGGAACAAAGGAACAAGACAAGGAGACAAATAAGGTGCAGAAAATGAGCTAATGCACAGAAACAGCCTCCTCTCCCAACACCAGAGCTTCCTCTGGAGAAAACTCTTCTGTTCTGCTGTTTCTACCGCTCTCTGGGCAGTGCTAGCAACATGCTCCCCAGGCTGCGGTCTCTGAGGACCGCAAAGGAACTCCAGGAACCTAGAGCGTCCTCAGGACTGAGCAGCAGTCTGTGTGTCTCAGAAGCTGAGCCCAAGTCAGCGGAAGCAAGTAATTTTCTCCTCTGGGCCTCTGTCCTGGCAGGAAATGCAGAAGCTGTCCTGTCCTAAGTATAGGATGGGTCAGCTGAGAGCACCTGAGCCAGCAGCGATCCCACCAGCCTGGCTTCATTGTCCCTTCAGGCTTTGGTGGGATTTCCTGTACCAATGAAGAACCTGTGAAAGAGACGGCCAGTGAGCTCTCTGAGCCCTGGAGGAGAGACCCAGCCCTTCATCATATGTCTCCAGGCCCAGAATTCTCCAGAGAGATGACTTCCTGAGCCTTCCCAGCCTTCAGAGCCAGATGATCAGTGATGCTTGTCACAGAGCCACAGGCTAGGTCCTGAGGACCCCAAGTACTGCAGGTGGGCAGTAGTGTGGGCCATCTAGACCAGCCCAGCCCAGCGCCTGTCCTCCCCAGACAGTGCAAGGCAAGCCCAACTTGTATGTGCTAAGTCCAGACAGAGATCCCCGCACTACCTGGAGCGGAAGGAACAGAGTGTAAGAAGAAAGCCTGAAGAGAAAATGTCAAACAGGATGGAGGGGACTCTATAGTGTTTCCTAACTGGAATCCATTTCTCCTTCTGGTAACATTATCCTTATTATTCACTGCATAGCTCTGGGAAGCACTGTCTGCATTGTATTTTTTACATGCATGCTCTTGGGGACATCGTGTTCCTATGTGGATGGGCCCCCTGGAGTTGTACCACACCCCTGTGGGCACCACTCCTCCCCAACTCTCTGTCCTCCTCTCAATTGTCTGAGTAAGGCTGACCTCATCTCCACTCCAGGGTTCAGCTCATGCTCCAGGCACAGCCAACAAGAGCTCCGGAACCCCACAGCTGCACTGATGGATTCAGAGGTGGGCATGTGACCCAAGCAGGCCAGTCCAAACCAGTGAATGCCTGACTTAGGGATTTTGCTAGAGCTGTTGTTTTGTTTCCCCTGGAGTTGTTAAGCTGCTAGGACACAGCCTAGAGAGGCTGGTGAACACTTTCTTCTGTGTTGGAGAGCCCATCTAAGCAGGAAGCCCACACAGAGAGAAGTAAAGCCTATAAGAATGACCAAGTCCTGAAAGACGTTGTTTGAGCTCTACCCAGAGCCACTGCTACCTGTGAACTTTTGGATTATGTGAGCTAATGAATTCCCCTTTATGACATACACTGTTGTGAGATGGGTTTCTGTCACTTGCAACCAAAGGCCCTAGATAGAGCCATGTTCTTTGTGTCTGAAGAGGCTCCTTCTTTCCTCTCCAAACTGAAGTGAGAGCCTACCCTCCGTTCCTGGATGCTCTGGAGCAGTCACCAGGTGCCCACAGGTGGGCCAGTGACGGAGTCACACTCCTACCTGATGAACAGTCCCACCAGCAGGCCAGCCAGGAGTGGGCCCAGCCAGTAGATCCAGTGGAAGCCCCAGTAGTTGGCCATCACGGCAGGTCCAAAGGCACGGACAGGGTTCATGCAGGGTCCAGACACGTAACCCCTGCAAACAGCCAGCACACTGGTCACCAGAGTCCCAGCCAGGCCCCACCTCTCCTCAAAGTCAAGTCCCCAACTAGGCCTATGGCACACAGACCCTGGAAACCCTCTCTAAACTTCCATATCGTGGACTCCCAGGGTGCATCCTTAACACTGGGAAGCAAAAAGCATGGCTCCTCTCTGAGCATAGAGTCTGGCACTCCCCATACACCCTAAGGGAAAAATGACCAGCAAAGAATGCCTGTTCAGTGATGGCAGGGAGAGAGGCTGGATCTCGGTCCTCTCTGAAGTCTATAAAGCAAAGTCAAGCAGTTGTCATCCACTTTGGAGTTCAGCTGACCTAGAGTCAAAGCCCAGCCCAGCTAGTTCCAGCTGTGGGACCTTCGTTTAACCTCATGTGTTTCAACTGAGGTGAAAGTGCCATAGGTTATTGTCAGGAGTGAATGAGAAAATGCATACAGAGCCCATGCCTCATATATAAGTAATGTACAATAATATGAACTATAATCTAGCCCACCCAGCGAGGCCCTTGTGTGCACCACAAGCTTGGGGCCTTGAATCTTCTGCAGGGGGACTGCTCCCCAGGTCCCAGGTGCACCTCTCTAGTTCTGGGTCTGCATCCTCAGCCCATTCATTCAAGCTGGGGTCCTGCAGACCTCATCCCACCCTGTGTCCCCCAACCAGTCGAGAGGCTTGTACGTGAACCACAGGCCACTAGGGGGCAGCAAAGCATGGCCACAGCTGAACACACATTCCCAAACATGACAGAGCTGACCCAGGGGAAGGACTAGACTAGCTTCTCTGTCAAAAGAAGGAAGGGGTTGGCCATTAGGATGGGGCTCCCTCATCCTCTTGCCCGAGATTTGTCACTTAATTTGCCACTGGCCATTGACCTAAAGTAAGTCCCTTCTATCCTCTCTGAGCCTCAGGTTCCTCATCTATAAAATGGACAAAATAATCCCTGACCCAACCTTGTCTCCTTAATCCCTCCCTAAGGCTACTTATTCAAAATAAATGAGAGAATGGCTGTGGGTGCTCTTTTTAAGCCTGAGGCTAAAATCTGGGTTCCCACCTGCTGAATGAACATAGCCTATAAGAATGTTTTATTCACACAACCAAAATTGGAAAACTTCACATAAAAATCCAGATTTCTGATATTCTTTGAATGAAATCATCAGAGTCACCTGAGACCCACCTTCTCATGCAGTGACAATTGACTAGGGCTGAATTGACTGACGTCCTTAGACACCACAGTCCCCAACACTCCCTGTCATCTGCCACGTTGCCAGCCCACTGCCACCATCTGCAACACCAGCCCCTATTGGCAACTGAGACTGTGACCTTCAGGCCTGACCTCCTCTAGAGCCAGGAAAGCCCAGGTCTGGACGATTGTCCCACTGCTAAAGGACACTCACCCTGCCAGGATGGCCATGGTGACAGACAGGCCCGTGCAGAATGGGGCCACAGGGCGTGTGGTCCTTTGTTTGGTGGTGCCTGTGCACACGATCAGGACCAGCATTGTCAGGATGACTTCCATCACCAGCGCCTTCACCACCTGCCCCTGCTCCTGGACTGTCACAAAGGCTGCCCCAGATGCGTTCCAGAACCTCTCCTCAGGACTCACCGCCTGTGGAGAGAAGCCACTGAGCCTCACAGGGGGCAGAGAGATGGCTGGGAGCTGAGGGAAGGGGGTCTAAAAGTACACGCTGCCCACCTTAAGAGCCAGTGAAGGGTTATGTCAATTTGGAGGTGGACATGTCTGGGTCCACATCCCAACTCCCCCAGTTCTGACTGTGTGACTCTGTGTGAGATATGGGACCTCTCTGAGCCTCGCTTTCCTCATCTGAAAAGTGGGGACGACCAAGGGTGTTCTAAGGGTTATGGGCTTGAGCTTATGTGATTTAGATGACCCTCATTGAGAAAAAGAACATAAGTGAATGGGTCTTGGAGTGGTCACAGGACCTAGAGAGGGAAGACAGTGGAGCACACAGGCTGCTGGATTCTGGACCTGCGCCTGAGCTCCGCTGCTCACCAGCTCATCTGAACATGGGCAAGGTACCCACTTCTCTGTGCCTCCGTTTCCCCATCTATAGAATGGGGGTGATGATGACAACTCCTAGGTCACAGGTACGGCTCTTGGCATGCTGGGCACATAGTGAGCACTCTCTAAGGACGCACTATGGTCTCTCTTGAAGTTGTTGGGAAATAAAAGAATATGTGGAAAGTGCTTAGCAAGGAGGGTGTGCTCCGTGAACGGCAGCTGCTGCTGCGCACTTGTTGGAATCATGTTTGACAAGTTTCACTTGGCGGGGATTGAGGGCGGGTCTTACTCACTTTCCATAGGGAATTAGAGGGGGAAGGTCCAGGCTGCCTTCTACAGACAGGGCAACAGGCTGCGGGTCTCACGTGGTGGCATGGAGAGGCCAGGGCAGAGGTGTACAGCAACATGGGACTTTGGGCCAAAGCCTGCAGTGGGCCAGGACTGAGAGCTTCAGAGCCAGTCATAGTCAGGCTGGCAGCTGTCCCATCCACCTCACATAGCACGCAAGGCCCAGGTCTTGAAGTGTCCCTGGTTAAACTGAAACTTAAGGGTGGAAGGAAGGAAGGAAAGAAGAATAGAGAGAGAGAAGGAGGAGGAAGAGGAAAGGAGGGAGGGAGTCCATCCCTGGACTTGTACGTAGAGCTATAAAAATTCTGGCTAAGAGGAAGAGCTAGCCTTCCTGGTGGGACAGGAGGATTCCTACCATGAATTGAATATCCACTCCCATCAACGGTAACTTAGTTTAAAGGCAAGCAAACTAGAGAATACACAGAGAAGTTAATTCTGGAATTTCTCAAGGGTAATAATCGTATGCATCTTGAATCCTCAGTCAGTGCTTAGTGAGATGTTTGTAGAATGAATGAACAAGTGAATCAATGAATGAGTAAATGAATGAAAAAACATTAGAACTATCCTAATCAACTCTACAGCCAGAGATGCCAAATTCTGAATGTGCTTTCTGGTCTGTAGGGAAGGGCTGTGTTCAGATGGGAACAGAACAGGGTAGGATTGGAGGGAATGAGGCCCACATAGTATGCTCCACCTCAGTAGGAAAGGGTCCACCCTGTTCCACCAGCAGAAACAAGCGAAGAGTTGGACCTTTCCCCATTGCCCACTGCCCCCCACACACACCCCAGAAGCCACCATCCCAAGCCCCCTGAGGGTCACTCACCTTGGCCAGGGCAGCCCCGATCAGCCCGCCGAGCAGCTGGAAAATCCAGTAGGGAACGAGCATCATCAGGGTGAGGCCTCCGCTCAGCACGGCCATTAGAGATGCCGCAGGGTTCAAGTGTGCCCCACTGTAACCCACAAGAGCAGAAAAAAGTCATGAGGCCCCTGTCCAGGGCCAACCATGAGTCTGTCACCTGAGAGAGTGTGTCCCCAGCAGCCCCCCAGGCTGGCCTTACAGGGCCAATGTCAGTCCAGGATCCAGTCCAGATAGGAAGAGACACCAGATGGCTCCCATTTTCCCTGAGGTGCTGGGTGGTGGGGTGAGAGGCACTGGGGTTGCTAAGCAAAGGGAAGAGCAGCCCCTAAGCCTAAGCCTAGACCCCAGGGTGGCCCCAGAGGAAGAACGTGTGGGAAGACTGTCCCATAACTCCTTCTAGACTCCCCCAGAGCTGCTTCCAGCCTCCAGAGATGTGGCTGCAGGTGAGACTGAAACCCCAGATTCTGACGAGTTAGTAGCCCTGGCCTCCCCTTATACATAGCGAGGCCAGAATGAGAGCTCTGGATGTAACTACTCAGCCAAGAAATTCCCACTTGTGGTCTGAGAGTGAGGAGTGAAACTCGGAGGTTAGGATTCAGGTTGGAAATGGCGTTGAGAACCGGGGATAGGGGTGGGGGTTCCTGATCAGGTCAGGGATTGGGATCAGGAATTTGGGATGAGCATGGGAGCTAGATGAGTCAGAACCTAGGGTCAGAGGGCAGCTTCTGGTTGGCTGGCCCCTGTCTTGCTCATGGGTAAAGAGCTTCCTGTTCATCAAGGTGCTCAATCAGCCCTGGCCCAAGAACCAGGAGGCACCCCAAGTCCCCACACCCCATTGTGTCGCAGCCCCACTCTGACAGAGGGACTGTTCTCAGATGTTGGCCCATTATATCCCTCTGCTTCCTGGGAATCGATACCCCCCAATAAGAGGGAAAGTGACACCATGACCCCCCATATCACACAGGAGCCAAAGTGCCCCAGATGTTAAGAGCCCAACAGTGAGCCTGCCCACCCCCAGTGGACACAGGGCATTGAGCTGAGACTGGACAGAGGACCTTGGCTCTGGACAAAAAGGACTTTGTCCAACACGCTGATGCTTCTTGACCAGCTGCCCCCAGCTTGTCAGGCCCAGCTCTAGGCCCAGGCCCTCAGGTGAGCTTCCTGCATGATATGAAAGCACCAGCCGGTGCTCAGTCTCCAAAAGTCAGGAAGAGGGGCCGCCAGGGCCACCTGGCCTGAGGTAGCTCAGCCTGGGCTCTGCCAAAGCAAACGGGATGCTTTGGCTCCCCAGGGATCCTGGACAGCTAGAACCCGTGAGGCCATTGGCCTCTCCTCCACCATCCCACCTGCCCAACCTGGGGAGAGACTGTGATTGAGCATGGCTCCAACAGGGGAGGGCTGGATGCCCTGAGGACCACACATGTTCCCTAGACTGTCAAAATATTTTGTTTGTTCATTGATTGCTCTCTCAGCAAATATTTATGGAACACTTACTGGGTACTTTACATACCTTACCTTGGATCTGTTCAACAACCTCAAAGTAATGCCTGGCATGCACGAGTTGCTGAATGAACATTTGTGCAAAAAGTCAATGAATGAATAAAAGTTTGGTATTACAGAGAGGCAAGGATACTACAGTGCCTGAGAGATGGGCTCTTCTGCCAGCTGGCCTGTGTTCAAACCCCAGCTGTGCCACTGCATAGCTGTGTGACCTTGGGCAAGTTCATTACCTCTCTGTGCTCCAGTGATCCCCACCTGACAAGGGCTGTTGCAAAGATGTAATGTATTAATACATGTACAGCAGATAGTACTGTCTCTATAGTTAGTAATAATAAATATCAGCTATTACTATTACCCACATTTATACCACTACACACACAGGTTCAGCAACTTGCCCTGGTGACCCAGCGAAGGTGTGACAAAGGTTGCATTCACCCCCAGACCCATCTGAACAGAAGGTCATGTGCTTTTCATTCCGCTCACAGCCTCCCTTAGACATTTAAGGAGATGTTAAAGTTCTATTTCCATTCTGGTTTTCTCAGAAATAGTATCTTAATTTTCCTATTCAGATCTATTTTCTCAGTGAGATTCAATGTAGGCCAACCTCGTCCCAGATCCTCCTGCCAGGCACTTTTCCTGGGAACCTGCCGACCTCCCCACAGCCCTCCCCGTTGAGACCCCACCCAGGTGAAAGCAGAGCCAGAGAAGCCTGTCCCCTCTGCCCGCCCTCCTGGTCACCACTCGACTGGCCTAGTGGGGAAGCCCCCGGTCTGTTCCTCTGCACATCTCTGCTTTCCCTAAACCCCTTGTAGTGGTAACAACAACACAGCAACCAGTACCGGCTGAGTGCTTGGTGTGTGCTGAGCGCTTCATTCCATTCTCAACGCCCCCCACCCCCCAACTTAAGGCACTTGGGTTTGGGCGCTGGAGCCAGACAGCTTGGACTTGGTTCCTGGCTCTGTCACTTTCTAGCCCTGTAACCCGAGACAGGGGACACGGCCTTTTGCAGCTGTAAAATGGGGCTAACAACAGGACCTACCCCACAAGGTTGTTGTGAAGATTGGATGATTAATATCTATAAAGTGCTTAGAATATTGCCTGGTACTTGGTGAGCAAGATATCCATGTTGGCTTGGAAAAAAATCGTTGAAAAAATACGCTCCTGTTCCCATTTTGTAGTTTGGAGAGGGACTTGCCCGAAGCCGGGCGCTCACGAGCTGCAGAGTGAGGAGAGGACCCCAGGCAGTCTGAGGCCCCACCCCACAGCGCCCCCTGGAGTCCTGAGTGGTGCCGGGGCCTGACCACAGCTTTGCCCCCACCCCAGCTTCCCATGGGAGCCCCAGGCTGAGTGCTTGGGGCTGGTCTCACCTGATGTTCTCAAATGTGGCAATGAGGATGCCCAGGGCCAGCCCGTGGGCCAGGGCTGGCTGCAGCAGCCCCATGTTCGTCATGTTCTCGATGACTGACATGCACCCGATGAACACGAAGAAGGCAGAGCCCAGCAGTTCAGCCAGGCAGGGCTGCACCAGCCGCTGGTACCAGGACACACGCCACCTGCCACCCACGCTCGGCTCCTTTGCCTGGTCATTGCCAAAGTTAGAGTCACACATAGCTACCTGCGCAGGGAAAAGGGACAGTGGACATGGGTGGCAGGAGAGCCCTGTCAGGAGCCCCTGACCCCCAACCTTGAATTCATTCGCAGCCACCCCTCGCCCTGCCAGGCTGCAGAGGAAGATGCGGCAGTGGGCTCACCTCTACAGACATCAGGACAGGACGGCACAAGCCCCGGGGTTCTTGCCTGAGCTGCTGGGAAACCGCACCTGTTGTCCTGGACACTCTTGTCTCCACTGGTCCCACACCACAGGCTCTGCCTCTTTTAAAGGGCTGCAGAGGGTCACTGACAGTGCTCAGAAGCCAATAAAGTCCTCCTGGGTGGTGGCCCTGAAGCCCAGAAGAAGAAACTTTTTTATTTCATCTCGCCAGGGCAGGGCTGGGGTGGGGAGTGAAGAATTGCTGAGCTTCCTGCCAATGAGGGGAAAGGCTCTGGCTTGGCTACATCACCTGGACAGAGCGCACCAGGCCTTGCACTCCAGCCCTCCATGGTTCACATAGGGCCAGCATGTGTCAAGGGGCATGCAGAGAGCCCCATCGCGCTGGGACCTCTCAGGTTAAGAAACAGGAAACTCATCTTCAATTGTTTTTCCCCAGATGCCCACAGGCATCTCCTTCTACCTGAGGCCCCAGCACCTGCCCTCACCCTGATGGCCTGACCCGGGACCCAGTGGCAGAAGATGATCCCCCTCTGGGTGAAGCCGCACAGGCTAGCAAGAGGCCATGGGGTGCAGTGCTAAAACCTGTGCATCTTGGAAACCAGCTTCCTGGATTTATTTATTTTTTTATTTTATTTTATTTTTTTTTTTGAGACAGAGTCTCTCTCTGTTGCCCAGGCTAGTGTGAGTGCCGTGGCGTCAGCCTAGCTCACAGCAACCTCAAACTCCTGAGCTCAAGCGATCCTCCTGTCTCAGCCTCCCGAGTAGCTGGGACTACAGGCATGCGCCACTATGCCCGGCTAATTTTTTCTATATATATTTTTAGCTGTCCATATAATTTCTTTCTATTTTTAGTAGAGATGGGGTCTCGCTCTTGCTCAGGCTGGTCTCGAACTCCTGAGCTCAAACGATCCGCCCACCTCGGCCTCCCAGAGTGCTAGGATTACAGGCGTGAGCCACCGCGCCCGGCCAAGCTTCCTGGATTTAAATCCCAGCTCTGCCATGAACCAGCCACGTAACCCTGAGCACATGCCTCAACCTCCCTGCTCCTTGTTTTCTCCTCTGTTAAGCGTGGGTGGTAGTGACAGTAGCCATGTCACAGGGTCATTGTGAGGTTTAAATGGGCTAATATTTGTAAAGTGCTCAAGACAATGCCAGACATAATAAGCACAATACCAGTGTCCATTAATTTAAAATATATTCTTAGGTATAACTAATGTTTATTGAGCATGTGCTATGTGCCAGGCACTGGACTAACTACTTTGTATATAGTATCTCATTTAAAGCTCACAGCAACCCTATGAGGTAGGTACTATTATTACAATCAGTTTGTAATTGGAAGTGGAGTTTCAGGAAGGTTGACTTTCCCAGGATTGTACAGCTTATATGATCACAAAACTTGTGGGATGTCACAAAAGGACAGACATTGTATATGATTCCACTTACATGAAACACCAATACTAGTTGAATTCATAGACACAGAAGGCAGAATGGTGGTTCCCAGTGGATGGGAAGAAGGGAGAAAAGGGAATTTGTGGTTAATTGGTACAGATTTTCTGTTTGGGAGGATGAAAAAGTTCTGGAGATTGATGGTAGAGTTAGTTGCGTAATAATGTGAATAGACTCAATGTAACTGAACTGTAACCATTTTAACTTAAAAATGTTAAAATGGTACATTTTATGTATATTTTACCATAACTGGAAAAAAAAAAGCCTATGGGCTAAGCTACTACATTCTACTGCCTTTCTAAGATGGATGGATGGATGAGTGGGTTAGTGGATGGACAGATGGAAAGATAGGTGGATGGACAGATGGAAAGATGGATGGATGGATGGGTGGGTTAGTGGATGGACGGATGGAAAGATGGATGGATGGATGGACGGATGGAAAGATAGGTGGATGGACGGATGGAAAGATGGATGGATGGATGGATGGATTGATGGAAAAAGGAATGGATGAAAGAAAGGTATGGAGGGAGGGAGAGATGGGTTTTCTTATTCTTTCATTCTCCAAATGTGTAAATAGCTACTCTGAGACAGTCACTGTTCTAAGGGCTGGCTGGAGATGCAGCAGTGAACAAACAGGCGAGGATTCTGCTCCGTGCTCATAGCTACAGTCCGAGTGTTTGTATGTCTAGCTAGAGACAGAGAAATAATATTACAGATAAGGGAATTTTAAGGACCATTTCTACCATTACTAACTATACATCCAACACCGTGCTAAGCACTCTGCACATATTCACAACAACCTTGTAAGTCCCATTACTTCTTATCCCCATCTTCAGGTGAGAAAAATGAGGCACAAATACGTTAAAGAACTTACCCATGTTTGTGTAGATTCAAAGTATCTGTTTCAGGACAGACGTGGATATATCTGGCCAGAGCTGGGACAGTTTGTTGACAGCCGTTGTCAGCACGAGGCTTGGGAATCCAGGACTTCTGTTGAACATCTGCTCATCTCAGAAAGTTTCAGGATCTGCCTTCTTCCAATTATCTTTAGCTCTATTCTCTCCCTCCACCCTATCCCACAACATGTGGTCTAAGATATTCCTTAGACCTTCCTTCAGATTCCCTGTAAATAGCAATGAAGACAGTCGTCCAACCCTGAGCTTCTCCATCTCCCTCATTCTTTGCTCAAGTCCTGCCAGTGCTGCTTCCAGGATAACTCTCTCCTGTTTTCACCCAGGCCTTCAGCAGTGCTTGCTTGGTCCCTTGAGAAAAATCAAACTAACATTCCTTATACACCTTCCAGATGCTAGGCCCAGCACTGGACACCTAGATGCACCCTCTGAATTCATACTTACAGTATCCTATTATTTAACCCATTTCACAGCAGAAACTCCCTGCTGGAGTGGAGTGCTATAACGCCTCACCTGGTCTCCTTGCCTCACCCAACTGTCATCCATTCCTTTCACACTGGGAGCCAGCAGGGCACAGTGGTAATGGTGGTCCCCATCCCCATAGGGATCTTGTGTGTATGAAATGAGGCAATGCACTTAGCACAGTGCCCAATTCAGAGCAAGTACCCAAGAAATAGCAGCTCTTGGTTTGGTTTGTGTTAGAGTAGGCTAATTGCTAAAAAAAAAAAAAAAAAAAAAACCAACATTGCAATGACTTAGCATAATAAAAGTTGATTCTTTGCTCACATAATAGTACATAGCAGGCTCTTTACCAAATGGTGACTCAGGGGTGACTCAGGTATCCAGACCACTTCCATCTTGGAGCTTCCCCATCTAAGTCCTTGAATATCATCCAGCAAATAGGGAAAGAGACAATGTGGAGGGTTACTAAGGATTGGGCCTAAAAATGGTAAATATCTGTTTCATCCATATTTGATTGGCTAGATCTCAGTCACATGGCTTCCCCTCACTGCAAGCGATCAGGGAGATGTAGTCTAGCTGTGCACCCAGGATGAAAAGAAAGGCATTTTGTGAATACCATGCACTTTCTACCACATGGTAGTTGTTATTTCCCAGACTATTATTGCAATTGGGTCCATCCCTGACTTAAAACCTTTCAGCATCTCCCATGGTTTCAGGACAAAGTCAAACTCCCTTTGCAACCACACAGGCATTAAGTCCTAGCCCCAGTTTGTCTCTTGCCATATAAACATGAAACACTTTCTCAGATGAGCCAGGCACACTCACCCTCCCTGTCCATGCCACCCCTCTGTTTGGAGTCTTCATTTGCCCTCTTGGCCAACTTCTATTCCTTATTCAAATCTCAGATCAGAAATCTGATCTCCTCCCTGACTCCTGGCCCAACTAGATGTTAGTCCTCTGGACAAGCCCCTCCTTCACTAGAGTAAAGGTTGGATTCCATAGAGCTCCAAAACCAGTGGATCTGCAGAGAAAGTCTGCATTCAAGCAAAATAACGTATTTTCACTGCATGAGAATTTTTGCATGCCCTGATGTTCCTACACAATGTACTGGTCTCCCCCAAAACCATTACAATACCCAGTGGGCTAAGGAGATAGTATTTTCCTAAGAAATTCCTTGGCTGACAAACTTCCAGTGTCCCAATTCCAGGTCTAGTTGACATGAAGAAGGCCTGTAATTTTTATCCCTGTGTGAACGGCAACAGTTCAAGACATCTCTTCATCGATACCCACCCTGTCTGCCAGCTATCACCAGGAACAGATGGAGAATGAAATATCACATTTTACCAAGACACATTGCCCTTCACTCCTTTCTTGAAGTTGATGACTGCACTGTTGTGCAAGAATGTGATACTGGTGCCATGGCAGCCATCTTGAGACCATGAGGTGCAACGATGCAGAGGGTGGATCCTTGATGACATCAC
This sequence comes from Eulemur rufifrons, assembly GCF_041146395.1. Classification (NCBI taxonomy): domain Eukaryota; kingdom Metazoa; phylum Chordata; class Mammalia; order Primates; family Lemuridae; genus Eulemur; species Eulemur rufifrons. The sequence goes on from NC_090996.1 coordinate 19,904,783, forward strand.
CATGCCACCAGACCAACCCCAAGACCACCTGCTCCAGACTTCATGTTAAATTAACCTGCAGTTTCCAGATTCTGTGCCAGGGCACCCCAAGGAACCACAGTGCACTCACAGAGGGGCTCTGGATATTTTAAACTCTAAGGGAAACACAGTGATGCTCAATGTCTATCAGACACCATGGGATCTACTAGCTCAGTAATTTACTGTTTTAACGTTATATGGTCCTATATTCCTTTCGGTGACAGTATATCTCTATGATGCTGGTTTTATGGCAGTTGCTATCATAACATGCAAGGACTTCACGAAAACCAATGTGGAACAGGAAATGAGATGGCAGTATCCAATATGATTCTAAAGTCTATGAAATTATGCAGTGCCCCATTGGCACACCCAGCCCGTGTTAAGTAATTGTAGTATTTAAGAATGAAAGTTAGGCCAGGCACAGTGGCTCACGCCTGTTGCCCTAGTGCTTCAGGAGGTCAAAGGGGGAGACTTGCTTGAGGCCAAGAGTTCAAGACAAGCCTGGGCAATAGTGAGACCCTGTCTCTACAAAAAAATACAAATATTAGCCTGGCATAGTTATGGGCACCTGTGATCCCAGCTACTTGGGAGGCTGAGGCAGGAGGATCACTTCAGCCCAGGCATTGGAGGCTGTAGTGAGCTCTGATTGTGCCACTGTACTCTAGCCTGGGTGACAGAGCAAGACACTATTTGAAAAAATAAAACAAACAAAATGAATGAATGTTATTTAATCTCAAATTATTTATTTATAGTAATTTAAGAATGAAATATAAAATATGTGCATTTTTTTCAATGTATATTATTCAATGTATGTGTATTTTGAGCCTCCACCATGCAGAGGCTTCATAATTTGGACTGATCCTGAGATTTGTGCTCTGTGGACAACCATGGAAACACAAAGCAGAAGCTCTCATTCTCTTCTGAAACTGTGGCTTTACTTCTATCTAAATAATCATTTTCAGTTTACGATCACTTGGCGCTCAGGGCAACTTAGCTTTTGGAAATGAGTCTAGTTTTTACCTGCCTGCTCAAATTGCAGCATTAGTTTGGACCTGAGCAACTTCCTTCCTCATGGAAGTCACCGTCACCTTCTTTTCTCCCCTGCAGTGTCAAGTTCAAAGTGTTGAATGTCTTTTAAGTCACTAGCAAGCAAACATGTTGGCTATTTCAGAACTCTTTACACCCAGAAAGTCCTTGAACTAGAAAGCAGTCCACTACATCTCGTCAACAAGGGTCCATCTTCTCACCATCTGCATGTTTTGAATAATGAAAAATGGCTACCATTTACTGAGAACTTACTGGGAGCTTCACACTAGGAACAAATTTTATGGGAATAATCAGAATACTCCCATGTCATCTTTTCTTTCCCTTTTATCCTTTCCTCTATTATTCAAGTTCAATAACTCTATAGAAGAGGAAATCTAAATGTCTGATAAACATAAAAAGACACTTAATCTCTGGAATAACCAGAAAAATTTCAAATTAAAGCAACAGTAATAACATTTTCACCATTAGATTTGTAGAAAAAAGTTTTAAGCTAATTAATATCCATTGCTGACAAAGGTGGAAGAAGCATGTAATCTCAACTAACATATAATAATATTTTTGTTCTAACAGCTTGATTGAGGTATAATGGATATACTACCCTTAAGATAAGATTTGATAATGTTTTTGTTTTGTTTTGCTTGAGACAGAGTCTCATTCTGTTGCCCAGGCTGGAGTGCAGTGGCCCAATCGTAGCTGACTTATAACCTTGAATTCATAGGTTCGAGGGATCCTCCTAGCTCAGCCTGCTGCATAGCTAGAGCAACAGGCGTGTTTCACCACACCTGGCTAATTTTTTGCACAGACGGATTCTGGCTATATTGCCCAGGCTAGTCTTGAATTCCTGCCCTCAAGTGACCTTCCAGCCTCAGCTTCCCAAAGTGCTGGGATTATAGGTGTGAGCCACATGCCCACCGTATGATAATGTTTTCAAAGGGAGTAGAGAGAAAGCATCATAGGAAATGTAAATTATGTATGCTGGTTAGCAACTGGATGAATTTCACAAACGCGATATGAAAGACACCAGACACCAAAGAGTACATACTGTGGATCGTGAAGCTCAAACCTCGGTAAAGCTGAACATGCTATTAGCTTTAGGAGGTGGTTGCTGGCCAGAGTTCTTGGAGACTTTTGGGGTGTTGTCACCTCTATTTCATGGTGTGGATGGTTAAGTTCACTTTGTGAAAATTCATAGAGCTGTTAGTAGAATTTGTGTACTTTGCAGTGTGCATGTTATACTCAAATAAAAAGTTAAAAATGAAACCAGTCTATTCTTACCAAGTTACCTTCCAGACATAATCAAAAGGAAATCTGTAGGTGGATCTATGGCACCTAAGAAGACAACACTGAATTCAGTCTCTATGACATCAGCTATAATATTTTTCCATCATAAAATGTAATTATAAAAATAAGCAAAGTTAGAAAGCCTTTACTATGAAATTGTTATCAATAACAATAAAGGTTAACAGCCAGGAAGTCCTAGCCCAGGCCTTGTACTGAGCATTCAGCAAATATTATTCTGCGTGTTCCTCGTGGTAATCCTAAGGTAGATATTCTTCCCAGTCTGCAGACAAGAAACAAAAGTTCAAAGACCTGCTGACTCACTAAAGACCATATACAATTAGTGTCTGTCGGTTTGCTAACTCTAAAGTTAGCAATTATACTTTTAAGAGGTAAAATATCTCTACAAGAGGTAAACTACCTAAAAACAGAAACCAACAATATCTTTTGACAGACTCATTTAGTTCTATTTCATTTGTGAAAACGGACTTCAGGATGAGGAAATACTGCCCTGTGGCAGAGTTAGGGAACAGATCTTGGCCTTAATTAAGGATCTTCTCCAAATTTATTTTATTCTCCTTCTTCTCCAGAACTTCTAACTTCTTCAGAAAACATTCCCATCTGGCCCACAACATTTAATTGGCTGTAAGCATTTGGACTCTAAGTCTCCTGGCCATCGGGGTCCCACTGAGGGCCTGAATGGAACCAGAGTAGGTGGCCGCACACCCCGGCAATGGTGGGACAAAATAAAAGCTTGGCCATTGATGTTCCCTCTGGCATAAGGGGGAAATGTGAGCTAAAATGAAATCCCAAGGCCCTGTCCACTGAACAGAACTCCTTTGGACAAGGGGACCCCAGAGAAACCTTAAAACTGAGTGCTCAGCCATGAGAGGATGAGAGGTCAGACAGTCCTCATTGTAACCCCTCCGTTACAGCCATGAGGCTTTCTTCCCTAAGGGCTAACAGAAACCAATCTCATGATCCGTCCTCGCTCACCAATGACCAGCATTCCTTCTTGATAAGGGTACACCAACCATAGAGTGCTTCTGATCAGTCTGTGGAGGCTGTACAGAGAGGGTTTTCATGTCCTCTGATTCACATTTTGATGTCAGAGGACCAACAAATCCACCCTTGGATCATGCTAACACTGCCATTTCTGAACATGGATCCCACGAAGGAGCATGAAATTCAACTGTGTATGCACATATTTCTCTTTTCATAAATATTCCTGTACATTTAGCCACCCAGCTCAGCATAAATTCTTGTTCTCATTGTTCCTCCCTTGAAGTACATTCAACTTCTGACCAAGGCAATTGCTTCCGAGCCTGTCAGAATGACCACCCTGCGTGATGAAACCCTCTGTAGGAAATAAAGCTCTCCTTTCAAATAAGAGAAAATATTGGTAAAGTCTAGTGTTGATAAGGATAGAGTAAAACAGTCTCTCTGGTGCATAATTGAGGATATAAATGTATGTTTTGACAATATTTAGCAAAGAGTAAAATGTCAAATGCTTTGACCCAATAACTCCATTTCTAGAAATTTACCCTTGGCGATGTATATACATACAAAGATGTTCATTGCACTATTTACAGGAGCAAATTAATAGGCAAGCTACATAAATGTACATCATTAGAAGACTACCTAAGTTTGTTGTTTTTTAAATGATGATGTAAATTAGGGTTGGCAAACTGCAGCCTATGGGCCAACTTTAGGTAGTTGCTTATTATTTTATAGACTACAGGCTAAGAAGGTTTTTTTTTTTTTTACCTTTAAAATGGTTATTAAGTATCTACATAATATCCTGATATTCTACAGTGTCTAAAATACTTACTACATAGCCATTTGAGGAAAAGAAACCTCTACTAACTTATACTAATAGGTCGCTATGTATGACTGTGGCAATATTGAAGCAAAAATGCAGTTTATAAAACAGCCTGTATCATATGATTCCAATGTGATAAAATTAAATACATAGACTGTACCATACGTGACTGTCTGCACAGAGAAATACCTGAAATATGCTGACCAGTGTATCAGTTGTCACTATCTTTGAATGATGCCAAATATATATTGTAAATTCTGCCATTTATCATAATAGTAGGCTTAACTAAATAGAATGACATCATGTTCAGTATTGTAATGATGTCAGTTTTCTTTTTAATGCCACCCTAAGTAAGACACAACAGGAGTTTAGGAGAACTTGGCAACATGATATTAAATATATAGGTTGTGTTGTAACATATAAACCCTTAACCTTAATGGCTTGAAAACATCATGTGGGTTATTTCTGTTCTTGTTTAATCACTCCTGAGTTTTCAGAAAGAGACCATCTAATGCAGTGATTCAAAGACCAGCTCCTTCCATCTTGTGTCTCCCCATTTTCTTGTCTTCTTTTTTTTTTTTTTTTTTTAACAGAGTCTCACTCTGTTGCACGGGCTAGAGTGCGATGGTGTCAGCCTAACTCACAGCAACCTCAAACTCCTGGGCTCAAGCGATCCTTCTGCCTCAGCCTCCCGAGTAGCTGGGACTACAGGCATGCACCACCATGCCCAGCTAAGTTTTTCTGTATATATTTTTATTTGTCCATATAATTTCTTTCTATTTTTAGTAGAGAAGGGGTCTTGCTCTTGCTCAGGCTGGTCTCGAATTCCTGAGCACAAACAATCCACCTGCCTCGGCCTCCCAGAGTGCTAGGATTACAGGCGTGAGCCACTGCGCCCGACCCCCCCCCCCCCATTTTCAATAATTGGCTTCCAAGTTTGCCAGAGAAGGAAAACAAGGCAGTGAAGCAGACCCATTTCTTAGCTACATCAGGCCAAAAGTGACCCATATCACTTCCACCCACATTCCATCGGTGTGAACTAGTCATGTGACCACACTTTAGATGCAAAAGAGTACTAGGAAATGTAGTCTCAGAAGGGGTATCAGCTCCCCCCACTCGCACCCCACAACGCTGTGGAAGGAGAGAATGAATCTTCCAGGGATTGCTAACTAAATCTGCCAACACTGAATTTCCGGAGGAAAAGTAGGTATGTGAGAATATCCAGGAGAGTTATGAGAAGGAAGAGAATTACAAAAAAAATAGCTGTACCAGATACCAAATGACAATAATTAAAATAGATTAAATAGTTTAGACTGGGGAAGAAATCTGTAGACAAGCCACTGGAATGGAATAGAGAGCCTAGGAATATCCCCAAATATTTTTAGGAATTTATTTTATGATAAAGGTGGAGTTTCAAATCAGTAGGAAGACCAGGGAAAACAGACTATCATTTTGGGGAATAAAAGAAAGCTAGAGCCTTACCTTTTTTTAGAACATCATTATCAGGGCAAAAAATTTTAATGTAAAAAAAATGTGGATTAATTAATTTTTACTATTTCAAATGGGGAAGACCTTTCTGAGCAGGACACAAAACACATAAAATATACAGAAAAAGACAATTTTGGCAAAGGTGTAAAAGCAATCCAATGGAGGAAAGATAGCCTTTTCAACAAATTATGTTGGAGAAATTGGACATCTATAGGCAAATAAATGAACTTCAACCCAAGACTCACATGCCATATAAAACACAACTTCAACATGGATCACAGGCTTAAATATAAATCGTAAACCTATAAAACTTTTAGAAAAAAATAGGAGAAAATTTTCAGCATCCAGGGCAAAGCAACGCAAAATGCTCTTTCACACCAAAAGTATGAATCCTAGAAATAAAAATTGATAAATTGAACTTCATTAAAATAAAAACATTTGGTCTCTGAAAGACTCCATTAGGAGGATGAAAAGACAAGCTACAGCTTGGAGGAAAATATTTGCAAACCACATATCTGACAATATCTAACAAAGGACCACTATCTAGAGTGTATAAAACAGCTCTGAAAACTCAATAGTAAAAAAAAAAAATCCAATGAGAAAATGGGCAAAAGGTGTAAAGGAACATGTCCCCACCCAACAGGATACCCAGATGGCAATTATGTCCATGAAAAGATGTTGAAAATCATTAGACATTAGAGAAATGAAAATTCAAACCACTATGAGAATCCCTATGCCCCTCTCAGAATGGCTAAAATATAAAAACAAAATAAAGTGAACACGCAAGCTTGCAATAACATGAAGAAACTGGATTGCCCATATACTGCTGGAAAACAGTTAGAGAAAACTCTAGAGAACAGTTTGATAGTTTTTTAAAAACCTATACATGACAAAATAAAGTAGTGTTGGACTATAATCCAAAGTATAAAATAAATGTTCATGAATCCATACTGATATATTATGGAATAAATAAATGAGGGAGAAGAACTCCACCCTCGAGGTGGAGCACAATTCTCCATTCCTTCACTGTGGGCTGGCCTTGGTGACTTCCTTCCTGTGAGTACAGTAGGGAAAGGGGGTAAAAAAGAGTAACTTTACAGTGGAGAAACCTGACAAAACTACCTCTGGCCAGGTGATCCAGGTCAGCATCAATAGTGATACATCATGTTGATGGCATCTACCCTTGATAGGATGTGATGAAAATAATGGATACATGCAACAATTTGAATGAATCTTCAGAGAATTATGATGAGAAAAAACCCAACAGGTTACATATTGTATGTTCCCATTTATATAACATTCTTTTTTTTTTTTTTTTTTTTTTTTTTGAGACAGAGTCTTGCTCTGTTGCCCAGGCTAGAGTGCTGTGGTGTCAGCCTAGCTCACAGCAACCTCAAACTCCTGGGCTCAAGCGATCCTCCTGCCTCATCCTCCTGAGTAGCTGGGACTACAGGCATGCGCCACCATGCCCGGCTAATTTTTTTCATATATTTTTAGTTGTCCAGCTAATTGCTTTCTATTTTTTTAGTAGAGATGGGATCTCTCTCTTGCTCAGGCTGGTCTCGAACTCCTGAGCTCAAACAATCTGCCCGCCTCGGCCTCCCAGAGTGCTAGGATTACAGGCGTGAGCCACCATGCCCGGCCTCGAGATGCTCACTTTTACTGCTTCTATTCAACATAGTATAAGAAGATTTAGAAAGAGAATTGGGGAGCAAAAAAAAAAAAAAAAAGAAAAGAAAAAAGAAAAGGCATCCAAAAGGGAAAGAAAGAAGTAAAATTATCACTGTGTAGCCGGGCGCGGTGGCTCACGCCTGTAATCCTAGCACTCTGGGAGGCTGAGGCGGGTGGATCGCTGGAGGTCAGGAGTTCGAGACCAGCCTGAGCAAGAGCGAGACCCCGTCTCTACTAAAAATAGAAAGAAATTATATGGACAACTAAAATATATATATACAAAAAATTAGCCGGGCATGGTGGCGCATGCCTGTAGTCCCAGCTACTCGGGAGGCTGAGGCAGTAGGATCGCTTAAGCCCAGGAGTTTGAGGTTGCTGTGAGCTAGGCTGACGCCACGGCACTCACTCTAGCCCGGGCAACAGAGTGAGACTCTGTCTCAAAAAAAAAAAAAAAAAAAAAATTATCACTGTGTCAAATGTCATGATTTCATACATAGGAAACCCTAAATATCTTCCAAAAAAGGTTAGAATTAATAAATGTGTTCAGCAAAAGTGAAGGATACAAAATCAACACATACAAAATCAATTGTATTCTGATATACTAAAAATGAACAATCCAAAAGATAATAGAACCATTTCATTTACAATAGCATTAAAAATTAAAATACTTAGGAATAAACTTAACCAAGGAGGTTAAACACTTGTACAGTAAAAATTACAAAACATTATGGAAAGAAATTAAAGACATAAGTAAAAGACATAGCATGTTCGTGGATTAGAAGATTTCTCATCCTCAAGATGTCACAAATGCTCAAGGCAATCTACAGATTCAATGCAATCCCTATCAAAATCTCAGTATTTTTTTTTCAGCAATATGAAAACCCACTCTAAAATGTTGTAGAATTTCAAGGGATGCTAAGGAGCCAAGAAAACCTTGAAAAAGAAGAACAAAGTTAGAAGTCTCACACTTCTTGATTTGAAAACTTACTACAGAGCTACAGTAATCCAAACAATCTGGCACAAGCATAAAGACAGCCAAATAAACCAATGGAATAGAATAGAGAGCCAAGTAATAAACCCTCTAAATATATGGCCAAATACAAGGGAGCCAAAACTATTCAATGGGGAAAGAACAGTCTCCTCAACAAACAGTGTTGGGAAAGCTGGATGTTCACATTCAAAAGAATGATATTGGCTCCTTACCTAATACCACATACAAAAATTAACTCAAAGGCTGTGCATGGTGGCTCACACCTATAATCTCAGCACTTGTGGAGGAAGAGGCAAGAGGATTGGTTGAGGCCAGGAGTTTGAGACCAGCCTAGAGAACATAGTGGGACCCCACCTGTACAAAAAATAAGAAAAAGCAGGGCATGATGGTATATGCCTGTAATCCTGGCTACTCAGGAGGCTGAGGAAGGAGGATCACTTTCGCACAGGAGTTCGAGGTTCTACTGAGCTATGGTCATGACTTTGTACTCTAGCCTGGGTGATAAAGTGAGACTCTGTTAAAAAAAAAAAAAAAAAAAAAAAAAAACAAGTCAAAATGGATCAAAAACCTAACTGTAAAACTATAAATACATGAATGGCCAAAAAGCATATAACAAGATTCTCAACATCACTAATCATTAGAAAAATGCAAATCAAAACTACATGAAATACCACTTCTCATTTGTTAGGATGCTTAGTGTGTGTGTATAGATAGAATGCAGAAAATAACCAGTGTTGCAAGCATGTGGAAAAATTGAAATCCTTGTACATTACTGACGTGAATGTACAATGGTGAAACAGCTGCTGTAATAAACAGTATGGAGATTCCTTTACAAATTAAAAATAGAATTACCGTATGATCCAGCAATTCTGCTTAAGGGTATATACTGAAAGGTACTGAAAGTGGGAATGTGAGCAAATATTTGTGCACCAATGTTCACAACAGCATTCTTCACAATACCCTAAATATGGAAACAACCAAATGTCCACCAAAGGTTGAATAGATCACCAAAATGTGATATATACATACAATTTCATATTACTCAGTCTTGAAAAGGAAAGAAATTATTATTTTTTTAATTTATTTTATTTATTTTTTATTTTTTTCCCCACCAGGCCACATCAGAAGAAAGGAATAAAATTTTGACACATGCTATAATATGGATAAACCTTGAAGACACTATGCTAAGTATCATAGGTTAGAAAAAAGAACCAATATCGTATGATTCCACATACAGGAATATCTCAAAAGTATTGCAGGTTCAGTTCCAGACCACCACAATGAAGCGAGTCACACAAAATTTTCATTTTCCCAGTGCATATAAAAGTTATGTTTACACTATACTGTAGTCTATTAAGTAGGCAATAGCATGATATCTAAAAAAAAAAAAAAAAGCCATATAAACACCTTAATTTTAAACTAGTTTATTGCTAAAATATGCAAACAATCATCTGAGCCTCCAAAAATCTTTTTCCTAGTGGAAATTTCTTGCCTCCATACTGATGGCTGCTGACTAATCAGGGTGGTGATTACTAATGGTTGGGGTGGCTGTGGAAATTTCCTTAAATGAGATAACAGTGAAGTTTGCCACATGCATTAACTCTTCCTTTCACAAAAGATTTCTCTGTAGTCTGTGATGCTATTTGATCGTATTTTACCCACAATAGGAACTTCTTTCAAAATTGGAGTCAATCTTTTCAAACCCTGACACTGCTTTGTCAAATAAATGTAATATTCTAAATTCTTTGTTGTTGTTTGAGCAATGTTCATGGTATCTTCACCATGAGGAGATTCTATCTTAAGAAATCACTTTTGGCCAGGTGTTATGGCTCATGCCTCTAATCCTAGCACTTTGGGAGCCCAAGGCAGGAGGATTGCTTGAGGTCAGGAGTGCAAGACCAGCCTGATGAAGAGTGAGACCCCGGCTCTACAAAAAAATAGAAAAATCAGCCAGGTATAGTGGCACATACCTGTAGTCCCAGCTACTCAAAAGGCTGAGGCAGGAGGATTGCTTGAGCCCAGGAGTTTGAGGTTGCTGTGAGCTATGATCACACCACAGCACTCTGGCCTTGGTGAAAGAGCAAGACACACTCTCAAAAAAAAAAAAAAAAATCACTTTTCTTTCCTCATCCATAATAAGCAGCTCCTCATCCTGTTAAGTTTTATCAAGAAATTACAGCAGTTCAGTCCCATCTTCAGGCTCCACCTTTAATTATAATTCTCTTTCTATTTCCATCATGTCCATAGTTCCTTCCTGCACTTAAGTCTCGAATCCCTGAAAGTCTACCTTGAGGGTGAGAATAACCTCTTCCAAATTCCTGTTAATATTGCTATTTTGACCTCTTCCCATGAATCATGAATGTTCTTAATGGCATCTAGAATGGTGAATCCTTTCCAGAAGGATTTTTATTTACTTTGCCCAGATCCCTCACAGGAATCCCTCTCTATGGAAGTTATAGCCTTAGAAAATGTATTTCTCAATAATAAGACTTGAAATTTGAGATTACTCCTTGATCCATAGGCAACAGAATGAATACTGTGATGGCAATTGTGAAAACAACATTAATCTCCTTGTACATGTCCATCATAGCTCTTGAGTCTCCAGGGACATTGACAAGGAGCAGTAATTTTTTGAAAGGAATGTTTTTGTTCTGAGCAGTGGATCTCAACAGTTGGCTTAAAATATTCAGTAATGCTGTGAACAGATGTGCTGTCACCCAGGCTTTGTTGTTCCATTTCTAGAGCACAGGCAGAGTAGATTTAGCATAATGCTTAAGGGCTGTAGGATTTTCAGAATGGTAAATGAGCATTGGCTTCAACTTGAGGTCACCAGCTCCCTTAGACCCTAACAAGAGAGTCAGACTTGCTAATGAATTGTGAAGCCAGGCATTGACCTCCATCTATGAAAGTCCTAGATGGCATTTTCTTCCAATAAAAGGCTGTTTCACCTACATTGAAAATCTATTGTTTAGTATAGCAAGCTTCATCAATGATCTCGGCTAGATCTTCTGGATAACTTGATGCAGCTTTTCTTTTTTTTTTTTTTGAGACAGAGTCTCACTCTGTTGCCCAGGCTAGAGTGAGTGCCGTGGCGTCAGCCTAGCTCACAGCAACCTCAAACTCCTGAGCTCAAGGGATCCTCCTGTCTCAGCCTCCCGAGTAGCTGGGACTACAGGCATGTGCCACCATGCCCGGCTAATGTTTTCTATATATATTTTTAGCTGTCTATATAATTTCTTTCTATTTTTAGTAGAGATGGGGTCTCGCTCTTGCTCAGGCTGGTCTCGAACTCCTGAGCTCAAACGATCCGCCCACCTCGGCCTCCCAGAGTGCTAGGATTACAGGCGTGAGCCACCGCACCCGGCCAGATGCAGCTTTTCCATCAGCATTTGCTGCTTCTCCTTGTACTTTTATTATTCTAGAAACAGCTTTTTTCCATAAACCTCATGAACCATCCTCTACTAGCTCCCGAGTTATCTTTTGCAGCTTTCTTACCTCTCTCAGCCTACATAGAAGTGAAGAGAGTTAGGGCTTTCTATGGATTAGGCTTTGGTTTAAGGGATGATCATGGCTGATTTGATCTTCTATCTATACCACTAAAAGTTTCTCCATATCAGCAATGAGGATATTTCGCTTTTGCATCATTCCTGTGTTGATTGGAGTTGCACTTTTAATTTCCTTCAAAAACTTTTCCTTTGCATTCACAACTTAGCTAAGTGGTACAGGAGGCCTAACTGTCAGTTTATCTCAGCTTTCAACATGCCTTGTCACTAAGCTTAATCATTTCTAGCATTTCATTTCAAGTGAAAGACTCGCAACTCTTCTTTCAGTTGAACACTTGGAGGCCATTGTAGGGTTATTAATTGGCTAACATTCAATACTGTTGTCTGAGGGAGCAGGGAGGTGGGAAGAGAGGGAGAGAGAAAGGAACAGGCAATTACTGGAGGCAGAACACACATTTATTGATTAAGTTTGCTGTCTTATGTGGGTGCATTTTGTGGCACCCCAAACAATTACAATAGTAACATCAAAGATCATGCATGGACCAAACATCACTGACCACAGATCAGCATCACATATATAATAAACAAGTTTGAAATATTGCAAGAATTACCAAAATGTGACACAGAGACATGAAGTGGGCACGTGGATAGACTTGCTCCTTGCAGAATTGCCACAAACCTTCAATTTGTGAAAAATGCAATAGGTGTGAAGTGCAATAAAGCAAAGTTCAAAAAACAAAGTGTGCCTGTATGAAGTGCCTAGAGGAGTCGAATCCATTGAGATAGAGATTAGAGCCATGGTTGCCAAGGAGTAGGAGGGAAGGAAAATGGTGTTAGTGTTGAATGGGTACAGGGTTTCAATTTGGGAAGACAGAAAATATTCTAAAGATGGATGGCGGTGTTGGTTTCACAAACCATGTGGATGTACTTAATGCCACCAAATTGTACATATAAAAATAGTTAACATGGCAAATGTTGTTATGTATATTTTACTGGAATAAAAAGGAGGGAAAAACACCTATGGTGACCCATGAAGATGAAGTCTTGGGGGTACAAAAAGAAGAGGAGGCAGTGGATATCCATATGCAGAAGATACCCCAATTGTGTGCCTATATCAAAATGCCACATGCACCCTATAAATATAAACAACTATTATGCACCCATAATAATAACAGGAAGAGGAGGCACTAGGGATGGAGAGAAGGAAAGGGCAGGTAAAGACGGGAAGGGAGTCTAGGCATCCAAGGGAGGGGCTGCGAGAACATTTCAAGGAGACAGGTGGACACCTATTCTCTTACAGGTCTTCAAGGGAGAAATCTGAAATCGGTTACCCTGGGCCAAAATCAGGGTGTCAGCAGGGCGGGTTCCTTGTGGAGTCTCTGGAAGGCTCTGAGGAAACAATCTGTTTTCCTACTCTTTTCAACATCTAGTGGCTGCCTGTATTCCTGGCTGCTTGGCCCTCCCTCCATCCTCAGAGCCCATCACTCCATCCCTCCATAGTCTCTGCCTCCCTCATCACAGTGTCCTCTCCTCTGATGCTGACCCCTCCTCTGTCCTGCTCATAGGACCCTTGTGAAGACAGCAGGCCCATCCAGGTAATCCAGGACAATCTCATCTCAAGATCCTTAACTTAATGCCAGTTGCAAAGCCCCCTTTACCACAGAAGTTATGCAGGTTATGGATATGAGGACGAGGACATGTTACGGGGCCTCCCACAGCCTGCCGCAGTGACCAGAACGAAGGAAGCACTTAGGCAGGCTAGCCTGACCCGGGCAGAAACAGGAGCCAGAGAAGAGCCTCAGCATCTGGTGGAGGCCAAGGGTTAGGGGTTAAGATACAAGGTCTAGTGTTATGACGCAGAACACAAGAGTACAGTACACAAAGTGGGTACAAGGTCATGAGCCGAGTCTGAGTCACAGGGAGTAAGCCAAGGTCAGAGTAGGACTCAGGATCCTCAGCTTCAGCCAACACAAAGGTGAACCACAGCCCACCCCGTGGAGTGCAGAAGGAGCAGCAGACAGCAGCAGAGGCCCACCACGCAGTCAATGGCAAGTGTGATTTATTTAATCCACAAGTCAATGGAAACAAGAGCTGGTACGACAACTTTTATGACTGAGGTTTCTCAGAGTGTGGGATGAGATCGGTACCCAAGGCCTGCCCTTCACTCAGGGAGCTCAGCGTAGCTCCCCTGGGAAGGCTGGTGGCTTCAGCTTCTGGCTCAGCATGTGCCTTCGACAGACTAATAAGTCATCTCCTGCAAACCTGAGGGGAACAGACACACAGATGCTGGTCAGAGACTCAATGTAAAGCAGAGAAAACAGCTGGGAGAATGTGACCCTGCCGTGGACCCCCAGGGACTGGCTCTGGGGCACTGGCCACACATCTGACCACGGCAGCCCTGCTGTCCTGTTATGGAAAATGAGATTTCACATGGAAACGAGACATTGGGCGAGACTGTGTTTATGGGTGGTGTTAAAGGGATTAAGAAAGCATTATAACAGTTTATGGCTTCTCTACAGTTAATGCCAAAAACCTACCCTTTCTGTGCTGAACTTTGAGCAAACGCAGAGAGGGTTCTTCAACACACACACACACACACACACACACACACACAAGCACTGATGTCCCAGAGCAGCCAGGTACATGGTGGGGACAAAAGAAGCCCCTTACATTAAAATGTGCAATAAATTGTTCCTTTGTAAGAATCACAGTTCACTTAAAAATATTAGAAATAACTTACATTCCAAAAGTGTGGGAATGTCAAGTAAAGTCACATATAGCTACATGATAAAACTTTATAAAGCCATTACAATTATGTTCATTGAAAGTTTTTAGTAGCAAGATGGAAATGCTTATATTATAATATTAAGTCAAAAACATCAGAAATCAAAGTTGCATAAATATATAAATTCAACTCTGTTGAAGACAAAACAATATGTAGAAAAAGAGGGCAAGGAAGAAGTTACTAGAGGTTATCTCTGAATGACAGGCATACAGGTGTATTTGCTATACATTTTTAGAAGTTTCTAAATTCTTTACTCAAAATTATATTACTTTTATCATTAGGAGGATGATAATATAAAAACAGCAATAAATAACTTTAATCAAAAACAAATTTGAAAGGACTTTTAAGGTGAACTTCACAGTTGGGGAAATTTGGAGAGGAGTGGAATGGTAAGCCTAGGGTGGCCGATTTTCAGTCCCAGGACAACCTGGGATGTTCCTACAGGTGACAGTTCTTACCTCTCTCAGGTTCTTTGTTTTGTATCAGCTGCCTGCCTGAGTTCCTATGTCTTTGGATGAGATCTGTAGGAAGCTTGAAGGCCAGTAGCCAGTTTTGACATTAAAGGCCAGAACTAGGATCTAAAGTGGTTGCCACTGGGATAGAGAGACACCCAGGACTCACGACTGGGGAAGCCAGCCCAGCACGGGCAGCTATAAAGGAGGAATTGACCCAAGACCAAGCTAACCAGGAACCCAGAGGGGATCCACACTTACCCCCTAAGGCCCTACTTGGCCATAGCCAGGGAAGTGGACCTTCATCATAAGAGAGAAGAGGGAGAAATTCAACCCCAGGTGCATGGGTTTGTTAGAGAGATGTAATGAGCCGTGTATTTAACATCCAGTAGCCTGGCAATAACTTGATCCAAAAGGTAATCACTGGTCAGTTTTATGAAGATTACTATTGAATCTTCAAGGTCTTTTACCTTCCAACTGCAAAAATTCCACAGTGGGTCTCTCCAGGGTTGTTCGTTTTGGGACACATGGCTTACTTAAATAGTTCCCTGGTTTCTGTGTTATAAAAACACAGAAGTAAGAGCAAATTTTCTGGATATGCTCATGGATGCACATATATGATCTGATAGTTCTTTCTGGGCCCAAAGTTCCAAACAAGTCTTTCATACTTTGGAGAAGAAAAGTTCCCCATTTCTAGGTCAAAGCAACAAAAGTAAAATCACATGCCTAGTTCATTTCCTCCTTTGGTTGCCCATCAATGGCATTAATGCTCCAAGAGGAGCTCAAGAAGCTCCATTTTGTCCAGTAATTCAAGTGATTCTACAATGGGCAGAGAATGACAATAGAATCAATAGAAGTTTAAACATTTAAAATGAAGATGATGCAGACGGGGGTGGAACGAGATGGCCGAATAGAAATCTCTGGCAGTTGTTCCTCCGCACAAACACCAAAATTCAACAATCATCCACACAAGGAAGCATCTTCAGAAGAAGCAAAAGACAGATAAGTGATCTCAGTACCAGATTTTAACATTATATCAAGGAAAGAGGCACTGAAGAGGCCCTAAAAGACCCCAAGCGCCCTCTCCCCCATCCCCGGGCTGTGTGCAGCCAGCACACCAAGTGGAGAATGTTTGCCCAGCAGAGGGAGAGTGAAGTGATTATGGGACTTGTAGCCCACCCTGCTGCAGGGGAACACAGCACAGGGCAGGACTCTGACAGTACCCACAGAGGAAGCATCTACACCAGCCCAGCCAGAAGGAAATCCTCCACCTGGAAACCCGAGTTCCAGCTTGCCCCATCACCAGCTGAAGAAAAGCAGACTAGGGCCAAAATGAATTCATAAGGCAGCCAGGTCACACGGCTTCAGTTCCTGAGCAACTCCTGTGGCTGTGCTGGCTCAGAGGCAGTGAACTTGAGGTGTTTGTGATCCAGTGAGACATGAGCAGTGCCTGGGTCAGCCCTCCCCAAATTCCAGGCATTGCAGCACAGGGAGAATCTTCTCCCACTGAGGAAAGGGAAGGGAAGAGTTCAGAGGACTTTGTTTTCCAACTTGGGTACCTGCTCAGACACAGTAAAATAAAGTACCAACCTGATTCCTGAGGCCACTGAGTCTAGGCCTTAGTTCTTGGATGGAATTGAATTTCTAGACCTATCTGGGCCAGAAGGAAACACACTACCCTGAAAGGAAGGACCCAGTGCTGGCCGGATACACCACCTGATGACTAAAGGGAACTTAGGTCTTGAATAAACATCAGAGATAGCCAGGCAATACTCACCAAGGGCTTTGGATGAGACTGTGCTGGTTGCAGGTGTGACTTGGTGCAGTCCAAGGTGCAGTGGCCATGAGGAAGTGCCCATATTACTCCTCCGCCAACTCCAGCAGCCCAGCACAGAGAGTGAGGGATGAGAATGAGAAACTGCTTGGTAATCCAGGGCATTTTCCCATATCTTACCCAAGTCCACCAAGGTGATACCATAGGAAGTACACAAGAATCACAACATTACTGGGCTTGGAGCACCCCCAGTACCGAAATGGATATAAATTCCCATTGAATATCTGGAATCCCTTCTCAAAAAGGACAGGTTCACACAAGCCCAGAGGGTGAAGATAAATACCGAACTCTTCAATGCCCAGACATTGACAAATTTCCACAAACATCAAGAACATCCATTAAAACATGACCTCACCAAAAAGAACTAAATAATAAGGTACCAGTGATGAGTCCCGGAGGGAGGGCAATATGTGACCTCTCAAGACAAAGCATTCAAAATAACTGTCCTGAAGAAGTTCAGTGAACTTAAAGACAACAGAAAGTAGGAATACAGAAGGCTATCAGAGAAATTTAACAAAGGGATTGAAAATAATGAAAAATGAACAACAAGCAGAAATTCTGGAGCTTAAAACATCAACTGACAAACTAAGTCTCTCAATGTAAATTAGTGCAACCACTATGGAGAACAGTATGGAGGTTCCTTACAAAACTACAAATAGAACTACCATAAAACAGAGTCATCCCACTGCTAGGCATCTATCAAAAAGAAAGGAATTAGTATACGGAAAACATATCTGTACTCCCATGTTTATTGCAGCACTATTCACAACAGCCAAGATTTGGATTCAACCTAAGTGTCCATTAACACATGAGTAGATAAAGAAAGTGTGGTACATATACACAATGGAATATTATATAGCCCTAACAAAGAAGGAAATCCTGTCATTTGTAACAGCATGGATGGAACTAAAGAAAATTATACTCAATGAAATAAGCCAAAAACAGAAAGATAAATCTTGCATGTTCTCACTCATATGTAGGAGCTAAATATTAAATACAATTGATCTCACAGACAGAGAAAGAGAAAAATACATTGATGGTTACTAGAGGCTGGGCAGTGATAAAGTGGGGATGATTTATGGGTAGAAAAATATAGTGAGATAGAATGAACAATATTTGATAGCACAAGTGACTATAATAAACAATAGTTTAGCATATGCTTTAAAATAACTAAACAAGTGGAATTGGAACATTCCTAACACAAACAAATGATAAATGCCTGAGGTGATGGATACCCCATTTACCCTGATTTGGTTAATTCACATTCTACACCTGTATCAAAAGATCGCATGTGCCCTATAAAGATAAATATAATGGTACCCATAATAATTAAAAATAAAACCAATAAGTTCGGGTATACTTTAAAATAAATAAAAGAGCAGAATTAGAATGGTCCTAACACAAAGCGATGGTAAATACCTGAGGTGACGGTACCCCAGTTACCCTGATGTGATTATTAAACATTATAGGCCTGCATCTAAACATCCCATGTGCCCTATAAATACATACTACCGTTACATGCCCATAATAATTAAAAATAAATAAAACATGAACATGATAACCCAGAGTTATGGTTATGGAAAATGTTCGTGGTATATTAAGTGAAAAGAAGCAGGCCAGAAATAGTACATATGGTGAGATTCCATTTTAATTTATTTTCATTGAAAAGAACAAAAAATACCATAAAATCAAAAGACAAATGACAAACTAGGAAGCTATTAATATATTTGGAATACAAATGACAACAGGTTGGCTTCCTTGCTATATCAAGAGCTATTAAGTGTCAATAAGAAAAATTTCAAAAATTCATTTACAACAGGGGAAAAGACTAGTTCACCATAAAAGAAAAACAAAGTTTCAAATTCATGTATGAGGAAAAAATGCAAATTAATATATAACATACTTTTTCAACTATCAGGTTGACAAAGATCAAAAAGTCTGATATACATTTCATCAAGGACATGAAAATAAAGGTGCTCCATGAATTACTAGTAGGATTGCAAAATAGTGCAACCTCTCTGGATGGCATCTTGATAATCTCTATCAATGTCTAAAATGTACATCCTTGGACTCTACAATTCTGCCTTTAAGAATTTATCCTCGGCCGGGCGCGGTGGCTCACACCTGTAATCCTAGCACTCTGGGAGGCCAAGGCGGGTGGATCGCTCGAGGTCAGGAGTTTGAGACCAGCCTGAGCAAGAGCGAGACCCCGTCTCAATAAAAATAGAAAGAAATTATCTGGCCAACTAAAATATATATATAGAAAAAAAAAAATTAGCCGGGCATGGTGGCGCATGCCTGTAGTCCCAGCTGCTCGGGAGGCTGAGGCAGTAGGATTGCTTGAGCCCAGAAGTTTGAAGTTGCTGTGAGCTAGGCTGACGCCATGGCACTCACTCTAGCCCGGGCAACAGAGTGAGACTCTGTCTAAAAAAAAAAAAAAAAAAGAATTTATCCTCTATGTGTACAAAGATGTACGTTCAAGAGCATTCACTGCAGCATCATAGCTCCAGTGTGGTAAGAAGCAAAGAACTGTAAACTAGAAGAGACAGTTGAATACTTTAAAGCACATTCATACAACAAAACCTGGGCTATGTCTGTACATAGTAACACGGACAAACTGTCAAGACATATCATGGAATTTAAAAAAGGAAGTTGCTTGGTAAGTAATTTGCAAAGTATACCACTGCCTATGTAAAGGAAAAGGGAGAGACATGTATGTCTTCATATGCACTGACTACTTTGAGAAAACACAGAATGAACTAGAAATGGTGGCTGTCTCCTGAGAGGGAAGACGTAGACTGGTAGTGAGGGGTCAGTGAGTTGAGTGGTTTTTATTTTTACCCTGCATGCTACATTATTCTGGTTTTGAAAAAAATATTTGCCTATAGGACTTTTCCAAATATATGCCTATAGGACTTTCCAAGTATTTTTAAATATAAACTTTTAAATACATACACACAGAGAAAAATGTGCACAAACATATGGAAATATCTTTTCTGAAAGTTTGTGTTAAATTATGTGCGTGCTGCTGAGGAAAATTCAGGCATTTCCAAAAAGTATGTGGAGGAAAATAAAAAATTATTCATATTCCCACCATTCACAATAGCCATTGCTAACAATCTCGTATTGCTATTTGTCCAGGCTTTGTTCAGATGTGTGTGCGGATGCACGCAGGTGCATACACATGTGCGTACGTCTGTGCACGTTTCTGTATTTGTGCATTCACTCCCGTCTTGGTATGCAGGCCCCAGGACCACATCTGAAGTGAGAATGACTATACATAAAGTGCTTTGGTTGCTTCCCAACTAATCTTTGCAGAAGATTTTCCAAGGCAGATTTTCTAATACCAAGTTCTAGGAAAACGCAGCACCATATCAAGGGCTCTGGGATGGTTATTACCAAATATAACTATCAGGAGACACTACTAATTATGAAGCTGTTCACTAGAATGTGAGCTCCCAACACCAGGCATATCTTTTGTCCTATTTTGTTCATTTTAGTATCCCTCCTGCTTAGAAAAGTGCCTGCCTGGCAGTAGCCAACACTCAACATTTGTGACATGAATATGCTCGCCTTAGACATCTACTCCACAGTTCCCAGCAAATGCAGAGACAAACTCTGTGGCATTCACAGAGGTGGGAAGGTTGTTCGGCCTGAGATAGACAGACCAAAGCTCTCCCAGTATTTTTACCCTCCTACCGTTAGGGTTACACGTTGCTGTCTACATGAGCCCATGGCAACACGAGACAAATGACTACCCAGAAGCAAGTTACTTCCCTTGTGGTTGGTGCTAGTGACAGACTCCTCTCTGGGCATCTAGAAGAGGTGCTAGAGCACCCCCATTACAGATGCCAGACCAGGGATATTCAAAATGGTTGTCTTGACCCATGCAAATAAAAAACATCCTATGCGAAAGAATGCTTCTAGAAGAACCCAGGAAGTATCGACTGATCATGTGGAGACACCACTTTCTCAACCCTTCAAGGCTTTCATTACCAATTATTCGTGTATGTACTTGAGAAAAGCAGCAATACTTCTAAATGTTAATAAGCTGTATGGCCCAGCAAAGCCAAAAATTCTTCTCATGATCTTGTAAGAGGCCAAACACTGTTATCTTAGGTCTCCGAAGGCAAGAAAAAAGCATAAATCAGAAATCACAGGCCAGGCAGGGTGGCTCACTGTAATCCTAGCACTTTGGGAGGCCGAGGCGGGAGGATCCCTTGAACCTCAGGAGTCTGAGATAGACCTAAGCAAGAGTAAGACTCAGTCTCTACAAAAAATAGAAAAAATTAGCCAGGTGCAGTGACAGGCACCTGCAGTCCTAGGTACTCAGGAGGCAGAGGCAGGAGGATCGCCGGAGCCTGGGAGTGTGAGATTGCAAAGAGCTGTGATGACACCACTGCACTCTATCCTGGACAACAGAGTGAGACCCTGTCTCCAAAAAAAACCAAAAAACAAAAACAAGAAAACCATCAGGAATCACAAAGGAATTATAAAAATAATGAAAATGGGCTTTAATATTGTGTACAGAGATGCATAGATGGTGATGTTCTCTCCAGTGCTGTTTGTAACAGGAAAATTTAAACAACATAAAAACAGGACACCACAAGTAAATTTCCAGCTATACACAAATTATTATTATCAATATATTATATCTGTATATCAATATAAATACTATGTGCCCTTAAACAGGATATGGTAACTCTAAACATTTTCATATGTAAAGATGAGTATAATCTATTGTTAAGTTTTACAAAAGAAAGATGGTTTACAGATCAATATATGTAATATGAATCTACTGACTCAAAAAAAAATTTTGTGATTTAACAAATATTTTTCTTTATATGTTATGTATAGGAAAAGAATATGCCCCGTCATGTTAACTGCTACCTCCAGCGTGAGACTACACAGTGGACGAAAACTTTATACTTCATGCACTTTACTTTGCTTGAAAACTTTGTTAGAACAATGAGCACATATTTCTTTTCTAATGAGAATAAAAGTCCATTTATACATCTGCCAGCAGATTTTTCTCCCCTTACATATCCTTGAGCTACATCATTTTCCTCCCTCTACAAACCAGGGATTATGCAAAATTGCCACTGCCAAGGTGGCTCTGGGAATTTTCCAGGTGCAATTGCTTATCTTGACTAAAGCAATGTGTTTTGGCATAAGCCTATCTCAGCTATGGGCTGAGATGGTTCCTAATCATTTTCGTTTGAGAGGCCCAAAGATCCTCACACAGGAATACTTGACTGAGAAGATACATAAGTGCTACATCTGTGTAGGTATGTCTTGTGTCACTTCCAAGTGACAGCTTGGCGACCCAGCCCAGCCCAGAAGAGGCCTGGCCCAAGACCACCCCCTACATTTCAACTCATTGAAATCTGCCTCTGCTTGTCTCCAGCTCCGTGCCTTGCAAGCTACTAGGACCTTTACACTCCTCCTACTTCTGATCTATCAATCAACAGGGTGATCGATTGGGAGTTACAACTCACTCCCCTGACAAGATCCCGAACACGGGTGGGAAGAAGCCAGACACCAAGGGTGTAAACATGCAGTCCCCCGTGTGCGACCTATGGGACCAGACAAAACTCATCCGTGGTGACAGATACCAGAACTGGGCTTGCTGGGGCGGGAGGGCGGAGGTGGAATGGCAAAGGGCACCAGGACATTTTCTGGGTGATGAAAATACTCAGTATCTCCCCAAGGGTAGAGCTTATGCGTAGGTGTATACAGACATTCGTCATAACGCCCTGATTTGTGCTCTTCAGAAGCACAAATGGATGCGTTTCACTATAGAAATTTTGCCTTACTTTAAAAAGTAACTGTGGCGTGAACATCACCAGCTGCAGAACACGTGTGCTCCATGGTACCGCTGTAAAAACATGAAATGAATGTGTGTTTTGCTTAACACGCGCTCACACACTCGGGGAAAGGCACTTGGGGGACCGCCCTCTGGGAGCGGGGTTGGGTGGTCTAGAGTCCCCGTGGCAGGAGGGGCGCGTGGCGCTGGGGAGACTCACTGACGCGGAGGGAGAAGGGCCACCTCCAGGGTGGGCAGAGCGCGGGCAGTCGTGGGGTGGGCAGGGCCGCGGTCGCTGGACGCCGCCCTAGCCAGGCCCAGGCCGGGCCTCAGCGTTTCCAGGCAGCGCCTGCCCTTGGGGGGCTCTGAGCCCCGTTGCCTAGAAACGCCCCATTGTGAGCCTGGCTGTCCTTTGTTGTAGCAACCGAGTCTCCCTAGGTCCTCAGACTAGACTCAGATCCCACTGCGCGGGACACTTTTCTCGGAGCGGAACAGGACCCAAAGCGACGTCGTCCTAGTTCGGTGGCCTTGGCTTCGGCTTAGGCCACTTCTTGGGGCAGGTTAGGTGGCCATGTGGCTACCGTCATGGACGTTGAACTTAAGGAACCTATTAAACAAAATGAGGAAGAGGCACTTTCTAGAGTCGGAAATAACTCAACACCACCTCTTAATCAAGACTCTAACAGTGATTTTTAAGGATGACTTAACGATAGGGAAGCTGAAGTGGGAAACTTAAAGCAACGTCTTTCAGAAATGAAACAGCATTTCGATCTCAAAATGGAAAATAAAAAGTTGATTTCAGCTTGTGAAGATGGAAGACACATACACCCCCAGGTCTTTTCAGCCAATCCTGAAGAAATGAAGAATTTGGAAAACACAACAGAACAAAGATCATTGAAAGGGATAAAAGAACCAGAACTGGACATGAAACTTCGTGAAAAGAACATGTCTTTAACTAAAAAGATGGAGGAGCTGTCCAGTGCGGAGATTTTCTGGCAGAAAGGTTTGGAGGCACAGTGTCCTCACCCTAGAACACCTGCAGCTTCCTGCACCCACCATGTTGCCTACCTTCAGCAGCAACTCCAAGCACGTGCTTTGGAAAAAGAGAATGTCAGCTGTTTGGAATGCGAAGGCTAACGAAAACAGCTATCTCAAAAGAAAGTATCACCAAAGGATGGACATCATTGTGCCAAAGAAGCAGCCAACAGCAAGCCACAAGATGGAAATAAAAAGTTGTCCGTTAGCTTTGGAAGTAGCAGACATGATGAGATGTTTAGAGACACCGTTCAGCATTTATCACGTCTCATTAGAGAAAAAGACCTTGGAATAGATGCCTTAAGGAAGAAGTGTCAGACTTTGGTCACATTTGGCAAACATCCAGCACTGGTAATGAGCTAAGAGGTACTGATAGTAACCGGTTTGAGGAACTTCTAGAAGAACGTGAGAAATTAAAACACCAACTTAAGAACATGGCAGAGTGGCAACAGCAGGCAGTGAGCACAGTACACACTATGCAGCATGAGGCGGCCCAAGCTTAAGGGGCACAGTTTCAGCACAGCAGGGGGCCGCTTTGCAATAGGAAGGTCAGTCTTTTAGGGCAACTCGATATTCTATCACAGCCGTGTATGGAATCATCAGTCTGGCCGCAGCCAGCCAAATCGCCAGAGGCAAGTAAGTCTGCTGTACTGAGGGAGCCTTAGAAACTGCTCCAAGAGGAGGTCGACGAACTGACAAAATCAGTGCTAGAAAAAGAGGCAAGCATTAGACCCCTCCCGGAAGATGATCAGAGACTCTCTGATTTAATTGCTGCCACCTCAGCACGGGAAAGAAAAGCACATAACAAATGCATTTGGAAATCACTCAGCTGAAGAAGAAACAAAATATTCTACACATGTTACTTAAAGGGAAGAACGTTTTCAACAAAGCCAAATATAGTTATGTTCTGTCAGGGAAAATCTCACTAATGAAATGAGTGAAAATGAGATTTTGAAGCAGGCAGTCAGCAACCCGAAGGAGAGAATATCAGTTTTACAAATGGACATGTCCTGAAAAATTGTATGCTGAAAAATTTCCTTCAAAGGAGAATGTCATTAATGTAATGTCATAGTTGTATTCCAGGAGAAAGCTGGGTGCAGTTAAGATCCTGCCTGCAAAGATTGTGTGGGATAGCAGAGCCGTCTAGGTAGCCTGTGGGTAGCAAGGTGAAGATGCATTGTGTCCGTTTGGAGGTGAAGGCAAACTGTGGCTGAGAGGCCTTTGAAATACTCAAGAGTACATTAGCCAAAACTGTAACAGCAAAATACTTACCTCTTTTAAATGTAGTGGGATTCTCAAGTATTTAAGAGTCCTCCCCCATCCCAAAGAAATTTCCTCAAGTCACAGATTTTTTTTGTCTCCATCAGATCACATGTGCTGTGGATCTTCTGAGTGGTTATGTGGAAAGGAAGCCAGAGGCCAGCCCCGTAGGGCACCGTTCTCCTACTCTAGGGGATGCCAGTCCATCTCCCCAGGCTGGGATTCATGTCCAGGAAGTTCATTTTTTCTGTGGCCCAGGTGAGAGCCATCAAGCCCCTTGATCCTGAGTTTAGTTCTTTGGCACCCTGTGCTAAGCACAGCCCCAGTGTGTTGGTGTAGAGTTTTGCATTAGGAAAGCAGTTGAATAGCAAATGCCCTTCCCTGTGACAGTTTTGTTCTTTATCATAAGTGCCAGGGCCACTGACTGCCATGGACATGCACTTCTTAGGGGTCAGGAGAGCACAGGACAGCAGCAAGGGAAGCAGCAGCACAGGAAACATCACTCCCCTTGCCTGAACAACAATAGCTGTTAGGAGGCAACCAGGGAGCCATTCTAAAATCTTCCCCAGGGCGATGGCCTCCTTCCATTCCACAAACACGAAGGTTGTCCCCAGGACGGCGCTGGGGGTATATTTCCCCAAACCATGTCTGTATGGCTGCCCCAAGCAGCCGGTGATGGTTATCAGGTTAGAGGCAGTGAGCAAACAGCTCTCGCCTGACTCCCAGTGAGTGGAACTCAAGCACCCACCAGATAGGATGTTGTGTTGTTGCTGCCCCCAAGTGGAAGCCTTGGAGAACACCTGCCTGACACAGGCTACACCTGATGGCACTTCACACCAGGATATATTCAGCTAACATTAGTTAGGGTGGGAAGTGATTGTAAAACAGGAAGGAGAGCAGGAGTGACTCCATGACAGGCTGAACCTCCCGGAATAGGCCTAAGTTTCGGTTTCCCGACGCTGGTCCTCCCCTTCCCCGAAATACCGCTGATAACAACTAAAAGGTCCCGGGACTTAAAACCAACCAATCAGAAGCCAACACGACCTTGGAGCCAACCAATCAGGAGCCAACACCATCAGCCACTTTTAAAAGAACAAATGAACTAAGGGAGGGAGATAGTGTGCCCAGTGCATGTAACCTACTGAAAAATATAAAAGCTTACTTTTTACTCTAGGGTGGGGTCCTGGTTCGTGGAGAGGCCACTGCGTTGGCACTCTGAGACTTAGACCCCAGCTCAAGCTAGCCAATAAACTCCTTTGCCTTTTGCAGCCTCTGTGACTCTGCCTCTCTGTTCCTGGGGCCGAGGGGAACCGGTTCCAACAAGATGACCACACCGAACTGAGATAACAGAACTCATCAGCTGAAGCGCAAGCTGGCCAGCACTGTGTTGTAGATAGTCACTGCCGCCTTATAAAACCAGTTAATTAGGGCCAGGTGCGGTGGCTCACGCCTGTAATCCTAGCACTCTGGGAGGCCGAGGCGGGTGGATTGCTCGAGGTCAGGAGTTCAAGACCAGCCTGAGCAAGAGTGAGACCCGTCTCTACTAAGAATAGAAAGAAATTATCTGGCCAACTAAAAATATATATAGTAAAAATTAGCAGGGCATGGTGGCGCATGCGTGTAGTCCCAGCTACTCGGGAGGCTGAGACAGGAGGATCACTTAAGCCCAGGAGTCTGAGGTTGCTGTGAGCTAGGCTGACGCCTACGGCACTCTAACCCGGGCAACAGAGCAAGACTCTGTCTCAAAAATAAAAAAGAAAGAAAAAAAAAAGCAGTTAATTAGCAAAGGAACAGTTAGTGAAAGCTGACCCAGGTGTCCTCAGTCAAGGATGGCCCATGCTGTTTGTGATGCCAATTGTTTTCTTCACCAACTCTTCACTCCATTCGTGAGGGAGGGATTCCCACTGTAGAGATATGGGAACGGACGAACACACAAGACCTGACACCAGAGAGATGCATCAACAGCAGTTTATTTGTTACATATACTCACAGCCTACGGGAGGAGGACACTGCACGCTATGCAGGGACACATGGGGTTGCGCTCCAGAACAGAGTGAACATGCAGGGACTGAGTAAGGTGACCCCTGGTTCCCACAGGACGGTGTGACTGGCTTGTCTCAATAATTCCTCCTTTAGCTGGCAGGGAACTGAAACCCACTGGCTGGGGATTAACAGACAGTGTGTCTGGTTCCTGTAATAAGGGGCCATTTAGCTAGAGGATGTTACCTGTGGGAGCAGAGAAGGAGGGGAACCTGTCGTTCGGGCATTTGAGGCCCTTCAGATTTTACCATCTGTCAGGACAGCACTTAATGTGGATCCTGCCTTCAGGCCTTATACCACAACAAACTATTAAAAGGTAATCCTTTCCAGAACTACTAATTGAATTCAGCAATGTCACAGGATACAAAATCAATATTCAGAACTCAATTGTACTTTTCTATACTAGCAATGAACATGTGGACACCAAACTAAAAATACATTGACAATCACTAATAAAACTGAAAAACTTAGGTCTAAATCTAACAAAACACGTACGAGACTTGGATGATGAAAATTACATGATGCTGACAGAGGAAGTACAATATCTAAATAAATGGAGACACATGTCATGATCACGGATTGGAAGACTAAACATACAGAACATGTCAGTTCTCCCCAAACTAACACAGAAATTTAATGCAATTCCTATCAAAATCCCAGCAAGATTTTTTGTAAGTATAGACAAAACTATGGAATTTATTCTAAAATACATACAGACTATCTAAAATAACTTTGAAAAAGAAGAATGAAGTGGGACATCTACCCAATATTGAAACTTATTATATAGCTGTAGTAATGAAGACTGTGCAATATTTACAGAGGGACGGACACACAAATCAAAGGAACAGAACAGGGAACCCGGAAATAGTCCCCCACAAATATACCCAACCAATCTTTGACAATGGTGCAAAACCAAATCAGGGGAGGAAAGATAGCCTTTTCAACAGGCTATAGCTACGTACAGCTTGTGAGAAAATCACAGGCCCAAAACTGGGAAAACAGGACAACACAGAAGGCAGATAGTGGTTCGACTGAGATTCTATTAGGTGGTGATGGGAGAGGAGGGAGCGTTTGCAACCAGTTCTCAGGGAGAGTTACAAGGGCTTTTCATCTTTCTGAATTTAAGAACGTGGACCTGAAAGCGTTATGTGACTGCTTCTGATTCATCACCTTCACAGGTGCTAGAGACGTTCCCAATCAGCCCCCACACTGCAAACCCGGGTCGCCCCAGACCCCATTAACCTTTCCCAATAGCATCATTCTCAGGCTAGCAAAAGGTAGCAAGATGGCTCTCAGTAGCTTCAAAAGCCTTGGTTCCAGGCCTGCCCACGAACTTCTGAGTTGTGTGGGAGGGGCCAAAAGAGCCGTCCAATGAGCGCCTCCGCGGGCTGAGAGTGCGGGGAAATTGCCCAATGAGCGTCACGGCGGCGGCGCCAATAAGCGCGAAGGCTGCTGTGCCCGCCCAGCCTGGTGGAGCCCAGAGCCTCGCTCCTGCCTCTCCCTGGGGCTCCTGCCCCCGCCGCCTGTAGACCCGGCTTCATGTCTCTGGTGGCACGGTACCGGGAACCTCCAGGCCCGTGGCCGCTGGCCTGAGGGAGCCCTCTGTCACCGCCTGTTTTTCCACCTCCAGCTGCGACACGGACGACGAGGGCGTGCGCGGCACCTGCGAAGATGCTTCTCTGCGCAACAGGTGCGTGCCGGGTGCGGGGTTAGGGGACGCGTCCGGGGCCGGGGGGCGGCCGGGGCCCAGGTGGGAGGCAGGTTTATGTGTGAAGATACATACACTTGGACGCCCAAAGGGATGCGGTACCAGACTTGAGGGCTCCTCGCTTCACACCTGTGAAATGCACAGAGCAGGGGGTCGTTAATAATGATAACGATAACTTCTGAGTTCCTGCTGTGTGCCAGGCGTGGTGCAAGCCTGGGGTACCGTGAGTGGGAGGACGGCGCTGACCCAGGCAGACGTGGTCTGCGTCTTCTTGAAGCTAAAGTCTTGCTGAAAAGACAAACATGCAGCAAATAAAAACTACAGTCTTGACGAGTTATTATTATACGAAGAGGAGAAGTGCAGGTTCTCCTTCCTTTGTAGGTTGCATTCGATGCGGGCTTGCCTTGATTCCCGTTGTGCACCTGAAACTCACGCTAATGAGGGGCAATTGACCTGGCCAGGGCCAATGACATTTGCTTGCAGAGCCAGTAGCCCTCTGCCTCCCCTCTCAGGGGTGCAGGCGGGGGCCTTGCCAGCATGGGTATGTGTCAGAGAAAGAGAAAATATGAGGCTTGAGTGTCCTCCATTTTATTCGTTCAACAAAAATTGTCGAGAGCTTACTTGGTGTCAGGCCCTTACTTTGGGCTGGTTGGAGGGGATTCAGTACGGGAATACATGATGAGCAAGACAGACATGGTGTCAGAGGTACTGGGAACTCACAGCCCAATCGGGAAAGACAGGAAACAAATAATTACCCATGAAATACATACATAATTATAGTTTTGTGTTGAGCACTGAGAAATACACTATGCCATTAGAGTTGGTAATTTAGAAAGTGTTGTTTAGGTTAAGGACAAAAGGATTAAAAAATCAGGGGTTTAGGAGAGTGTACAGGCAGAACAAGGAAGGAGTATGGAGTATGTAGAGGAACTGCAAGAATGCCTTCCAGGCCGGAGGAGGAGGCTGGGGCCATGTAGGAATTACAGAGTGGAGAAAACCACAGTTTTGAATTAAGCCTTGCACTTTGTATAGGTGCTTGGAGACCAGGTGTAGTGATTCAGATTGTACATTCTGAAGCCAGATTCTGTCAAGCTGAGTTCTGCCCCATACTAGGTGTGTAAAACTGGGCAAGTTACTAAATTGTTCTGTGCCTCAGTTTTTTCATCTGTAAAATGGGGGTGATAACATTACCCACTTCATAGGTGGCAGTGAAGATTACATGATATTTAATGTTAGTGGAGCTTGTAGAGAGGTGTCTGGCATGTAGCAGGTGTTAATGATGTTTGGTTAAATAAATAATCAGTATTAAAGGCTTAGAGGGAGTCCCTGGTGAAATTTGAGTACTTAAGTGGATTACACTCAGCTTTAAATTCTCCAGCTTTCAGTTGCTATTGACCACATCTGTGGCACTGTTGAATTAAAAATAATTTTTCTCATACTGCCTGCTATTTGCTAAGAGACTCTGAAGTGCCATCACAATTATTGGAGAGAAATAAAATTCTTTTCAGTAGCACAGAAGGGTTAGGTTGATTTAATATTTGTGGGTAATATTTTTTGTTACACTTTAAAAAAATTGATTATAAAATAGTTTAGACACAAAGAACAATACAGAGAAATAGTATAACTAGAGCATGCCTTTCCTTGACTCTCTGTTGGATAGTTTCTATAATTTCAGGTCTTCTCTGCCTCAGTTTCCCATGCCCTATGGGTCTCCAAACATCTCAACACAGCATGAGGAGGTTGGGTTTGGAACTGTAAAGAACATAAAGCAGCAAGTTCCCAGCACGAGCTGCGTGTCTGCATAGCCCGTGTGGAGCTTTTAAAAAAATAGATATTCAGGACCTTTTCTAGACTCATGAATCAAATCTGGGATAAGTCCTGGATAATAAAGACCACAGGTGTTTGCCATCCGGCACGCATTTCACAAAAGCTTTTTTGTACTGGGTTTTGTTTCATCTGAAACACGTGCAAGGAGATTGTGGGAAGAGATGGTGAGAAGTTAAATGTCTTTCAGACTCTGTGATATTGTGAACTACATCTTCACTGTAATGTATTAAACAATCTTGCCCAAAAGTCATGATATTAAATAAGGATTCCTTACGTGAATCATGGGTAAATTACTATCCTCTTTCTGCCTCATTCTCTTCATCTTAAAAATGGGTATAATTGTAACCTACCTTTTGAGTGTGAGGATTAAGATAATTGCTTCACAGTAGTTACTGTCAGGCACACAATGAAGCCCTGAGTAAATTATTATTGCTAGTTTTGATTTCCCTCCAGTCTAAGTATTGTTCAGCTGAAGTTGCTGAATATGTAGTGGCTATGGGTGAGGCTGGTTCCTGCCTCCCTGGGTGAGTTATGGCCATAAAATCTCTAAAATAACACTTAAAAGGCCAGTTAACATCCCAGACACCTACAATTCTGTTAACTCTGAGTTTGCTTTCTCCTTCAGTTCAGAGTCCTTCTGGGGATAATGAGGATGTTACCTGTCTCAGAGGGTGGTTGTGAAGATTAAATGTGGAGTGTATTCCAACAGTGGTTGGCATACAGTAGGTGCTCAAATCTATAGTTACTGTCATCAATTGATGGACACTTAGGTTGATTCCATATCTTTGCAATTGCAAATTGTGCTGCGATAAACATTTGAGTGCAGGTGTCTTTTTGATAAAATTATTTCTTTTTTGTGGGTAGATATGCAATAGTGGAATTGCTAAATGAAATAGTGGGTTTACTTTTAGCTCTTGAGGAATCTGCGTATGGTTTTCCCTGGAGGTTGTACTCATTTGCAGTCCCACCAACAGTGTATAAGCATTCCTTTCTCTCTACATCCACGCTAGCATCTCTTGTTTTTTTACTTTAATAATTGCCATTCTGACAGGGGTAAGGTGGTATCTGATTGTGGTTTTAATTTGCATTTCTCTGATGATTAGTAATGTTGAACGTTTTTTTCATATGTTTATTGGCCATTTGTCTATCTTCATTTGAAAAAAAATTGTGTTAATGTCTTTTGCCTACTTTTTTGATAGGGTATTTTTTTTTTTTTTTTTTTGCTATTTTGTTTGAGTTCTTTGTAGATTCTGGATATTAATCCTTTGTCAGACATGTAGTTTGCAAATATTTTCTCCCATTCTGTAGGATGCCTGTTCACTCTGTTGATTATTCCCTTTGCTGTGCAGAAGCTTTTTAATTTAATTAAGTCCCATTTATTTATTTTTGTTGCTGCTGTATTTGCCTTTGGGGTCTTAGTCATAAATTCTTTGCCTAGGCCTATGTCTAGAAGAGTCTTTCCTATGTTTGTTCTAGAATTTTTAGGGTTTCATTCCTTACATTGAATTCTTCAATCCATCTTGAATTAATTTTTATATATGGCAAGAGATATGGGTTCTATTTCATTCTTCTGCATGTGGCTATTCAATTTTCCCAGCACCATTTAATGAATAGGACATCATTTCCCAAGTGTATGTTTTTGTTGAAGATTAGTTGGTTATAACTGTATGGTTTTGTTTCTGGGTTCTTTATTGTGTTCCATTTGTCTATGTCTTTTCCCAATTTGGGTGCCCTTATTTCTTTCTCTTGCCTAATTGCTCTGGCTAGGACTTCCAATACTATGTTGAACAGAAGTTGTGACAATTGGCACCCTTGTCTCGTTCCAGTGCTTAGGGAGAATGCTTTCAACTTTTCTCCATCATGTATTATGTTGGCTGTGGGTTTGTCCTATATGGCTTTTATAATTTTGAGGCATATTCCTCATATGTCTAGTTTGTTGAGGGTTTTTATTATGAAAGGTGCTGGATTTTGTCTCTGCATCTATTGAGATGTTCGTATGGTCTTTGTTTTTCCTTCTGTTTATGTGGTGAATCACATTTATTGGTTTGCATATGCCAAACCATCCTTACATCCCTGTGATGCAACCTACTTGATCATGGTGAATAATAAGGGATATACATGTGTGGTTTTCTTTTTTTGTTGTGTCCTTTCTTAGCTTTGGTATCAAGGTGATACTGGCTTCATAAAATGAGTTAGGGAGGATTCGCTCCATCTCTATGTTATATAATAATTTCTGTAGGATAGATGCCAGTTCTTCTTTGCAGGTCTGGTAGAATTCAGCTGTGAATCCATCTGGTCTGGGGCTTTGTTTTGTTGGGAGATTTTTTTTTTTTTTTTTTTTTTTTTTTTTTTTTTTTTTTTTTTTTTTTTTGTTGAGACAGAGTCTCACTTTGTTGCCCAGGCTAGAGTGAGTGCCGTGGCGTCAGCCTAGCTCACAGCAACCTCAAACTCCTGGGCTCAAGCGATCCTCCTGCCTCAGCCTCCCGAGTAGCTGGGACTACAGGCATGCGCCACTATGCCCGGCTAATTTTTTCTGTATAGATTTTTAGGTGTCCATATAATGTCTTTCTATTTTTTTTAGTAGAGACGGGGTCTCGCTCAGGCTGGTCTCGAACTCCTGACCTTGAGCGATCCACCCGCCTCGGCCTCCCAGAGTGCTAGGATTACAGGCGTGAGCCACCGCGCCCGGCCAAGATTTTTTTTTTTATTACTGCCTCAATCTTGCTGCTCATTATTGGGCTGTGTGGGGTTTCTATTTCTTCCTGATTCAGGGTTGGGAGGTCGTTTGTTTCCAGGAGTTTATCCGTTTCCTGTAGGTTTTCTAGTGTGTGTGCATGGAAATTTTCATAGTATTCACAGATGACATTTTGTATTTTTGTAGTATCAGTTATAATGTTTCCTTTTTCGTGCCTTTTTTTTTTTTTTTGACAGAGTCTCACTCTGTTGCTCAGGCTAGAGTGCCATGGCGGCAGCCTAGCTCACAGCAACCTCAAACTCCTGGGCTCAAGCGATCCTTCTGCCTCAGCCTCCCGAGTAGCTGGGACTACAGGCATGTGCCACCATGCCTGGCTAATTTTTCTATATATATTTTTAGCTGTCCATATAATTTCTTTCTATTTTTAGTAGAGATGGGGTCTCGCTCTTGCGCAGGCTGGCCTTGAACTCCTGAGCTCAAATAATCCTCCCACCTCAGCCTCCCAGAGTGGTAGGATTACAGGCATAAGCCACTGTGCCCAGACTCCTTTTTCATTTCTGATTGAGGTTATTGGAGTTCTCTTTAATTTGTGGTCTATCAATTTGTTTATCTTTTCAAAGAATCAATTTTTTATTTTATTGATCTTTTGTATTGTCTTTTTGATTTCCATTTTATTTAGTTCTGCTCTGGGCTTTGCTATTTATTTTCTTCTGCTGGCTTTGGGTTTGGTTTGTTCTTTTTCTGGTTCTTTGAGGTGTGACATCAGGTCGATAATTTGTGTGTGAATTTTCTATCATTTTGATATAACATTTAAGACTATGGACTTTTCCCTCAGCACTGCTTTTGCCATATCCCATAGATTTTTGAAAGCTTTTGTCCCCTTTGCCATTTAGTTCAAAGAATCTATTGATGTCCAGATTAATTTCATCATTGACTCAAGGATCATTCAGCAGTAGGTTGTTTAGTTTCCATGACTTTGTGTAGATTTGATAGTTTCTCTTGGAATTGATTTCTAATTTTATTCCACTGGAGTCTGAGAAGACACATGGTATGATTTGATTTCTCTGAATTTTCTGAGACTCATTTTGTGGCCTAAGATATGATCAATCTTGGAAAATGTTCCCTGTGCTGATAAAAAGAGTGTTTTGTAAATGTCTTTTAGGTCGATTTGTTCTGGAGTCTATTTAAGTCCAGTATTTGTTGATTTTCTGCTTTGATGATCTGTCCAGGTTAGTCAGTGGGGTGTTGAAGTCTCCAGCAAATATGATGCTACTGTTTGTTTCTTTGCTTAGATCTAGTAGGATTGTTTTATGAATCTGGGAGCTCCTGTGTTAGGTGCATATATTAATAAATTTAGGATTGTTATGTCTTCTTGATGAATTGTCTCTTTTATCATTATATAATGACTATCTTTGTCTTTCTTTACTGTTGTTGATTTAAGAGAATGGCTATTCCTGCTCACTTTTGGTTTCTATTTGTGTGGAATATTTTTTTCCATCTCTTTGAGTCTGTGTGAGTCCTTGCAAGTTAGATGGGTTTCTTGGAGGCAGCATATGTTGGGTTATGATTGTTCATCCATTCAGCAGTCCATGTTTTTCAAGTGGAGCATTAAGACCATTCATGTTCGGTGTTAGTATTAATATGTGAGATACTGTTCTGTTCATCATGTTGAATGATACCTTGTTTTGCTTTCCCTCTTGTGCTATTATTTTATAAAAGCTGTGAGCTTTAACTTTTAGGTGTCTTTATACTGGTGGGTATCTTTTGTGCTGTTCTAGGTGTAGTGCTCTTTTGAACATTTCCCGTAGTGCAGGTCCAGTAGTGACAAATTCCCTTCGTGTTTGCTTGTCTGCAAAAGTCTTTATTTCTTCATCATTTATGAAACTTGATTTTTCAGAATACAGATTTTTTGGCTGGCAGTTGTTCTGTTTAAGAAGACAAAAAATGGGGTCCTAATCCCTTCTGGCTTGTAAGGTCTCTGCTGAGAAATCTGCTGTTAGCCTGATGGGTTTTCCTTTGTAGGTTAGTTATTGCTTTCATTTTGCAGTTCAGAGAACTTTCTTCCTCGTTTTGACTTTGGCCAGGTTAATGACAATGTTTCTTGGAGAAATTCTATTTGCTGTGAATGTTCCTGGTATTTGATGACCATCTTGTATCTGGATATCTGAATCTTTAGCAACACAAGGGAAGTTTTCCATGCTTTTTGCTTTTTCTTCTTCTCCCTCAGGGATACCTATAATTCTTACATTAGCTCACTTTACATAGTCCCATATTTCTCTGGGTGACTGTTCATTCTCCTTTATTCTCTTTTCTGCATCTTTGACTGGCTTAGTTCAAAAGCCTTATCTTCAGGCTCTGAAATGCTTTCTTTTTCTTGATCTAGCCTTTTGTTGAAGCTTTTTGCTGTGTTTTGAAATTCCTCATATGACTCTTTCATTTTTTTCAGTTCTGTTATATCCTTTCTTATGTTTCTGTCTCTTTAGTGACTTTTTCATTTTTTTATTCATGTCCTGAAATATTTTTTGGCTTCTTTGTGTTGGTTTTCAACTCTCTCTTCAATCCCATTCATCTTTTTTGCCATCCATAATCTGAATTCCATTTCTGACATATCAGCAGTTTCCTTTTGGTTGGGGTCCATTGCTGTAGGTCTATTGTGATCCTTTGTGGGTACCAAACTGGCTTGTTTTTTCATGTTGCCAGAGATTTGTTTTTTTGTTTGTTTTTTTTGGATTTTTTTTCTTTTTCTTTCTTTTTTTTTTTTTTTTTTGCTGGTTTCTTCTCATCTGAAACATCTTTCAATTCAGAGCAGATAGGTTTGCTGTACACCTGTTCTCCTTTGCTAACCTTCCTACTTAGTGAGAAGGAGGTACATTTGTGTGTTATTCTAGAATATTGATCTTATAGGAGAGTGGTGAATACTCTGAGATTCTGTAATGTAGCTGTTCTGTATTGTACCATTCCCCTGTGGTTGTCACAGTCCAAGCTGGTGCTGGAGGATCTTCATGTGGAGTGGTAGGTTGGTCCCCAGGCCATTGTTGGAAGCTTAAGCAGGGGGCTAGGTGAGTCCCTCTCTACAGAGGTGAGCATTGTGGGAGGTTGCTCTGCCCAGGTCTCCCTGCAGTGGTGGCAGTGGCTGCTGGGCAGGGCTATCTAGGCAGTGGCCACAGGTGTCAGGGTTGCAGGTGTTTGCTCCACCCAGGTCCAGGTGCAATGGCACCATATGATGGGAGATGGCTCATGGCTAGCAGGTCCATGGCTGGACCACAGGCATGGTGTCACATAGTTCCACGGGAATGTGTGAGGTTTATTGGGAGGGGTGCGAGGCTGGTGGGGCTGGGCTGTTGGATGGCTGGGGTTCTCTCCCATGCAGGTCCTGTTGAGGCTGCTACTGTGGTACCTCTTGTGTGGTGTTGGCGCCCGATCCACTCAAGTTCCCCAGTGGGGGGTGCAGGTGCTCGGCCCCCAGGCTTGGGGTGCAGGAGAACTCTGCTCTCCCTGCTCTCTTGCTGGCCTGGCAGGGGTGATGTGGAGGTGGTTGCAGTGAAGCCAACCCCTGTGTAGACCAGGTGCTCTGGCCTCAGAGCTCAGAATGGCATCAGGGAGAGAATCTTTGTCAGTGTGGAGTGATTTGTTCCTTTTTTGATGTTGTATGAATCTGCCATCAATTTGTTCATCTGTTCACCTGTTGGTGAATATTTCCTTTTTGTTCAGTGTTTGGCCACTGTAAATAGGCTGTGGTGACCATTCTTGTAGAAATCTCATTTCTTTTGGATAAATGTCTTAAAGTAGAATTGCTTAGCCATAGGGTGGCTGTATATTTAACTGCCAAACTAATTTCCAAAGTGTTTTATCAGTTTACACTTCCTACCAGGAACTTATCAAAACTCCAGTTGCTCCATGTCCTTGGTAATATTCGGTATTGTCTGTGGGTGTGAAATAGCATCTCATTATGGTTTTAAATTATATTTCCCTATTGACTAATGATGTTGAGCACCTCTTCACATACTTATTGGCCATTCCTTCATCTTTTGTGAACTCTTTTGCCTATTTTTATTGATGATGTTTTTGATTGTTTGGGGTTCATTATATATTCTAGATAGGATTTTTTAATTAGA
The DNA here is from genome assembly GCF_041146395.1 of Eulemur rufifrons. Classification (NCBI taxonomy): domain Eukaryota; kingdom Metazoa; phylum Chordata; class Mammalia; order Primates; family Lemuridae; genus Eulemur; species Eulemur rufifrons. The sequence goes on from NC_090996.1 coordinate 19,942,158, forward strand.
TATAAGTATGTATAGATGTATAGGAAAATGAAATATTAAAATTGTATCAAAAACAATTAGGAATGAATCTAATGAAAGATATGACACAGCTTTACACACAAAACCGTGAAACATTGCTGAGAGAAATTTAAAAAGATGTAAATAAATGACAGGTATACTTTGTTCATGCATGAGAAGACTTGATATTATCAAGATTTCTGTTCTCCCCAAATTGATCTATAGTCAACAATCCTAATTAAAATCCTATGTGTCTTTTTTTTTTGAAAAAAATTAACAAGTTGATTCTAAAATATATATGGAAATGCAAGGGGTCGAGAGTAGTCACAGAAATCTTCAAAAGAAGAACAAAGTTGGAGAACTTACACTAATATAAAATATTAATGCTAATATTTTATGTTACTTAATTTTAAGGCTTACTGTAAAACTACAGTAATCAAGTCATTGTGGTCTTGATATACGATCCACAAATAGATCAATGAAACAGTCCAGAAATAGACCTGCCTATGTACTATCGGTTGATTTTTTGCAGAGTGGGTAAGTCAATTCATTCAAGCATCCCCTGGATGCTTCAGTTCAGATACTATTTAAGGACCATTTGAAAAAGGAGCACAAATCCTGCTTGCTGTTCGAAAACCATCTGTTGATACCTTCTGATGAGATCAAGAAAGAACTAGCATTAAAATTTAGCATGAGGGTCAGCAGTTTGGAAGAAAATCTTAGGATGGTGGAGCTCTCCTAAGAAATGCTTCATCACCAAGGCCCTGGATGGCACAACAGTTGATAGCGTGCACCATCAAGACATCCTGAAAATGAAGACTTAACCAACTTATTCTGCTCATCTTTTCCTTTTTATGTATGTGTTAGAGAGAGATATGATACCTACCTCTTTAAATAAGTCCAAAGAACTTTTTCCATGAACACAAAATTAAAATTCTAGGTGATAAAAAAAGTTGATTTAATTGGCAGTAGTTTTTCTTCCTTGGTGGTACATCTTACTATCGATGCCATCGAGTTGATGAAATATGTCATATGGTTAGTTTACATTATAGATGAATAAAAAAAAAACCCACCAGAAATATGAGAGAGAATTATTGTTAATATTTTGGTGTCAATGCCCTGGTAATTCTCTGTATAATATAGACACACATGTGGGTATTTATGGGCACGTATGCTACATATGATTTTGCCAGGTCTAATTCTTCTAGTTTATATTTTAAATGACTGGTTAGGATTTCATTGTATGGATACACTGTAATTTGTTGAGTTAATCTCTAAATGATGGTAAATCCTGAAAATTGATGCTCATCTCCCTTCAGAACTCCCCTCAATAGTGCCAGTGCCCTCTTCCTTACTCTCCCAACAGTGTGTCCTCAGTCTTTTTATCTTGGCCACTCCGACAGACCAGACAGTGAGATCCTTTCTCCTCGGGGACATGGAAACCTCTTGCAGTGATCTAGCTTTGAGCAATGGAAAAAGACAAATGTTAGAAGCATTAGGAAGTGGGAATTTATGGGAATTAGTGATTGGATATATTTATGTCATGTCCCAGGCACCTCACCACCTCTTTGTCCTCCTGTATGTGACTGACCATGGACGGTGTGCTCTTGGGCCAGTCCCAGACACTTGCCAGTCCCAGGGTACCTGAGCCTGCTCCTGCCTCCACCCTCCTCTCCAGGTTTTCCTGGTTCTCCCTGATCTCCAGCCCTCAGGCCTCCTTTGTGCTACTGGAGGGCTCAAGTCTGTGCCCATCCAGGCGTTTCTCTGCTGCTCTGCCTGTCTGGAATGCCCTTTGGGCTTTCTCCATTCTCCAGGGCCCAGCGCGACCATCCCCTCTGCAGAGAGGCCTTCCCCTTTTCACCCTCATCTTCTGTATTAGTCATACTCTTCATTCCTCATAATCTTGTATCTTTGTCTCAGTCCTTCCTCCTCTTGTTCACCACCGTATCCCCAGTGCCTGGCACTTAGCAGACACTCAAATGTTGCTTGACTAAATCAGTAGTATTGAATAGTGTCGGATAATCCAGAGTTGAGAGGAGCAGAAACTCTTTGTTATCCAAGAGGGCAGTAGTAAGTCCAACAAGTTATGGCTCCCAAAAGGGGGCAAATTGATGGGTTTTCAACAGAATTGCTTAACAGTGGAGCAAGTGCCTTCCTTGGGGGAGTAGTCAGGCAGTGACTTGATATCCTTGAAACAATTCTTGCACTGGAATTGGGATTGGCTATATCATTCTTCTTTTTACTTTTTTTATTTTTATTTTTCAGCAGACTGGAAGGAGAGGCTATATCATTCTTAAGGCTCCTTCCAACCCTTAGAATTGTGAGATGGTTATCTGTGCAGCTACTAGTCTACTGTTCTTGCTTCAACTGCAGATCTGGATTTTACCACTAGATGGCACTAGAAGATTCCTTTGAAACTGATAAGAACTGATATGCTCAAGGTGAGAAAAAATCATTTTTCATTGCACTTATACCCTTGATGCACACTTGAAACAAGTGTCATGAAAATTTTCACCCTATGTGTAATGCATTTTATTTTCTATTTTACTCTATTCTTCATTTTTTTAAAAAAAGGTACCTTTGCAAACTAATTGATTTCATCATATTAATGAATCACAACTCAGTATTTGAAAAACAGTATTTTAGATAACTGAACTAGTTTACTATTATGAAGTGCTGTGTCTATGCTGTTTTCCTTAGACTGGGCAAGTATAGCAAATCCTGTTCGTTAGTGAATACTTGACAGGCGTCTGTGTTGAGTTGCTGCATAAAGTAGCTGAACTTACATGTTTCCTTACGGGTGTCTGTGGATGAGAGAGACTGTGGGAGACATGTTTGTACATAACTCACCTATTACGTCAAGGCAGATGTAAGCCTTGTTGGTTAATATAAGGAAAAGTTGTATTATCTGCTTCTCAGAGCTCAAATTCTACCTTCAAAACACAACACGCAGACCCCTTAAATTTCAGCTCACTTATCAAGCAACGTGGAAATGGGGTTATTACTCAGGGTATCAGTTAGGATGCATTAGGCTGCAAATAACAGAAGCCCGGCTGAAGTTGGCTTAAAGTGTGAAAAGACTTCTTATCTCACTAAATATGTTGAGCTGTAGAGCAGTCTTCAGGCCCACAGCAGCTGAACATGGCCTTAGGGATCCAGGTTCTTTTCACAACTTCTCAGTTGTCCTAAGGCTGGGTCTAATGGTTGCTAGAAGGCTTCCAGTGATAATAAGGGTTTCAGCTCCCAGGATCAAGACACTAAGCTTTAACTCCTTAGAGTAGACTGGGGTAGAGAGAATTCAGGCTACCACAGCACTTTCCAAGTTGTACTTGTTTTGTTCATTTTTTCCTGGTTTCCCCACTATGACCTCCCTGAGGGTGAGATGACTGGCACTTAGTTAGTACAGAGCTGGGAGAAATACTTGTGTTTAGTGATGTTTGCCAAATATTTCTGAGTCTCCCTTCCTCTGGCCTCAGCACTTTTTGTTCAGTTGTTATCTGACTAGTTCTGGCCAATGAGTTTGCTGAATGAATACATGGCTGCAAGTCTTCTGTATGAGATGAGGTTATTTGCTATTTAGGGCTCTCTGAAGTAAGTTACCCATATGAGGAAAGAGAGATGAGAAGTGACAATCTTGGAAAATGTGACTATAAGGATGAATGGATGAACAGCTTTTACATTTGTAATGGGGCACTATGTGTGTATTTGTTGGCCTTTTGAGTTGGATGGTCTTCCTCTGGATTCTTGAGCTGGTTCCTGGGAAGTTGGCCATGGAACCTTGGCCTGAAGCTGCTGATCTCTCCTCAACTGCAACCTTTTCCATCCCTTGCAGGTTTGCAGTGAGCACTGGCTACTGGCATGACCCCTACATCTAGCACTTTGACACTGACTAAAGAGAGGAAGGCCCCTGACCAGTGACCATCTCCCTCCCCAACTTCTCAGCCAGAAGGCCTGAGGTTGTAGAGACTCATTCTTATAGGGAGTTCCAGCCTGCACCCTTTCCAACAGTACATGACAGTGCTTGCTTCTCGATATCCTCACCAACAAGGTGTGTTATGAACTTTTTACTCTTTCTTAATCTGATAAATGAAAAATGGCACGTTACTGTAATTTTATTTTCTGTTCTTATAGGTGAGACTGGTCATAATTTTCATATGTTTAAAACCCATTTACGTATCTTTTATTGTAAACTGTTCATGTCAGGAATTACTATTTTCTAACTTAAAAAATATAGGCTGGGCGCGGTGGCTCATGCCTGTAATCGTAGCACTCTGGGAGGCCGAGGTGGGTGGATCGTTTGAGCTCAGGAGTTCGAGACCAGCCTGAGCAAGAGCGAGACCCCATCTCTACTAATAATAGAAAGAAATTATATGGAAAACTAAAAATATATATAGAAAAAATTACCCGGGCATGGTGGCGCATGCCTGTAGTCCCAGCTACTCCAGAGGCTGAGGCAGGAGGATCGCTTGAGCCCAGGAGTTTGAGGTTGCTGTGAGCTCAGCTGACAACCACGGCACTCTAGCCGGGGCAACAGAGTGAGACTCTGTCTCAAAAAATAAAATAAAATAAAATAAAATAAATAAATCGAAGGCAAAGAATCAATGGCAAAAAATTGAAGAGATGAGCAACTAGGGAAATCACTGGAATAGGGTCCCTGAGGAGAGAGCCGGGTGGATGTGGAGCCTGGACTGAGGTGAACTAGCCTTGGAGAGGGAGGGAGGACAGGTGCAAATACAGGTGAGCTCTGGGAGGTGGGGGGGGGGGGGGAGTAGGGAGTTAAGGGCTGATGATCTTCCTAACTCACCTTTCATTAGTGTGGCGACGGCTGTTGTCTCTGTGTGTTGAAGTTCTTGTCTACCTGTTCAGCCTAGAATCATCCGCCAGGTTGTCATTGTTCAAACATACATGCTCTCCTGCCCAATGTTAGGGATGTTCTAAGTGACCCAGGGTTGTCACTCTGGCTTTTACTTCTGAGTCTTTGTCTCTCTGAGGGTTGAGAGAGCAAGGTCAATAAACTGTCAACTGTTTATGCCTCTTCTCTGGGGATCCCCTTTTATCTAATTCACAGACTGTAGTGTGTGGTTTATTTTTCATATAGTGGAAGGGAAGTCTTGATGTTCAATGTCACGGCCAGTTTTCTTGGGGCAGGTACTTTTTTTGTGAGTGAAGGTGAGTAGAGTTTGGTTAAAGCTGGTACTCAGGGTGAGCGTGGTGCCCTCTGAGTGTCAGGAGGGTGTGAGTTTTGGAATCTTATCCTGAGTTTGACTCTAACTTTTCCTACTTACTAGTTGTTTAACAGGGGCAGTTTGTTTTATTTCAGCCTCTTTGATTCTTGGTTTCTTTATTTTATGAGCTGAGATAAAAACTACTGACAAGATGGTTTGGGAGATGAAGTATGCATACTTAAACAGACATGGGCGCATGCTAGACAATAAGTCACATGTGACTCTACGGTCGTGGCAACCAGCTGTTTCAGCAGATGAGATGAAAGGTCAGGGAAATAATCAGTTATGATGTGGGCCAGCTCTGGACAGGGACGTTTGCCTCGTTTGGACATGTACAACATGCAAGAAAAACAGCAGATAGAACATGTATCAGAATTACGTGTCTGATTCTTCCATGTGGCTTCATTTGTGGTCTGTACTGTCCTTAATGGGCTGTCTTTTCTGTGCTTTTCTTTCACGTATGTTTTGAAAAGTATTCATTCTATTTTCAATGCTAATGTCTACCTTTAGAAAGCTATTAAGAACATTTTAAACTTTCCAAATAATTCAGATTTACCAAAGAAGTACAAAAGAATTTCCCTTATAGCCTTTTTCATCTAAAATCCTCACGTGTTAATATCTTATGACATAAGGTTACCTTTTGCATTACACATATGATTAAAACTATCCAAGGGCCGTCCGGAAAGTATCCAGCCATGGTTAATACTACTTTTCATATTTCATGGCTGGGTACTTTCCGGACAGCACTCATATTTAGTTACCACCGTATTAGATGAGGTTTTTGGACATTTTTATTCACTTATGTTTTCTAACAATCTCTAATGATATAATCTGGGTTTTAGAGTCAGATTATAGTTAATTTTAAAAATGTTCTTTGGTGTTTTTCTTTCTGATGATGAGAGGGAAGAGGCTTGACATGAATACTAGATACGTCCCATGAAGGAAAAGATTCTATTGATCTCACCCAGATAAAATATAGAATATTTAAACTAGAAAATGATTACCAGAAACAACCTTAACACATTGACTGACACACTAGAAAACATTTTTTCCTTGGGGCCATGATTTTATTATGAAAACAGAATAAAAACTTTGAAAACAAAATGATCCTTTGTAATTTTTTGTTATTTTTTATTGTTTTCTATGCATGAGTTATATGTGACTTGAAAAATAGTTCACATGGCTCCCATGGTAAAGAGACCTGTGAGTTACATACGTTTCACAAGGCCCCAGGCTCAAAACTAGTGTGAGTTAAATACAACTCACATGGCAGTTAATGTGTTAAAAGAAAAATGAAAAACTGGGGAAAATATTGTACATAAATGATACAGTGTTACTATCTCTGCTATGCACAGACCTCTTGTAAATCAATGTGAAAAATCAGAGAAAAATGAGCAAAAGACACAAATAAGGAATTCATGTGAAAAGATAGTCACAGACTAAAAAAAAAAGCATATGAACATCAATGATCTTTTTCTTTATTTATTAAACTGCAAATTGAAAAGATTGATAGGAAGTACATGCTGTCAGCTTGTGCCTGAGGCTATGCATCCCAGCCTTTCAGAATGGCCGCCCTGCAGCCTGTAACTATGAAAAATAAAACTCTCCTTTCCCCGTTCATGAACCTTGTCATTTCTTCAGTCGACATAATTGGCCCACGAGGATGGGATGTGCAGATCAAAAGCCAACGCACCGACCTCTGCAGGAGCCCATTGACAGATCAGTTGTCCCCCCAGCCTCGCTGGGAGGAATCTGGGTAAGTACTAAGATCTAAGATCTCCTGCTTTTAGGATGAAGATCTCAGAGACTTTCTCTCCACCCCTTCCCATCATTCCTTGTCCCTGTCCTGGCTGCCTCCATCCGTGGATTCCAGAGGGAACATCTTTGTTGGTCCCGGGGTTGGGGTAGGAGGTGCATCCCAGCTTTCGCGGTTCCCTCCATATGGACCCCAGAGAGGACCTTCCCTCGCTGCCCCAGATTTGGAGAGGATAATTTTCCAGTCCACTCTGACTCAGCTGGTCCATAAAGCGTCCTGAGGATGCTCCCGCTAAGAACGGTCAAAGGGACACCTTCATAAGGTGAGTGCGATTGTAGTGAACCTTAGTTCTAATGGGCCAGTTTCGCTATAGAGAAGCTGGGTTCTAAGGAGTCAGTCTCTGCTCAGCAGCCAGCGGGGACTCCAGCGGCTTACATGTTTAAGAACTAGAGAAAAGTTGTTGCAAACATTTCAGATCCTGGATACATCTAACGTGGAATGATGGAAAGCCTTGCTGGCCACAATCAGAATCTTACGCAATCTCTAACTTATCCGCATGCTCAGTTGGAACAAAGAGGCTATTGAACTTCCCCAAAGCCATGAAGATCATGCTATAATTAGTATTTCAAGTCTTCTAAAAGAAATCAAGAGTCTCTCATAGCCTCCCTTAAAGAGAATAATTTGAAATTAAAAGGAGACTTCATAAACTACAAAAAGAAAAAAGAAAAACGGTGCATGCAAAATATTTAAACCACTATTTTTCCCTTCCTCTGGCCTTACCTCTCCTCCCCTCTCCCTCTCTCACTCCTCCCATCTCTATTCTTCCTCATCCTACAGCCTCTGCGACCCTCTTCCTCCCCCTCCCCTATACCCAGACCCCTGTTAACTACCCCTTTACCCATCTGACTCAGCAGGCTTGCCCTACCCAGACCCCTTCAAGATTACTGGAGGTGATGGTAAGGCTACCAGCTCAGGGTTTGTTCTCTGGAGAAAATCGGAGCTTCTGGATCTAGCAAAGGACTTTCCCAGTCTCTGATTAAACTCTAGATTTTGCTAGCTAATTTAATCGCCTAATTACCACCTACTGGCCTAGATGCCCAGATCTCTCTCATTCAGGATGGCATGGAGTCGTCGGTGCTTCAGCCAGACAGCATAGCCCCAACTGGGCCACAGAAACCCCTTGTGAAGCTGCTGGTTTGGCAGTAGGGCCAGGGCTGGGAGAAGGTCTGCTGCCATGGTGGTGCTGTAGTTGTGGCAGCTCTAAGCAGGCCTCCAGACCCTGTGACACTACCCGGTTCTTTGGCCCAGGGGAGACCAGCCTGTCTGGTTTTTGTCAGGGCATGATGAAAGGGGCTGCCGTGAATCGGATTAAACCCCAGCAAGGCTGGGGCTAGTCTGGGGAAATATGGGGGACATTTCTTACACTCAAGGCTGGTCCTCTGGGAGAGCTAGAGGTAACTGTTGCCGATGAGACCATGTTGTTTTGGAAGTGAACGATAGTAGTTCATAGTGGGTGGTGGTTGCTACAGAGAATTGCTGGTTTCTTTGCGCATTTGGATAAAAAAGTTTAAAGATTTCGATATCTTTACAACAGGAGGGACTACAGAGGCACCGTGCAGCCATTCCCATCGTGCTTCTCTTTTTGGGGGCCCAAGATTCAATGCCGCCTGCCTAAGTCGGTCTCCTTGTACAGTCCTGTTAATTCCTGTGCTCTTACATTCATTAACTTGGCATCCGTTTTTGGTCTTCCTCTAGCACACTCAAACTTCTTTTTAAAGGGCCTTGGATTTTTCTCTCTTGCTCTCTCTCCCCCTCTGCTTTGAGATGTCAGTTGATACCCTGTTTTCTTTGAGACTCAATTAGTGTTTGGGCCGAGTGTGAGACAAGTGGACATTGACTTGTTCCATTCTCAATGGCACGGCTTAAATCTAGGTGCCCTTTTGGACTGGTGAGTTTTGCCAGTCTCATGGCTAGAATTGTGAAATCAAGACTGTAGGGTCCTTATATGCATGTGAGTATGTCTTTCTTTATGCATGTGTGTATGCCTTTGTCTATGGTACCAAACTGGCTTATGAGTACTTACAAATTAATAAACTCAAATGTTTTTCAAGTTCCCATGACTTTAGTAATCTTTGGTGAATATAGTTTTCAAATTCTTAGTAAACTAAAATAGAAACATCTTCAAAATGTAATTGAGACATTTTCACCTGAACCTTCTAGTCAGGCAGGTTTATACCATCTCTGCTAGATGTTTTAAATTTAACTGTTGCTTCTGTAGTACTTATAATGCTTGCTTAATTTGTGAGTTAAGGCTGTACGGGCTGACTCCTGGGCTCCTCCAAAGCCTTAGGCTTCTCTTACTCTGAGCTTGTCTTTAGGTTTGAGCCTCTAGATTTTGAGGTCTAATAGAAGGATCGTGGAAAAACACCCAGACCTCCTGTGCTCCCTAGCCCAGCTGTGTCAAATTACTTAACTTTCTAGATTTTTCACTAAGTTATTAAGAGTTAACATACATAATTAAACCTACTAGATGCAAGAAAAACAATTCTGTATGCAAAGACTGTAAATTGTGGATTTCTTATAAAAAAGTTATAAAAAAAAAAAAAAGACATAGGTATGTGGTTTTTGGTAAAGGAAAAGTAATTTTTCCTAGTTTAGAGGTTTTTAAGGATTGTTTTAAAGTATTAATAAAAAATGGCAGATAGGCTAGGCAAAGTGGCTCACACCTATAATCCTAGCACTCTGGGAGACCCAGGCAGGATAGCTTGAGGTCAGGAGTTGAAGACCAGCCTGAACAAGAGCAAGGCCTCATCTCTACAAAAAATAGAAAAATTAGTTTAATGTGGTCGCACACGACCATGGTCCCAGCTACTCCAGAGACTGCGGCAGGAGGATTGCTTGAGCCCAAGAGTTTGACGTTGCAGTGAGCTATGAGGAGGCCACTGCATTCCAGCCAGGTGGACAGAGCAAGACCCTGTCAAAAAAAAAAAAAAAAAAAAAACCTGAATAGATATAAAACACTGGGAAGAAAAAAGTGGAAAAAATTATAAAATGTTATGAAGGTTTATGGCCTTGTGATCAAAACTGAGATTAGATGAGTTTGTTTATAAAGTTTTATTAAAATTAGCTTTAGCCTTAATAATACACTAATACAAGGGTAGAATCTGGTTGTCTCTTGAGCAAGATTGTGTGTGTTTTAGATAGCAAAAGATTTTTATTTACCTTTTCAGTAAACTACAAATAAAAAGGGGGAGACAGGAAGTGACAGATTTTGTTTGCTTTATGTTGTCTTCACTATGTCTTATGAATATTGAGGAAACTGAGTCTCCTATCAAAGAGTAAAGGTTTTGCTTTTTAAAAACTTTAAATTATCACTTTGACTAAATAAATGATATTTAACAAACTTTCCAAAATCAGAATTTCAGATTTTAAGTTCAGGTTTTGTGTGGGGTTTTTGTTTTGTTTTTAATATTCTCATTCACTGTTGTCTTTTTTATCTTATTTCTTTACTTTTTATTTTTTTAATATAGAGACAGGGTCTGTCTCTTGATCCAGCTGGTCTCAAACTCCTAAGCTCAAGCGATCCTCCCACCTTGGCCTCCCAGAGTGCTAGGAATACAGGTGTGAGCCACTATGCCTGGCCCAGGTTTTGTGGGGGGTTTTTTGTTTGTTTGTTTGTTTTTAACCTCTAACTGGCTTTTTTAATATTAGAGCCACTGAAAGTCCAAGAGACACATTCAGCTTATCTGGTATAGTAAAACTATATAGGACGTCTTGTCAAATATGAAATGGTATTTAATTTTCTTTGGGTTACATTTGTATAAACACATTATTAATGTATGTTCCAAAATTATATGAGATTCCAAAAATTCTGGTATGTCTTGGTGTATGTCCATCAGTTATAATTATGGTTATGTTAACCAAATTTCTTTGTTGTCTCTTTGATCATGGCTATTCTAAGACTTTGTCATCTGTAGACAATTGTTATTTTACTCTGATTCTTCTCAAAAACCAGTTTTTAACTGGCTACAATCCAAAATTTATTTCAAGCAAATTTATAGAAAGGACTCTGACTGGTACTTTTAAATACAGTTGCAGCCGATAGCTTGTAAGATTGAACTAGTTGGAATAGGAAAATTTCTAAGACTAATTAAAAAGCTGATGCATTTATCAGGATTGGTAACCTAATATCAAGCAAAATAAAAATTAATTACAAAAAAGATAGTCATAGACCAAACAGAAATTAGCATGAGATTTTTTTTTTAATTTATTAGGCTGCAATTGAAAAGATTGATAAAAATCTAGTGTTGAGAAGAATATAGTAAAACAGGCTCTCTTGTGTATACTTATGATATATATATGTTTTTTGACAATATGTATCAAAGAATAAAATATGCTTTGACCCAGTAACTCTATTTCTAAGAATTTACCCATGGGGGTAAACAGGTAAGTGTAAAAAGATTTACATACAAGTATGTTCATTGTCACACTAATTATAGTAGGAAATTAAAATGGAAGCTACATAAATGTACATTAATCCAGACTACCTAAATTAGCAGGTTTGCTTTTTTTTTTTTTTTTTTTTTTGAGACAGAGTCTCACTCTATCAACTGGGCTACAGTGCAGTGGCATCATCATAGCTCACTGCAACCTCAAACTCCTGGGCTCGCTCAATTGATTGTCCGGCCTCCCACGTAGCTGAGATGACATGCACGCAACATCATGCCTGGCTAATTTTTTTTTTTTTTTTTTTTTTTTTTTAGAGTTGGGGGTCTTGCTGTTACTCAGGCTGGTCTTGAACTCCTGACCTCAAACAATTCTCCTGCCTCAGTCTCCTGGGCTGCTAGGATTATAGGCGTGAGCCACTGCACCCAGCTGTAAGTAGTTCTTAAAATGATGATATGGATTAAGAGTTGCTAAACTTAGCCTATAGGCCATATATGGGTAGTTGCTTATTATTTTATGGACTGCAGGCTAGGAACGTTTTTATAGTTTAAATCGTCATCAAGTATTTGCATAATATCCTCCTGTTCCACAAAGTCTAAAATATTTACTATATGGCCCTTTAAGAAAAAATCTCCGCCAACCTGTTGTAGATCTGATTGTAGAAATGTTGGAACAAAAAAGCAGTTTATAGAACAGCATGTATCATTATTCCAATTTGATAAAATTAAATATGTGACTACAGAGATATCTGAAATATGAGTACCCATTCGTCAACTGTCACTATCTTTGAATGGTACAAAATATATATCGTAAATTCTACCTTTGACCATAAAAGTAGGCTTAACTAAATAGAATGACATCATGTTCAATATTATAAAGTTATAAATTTAATGCTACTGTCCACAGAAAAGAACCCAAACTCTGTAAAATAATTTAAAGAGGTTTATTCTCAGCAGAACATTTGTGACCGTGGCTTGAGAGCCTCGCCCAGGAAGCCTTGAGCAAGTAGTCTCCTTGGGGTTTGTTAGTTTCATTTCATACATTTTAGGGAGACAGGAATTACAGTCATAAATCAATAAATGGAAGGCATACATTGATTTGGCCCCAAAAGGCATGACATCTCAAAGCAGGGGGTTATAGGTGGGTTTAAAGATTCTTTGATTTGTAATTGGTTAAAGAAATAAAGCTTTGTCTAAAGGCTTGGAATGTTTTAAAATAAGGAGGTCTGTTAATCAGAGATGAGCCACCAGACCCAGACCAGACTGAAGTAAACTGGTGACATGCTGACATAGTTTAAACTGTGTCTTAAGGCTTCTTCATGATTTTGTGTCTTATTGTTACAAAAAATAACTCTAAGAGGAACAGGGCATCACTAGACACATCTAACCTCTCTTCTCTTCGCAGGCAACTCAGCTTTAAGGTTTTTTTGTTTATTTTGCAGGGGGTCCACTTGGCCAAGAAGGGGTCCATTCAGTTGACTGGGAAGCTTAAGGTTTCGTTATACTTCAACTCACCTTATGTAAGACACAACAGGAGTTTGGGAGAACCTGGCAAAATGATAGTAAATATATTGGTTATAATAACACTAGCTGCTATAACACAAACTCTTAATCCCAATGACTTAAACCCATGAAATCGGTTTTCTTTGTTCTTTTTTAACCACTCTTGAGTGTTGAGCAGGAAGCCCTCTACAGAGGGATTTGGGGACCAGCTCCTTCCATCTTGTCTCTCCACCATTTTCAATAATTGGCTTCCAAGGTTGTCAGAAAAGGAGAACAAAAAAGGTAGAGGGGCAGACCCATTTCTTAGCCACATCAGGCCAAAAGTAACCCATATTAGTTACAGTAATATGGCCACAGCTTAGATGAAAGGGGACTAGGAAACGTAGTCTCACACTGGGCAGCAGCTCCCACACCCAAAACACTCTGGAAGGAGAAATTGAATCTTTGGGGGAATCACTAACTAAATCTGCCCACATTGAATTGCCAAAGGAAAAGTAAATGTGTGAGAATATCCAGGAACATTATGACAAGAGAATTAGAGAAAACAAGCTCTACTAGATACTAAATCATAATAATTAGAATAGTTTAGAACTGGAGGAGAAATAGACAATCTGGAAGAAGGTGTAAAAGCAATCCAATGGAGGAAAGATAGCCTTTTTAACAAATTATGTTGGTGTAGCTGGCCATCCCATAGGCAAATAAATGAACTTCAACCCAAGTCTCACATCTCAAAATATAACTCAAAATGAATGTGACAGGCCTAAATATAAATCCTAAAACTGTAAAACTTTCAGAAAAAAATAGAAAAGCTTCACCATCTAAGTAAAGCATGTGACACCAAAAGTATGATTCACAGAAATAAAAACTGATAAAATTGAACACCAAAATAAAAACTTTTGCTATCTGAAAGACTGTTAAGAGGATGAAAAGATAAGCTGTGGTCTGGGAGATATTTGCACACCACATATCTGAAAAAGGACCAATATCTAGACTACATAAAGAGCTCTCAAAACTCAAATCCCCTTAGAAAATGGGCAAGAGATGTAAAGAAACATGTAACCTCCAAAGAGGATACACAGATAGCAAATATGCCCATGAAAATTAAAACCACAATGAGATATGCCTACATACCTATCAGAATGGCTAACATTTAAGAAGAAAAAAGTAATAACACCACAAAATCTGGAGAAACCAGATTACTCATATGTCACTGGTGGGAATGTTCAGCCACTCTGAAAACCAGTTTGATAGTTTTTTTTTTTTTCTTTCCTGAGACTGAGTTTCGCTTTGTTGCCCAGGCTAGAGTGAGTGCCATGGTGTCAGCGTGGCTCACAGCAACCTCAAACTCCTGGGCTTAAGCGATCCTACTGCCTCAGCCTCCCGAGTAGCTGGGACTACAGGCATGCGCCACCGTGCCCGGCTAATTTTTTCTATATATATTTTTAGTTGTCCAGACAATTTCTATTTTTAGTAGAGACGGGGTCTCGCTCTTGCTCAGGCTGGTCTCGAACTCCTGAGCTCCAGCAATCCGCCCGCCTTGGCCTCCCAGAGTGCTAGGATTACAGGCATGAGCCACCCCGCCTGGCCTGATAGTTTTTTTTAAAAGCTATACATCACAAAATACGGTAGTATTGGCTTATAACCCAAACTATAACATTTCCTTGAATCCATACTGATAAATGAGGGAGAGGAAACAAATCTCCCAGGCAGGAAGCATTGTCAAATATGAACTGGTGTTTAACCTTCTTTGTTATATTTATATAAATGCATTATTAATGTGTTTGAAAACTGTAGGAGATTCCTAAAATTCTGATGTCTTGATGTACATTATCAATAATAATTACTATTGTTAAAGAGACATTTGACAAAGAAATCTGGTTATATTTAACACTGGGTATCATGTTTTTGTCATCTAGAATTATTGTTTTTCTTTAATTCATCTCAAAAAAGTTTTTAACTGGCTACAGTCCAAAATTTGCTGCTTCACGGATAGTCATAAAAAGGACTCTGACAAGTACTCTTGACTACAGGTTTCTGAGTACTGTGGAGATCATACCATTAATTTACACTAGGAAAACTTCCAAGAATTTAATGAAAAAGCTGAAGCATTGATGAGGATTGCTAACCCAATCTCAAACAGAAAATTAATCATATAGGACTAAGCTAATAGTGGACTAAAATAATTTTTGATGACTTTTTTGCTTGGAACATTGCTTATTTTTCAGTGTTTTCCAGAAATCAACACAACCTTTTTCCTTCTGAGCTATGTATAGCTAACAACAAATTGAGTAAAATATATTTTTAAGAGAAAAATATTTCAAATTTAGCTCACAATTTCTCAAGAACTTGAAAACTATTTGTGAGTATCTTTAAGCAATATAGTTATTTGCCTAAGTTCAAGAAGAGCTGCGTTCTTTTATAACCGTACACAATTGGAGACACTGGTGGTTTTACCAAGGCTTTGACGGGAATGGCATATTTTCAGGTATTATGGCAATGGAAAACAGACTAAGACATGCACAAACTACTAAGACTGGATTATAAAAAAAAATGTAAAATCTGAATAGACCTATAACTGATAAGGATACTAAATAAGTAATTAAAGACTTCTCAACAAAGAAAGGCCAGCATTATCTCAATACCAAAAGTGGACAAAGATACTACAAGAAAATTATGTACTAATATCCCTTATGACTTTTGATACAAAAGTCTCAACAAAACAGCACACCAAATTCTGGAGCATATTAAAAGGATTATCTACCATGACCAAGTAGAATTATTCCTAGAATAGTTCAACATACAAAAATTCATCATTAACAAAACAAGGGGGAAAACCACACAATCATCTCAACTGATACAGATAAAGCATTTGACAAAATTCAAATCCTCTCATGATAAAAACACTCAACAAAATAGGACTAGAAGGAAAATATTTCATTGTAGTAAAGACCATATATAAAAATCCAGAGCTGGTATCACACTCAATAGTGAAAGACTAAAAGCCTTTCAGTGACTCCGTTTTGTTTTATGCCGTTATCAGGGCACCACCGCCCAGCCACAGGCATGCCGCAGGTGGATACCATGCTAAGGGGACACAAATCTAAGGACTCCAGACAGTGGAAGACGGGTCAGTTACCTCCCTCTCCAACAGAAGAGCACCAGGGGGCACATGCAGGTTCAAGTGCACAGCCCCAGTCACATGACCAAAAAGCTCACCAGGTGTGGTCAGGCCTTGTGTGTCTGAATTGTGGGGTAACATCTCCAGGGGACGGGGGCGGGGGGGGGTGGCTATTCATCTGTATCATAACTGTAATAGTGTCCAATTGCTCTTGTAAAAAAATTACCACAAATTTAGTGGACTAAAACATCACAAATGTATTATCCTACAATTATGAAGGTGAGAGATCTGTGATCAGTTTCACTAGGCTAAAATCAAGGTGTCAGCAGGGTGGGTTCCTTCTGGAGTCTGGCAGGCTCTGAGGAGAGAATCTGTTTTCTTGTATTTTCAGAAAGAAAAGATGGCCCTTCCTCGATCTTCCGAACACATCACTCCAGAGTCTCTGCCTCCCTCATCACACCACCCTCCCCTTTGATCCCTCCTCTGTCTTGCTCATAAAGACCCTTGTGATGACATCAGGCCCATCTCAAGTTCCTTAACCTCATTTGCAAAGCTCCCTTCACCACAGAACTTACACAGGTTTCTGGAGATCAGGACGTGGACATTTTCGGGGCCCTCCCTCAGCCTGCCACAGTGATCAGGATGGAGGCGGCAGTTAAGCAGGCCAGGGCAGAAACAGGAGCCAGAGAAGAGCCCCAGTATCTGGTGGAGGCCAAGGGTCAGGGGGCAAGGTACAAGGTCAGTTCCACAACAAAGAACATGTGAAGGAATAAATCCCAAAATGTGTACAAGGTCATGAGCCGAGTCTGGCTCACAGGGAGTAAGCCAAGGTCAAAGTGGGACTCAGGATCCTTGGCTCCAGCTGACACAGAGGTGAACCCCGGCCCGCCCCGTGGAGTGCAGAATGAGCAGCAGCAGAGGCCCACCACGCAGGCAATGGCAAGTGTGATTTATTTAAACAAGTCAACAGAAACAAGAGCTGGTACGACAAACTTTGAGACCAAGGTTTCTCAGAGTGTGGGAGGAGGGCAGTACCTGAGGCCTGCCCATCACTCGGGGAGCTCAACGTAGCTCCCCTGGGAAGGCTGGTGGCTTCAGCTTCTGGCTCAGCATGTGCCTCCAACAGACTAGTAAGTTATCTCCTTCAAACCTGAGGGGAACAGACACACAGATGCTGGTCAGAGACTCAATGTAAAGCAGAGAAAACAGCTGGGAGAATGTGACCCTGCTGTGGACCCCCAGGGACTGGCTCTGGGGCACCGGCCACACATCTGACCACGGCAGCCCTGCTGTCCTGTTATGGAGAATGAGATTTCACATGGAAACAAGAGGTTGGGTGAGACTGTGTTTATGGGTGGTTTCAAAGGGATTAAGAAAGCATTATAACATTGTAACTGCTTTCTGCAGTTAACACCAAACACTCACCCTTTACATGCTGAACTTTGAGCAAATGCAGAGAGGGTTCTTCAACACACACACACACACACACACACACACACACAAGCACTGATGTCCCAGAGAAACCAGGTGCACAGTGGGGACCAAAAGAAGCCCCTTACATTAAAATGTGCAATAGGAGGTTCTTTGTAAGTACTGGAGTTAAAAGCATTAGAAATAAACTACATTCCAGAAGTGTGGGAAAGTTAAATTCATATATAGCCACATTATAGAATGTTATTATAAACACATTAAAATAATGCTCATTGAGAGTTTTTAGTAGCAAGGGGGAAATCCTTATGTAATAGTAAGTTGAAAATGTTAGAAATCAGATACATAAATAAATTCAACTCTGCTAAAAATATGTAGAAAAGGAGAAGGAAGAAGTTAGTAGATGCTGGCCCGAAAGGATATGCATACAGGTGAATTTTATTTTCTTTGCTGTATATTTTCACAAATTTCCAAATTCTCTACTCAAAATTATATTGTTTTTATTAGGAGGAAGAGAATACAAAAACACACCAATAAGTTACTTTAAATCAGAACTGAAAGGACTTTTGTGGGCTGAACTGCACAGCTGGGGAAATCTGGAAAGGAGTAGAACAATAGGCCCAAGGTGCCAGATTATCAGTCTCACGTCAACCTGGAATTTTCACACAGGAGATAGTCTCTGCCTCTGTCAAGTTCTTTGTTTTGTATCAGCTGCCTTCCAGAGGTCTCGTGTCTTTGGATCACATCTGTAGGAAGCTTGAAGGGCAGCTTTTACATTAAAGGCCAGACCTGGGATCTAAAGTCACGGCCACTGGGCTGGAGAGACACCCAGGACTAACCACTGGGAAGCCAGCCCAACACAGGGCAGTTGTGAAGGAGGAGGTGGCCCAGAACCAAGCTAACCAGGAACCCAGACGAAATCCATGCTCGCCCTCTACGGCCCTACTTGGGGATGGCCTGGGAAGTGCACCTTCATCATAAGAGCAAAGAGGGAGACACTCAACCCCAGCTGCATGGGTTCATTAGACAGATGTAATGATCTGTGTGTTTAACATCTAGTAACCTGGTTACAAGTTGATGAAAAATATAAACACTAGTCACTTTTATGACAATTATTACTTTAAACCCTCAAGGTCTTTTACCTAACAACTGCAGAAATTCCACAGTAGATCTCTCAAGGGTTGTTTTGGGACACATGGTTTCTGTGCTATAAAAACACAGAAGATAACAGCAAATTCTCTGAGTTACACTCATGGATGCACTTATACCATCCTCTAGTTCTTCTGGGTCCAGAGTTCCAGGTATGTCCTTTCACTGTTTGGAGAAGAAAAGTTCCCCATTCCTAGGATAAAGCAACAAAAGTAAAATCACATACCGAGTTCACTTCCTCCTTTGGTTGCCCAACAGAGGCAGTAATGCTGCATGAGCTGCTCAAGAAGCTCCATTTCATCCAGGAATTCAAGCGATTCTATTCTGTGGAGAGAATGACAACAGAACAATATAGGTTTCTATGTTTAAAATGAAGATGGTGACTCATAGTTATGAATATGGAAAAATGTCATGATATTAAGGGGAAAGAAGCAGGCTACACATAGTACAGATGGTGAGGTTCCATTTTAATTTACTTTTATTGGAAAGAAAACATAGTATAAGCAAAGTAAGTCAAAAGACAAATCACAAACTAGAAACAGAAATTTATAATACAAATGACAAAGAGTTGATTTCCTTGCTATATAAAGAGCTGTTAAACTTCAAAGAGACAAACTTCTAAAATTCATTTAAAAGATGGGAAAAAGACCAGTTCACCAAAAAGGAAGATGTTTTCAATCTCACATATGCAGAAAGAAATAAACTTCAATAAGAAAAAATTTTTAAATTCATTTAAAATGGGGGGGGAAGATCAGTTTACCAAAAAAGAAAGAAGTTGTTGGATTCATGTGTAAGAAAAAAATGTAAATTAAAATGTAACATTTCAGCTATCAGATTGACAAAAGTCAAAAAAGTTGATATACATTTTAGCAACAACATGAAAAAAAAAGTGCTTCCTAAGTTACTGGTAGGATTACAAAATAGTATCTCCTCTCTGGATGGCATCTTGATAATCTCTATCAATGTTTAAAATGTACATCCTTGGACTCAACAATTCTGCCTCTAAGAATGTATCCTCTATGCGTACAAAGATGTATGTGCAAGAGCATTCACTGCAGCATCATAGCTCCAGTGTGGTAAGAAGCAAAGAACTGTAAACTAGGAGAGACGGTTGAATACATTTAAGCACATGGATGTAACAGGACACTATGCAGCCATTTTAAAAATGTATTAACATGGAACAACCTCCAAGACATATCATGGGATTTAAAAAGAAAGTTGCTTAGTAAGGAATGTGCACAGTATACCACTACCTACGTAAAGGAAAAGGGAGACACGTATGTCTACGTATGCACAGACTACTTTGGAAAATACAGAAGAAACTAGAAACGGTGGCTTTTTCTTATGAGAGGTGGTGGTAGGGTGGGCTGTGTTTGCTTTCACTCTATATACTATTCTGGTTTTTTAAAAAAATTATATGCATGAATGACTTCAAAAAAGCATTTTAAATGTAAGCTTTTAAAAATATATACAGAGAAACATACACAAACATATGGAAATAGCTTTTAAAAAAAGAATCTGTTGAAATATGTGCACACTTTGGAGGAAAATTAAGGCTTTTCCAAAAAGTGTACAGAAGAAAATAAAAAATGATCCATATTCCAACTATTTACAGTAGCCGTTGCTAACAATCTCATACTGCCATTTGTCCAGGCTTTGTTCGTGTGTGTGTGCAGGTGCCCATGGGAGTGTACACATGTGCACATGTCTGTGCATGTTTCTGTATTTGTACATTCACTCCCACCTTGGTATGCAGGCCCAAGGACCACATCTGAAGTGAGAATGACTATACATAAAGTGCTTTGGTTGCTTCCCAACTAATCTTACCAGAAGACATCCAAGGCAGATTTTCTAATGCCAAGTACCAGGAAAAAGCAGCACCATACTGAAGCCTCTGGGATGGTTATTACCAACTACAGCTATCAGGAGACACCACTGATTAGAAAGCTGTTCATGAGAATGTAAGCTCCCAAGGGCAGGCATATCTTTTGTGCTATTTTGATCTTTGTTGTATCCCTTGTGCTTGGAAGAGTACCTGGCACACAGCAGACACTCAGCATGTGTTACATGAATAGGCTCACCTTACACTTCTTATACTCCAGTTTCCAGCAAAAACAGACACAAAGCTAAGAAGGCTATTCAGCCTGGGATGAATAGACAAAAGCCCATCCAATATCCTTATCTGCCACCCGTTAGGGTTACATGTTGCTGTGTACAAAAGGCCATGGCAATATCAGACAAATGATTGCCTAAAAGCAAGTTACTTTCCTTGTGGTTGGTGCTAGTGACAGACTCCTCTCTGGGTATCTAGAAGAGGTGCTAGAGCACGCACCCCCATTACAGATGCCAGACCAGGGATATTCAAAATAGTCGTCTTGACACATAACAAATGAAAACCAATCTGCAGGAAAGGATACTTCTAGAAGAATCCAGGAAGCATCAACTCGATCACATGGACACAACACTTTCTTAAACCTTCAAGGCTCCCATTGCCAATTATTCATATATGTACTTGGCAAAAGCCACAATACTGTTAAATGTTAATAAGTTATATGCAGCAGCAAAGCCAAAAATTCATCTCATGATCTTGTAAGAGATCAAGCACTATTATCTTAAGTCTCCAAAGGCAAGAGGTAAGCATAACCCCGGAAGCACAAAATAATTATAATGAAATGAATAAAAGTGAGCAATAACACTGTACACAGATGCATATATGTTGATGTTTTCTCCAGTGTTGTCTGTAACAAGGAAATTAAGACAAAACAAAATAGAAAACCAGACTCTACAACTAAATGTCCAGGTACACACAAATTATCAATATATTATGTCCACATATCAATGTAATTATGTATGCCTAAACAGGATATGATAACCCTCAATATTTTGATACGTAAAGATAAATACAATCTATTGTTAAGTTTTAAAAAGGGAGCACGGTTTATAGACCAATGTATGTAGTGTGAATCCATTTAAGAAATACAGATCTATGTATAAATATTTATATATGTATAGGAAAAGAATACGCCCCATGATGTTAACTGCTACCCCCAGAGTGTAACTCCAAAACGGACTACTTTATACTTCCTGCACTTTTATATTACTTGAAAATTTTTTTAGAACAACTATATGTTTCTTTTATAATGAGGGGAAAAGTCCATTTACAAATCTGCCAGCAGATTTTTTTCCCCTTACATGACCTTGAACGTCATTTTCCTCCCTCTCCAAAACAGGGATTACAGAAAATTGCCAATGTTGAGGTTGCTCTGTGAATTTTCCGTGTGTAATTACGTATGTTGACTGAAGCAATCTGTTTTCCGCATAAACCCTATCTCAGCTACTAGCTAATAAATTACTCTCAAGCTCCTATCAATGTTTAACTTGTTTCGAAATGGTCTAGTTAGAGCTTTGTTTTGTTTTTTGAAATTAAACAATCACGCCTGGAGCTCACAGTGAATGAGGACAGAGGTCCACTGCCAAGCCCATACCTGGTCACTTCAGCGCGCGGTAACCTGCTGTACAACTCCATCATGTCCACTGCGGATGCCGTTTCCCACCCCGTCGACAGCAGCCGTTCTTTCTAAAACATGCGGTAAAGAGAAATGGAGAACAACCAGGCGCTGCCGTGCAAATCTGAGACACTTAAGCACAACAGACTTTCTCTAAGACTCCTCTTGCAATAGGCCATTCTGACCCCTAGCATCTTTCTTCTTTTTATGTTTCACGTTCTATATTGAACACACATTATCATGATGGGGGAAGCTCACTCAAGTATATCCACAGAGAAATAAAGGAAGAACTTTTCTATGAGCAATGGTTTTGTAAAGTGTTCTAGGGTAATGTCACATGAGACACTTAAGAACCTATTTAAATGGGGGCAGGCATGGGAAATGTCCCTAGCAAATGAATGACATTTCTGAAAGAGGGAGGGAGACTATAGATTCCAGGAGATTTCAGGGGGATATTAATCACATACAAAGTGTGGATCATGTTTGGATCCCAATTCAAACACTAGTATATCTTTTAAACAATTCGGGAAAATGGAACGTGGCCTGGGTTGGGTATGAGATGCGATGAAGGAGTTACTGGCAATTTGTTAGGTGTGATAACCGTATTAGCACTATCCAGGGGAAGAAAGTCCTTATTGGTAGGAGACTCACACTGAATTATTTACAGGTGAAATCATGTACTGTCGGATTGGTTGGAAAACATTCCAGTGCCACCAACAAAAAATTATGTGGGGGACTACATGAAACAATATTGACAAAATAAGAAGTACTGAAGCTGGCTGAGGGGACACGGGGGTTCATGTTGCCATTCCCTCTACTTTTATGTATGTTTGGAAATTTGCATAATAAAGAGTTAAAACAGTTTATAGGAAATGTAAATTTAAAAAAAAATGTAAGAGATGGCATCTCGCTCTGTCACCCAGGCTGGAGTGCAGTAGTGCAATTATAGCTCACTGAAGCCTGAATTCCTGGGCTCAAGGCACCCTCCTGCCTCAGCCTCCCAAAGAGCTGAGATTACAGGCATGTGCATTGCTACTTTTTCTTTAAGAGACTAGGTCTTGCTCTGTTGCGCCCAGGCTGATCTTGAACCACTGGCCTCAAGCGATCCTCCTGCCTCAGCCCCTG
The DNA here is from genome assembly GCF_041146395.1 of Eulemur rufifrons. Taxonomy (NCBI): domain Eukaryota; kingdom Metazoa; phylum Chordata; class Mammalia; order Primates; family Lemuridae; genus Eulemur; species Eulemur rufifrons. The sequence goes on from NC_090996.1 coordinate 19,965,410, forward strand.
AGTAAATGGGATTATAGGCTTGAGCCACAGCACCCAGCTGAATGTGTATTTTCTACACCAAGATGCCTAAGCAGGACTTGGACTGTCCTAGCATCATGAACTTGTGGCCCACATGGAGCCCCAGCTGCTTGTGTCGGGAGGGACTTAACAGAGCTGCTCACATTCTCTTATGTGTGAAGGGAGAATGCCCTTTCTTACTGGGCTAAGGGTAAAAGCAGATGTCCCAGTCTCTGCCCACTGACCTGTGACTCTAATGACTTGCAAGTTTCTACTCCTGCCAGATCACACTGTCGTCTCCGCAGGTTTTCAATCATGATCTGCCCAAACCGATCACCCATGTTCACCTGGAAAGGGAAAGGAAGAGGCTGGGTATCACCACAAGGGGGTCTTTGTTTCCTAAATATGCAAAATAAAACAACAACATCCCAGTTCTCACCAGGCAAGGCCTGTGTGTGATAACACACACCCAGTGCAGGTGAAGGAAAGAGGAGCAGCACTAACACACAGTGCTGCTGGGAGCAGATCTGTGCAGCTCCTGGAAGGGCAACTGTGCGGTGTACATCCATTTCAAATGCTCACCCTGTCACCCAGCAATTCCTCTGACAGGTATATGCACACGTGTATGCTAAGATGTGAGAATGTTTACTACAGCATAGGAAGAATCTGGAAATAGTCTTCATTTGGGATTAAATATATTCTGGCATATTCACAAGGAAATGCTATATAGCCATGAAATCAGAAAAGGAAAATAAATACACATATGGCCATAAAATGACCTCTAAGGTAATCTCTTCAAAAGCAAAGTATAAATCAATATGGATAGTATGCTCCCATCTGTAAGAAAAAACAATCTCTCTTTATATGTACTAGAATGTGGTAGCATTGCTTCCCAAGTTAGAGGGCTGACGTCTGGGATAGGAGAGAGATTGGCTTTTCCTTGTCTACCCTCGTATAATTTTTATTTTTGTACTCTGCATGTGGTATTACTTTTTCAATTAAACTAGCTTTAAAAAACTGTAATTAATCCATATATACAAAAATGCCAGAAAACATAATTAGTGTACACTATTTTAGCATACACACTATTACTCTATTACAAGGTATCAAAAATTCATCACTTTAACAATATGTAACATGATGCCCAGAGTTCAGATGAGAACACTGCCAGTCAAAACCCAATATTATTCTCTTTTCATGGTGAGTAAGGCTTATGGCACTAAAGATCAGACTGCACACTAGTCATTCGGGGTAGGTGTTCATGAGTACATACTCTGTCATTTTATTGCCTGGGTTTGACATTGAGTTGACACTTAACAACTGACAGGCTGAGAACAAGCTGCCTAACTATGTGCCTCAGTCCCCTTGCCTATACAATCAGGATAGTACTAGTACCTACCTTGTGGATTGTTGAGATAATTAAATACATTAGTATAGTAAAACTGGTAGTACAGGGAAGGCAGGGAATATAGTAAGCAAAATCTAAGAATTTGCTATCATTACTTTAGGATCATTACTGAAATTATCATTCATATGGTCTCATCATTTTAAACTACTGATTAGGAGATAATGTAAGGCATGTCAGCAATGAATACACATTGTGAAGTTGCTGATTTTGTGTTTGTTAGGAAATGACTGAATTAAGTTAAATGTTTACTGTTTGCAAGGTAAGGGTAGTAGGTGGGAGCTGAGCCACTTTACTGTGGACAACATATTACACATTGGCACATTCCCAAGCTTGCTCCAAAGTGACAGGGTCTATTGTCAAAATTCACATCATCCATATCTCTCATATGATGCTGAATAAATGCTTGTTGAACAAAAGAATACCCAAGTCCAACCAAGTGAGCGAAGCTGCATGCACCCGAGACGTGTGGAACTATGGAAAGGTGACTTCGTTTTCCCCAGGTGTGGTGTCTGAAAGCAAAGATAGGTTCCCAAGATTCATTCACATCAAAATAAAAGACCGATGAGGACAGCTGCCATCACATCCATTCCTCAGGATAAAAGACGGAGTCTGAGGAAGGTTCCCAATTAAAGAGAGGGAGGGAAGCAACATCAACCAATCAAGAACCATCCACACAGGAACCTGGACCAGAAGGGAGCTGGGAAGGAGGTCGAGAGACCAAAGTCTAACCCTGGATCTGTCCATAATTATGTGACATTGGGCAAGTCCCTCACTGCTTCTATCTGTAATAAAATAAAGAAAATGAGATTAAAAATAAAGCTAAAACAATAAAGTATTCAGTGGTTATCATGTGTTTACCACTAAACATGAATTTCCACAATAATGCAAAGAGCTAGGTATTATCCCTTTAAGAAAAAGAACTGGGGCTCAGAGAGATCCAAAAACAGCTAAAGCTTAATTAACAGCCAGGCAATGCAGTAACTCAGCGTTGCATCTATCACCTGACTTACAGCTCACATCAACCCTATGGAGTGGGGACTATTACTATTTTCAGATAAAGAAACAGACACAGAGGTGATGTAATCTGTCTAGGTCACACAGCTAGAAAGTCTACCTCCAGAGTGTGGACTCCCAAGCACTAAATAATGCTGCCTAAGGTCACAGCCAAGAAGAGTTAGGGCCAAGGTTTAGATCCAAGCTGGATCATCCCAAAGCTCTAAAACTCTTTGACACTAAATCGGAACAAGCCAACAGGCAGCCAGTGAATCAGTCAGTGATATTAGAAATTAGGACATTTGAAACTGGAATCCTACATTTCTAACTTCTCTTGAAAAACTGGGAGTTCTGGCAACTCTAGGCTCACATGCTCACCTGGTAACAACTGGCTGGAACTGAGTAATGGCCATACTCAGGACATGGGACATGGGAGCTCCAGTTCACCACAGTCCCCCAATTCCACACTATTTACACCTGGCCAGCTTCCTCTATCTGCATCACCTGCCTGCCCCTGAAGGCCCTAAAGTTTGCTGCCCCAACACTGATGGCAGCCCACATCTCCTTCATCACTTTCTATGATTCTATAGTACATACAATGCTAAAATAAAAACTCAAAAATCTTTTGTAAAGGCTAAGAGGGAAGGTCCAAAAAAATCTGGCTAAAAGTTTGCCAAAAGTCAAGAAATCAGGAGGAGAATTGCTGGAATCAATAAATACGGGAGACATGTGAGTGGCCAGAGGCAGAAAGAAAAGGAACAGGATAAGGAAAGTATATACTGAGGGGCTGAGAGAGGGGAAGACACTGCTGGAGGCCTGTGCAGAATCCCGATCTCCTGGGCTTCCTTTTACCTGTTCATAGTTTATCAACATGGCCGTCTCAAAACTGTTGGCTGCCCACTTGAGGAGGTTTGCAGACTGCTCTGGAGTCATATAAACCAGCACACATTCAGCTATCAGGAGTGTTGGCAATCTTAAGAGAAGAAAACAAAAGCACAGAAGTATACGTTCATCAATTCACAACTCTCTAATCGTACCTACACTGCCACACTGGCAGGGCAGCTTACCCTCCAGGAAACTCAGAAGGACTGAGCAAGCCCAGCATGGATCAGTGCAGTGGTACATGTGTGATGCCATCACAGCCCAAAGGTGTATACTGTGAAAAAGTGAGCCATGATTTGTTTGGCTTCTGAAAATGTGTCAACTGTGTGGTTGATAGTAGACATGGCTACAAATTCTTCCTGCTGTCCACTCACGCCATGCCAATGCAACATTAGAGTCTCTCATACAAGAGGTGGAGTTTATTTTCCTACCTCTGGAATCTGAGCCAGTCATGTAACTTGATTTGGCCAACAGGACAGTAGCAAACATGATGCAAGCAGAAGCTTGAAAATCACTTGCACACTGCCACTTGCTCTCTTGCTGCACTTGGAAACCTGAAGCCACTGTGTGAAAGAACCCAAGCTAGCCTGCTATAGGATGAGAGGCCTTGTGGAAGAGAATGAGACACCCTAGCTGACAGTCAGTCCCTAGCCAGCCTGCCCACTGTCCACACATGAGTGAACTCCCAGGGATGTCTGCTACACACCTGGCCCCCAGCAGAAGAACCATTCAGCAAAGCCCAACCCAAACTATCAATTCACAGAATCCTGAGCAACTGAATTGTAAGCTGTTTTAAACCAGAGTTTGGAATGATTTGTTACACGTCAAAATCTGAATGATACAACCCAGAACTACTGGTATTCATTTAATAGATTCTAATTTTTATATAAGCTTTCACTATCAAGAATTGAAAACATGAATAGTTACATTATAGTTATTAGTATGCACTCTCAATTAGGACACCCAAAGTAATCAACAAATCAGGACATAGGAAAAGCAATAAACTCCTTAAAAGGTATCTAAAAGTCTTAACTTTTAAATAAGAACACTGGCAGCCCACAAATTATGCAAGTCAACTGGACACAATTCATGCACACTTTTTTTTTTTTTTTTTTTTTACTTCCTTAGGCCCAAAATGCAAGAGGAGGGGCAGTTTTCTTGACTAGTCTGGGACAGGGTCAGTGCTGAAAGGACTAGGGAAACCTGGAGAAACTCTCTGCCCCTGTCTCTAGAATGCTCCTTCCACAGGCTTTTCCTAGTTCTTACTGCTCCTTCTCAGACTCCTTTGCTGGGGCCTCTTGCCCTCCCCCTGGTACTGATGTTCCTCATTGCTGTTTCTCACACGAAGAGAGTGGGTTACTTTCATCTGTTTTTACTGGTGGGAGATCTTAGAAAAAAGTTGTAAAAAAATCTGATGTCCAGCAAGAAACTGGTTGAAAAGAGCATGGTGCACCCACCCAACGGACTGCTACGTGGCTCATAAATATGATGCTTCAGAATTGTATTTATTGACATGAAAGCCATCTGCGGTCCCCAGAGTCAAGTGTCCTACGATATGGTTCCCGATACTTCTTCAGAGCAGGCATCACAAGAGTAATTAAACAGTCCAATGAAGTTAGCTATTTAATGTCTTTTTTCCTCACACAATGTATAAGCTGTTTTGTTCATGTCTCTGTAGAGAGTACTGTAACTTGTAGATTCTCAATTATTTGCTGAATGAGTGAATGAACACATCAGTTACTATGTATGTACAAATACATATACATACACACACACATTTGATTATTTTAAAAGTTTCAAAAGTGTATGCATAGCATGACCACATCTTTAAGAAAACTATATATTCACAAGTTTAGGCATAAAATTTAAGGTGGTTATGTCTGAGTACTGGCATTAGGAGTTATTTTTATGTTCTAGGAATCATCAGAATCATCAGTGACAGCCACAACTACAGAAATAAACAGCATTTCTGAGATTGTTTTTAATAGTTACCAACAGCCTCAACTGCTAACATTTATTGTTGGGTTCTATTACTATTCTCATTTGTCAAAGGAGGAAACTGAGACAGAGGTGAAGTTAAGATGTCTGAGGTCATGGTCCAGAATTACTAATTACTACTACACCCTTTTCATGTGATAGTCCGTTTCTTCTTTGAGCTGCCTCGTTATCTATCCTTTGCCCATTTTTCTATGGGAATTTTGTTTTTTTACGTTTATTCTTTATGAATCCTGGATGCTAATCCTTTGTTTATATGTGCAATTATATGTTCTTATCCATATATTGTCTTCTCTCAAAGCTTGTTCATGAAATTAGGGACCAGTGCTTTAGTAAGTAACACAGGTGGTTCTGATGTGGAAACAGATTTCAACATTGCTGCTTAAAAATCTCAGAAATATTCTCTAAGTAGCAATGAAATGACAAAACTTACAGAATAAAAAATGGGACATGCATATTATGCTGCACTGCCAACTGCCCTTATCTCATAATTAGCATGAAATCACAAATGAGTAACAGATTAAGAAAAAAATCTCACTGTGTATTCATGTTACATTTCTTTAGTTTCTCCTCCAATTCATGCGTATCTCGGAGATCTGCTCCAATAATGGCATATCTTTTTGAATCCAGTGTGTGTCCATCTGCAAATGCGAGAAAAGACAAATTCAACAGAAATTAATCAAAAAGATAATTCAATGGATATGGCTTTGTTTTTGTAGAGACAAGGTCTCACTACGTTGCTTATGCTGGTTTCAAACTCCTGGCCTCAAGCAATCCTTCCACCTCAGCTTCCCAACGTGCTAGGATTATAGGCATGAGCCACCAAGCCTAGCCTGGGATATGGCTTTTCATGGTTTTATTGTTTTTCCCCATTATAAAAATACAGGCTCATTGTTTAAAAAAAAAAAAAATCAGATAAGAGGGTGAAATGTAACCAAAAATCATACCTTCCAAAGACAACTGTTGGTGTTTTGATGTATAACATTCCAGCCTTTTGTTATCTCTGTGCTCAAGTTCACATACACAACAAAAACACATTCTCTCCCTCTCTCTCATGGGTGCACATGCACACACAAACACACATCCAAAACAGACCAAAGATCCTCCTGCCTCAGCCTCCTGACTAACTGGGACTACAGGCACAGGCCAACATGACTGGCTACTTTTTGTTTTTTTGTTTTTGTTTTTTTAGAGATAAGATCTCACTATGTTGCCCAGGCTGGTCTCAAACTCCTGGCTTCAAAGGATCCTTCCACTTCAGCCTCCCAAAGTGCCAGGATTATAAGTGTGAGCCACTATACCTGACCCACGTGTGTGTCTATTCACATAACAGTCTCTGTGTGCCAGGCACTGTACTAGGGTCTAGGGACACGGCGGTGAACAAGACATATGGGGGTCCCTGCTCTCAGGAAGCTTATATGGTAGAAGAGGGAGAGTGACAGTGAATCATTAAATAACTGAATAATCAAGATTCTATCAGAGAGTATTTAGTACAATGAGAAAAACAGAGTGAACTGTTGGCCATTGCAGGAACAGGTGTTAGCCAAAATTTTAACTCCGCAAAAACAGATAGTTAACTTTTATGAAGAACATAATCAGCAATGTGAATTATTGAAAGAAGATTTCTGTAGGAATGTAGCATTTCCGTGTGGTATCACGTCAAATCAAAATGACTTGAATATTTCTTTTTTTTTTTTTTTTTTGAGACAGAGTCTCGCTTTGTTGCCCGGGCTAGAGTGAGTGCCGTGGCGTCAGTCTAGCTCACAGCAACCTCAAACTCCTGGACTTAAGCGATCCTACTGCCTCAGCCTCCCGCGTAGCTGGGACTACAGGCATGCGCCACCATGCCCGGCTAATTTTTTTTTTTTTTTGTATATTTATATTTTAGTTGTCCATATAATTTGTTTCTATTTTTAGTAGAGACGGGGTCTCGCTCTTGCTCAGGCTGGTCTCGAACTCCTGACCTTGAGCGATCCACCCGCCTCGGCCTCCCAGAATGCTAGGATTACAGGCGTGAGCCACCACGCCCGGCCGAATATTTCTTTGCAAGGTAAAATGAAGTCTATATATGATACAGGGCAAAAAATCCAAGCATTTTGAAAAAAGCTATCTTTTCAACACACTTCTTCATAAGGAAATTTTGAATGAACATTTTCACCAGTTAGCAAAGGTCGCTAACTGACTTTAAGAACCATGACCTCACACTCAAATTAGCATTTTGGCCTCACCTAGTTGATATCACCAAGGCACCTAAAGAACTATGGATGGAATTGACTGTGCTCTCAGTAGATGACACTTTAAACTCATTGTTTGATGCTAAGAAATATCCAGTTGAAGTATGAAAAAATGGAGAATACCCACACCTTCAGCAACATGCCCAAAAAATGCTTTCTTGCTTTTCAACCATTTACTGTTGCAAATCTACATCAAGACGCCCTTAAGGTCACAAATGACTGATACCTATATCTAGAGGATCAACTGAAACTGTGGACCTCCATGCATGCTGCACCCAAATATTCAAATACTGTCCAACAAAAAGCAGACACAACAAAGTCATTAAAAAGTTAACTTTAAAATTAACAAATAGGCCGGGTGCGGTGGCTCACACCTGTAATCCTAGCACTCTAGGAGGCTGAGGTGGGAGGATCGCTCGAGGTCAGGAGTTCGAGACCAGCCTGAGCAAGAGCGAGACCCCCGTCTCTACTAAAAATAGAAAGAAATGATCTAGACAGCTAAAAATATATATAGAAAAAAATTAGCCGGGCATAGTGGCACATGCCTATAGTCCCAGCTACTCAGGAGGCTGAGGCAGAAGGATTTCTTGAACCCAGGAGTCTGAGGTTGCTGTGAGCTAGGCTGACGCCACGGCACTCTAGCCTGGGCAACAGAGCAAAACTCTGTCTCAAAAAAAAAAAAAAAAAATTAACAAATAGTTTTCATTTTTTTGAAATTATTAAGTACATAGATTTTTACAAAATAATATACATTTTTAAGTATATCTAATTGAAGTTTCTTGAATGTAGCCTTATTTGATTACAGTTAAATTAATGCAGACTTCCAACATGAAAATGTTCCCCACCTCTGTCCAAGGCCTTCACATGCACTCACCACTCACTCACTGACCCACCCAGAGCAACTTCTAGTCTTGCAAGCTCCTTCATGTGAAGTACCCTACACAGGTGCACCATTTTTAATCTTCCAGACCATATTTTTACTGTACCTATGTTTAGATATATTTAGGAACACAGATAGTTACCACTGTGTTACAACTGCCTACAGTATTCAACAGAGTTTGCAGCCCAGGAGCAATAGGCTATACCATTTAGCCTAGGTGTGTAGTGGGTTCTCCCAGCTAGGTTTGTATAAATACATTCTGCAATGTTCACACAACCATGAAATCACCTCATAACATTTCCCTGTCATTAACAGATGCATGATTGTAGTCAAACAAATGACAATCCTTTAATAGATACTACTTAAAATTTGTATGAGTAAAACAAATGGTTGGAAAGATATTTTCTGTGGAAATTTTATTGGGACTGCAGCCAATAGGAGGATGAGTAATGCATTCATTTTACACAAAAGGAGAGTTATCTGGTCGCCAGATGTTTCCTGTGTCATCATGTTAACCATTTGTGAAGGCCATCATCACTGAGCACATTCTCTGACCTGAATTACTAATAACCCCCTGAACTTCTGTCAAACACAAACAGAAAACAATGGAAGACTGTGGTAGAGATTTACCCATAACTTCAAAGGCTTAGAAATAACACAATGTTAGAAACATTCATAATTAAAAGTTGAGCAGAAAAATTGGGGGAAAAAATTGACTGCGGGGGCCAAGTAGGTAACAGAATTGAGTGAAACAGGTCACGCATAGGAGAACAGGGAGCAGTGGAGACAGACCAGAGAATGCGTGACTCCTCTGAATGAGGGGCCACCAGTCATCGCTGGACAGGAATCAGGGTCTAATGTTGCCACATATTCTGATTTTTCCAAGGAAAGCTGGAAAATTGAGATTTTCATGAAAAATCTATTTCTGAAATGTTGGCAACTAATTCAAATTCTTTTAAAAAAAAATTCAAAAATCCAAGACATCATATAGAAAGTTGTTTTAAATACCCTGATAGATACAAGTGCAACCGTGATACTAATACAAGTGCAAATATATCAGCAGAAGTATATGTTGTACGATTGATCTCATGGAAATGGATAGCAGAATGATGGTTACTAGAAGCTGGGAATGGTGGCAGGGAAGGGGTAGAAAGTGGGGATGGCTAATGGGTACAAAAATATACTTAGATAGAATGAAAAATATTTAAGGCACAACAGAGTGACTATAGTCAATAATAAGTTATTATATACTTTAAAGTAACTAAAAGAGTGGAACTGGAATGTTCTCAACACAAAGAAATGATTAAATGCTTGAGATTAATGGATACCCTAATGACCCTGATTTGATTATACATTGTATGGCTATATCAAAACATCACACACACCCTACAAATATTATATAGCTATTACCTACCCATAATAATTACAAAAAAAATTTTAAAGATGTGTAGGTTGTATACTAGCACACATACACACACATCCCAACAAACAAAGAAATGAAGGAAAAATACTGATACAGTCCACATTATATGACTTAGGTTAAGGATACTTGCCCATCTGAAGTGTGTCCTCTGAATGTAATTCTATAATGGGGTTTGATAGGGGAGGCTTGTTTCTGTGGGAAGATGGGAAAGAGGAGAAAGATGAGTCAATTTACTCATGAGCTCATTTACTGCAAACTACAGACACTCACTACAGAAATGGCCAATACATATGGCTATTGTTCAAAGCAAGTGCCACTCTAAAAAGGGCTCAGTTTAATTGTATTTGACCCTGGGCATATACAGTAAAAATTCAGTGGATACGGGTCTAAGCCTTCCATACTCAGCATATGATGTCAAAATCACAAACTGACCATGAAGCACCTAGACTAAGAAATAGCTAAAGACAGGCTCACAAGAACGTTTCAATGATTTTTAGGCCATCTCTAGTTTCTTGCCTATTCTTAATCAAACATTTTGAGATAGCTATTATTTGTCATAGGCAATCAAAAGAGTTGACTCTTACACAAACCTAAAGTTCAGTAACACTTATAATTTTCCCAACCCAGAATATGCAAAAAAAATTAGCTATCACAGAGCCAAATTCAATATCGCAGAAACCATACACAAACACAAATCCATTTTTCATGCCAGGAAAGCATCTTTGCCTTTAACTTTAGAGCCTATTTAAACCAGCATAATAGTACTTTGCCATTCCCAGAGCATCAGAATAGCCATTTCTCATATGGAAAGCATATTACAAAATATGATTTTATATTAGGAAAGGGTGAAAATCTTATTTTCATAGGACAAGTTAGGAAAAATAAAGCTTAAAAAATACTTCCAATTTGTAAAGATTAGACATCTCTAAAGGACAGGTTGAAACTTATGTTTATTGAAATGTTTTTGCGTATACAAATTAGGATTTTATTTAAATGACTAAATAGTGGGAGGAAGAATATAGTTAAAACAATTAAGAAGCCTTGATCATCTTGGGCCTGACATCAAGGTTTAAATCTCAGCCCCATGCTTTCCTGGCTAGGTGACCTTGGGAAAATTAACTTTTTTGAGCCTCAGTTTCCTCAACTGCTAAAAAGGGATCACAACACTTAATTCATGAATCTGCTATGAGGATTGAATGAGAGAATCCTAGCGAAGCACTTAACATGGTAAGAGGCCAAGAAAAGCTCTCAACCTCAGCAAAGATTGCAAACATGTCATCTGCACTTTACAAACTCCTTGAATGGCCCCCATAATATCTCCTGTATAATAACTAACTTCAGTCTTCCATTCATTCATTCACAAACAAAAAACCTATCGACTGCCCATCTATTCTGGGATAGGTACCTTTCTATGTCATGGGGATAGAGTAGTCAACAAAAGATACTAAAAAATTCAGAAGGTTAAACTATGATAGGACTTTTTAAAAAATGTTCAGAGAAATTGTATTAATGTATATTTCGAAAATTCACAAAAGGTGTACTGCATTTTGAAGACTGCATGACACAATGAAATAAGGGTCCCAGGGCAGGAAAGAAAGTGGGATGGGGGTCAGAGGAAAGCAACACCCTCAAATGAGGCCTCTGGCATTCAAACCTGCCATCTACTCACAACTGGGTATGATTCTACTTGGCTCCTTTTTTTCCAGCCAAAGCTACACTTACTTGATGTTGTGCAGCTTTCTTGAGACTATCATCGGAAAGTCCACTTCAAAATATTTAGTTGGGAGAAGATCTTCATCCTAGGGAAAAGCACACAACAGTCTTCATAATTATTTCTTCACTCATAGATTTACTGATCATCTTCCATGTGCCAAGCACTAGGCACCTAAGAGCAATGGGGCATTTGAGGATTTCAGATCACGGGAATGAAACAATCAGAAAGGTATTTCTCGAATTACTTTGGTATCAGCATGAAGAATAGATTTAAGGGAAGCAAGAATAGATGAAGGAAAAAGTTAGGAGGCCACGGTGGTCGCCCAGGTAAGGAGGACGGTCCAGGTAACAGGCTGAACTAGTGAGTGACAGCAAGAATGGGGGTGGGGAGAAGGAGCTGCCATATACTCTGGAGGCAGGAGACATGCAGTATTTTTCAAAAAGCAGCTTGTGATCCATAACAGAGGGTCAGAAAGTCAATGTAATGGGCTTTTTTGACACAGGGTCTCACTCTGCCACAATCACAGCACACTGAAACCTCAAATTTCTGGGCTCGGCTGGGCTCACATCTGTAATACTAACCACTCTGGGAGGCTGGGGCAGGAGGATCACTTGAGCTCAGGAGTTCGAGACCAGCCTGAGCAAGAGGGAGACCCTGTCTCTATTAAAAATAGTAAAAATTGGCTGGGTGTGGTGGTGTACGCCTGTAGTCCCAGCTATCAGAAGATTGAGGCAAGAGGAACGCTTGAGCCCAGGAGTTTGAGGTTGCTGTGAGCTAGGCTGGCGCCACAAGCACTCTAGCCCGGGAGACAGAGTGTCAAGTGATTCTCCTGGCACAGTATCCTGGGTAACTAGGACTACAAGCACTCATGTGGTGGGTTTTGACCAGCATTGTTTGGGATGAAATAGGATAAAATAAAATAGCTAATGTCAGAAAGCATCACACGTACGAAGGGTAAATATTACTTTGTGATGTATTTTCTTTTCTGTTCTCAAAGTGGTAAAAGGTGGTAAGGAACAGGCACTCTAGACCCAGGGGGGCAGGGTTCAAATCCCAGCACCACCATTTATTTGCTGTGAGGTCTTGGGAAAGTAATTCAACTTGCTGGGCCATGGTTTCCTCATCTGAAAAGTAGAAAAAATGCTGACACCTCATGGGATTGTGAGAACTAACAAGGTAATACACAAGAGGCACTCAGAAGAAGGTCGACCTCAGTGAACATCATGTGTGTCTTTGTTATTTACAGACTCAAGTGCATAGATGTGGGTCCTGGCTGAGCACGAAACATTGATTTCTTCTGATGGGCTGGAATCAAAGAAGTGTGAAAGACACACACACATAGCCCTGGTTCCTCCAGCTTAGTTGGTGGCTATACCCAACCTCCATACAGTCAGTCATTAGTCATCCTAGTTCTCTCTCCATCCTCTCCCCACCATCCAATCAACCAGCTACTCAGCCCTGCTAACTGTTCTTGGATCCATCCAATCCTCCTGAGCTCCATCGTCTCCTGCACAGACTGTCACAACGCCCCCTTCTGGTCTCCCAGCTCCACACTACTGCACACTGTCCTACACACTGCATGTGCCCTTCAGCAGCTCTTCACACCTCAGTAAGAAACAAGGCGCTCCACAACCTGGCCCTCTTGCCTAGCCTCTCCCCTAATGCTCTAGTAACACTTAAATCTCAGAAATACACAATCACTTACTTAAAAACAGAAGCCTGCTGACACCCAGAACCTGGCAAGGGCTTCATGGCTGTAGTACGGGATGAAGGGAAAGGAGAGTTAAGGAGGACATGTTGTATCTATCTTGAGCACTTGGGCAGGTAACAAGAACCATTCATGGAGACAGAAACAAGAGATGGAGAACAGGTGTAGAGGGCAAGTGAAGCCTTGGGGCAAGGGGTAGCAGACCCCTGCAGACAGGACGATGGGGGCAGAAGTCACAAGGAGCCACATCCCAGCAGGAAAGTGACCTTTCAGAGAAAACATCAGTGTGTGAGATACAGCTACACCCACCCAATGGAGACTGGTCCTCTGTTGAAATCCCAGGGGATCTAGCCTGGGGTTTATCTTTTTCAAACCAGAAAAGACAGGCTCATGTCACATCCAAGGAGACCTGGGCTCATGAATCTCACTACTGACCACCTTTTTCTTGGATGGAGTACATAAGCTTCAGTGTACTGTGCTCAAAAATAAAAACCTTATATTTATTATTCCACCTATTAGGGGACAAACGAATCATGGGACCAAGTCAAAACGGTCTCAGGCCAGCGGAGGGATTTCTCCAGCAGCCTCTGTTAATAGTAACATGGCACATTCTCTTACACTGGATTCTGCTCCAGTTCCTTACACCACACCAAGGGACATGACATTACAAAGACTCTACAGAAAAGAAAAGGTTGCCAGAAAGACCCCCTTGAACAACCACAGGGGCTGTGTGCAGGGGAAAGAGGAAGGAATTTGGAGTTTGATGAGCTGATTCCACTGCTCATTCCCCATTCCAATGCCACTAGCTGTGGGATCCTAAAAGACACACCCCCTGGCAGTACCATTTCCCCCAACTGTGTAAAATCCCAAGACAGCTCTCATGTTAATTCATAAGGTCATGTATGTAAAAGCACTTCATAAGTGTCACTGATTGTATCTTGAAAGAAGAATGCAGAAGGAAACTTATGTAAAGACTATGTCAAAGCCACTAAGTTCTTACTTAGTAAGAGAAAGGTTGGCAGCTCTGTGACCAAAGACCTTCTTATCTGGTGAGCTGATTAGAAACAAAATAAATAAGCAGGCCTTGGTTTACCTCAGCAGGAAATCTGGGGAAAAGCACGTACCCATTACTGTCAGATAACTGACCTGACAGAAGAACCAAGAAAAATCTGTACAAACCTACAAATAAGAAAATGTAATCAGTGAGGACTTTGTAGGGAAAAGGTTTGCAGCAAATAAATACCAAGCCCAGGAGTCAAAGACCAGCATAATCAGTTCTGATTCTGCCACTACCTAGACCCAAGTTTCCTTGCCTGTGAGAGCTGTAATTATATCTGCACTCATGCCCCAAGAGAGCAGTTAACGGATCAGAGAACTACAGAAGAACCTTGCATCATATCATCACCCAGCCTTGCCAACCTCTGACTTTTACCCAAGATGCCATTTGCCAACAAAATCTTAGTTATCATCAAAATCACAAACGTGTGGGGGCTCCCTGTCCCAGCAATTCTACTGGTGGAATTTTTCATCCTGACATATTTCCACACATACAGAGGGAAATATACACAAAAATTTTTATTTTAACTGTTTGTAACAATTAGAAACAACCTAAAATATCCATCCCTAGAGCCCTAGTGAGATCAAATATGGGACTGATGATGGTCATGGGGGCATCTAGGCAGATGGGGGCAGGACTGGGAGACAGACTGTCACTGCATACCTTTCAATATGTATCTTTAACATTTTGAACCAAATGAGTATCTTCAAAAAATTAAATCTAAACAATTAGGGAGGGAGGAGGAAATTTTAACTTACCTTTAATCTCCAAAAGGTGGTATCCATCCCAGCCCCAAGGTTGAGAATTTGACAATGACATTCTGTTTTCCGTAGAAACGCCTTCATAAGCTGGTTGACACCATAGACTCGAGCAAAATATCCTGAGAGGGACAGAGAAACAAGGTATCACCCAGTGAGGACAGAAATTATCCCTGTAAAGCCCACACCACCAGAAAAGCAAAACTGAAAACACCTGCCTTTCTTCAGTGTCCAAGGTTTATCTGTAGACTTTATGGGACAAATAGCAACTTTTAAATTCTTTGATTTTTTTTTTTTTAAAGACATAGGAACCAAAGTACATATAATCTGCTCAATGCAGGAATTAACTACCTTAAAAAATGTCCTATAGTTTTACATATGAAAAAGGCAAATGTTTTACATCAAAATACCTGATCCAAATGTCTCTCTTGGAAATGTGCTTTTCATGGCTATAGTGAAAGCTACTCAGGACTCTGGTAAAACTCAAAATTGTGAGGTCATATGGAAAACAGTATTTTAGGCCAGGAAAATGGGAGATGAATGTTAAAGCAAAGGAAGCCATATTTCTTATCCTATTCGTATCATCTCCACACTGAAAGGGTCAGCATCTCTGTGTAAAACGGCAGGGGTGTGGGGTTTGGGAGGCAATGGTAAGCAAATGGTGCCTAACAAAATGACTTGACTGGTTAAGCTTTGGGGTGGAGGGCTGGGGAAAAGGAGATAGGAGATAAGAAATGAAGAAAGGAAGACAAAGTCTGTCTGCATCCTTAAGCTCTCCTGCTCAAAGTTTGTTCATGACTGTTAACACAACCTGACTAGTTTAAGAGAAAAATCTGAGAGTAGCATTTAGAAACTTTTGCTGCAGTCTGACAGAGGAAGTATATGTCTGCTCAATCTACTAATAAATAATTTGGAATTGTATTTTGTATCTCTTTTTCATTGTTTTCTACTAAATCATTTCTATTGTATTTTACAGAGATATCTGTGATGGATTGGATATTAGTAGGAAAACATCCTCACCACACACAATAGGAGGTGTTTGGGAGGCACTCTCCTATTGCCCTGCAATCCAGAAGTTCAAATCCAGAGAGAGGGAGGCAGGTAGGCTGACATGCTGCCAGCAGGGGCAGAGGATGGGTGCCCATCCTGGCCTCTGGAGCATGTTAGGAAATCTGCCCCCTGAGCACGGGAGGGATTGCAAAGCAAAGCACCACACATCCTTGTTCTCGGGAACCACCACTTTAAAATTTGTGTTTCTTATAGAACCCATGTACAGGATCCATCTTTAGGGCCAAGGGTCCCAGTACACACAGGAATTATTACCATTTGATCAATTTCTCCATCTGGCTGAGAAGTCATGCTCCTGTCTCAAATCCTTTGACTTCCTTGATGGAAATTACTTGCAGAGCCTAAGAAATGTTACCAACACTATCATACTGCAACAAAAACTAATTAATTCCCCATCTCCTCCCTCCCTCTCAGGTTCTACACTGCTAAGGCAGAGAGGAGCTGAATTTCTCCCTTTCCTGGATTCTCTAAACTTGCCTGGCCAGGCGCGGTGGCTCACACCTGTAATCCTAGCACTCTGGGAGGCCGAGAGAAATTAGCTGGACAACTGAAAATATATAGAAAAAAATAGCTGGGCATGGTGGCACAAGCCGGTAGTCCCAGCTACTTGGGAGGCTGACGCCATGGCACTCTAGCCCGGGCAAGAGTGAGACTCAGTCTCAAAAAAAAAAAAAAAAACCCAAAACAAAACAACAACAACAACAACAAAAAAAAAAAAAAAACTTGCCTGCAAAAGAGGAACCAGGAATTTAACTTCAGGCTGCTTCCATTCAAGTGGTCCAGACAGCGCATACACATCCAGAGACTTAGTTCTTGGGAGCTTATATGGAGCAGACATTGGAAACTGCGCTCTATAGCCATATTCCAGAGATATTCCTGAACAAGCTGCCTGGCGGTGCAAGCTTCAAAAGCCATACTTAAATGACTGACCCCATTCATACTGTGACCCAGGAAAGGAAAATAAATTCTTCAGAATCTTGAGAGCCAAATCATCTGAACCTAGGCCTACTACTGTCAGCATCTCTGAGACCTCCTCTTCATCTGAGAATTACTAGGTCTGACAATTTCTCTCCAGCCTACAATGAAGGATATCAACAAAGCTGTGGAAAACTCACATCCTCTAGGCTTACAACCCTCAGGCTAAATAGCTGGGTGGGAACCTTACAATTTCTACCCTTAGGGAAATTACAGAAAGACAGACAAGAGGGGTGAAAACTCAGGTGTGCTCAGCCTGAAATATACAAATGCCTTTAGAAAATCTCCTTACAGAAGAACCCAATTAAATCCACAAAATTAGTCACACATCTAGATGAGCTGTAGGCAAAATGGAGCCTTTTCTTCCTCTACCAAAATGGAGTGAATCTGATATAGTACTGAAAGGACTCCTGTCCTCACACCAGTTTTATAAAACGGTTTCACCATATTTATTTTAATCAGTATAAGAGCAGGAATGTGGGGGGAAAAGATTTATATTTTTTTAAAATTAAAAGAAAAGTAATTCCTGCCAGGTGCAGTGGCTCACGCCTGTAATCCTAGCACTCTGGGAGGCCCAGGCGGGAGGATCCCTTGAGGTCAGGAGTTCAAGACCAGCCTAAGCAAGAGCAAGACCCCCGTCTCTACTAAAAATAGAAAAAAATTAGCAGAGCAACTAAAAATAGAAAAAAAAAAAAAATTAGCTAGGCATGGTGGGGCATGCCTATAGTCCCAGCTACTTGGGAGACTGAGGCAGGAGGATTGCTTGAGCTCAGGAGTCTAAGGTTGCTGTAAGCTAGGCTGATGCCACGGCACTCTAGCCCAGGCAATAGAATGAGACTCTGTCTCAAAAAAAAAAACTCATAACTGACATGGACAGTTCACGAAGATACATAAATAAATTTTAAACACATGACAATGATGATCAACCTCACCTATGAGCGGAATATAAAATAAAATTATAATAAGATGCCATTTTTCATTTATCAGATCAACAAAGAGCAAAGTTTCATGATACATCTTGTTGGTGAGGATATCAGGAAGTAAGCACTGTCATGTACTGTTGGAAAGGGTACATGCTAGAACTCCCTGTAAGAATCAATCTCTACAACCTCAGCCTTTTGGCTGAGATGTTGGGGAGGGAGATGGTCACTTGCCTCTGTTGATTTCCGGGGCCTTCCTCTCTTTAGTCAGTCTCACAAAGTGCTGGATGTAAGGGTCATGCCAGTAGCCGATGCTTACTGCAAACCTGCAAGGGATGGAAAAGGAGGCAGGTGAGGAGAGATTAGCAAGTTCAGACCAAGGTTCCAAGGCCAGTTTCCCAGAAACCAGGCCAAGGATCCAGAGGAATATCATCCACCTCAAAGGCCAACAAATGCACATATAGTGCTTCATTACAAATGTACAGATTCATCCATCCATTCATCATATCACATTTCCCACAGAGGTCATTTCTAATCTCTCTTTCCTCACTTGCTAATGAAGGAGCTCAGGAAATTTGACCCCAAAATATGATTCTGTGGTATGAAGAATATTTTAAATTAAAGGCCATTCAAGACCAAAAAACATTGGAAGGGGCTTTCTCTCTCTCTGCATAAACGGGACCAACAGATAAAAAGATCAAAGGAGCAATTGACTTCCCTTCCTCTCCATGTTATCTCAATATATTGCAGGAAAGAGGATCAAGAATGCAACCAGACCTGGCCCAAATCATTTAAATATAATACCTGTCTCTCAGGTTAATTTAATTTGCTCAGGTTAATTTATTGCAATTTCCAAAGTGAATCATTTACAAATCAATCTGTGTTCCCCATCCATTTATCCTCCCTAGCACCATGTGTTTCCCCTAAACAGAATTACTTGTACTCCTCATCTCCCGCTCCCCTCCAAAAGAACAGGTATAAAAATATCTGAACTTCACTGGGATACTGAGTAATCACTCTATGACTCTCCCCATGTGCATGGTAAATAAACCTTTCTTTTATTAATCTGCCTTAATTGTGAGAGTTGATCTTTCAGCCAGCTTTCGAGGGTAAAGAAGTTGCAGCTCACCCTTACACTAGCTCCTTTTTCCCAGGACCCTAAATAACAAACATCATCACCTCATACTTCATATAGAAGACTTGCACCCATGTATTCACTCAGCAAACTCATTGGCCAGAGCCAGTCATATAACAACTAAACAAAAGGTTCAGCCCAGAGGAATGGAGACTCAGAAGAAATATCTGGCAAATATCACTAACTCTAAGTATTTCTCTGGACTCTATATTAGATGTCAGTCATTTCACCCTAAGGGAGGTCATAGTGGGGAAACCAGGAAAAAATGAACAAAGCAAGTACAACTTGGAAAGTGCTATGGTAGCCTAAATTTTCTCTACCCCAGCCTTCAGTAAGGAGTTAAAGCTTAGTGTTTCAAGCCTGGGAGCTGAAGCCCTGATTATCACTGGAAGCCTTCTTGTAGCCATCAGTAGAAACAGCTTTAGGACAACTCAGGAGTCATGAAAAGAACCTGGATCCCTAAGGCCACAGTCGGCTGCTGGGGGCCTGCAGACTGCTCTACAACTCAATGTATATTTTGTAAGATAAGAAGTGTCTTCTCCCTTTAAGCCAACTTCAGCCGGACTTCTGTTATTTGCAGCCTAATGCATCGTAACTGATACCCTGAGTAATAACCACATTTCCATTTGCTTGATAAGTGAGCTGAAATTTAAGGGGTCTGTGTGTTGTGTTTCGAAGGTAGATTCTGAGCTCCTGGAAGCAGATAATACGGCTTTTCCTTATATCAACCAACAAGGCTTACATCTGCCTTGACTCAATAGGTAAATTATGTACAAACATGTCTCCCACAGTCTCTCTCATCCACAGACACCTGTAAGGAAACACATACATTCAGTTACTCTATGCAGCAACTCAACACGGGCAAAGTATTCACCAACAAACAGGATTTGCCATACATGCCCAGTCTGTCCAAGGAAAACAACATAGACACAGCACTTCATAAGAGTAAACTAGTTCAGTTATTTGAAATACTGTTTTTCAAATACTGAGCTATGATTCAATATGATGAAATCAGTTTGAAAAGGTGCTTTTAAAAAGTAGAATAGAATAGAATAGAAAGTAGCATGCATTACACATAATAAGTGTTAAAATTTTCATGAAACTTTAGTTTCAAGTGTGCATCAAGGATGTAAGTGGAATGAAAAATGTATTTTCTCACTGTGGATGGCAGTTTTATAAACACTGATTTCAAAGGAATCATCTAGTGCCATCTAGTGGTAAAAGCCAGGGCTGCAGTTGCAACAAGAATGGTAGACCAGTAACCGCACAAATGAGAAGACTCATCCCACAGTTTTGAGGGTTGGAAAGGGCCTTAGAAATCATCTAGCCAACCCCAGCATCTACTGCAAGAATCGTTTCAATGATATCAAGTCACTGCCTGACTACTCCTCCAAGGAAGGCACTCACTCCACTGCTGAGCAACTTTGTTGAACGCCGATCAAGTTGCCTCCTTTTGGAAGCCGTAACTTGTAGGACTTATTGCTGCTCTCTTGGACAACAAAGAACAGTTTCTATTCCTCTCAGCTCTGGATTATTCAACACTATTCAATATGACTGATTTAGTCAAGCAAACTTTGAGTGTCTGCTAAGTGCTAGGCATGGAGATAGAGTGGTGAACAAGAAGAGAAAGAAGACAAAGATAAAAGACGATGAGGAATGAAGAGTATGTCTAATACAGAGGATGAAGGTGAAAAGGGGAAGGCATCTCTGCAGAGGGGATGGTCGCGCTGGGCCCTGGAGAATGGGAGAAAGTCAGCTGTCCAAAAGGCATTCCAGTCAGGCAGAGCAGCAGAGAAACGCCTGGATGGGCACAGACTTGAGCCCTCCAGTAGCACAAAGGAGGCCTGAGGGCTGGAGATCAGAGAGAACCAGGAAAACCTGGAGAGGAGGGTGGAGGGAAAAGCAGGCTCAGGTACCCTGGGACTGGCCTCAAGAGCACACCGTCCATGGTCAGTCACGTACAGGAGGACAAAGAGGTGGTGAGATGCCTGGGACATGATATAAATATATCCAATCACTAATTCCCATCAATTCCCACTTCCTAATGCTTCTAACATTTGTCTTTTTCCATTCCTCAAAGCCAGATCACTGCAAGAGGTTCCATGCCCCGAGGAGAAAGGATCTCACTGTTTCGCCTATCAGAGTGGCCAAGATTTGGGAGAGTAAGAAGAGGGCACTGGCACTATTGAGGGGAGTTCTGAAGGGAGATGAGCATCTAGTTTCAGGATTTACCATCAGTTAGAGATTAATCCAACAAAGTACAGCATATCCACACAATGAAATACTAACCAGTCATTTAAAACATAAACTAGATGGCAAAAACATATGTATCCATAAACACCTGTGTCTATATTATGCAGAGATTTATCAAGGATTGATACCAAAATATTAACAATTATCCCAGACTCAGGTGTTTATTTTTTATTCATCTATATTTTCTAAATTTTCTACACTAACCATATGACATTATTTCATCAACTCTAAGATGGCATCAATTACAAGATGAACCACCAAATAACAAAAAACTCTGCAAATTAAATTGACTTACTCTTATCCCCTACAATTTTGTCTCTATTAAAAAAGTTCTTCTGGACTTATTTAAACAGATTATCGTATCTGTCTCTTGCACACACATAAAGAAGAAAAGACATAGCAAGATCTCATTCTCTACACAAAAATAAAGAAAATTAGCCAGGTGCGATGGTGCACACCCGTAGTCCTAGCTAATTGGGAGGTGGAGTTGGGGGATGGCTTGAGTCTGGTAGTTTGAGGCCAGAGTGAGCTAGGATTGCACCACTGCACTCCAGCCTAGGCAATAGAGTGAAACCTTGTCTCTTAAAAAAAAATATTTTTTTTTAAAAAAAACGAAAAGGTTACCAGAATAAGCTGGTTAAGTCTTCACTTTCACGATGTGAGTTTCCACACAATATCGACTGTTGTACAATCAAGGGTGTTGGTGATATGGCATTTCTCAAGAGAGCTCCACTATCCTGAGATTTTCTTCCAAGTCATTGACCCTCATGCCGTAAGTTTTGATAGTGGTTTTTTCTTGGTATCATCAGAAGGCATCAATGGACAGTTTTCAAACAGCAAGCTGGATTTGTGCTCCTTCAAATGGTATCTGAACTGAAGCATCCAGTTCAGTGGTCACAGCTGCCCAGACTCGCCACCCAAAATACAACCCAAGTCGGTGGGCCCAGGTGATGACAACTCTAACACAACTGAGGACGACTGTAGGACACATAAAGAACAAATCACATCTGATTTCAAAGAAGCTAAATGAAAAAGAATGTGTCACAGAATCAAATATAGTACTGCTTCACAACAAAAAACTCCAGTAAGTTTGACTATCATAAACAAACATAAAAGGCAAGTATTACTCCAGGATAAATATCTGTAATATGTCACAAAGTACTAATATCCTTACAATATAAAGAAACTCATAAATTAATAACCCTAAACTCACAAAAGAAAAAAAATGGACAAAACACAAACTTTGGGGCATTTCACAAAAGAAAAAAAATTGATGAATGAACACACAAGAAGTTCAGCCTTATCAATAATCTAAAAAAATGTAAACTGAAAGCAAAAATAGTGCAGTATTTCTCCAAGTTGGCAACAAAATTGTTGTTGAACTGAAGTTGGCTTTGGAGGGGGATGAGAAAGGGGGCACTGGAGCTGCAGGGACCACAAATTAGCAGAATCCTCCTGCAAGGCACCATGGCACAGGTATAAAAAGCCCGAAACACATGCACACACAATGACTGAACAATCCCACCACTAAGACTATCCTAAGGAAATCATCAAGAATGGACACAAACATTCCTGTACAAGAACACTGAACATGGATTTACAGTATCAGGTGAACAAAGCACGCTACAAAATTGTATGTACAGGATGTTCCCAATTTTGTTAGAAGATACATATACACATACATGACTGCCCAGAGTAGACACCAAAACTTTAATCACAGTGATCTCTACACCATCCATTGACACTGAGCATCAAATTCTACCTGTCAATGTCCACTACAGTCCTCTGCTAACAAAATCCAGAGAACATCCTTTCTATTTGTGTATCCTGATTTCATATGAAAAGGCCAGATGCAAAGAATCAAACATCTCAGATTTGGAAAGACCTCAAAGATTTTTCTGTCTTTTTTCAACCCACGCTGCTTTCAATGTCCATGGCATTCACATACCACCTGTTCCATTTAGTTATGTCTTTAGTCACTCCCTTTTTTAATACTCAGGCCTGATGTGCTACTTAATATTTTCTTCTAACGCAACACAGTAATAAATAGCTAACTATTAAAATGTAAAATGTCTGTGTACCACCCAATGTCATCTCATATTTCTCCCATGGGAAACACTGATCAGATCCAACCATCTATTCATTCCAGAAACATTACTGATTGTGCCCTGTCACAAGGAAGGTGTGAAATCCACCTCCAACAGACCTTTCATCACCTGAGGCTTCAGGGAATGGGAAGGGGCCTCCCTGCTCTGCCAGCCTGTGAGAATCAAGACTGGCGCCTCAAACTACTTTAATCCACATTCATGGATGGACTGTGGGGGAGACTTGGAGGGGGCAGCTGACTATGTGCCAGGCATTATTCCAAATGCCTGATGAATACAAGCACATATAACCAACAAGAAGGCAGTATTCTACAGAGGTCAAGGTAGTCACCTCAGCTGTGGAACTTAATTCTATTCATGCAGAAAACTTAAGGTTATTGCTTTTCAAACCTACTTACCCACCTGGATTTTTTCCCCCCCGGAGACAGAGTGTCTCTCTTGCCCAGGCTAGAGTGCCATGGCATCAGCCTAGCTCATAGCAACCTCAAATGCCTGGGCTCAAGCAATCCTTCTGCCTCAACCTGAGTAGCTGAGACTATAGGCGCATGCCACCACACCCAGCTAATTTCTCTATTTTTTTGTAGAGACAGGGTCTCATTCTTGCTCAGGCTGGTCTTGAACTCCTCAGCTCAAGCAATTCTCCTGCCTCCTAGAGTGCTAGGATTATAGGCATAAGCTACCACACCTGGCCCTCACCTGATTTAGATCTCTCACTCACACCTGTTTTTTCCCCCACCTAACGCTTTCATTACTTAAATGGTATGCATAGGTGTACATATGTGTGTATGCATGTATATCTGTGTACATATGTATATACTGTCATGCATCACTCAGTGACAGGGATACATTCTGAGAAATGCATCGTTAGGTAACTTCACCATCGTGCGATCAACGACTATATTTACAGAAACCCAGATGGTAGAGCCTACTACACACCTAGGCTTTATGCAGTAGACTATTGTTCTTAGGCTACAAACCTCTACAGCACGTTACTGTACTGAACACTGTAGGCAACTGCAACACAATGACTCCAAAAACCTTGGAGTCACCTTGGTGCCCTAGTCTCACCTCACATCTACTGTCAGAACATTCTAGCAGTTCTACCTTCACAATGCACGCAGAATGTTGGCTTCTCAGCACCTCCACCAGCACCTTATCCAAGTACCACCCTTTCTCACGTGGGACACTCCCACAGCTGACTAACTGACCTCCCTGCCTCTGTCCTTGCCCCCTCCAGTCTATTCCCAGCAGAGAAGCTGAACTGACCCTGGTCAAACCCAAGGCAGGTCACCTCACTCTTTAGTTCAAAATCCTCCAATGGTGCCCATTTCGCTTAGAGTAAAAGCCAGGCCTTCACAAGAACCTACCAGGCATGGCCTGCAACATCTGCCCCCACTAACTCCCAGAGTCCACCTACTGCTCTTCCCCCTCAGTCACCCTGACTTTGTTGCTCCTGGAATAGGTCAGGCCAGCTCCTGCCTCAGGGCCTTTCTCCTGTGCTCTCTCTGCCTGGAAGACTGTTTTCCCCCGATACCCACATGACTCCGCTCACTCCCTTGCCCCTGCAAGTCTTTCCTCTACACCAGCCTCCTCAGTGAGGCCTTTCCTGGCCACTCCATCTCAAATGACAAATCCTCCCAGCACATCTACTGCATCTACCACCATCAGACATGCCAGGTATTTTGCTTATCTGTTTCCTGGCTGTTTCCTTCACTGGAATCCAGCTGCATAAGAGCTCCAACTTGTCTATCTTGTTCATTTCTGTGTCCACAGTTTCTAGAATGGTGCCACCATAAATTGAGCAGGCATTCAATAAGGAATAAGTGGATGCATTAACCTAAGAGATGATGGGGAACTAATTAGGCAAGGGAGGGGGGAGGAAGCATTCCAGGCAGTGGGAACAGTATGCCCAAAGGCCCCTAGGAAGGAAAGACAAGGGACATTCAAAGGAACTGAAAGGATGGCTCAGGGGAGGGAAGGGTAGTATGAAGTGAGCTGGGAAAATGGGACAGGGCAGGCAGGGTGGCACTGGAAACCACAGAAGGAAACTTGGTCTTTTCTAACACCAGCAGGAAGCCATTAAGCTAGGGAATGACATGATCAAATGGGCCTTTTACACACCTCTGGCTTCAGTGTGAGATAAGGATGCATGGGAGGTAAGTATGACTGGCAGAGCCCAGTCGGCAGACTAGTGTGGTAGCTCAGATCACCTTGGCTTGGACTGAGACACCAGAAGCAGAAGTGGAGGAAAGGAAGTAGATTCCAGAAATACTTAGCAGATAAAATCAACAGGTCTAGCTGATTGATCACATAAGGAGGAAAGTAAAAGGGCAGTTCCAAGGTGATGCCTACCTTGTTACACCTGTGACCCCAATGAACAATGGCATCATTCACTGAGGGGGCTGTGGAGAGGACCATGGGAAGGTGATCTCGAGTCCAGTTGTAGAAATAGTGAATTTGAGATAGTTCTGAGACATCCAAGGTGATCTCGAGTCCAGTTGTAGAAATAGTGAATTTGAGATAGTTCTGAGACATCCAAGTGTAGATTCCCAGTTAGCAGTCAGATATTAGGCCAGAGTGACCAGATCATGAAAAGATACAGCATTTCATGCAATCAAGTGCAGATGTTTTACCTGCTAGCTGCTGCGGAACTGAAAGGTTTTAAGTGGCAGGTTAAGATTTGCAATTATGAACAATCACCCCAGCCAGCAGTTAGAAAAACCAGGAAGTGTTGCATTAGATCTAGTGAGTGGCTAGTGTCTGAGGAAAATCTGTGGCCGTAGGAAAGAAGAGACTTCTCCTGCACAGCTGCTTTGGATTTTTCTAAAATATGAACCCAGATCATGCCAGCTCCCCCACTTAAAAATCCCTCAGGATAAAACCCACATTCCTCAGGACCGTCCACAATTTGTTCTCTCACCACCTCTCTGAATTCCCTCTTGCCACCCAATCCCCACCTGTTGTCAAGTTCCCCTAACACACCATCCTGCTTCAGTCTCCATGCCTCTGCTCATGCACAGAAAAGCAGCCCTGACTTCTATGAGCTGGCTCTGTACCAGGAGCCAGGCCTTAATATTGATGGAAGTTGGCTGGTGCACCCACAAAGCCCATGCTGTTCTCCTGTTGGACATAAACAATCTCACAGAACACCAAGGGCCCTCTGCAACAGCGATGAAGTGAGATGAAACAAGTCCACTTCATAATTTTGTCTAAGCACAGACAAAAGGCCACCGTGCCACTCACAAAATATCAAATATCTGAGTGACTGTGGCTTCTTTACACATTACAATTTCAGCCCTACTCTAGCCAAACCTCTTCTAGAACAGATTGAATGTGCTACGTGATGACAGAATTGTCCCCACCTCCCATCAGCACTCAGTTCAGAGCAAGTCCCTGCTCCAATGAACCTTCCTCCTCATCCCCCAGCCAAAGCCCAAATCCTAAAAGGTCTAACACCCTTTCACTGATCTATGCCCCATAGTTCCTCCCGGTGCAAGTTTTCCCTCATTGCCACAAGTAAAACACTCAACTTCTTTAACTACAGGTGTGTTTCTGGTGGTCTTTACTGGAGGACATTGACAACTGTAATGGAAGGAGAGGATAGTTAAGATTCTTGGAGGGAAGTTAATGGAGTTTCACCTGAAGGCTTCCACTTTCTGTGTTAAGCAATGGCTGACATTAGCTTTACAATGAAGAAGGCATGGGGTAAATCAGAAGTTAAGGGAAAGTGGAAAATGGCTGAACTAAGTGTTCTGGAGAATGGGACAGTGAGTTGACCAGAGAAACATATTAGAATTGTAAGGCTCTATTAAGGGCACAGGTGAAGCTGGGTGACATGAATTTATAATAGTACCAAGCTGCCCTGTTGTGTGATTTCGATCACCAGTGTTCAAAATGAAAATGGTAATTTGATTCAATCAGGGTTTTGGGTCTAGTAGGCCCAAAGGGCAAGGGAGAAAGATACTGTCAAGAGAATTACTGAGTGATGGACTATGAACTCTAAGATCAACTGACAGGGAACAGCAGAGAGGGAGGATACAGAAAGCTATGGAGAGCCTCAGGAAAAATAATGAGCACAGCAAAAATAACTAAGCAAGCAACCTAGACAAAACCCGGCTGGAAAATGTTGCACTGGTCATCTGTGAGGTAGTGCAGCATCAGGATGAAAATCCAGGGTATCATGGTGGGAACAGGTGACAGAATCTGATGAGAAGAGGTAATCACTGCAAACAAAGCATTCAAAAAAGTGAGTGCCTGTGTGTAAGCTGCAGCCTCCACATGGACACTGCGGTCATCTAGGATATCAAGAACTGTGGTAGATACAAAACCTTTTAGCCAGGCACCCAAGTATTCAGTGAATTACGTGAATAACTAGGAGAAAGTAGACAAGAGCAACGCAGAGTGGTCCAGCTGGGCACGATGGATCTCAAAGAAACAGGCTAGAGAACAAACAGCTGAGAGGACAGAAATCTCAAACTCCCTGATCCTGAGATGTGCAGGCTATAACAGAACAGAAGCACTACTTGAAGGCTTCAAGAAAAGGATAGTCCTAGGGAAGCATCAGGGTTAAGGCAAAGGGAGAGAGGGAATGGCCAAGGAGAAGGCTGAGAAAATAGAAGCACGTATGGATTAAGGAATAATGGTTTCAGAGGACAAGGGGTTTGCTGTGAGGGCTGCATCACAGGTTAACAGAAGCAGGGAAAATTGATTTAGGGGCATAGCATGATTGCCATAATAAGGAGGGGGCGGGGGGAGCCTTGACAAGTAATAAGCAAGCACAAACCTAATATATCCCATCAGAAAAGTTCTGATAGTACATGTCCATGTTGGTGATGATCATGATGATGGTTTGAGGGCAATGGGGGTAGTGAAGATGACACTAACCACCAATATTGAGCACCTACTGTATGCCAAGCATTTCTGGAACCACTCTCCACATATAATCTTCACAACAACCCTCTGAGACAGATAACATTCCCATTATTCTTAGAAAGGCTCTGAACTAAAGGAGAAAGCAAATTCAAACAAAAGTAACAGAATAGTAGGTGCCCTGGGAGGCTGATTTTTTAAATGTTATTTTAGGGATTTCATAGCTGTTACTCAGGGCAGCAGGGAACAGCCTGACCCATAGCTACTACATATTCAGCAACTTCAACCAGATACAACTCAGAATGGAAGGAAATCAAAACTAGCAATAATACTTTACTGAGGGCTTCACTTTGTGCCAAACATTGAGTTGATTATCTCACTTGATCCTCATATTCAAAAGGTAGGTTACCCTTATTATCCCCATTTTTAAAATGGAGACTGAGGCAGAAAGAGGAGAGTAATTTGTCCATAATTCACACAAGGAATTCTTATTTAATATTGCGACTTTTGGACAAGAATGTTTAATATATCACAGTGAAGATGCAGATCACAATATCACAGAATCTGAAAGACATTCAACTTCTCACCACCTCTTCTCACAATCTCCTTGCATGTTTTTTCAGAGGTGGGAATGCCAAGTACAAGAATGCTTTTACGAAATGCATCCGGGATGGCAGACACCTGTGGTCTTTATTATCCAGGACTTGTCCCAGGAGATTCTGATTCATGAGTCTAGAGTAGGTCTTGAACATCTACATATTTTTTTTTAAAAGCCCCACAGGCTATGTTGATGATCAGTTCAGGTTGGGGCCTACTGCTGTATATTTTTTTGCAGTTCCAAACCCAACCTTCCCCTGCTGTGTTGAGATGTTTGTAGATCCACAGGGCCTCAGAAACTGAAGCAGAGAAGATCTGAAATTACAAAAACTATTCAACAGAGTCAAGGAGAGGCATGCTTTAATTATATTATTTCTCTATACTTTTGTGTCTGAATTATTTTATAACCAATTTCAAGTTTGCAAAAAATATTACCAATAAATATTAAACCAACCTAACCCTACTATGCTACTAAAAAGAATTTTCTCTCCAAAAGTTTGATGGTACTTCAGATTCTCTTAGCAAATACTAGTCGATATGGGAAAAATTATTTCTACTTCAACAGTGCTACAGACGTGGTCAATAGCAGCCAAAAGCTGGAGAAGCAGCAGCTGAGTGCAATCCACTCACAAACTTCACCTGGGACTGTGCTAAGCTTTTTAAACTGATGCGTTTAATCAAACACCACTAACATCTACCACATGCCAGGCTTTGCTCTAAATCCTCTAATATTAAATATCATTTAATCTCATAACCAGATACAAAGTGGGCATTATCACCCTCACTTTACAGATCAGGAAACTGAGGCACAGAATGGATTAGTAATTTGCCCAGTTTTACACACCTAGTAAGGGACAATGTGACAGTGTGTGGCTTCAGAGTCCATGCTCTGAATCACTATGCTTACTCTCCAAGAACCTAGAAAAAGTGCAAAGCTTAATTCAAAACTTTGGTTTTCCTCACTCCACCATTCCTACATGGCACCAGCCTCCTTCTCCAACCTCCATTCTTCCAGTTCGTCTAACACACTCCATACTCCTCCCTTGCTCTCCCTGAACACCCTCCTACACCCCTATTTTTTAAAGACTTTTGTTGCTAGCCTAAACATCACTGTCTAAAGTATAAACGCTAATGGCATGGTGTATTTCTCAGCACTCAACACAGAATTGTAGTTATGTATTTCATGGGTCATTTGTTTCCTGCCTCTTTCCCAACACCTGTGACTTCCAGTGCGTCTGACACCACGTCCGTCTTGTTTATCATGTAATCCCCTCGTGGAATCCCCTACTAAACAGTCCAAAGTAAGGATCTGACATAAAATAAGCTCTCAGTAGTTTTTGCTTAATGAATATATAGATGGCACTCAAGTCCCTTGTTTTCTCTTTCCCTGACACCACCTGTGCTGGCAACACCCTCACCGCCATTCCCACCACCACACTCCTAATAATGGAGGCAGTAGGCTACCGGCTCGGCCAACAACCGTGGCCCTGGGACAGGTCATTCCCCCCTCAGTGGCCTGAGTATTAGGTGCACGACTGAGATCAAGACAACTCCCAATAGAATGTAAACTGCAAAGGAGGGAGAAACCTGTACTTTTCCTCTTCCTCGTACCTCAAGACTGTAGTCATTATTTGCTGCATATTTGTCTTTCCAGCAGGAGTTTGGCTCTTAGAAAGTCAAGACCACGTCTGCCTGGGTCAGCGCCGTACTCTCATTCACGGTACCCCAGGCTGGCAATACATCTGCCAAACACCAGCAGCTCAGAAATTATCGTGTAAATAATGGCACAAACCGGAGCTCAGAAATTATCAGGTAAAAATAAACGAACCGCTGCTCGGTGCACTTCACAGGTGTGAAGCGAGGATCCCTGAGTCGCGTACCACGTCCCTCAGGGCATCCAAGCATATTCTCCACACACAGGCCCGCCTCCCACCTAGGCCCCGGGCCCCAGACGCCGGCCTCTCACCCCGGGCCCGGCACGCACCTCTTACACAGAGAAGCATCTTCACAGGTGCCGCGCACGCCCTCGTCGTCTGCGTCGCTAGTCGAGGCGGAAGAACAGGGGGTGAAGGAGGGCTCCCTCAGGCTACCGGCCATGGACGTGGAAATTGTGGGGTGCCGTGCCCACCGGGGACATGAAGCAGGGTCAACAGGCGGCAGGGGCAGGAGCAAGCCTCAGGGAGAAGGCAGAGGAGAGGCTCCGGGCTCCACCCGGCTCGGCTGGCGCAGCTCATTGACGCCACCCACTACAGCTGCCCC
The DNA here is from genome assembly GCF_041146395.1 of Eulemur rufifrons. Classification (NCBI taxonomy): domain Eukaryota; kingdom Metazoa; phylum Chordata; class Mammalia; order Primates; family Lemuridae; genus Eulemur; species Eulemur rufifrons. The sequence continues at coordinate 19,996,640 of NC_090996.1, forward strand.
AGCAGCCTTCACGCTTATTGGCCCCTCCGCCGTGACGCTCGTTGAAGAATTTCCCCGCCCCCCTCAGCCCGCGGAGGCGCTGATTGGACGACTCTTTTGGCCCTGCCCACAAGCCCGGAATTTCGCAGGGAGTGGGGAAAGGAAACGGAAATGACGGAAAAGAAAAACACAATCCTTTCTGGGAAATGTAGTCTTAAGTGTTTTAGGAGGCCGCATGGTCACCCAGGTGAAATTTGACAACTAGAATTAACTGAGGGCTGAAGAGCTAGGTGGATTCTCAACATTGGCGCAAAAGGTAGAGAATCCAGCCAGAAAAGCAAGTGTAAGTTGTTACATTCAGTCAAGGTTCAGTGTCATTAAACAATTTAACAAAAATTTTTTTGAGACTGACACTGTGTCAGGGTTTGTGCTACAGGCTTGGCACACACAATTGCCTTTGAAATCTTGGAGGGCCTAGAATGCCCGAACGACAGGTTCTCCTCCTTCTCTGCTCCCACAGGTAACATCCTCTAGCTAAATGGCCTCCCTTATTACAGGAACCAGACACACTGTCTGTTAATCCCCAGCCAGTGGGTTTCAGTTCCCTGCCAGCTAAAGGAGGAATTATTGAGACAAGCCAGTCACACCGTCCTGTGGGAACCAGGGGTCACCTTACTCAGTCCCTGCATGTTCACTCTGTTCTGGAGCGCAACCCCATGTGTCCCTGCATAGCGTGCAGTGTCCTCCTCCCGTAGGCTGTGAGTATATGTAACAAATAAACTGCTGTTGATGCATCTCTCTGGTGTCAGGTCTTGTGTGTTCGTCCGTTCCCATATCTCTACAGTGGGAATCCCTCCCTCACGACTGGAGTGAAGAGTTGGTGAAGAAAACAATTGGCATCACAAACAGCATGGGCCATCCTTGACTGAGGACACCTGGGTCAGCTTTCACTAACTGTTCCTTTGCTAGTTAACTGGTTTTATAAGGCAGCAGTGACTGTGACTGCCGCGTGCTGGCCAGCTTGCGCTTCAGCTAATGAGTTTTGTTATCTCAGGTGTGGTTATCTCTTCCCACCTTAATGTTAATTGACCATATCCTGGTGTGAGGAGCCATCAGGTGTGGCCTGTGGCAGGCAGGTGTTCTCCAAGGCTTCCACTTGGGGGCAGCAACAACACAACATCCTATCTGGTGGGTGCTTGAGTTCCACTCACTGGGAGTCAGGCGAGAGCTGTTTGCTCACTGCCTCTAACCTGATAACCATCACCAGCTGCTTGGGGCAGCCATACAGACATGGTTTGGGGAAATATACCCCCAGCGCCGTCCTGGGGACAACCTTCGTGTTTGTGGAATGGAAGGAGGCCATCGCCCTGGGGAAGATTTTAGAATGGCTCCCTGGTTGCCTCCTAACAGTTGTTGTTCAGGCAAGGGGAGTGACGTTTCCTGTGCTGCTGCTTCCCTTGCTGCTGTCCTGTGCTCTCCTGACCCCTAAGAAGTGCATGTCCATGGCAGTCAGTGGCCCTGGCACTGATGATAAAAAACAAAACTGTCACAGGGAGGGGCATTTTGCTATTCAACTGCTTTCCTAATGCAAAACCCCACACCAACACACTGGGGCTGTGCTTAGCACAGGGTGCCAAAGAACTAAACTCATGATCAAGGGGCTTGATGGCTCTCACCTGGGCCACAGAAAAAATGAACTTCCTGGACATGAATCCCATCCCTGGGGAGATGGACTGGCATCCCCTAGAGTAGGAGGACGGCGCCCTACAGGGCTGGCCGCTGGTTTTCTTTCCACATAACCACCCAGAAGATCCACAGCACATGTGATCTGATGGAGATAAAAAAAATCTGTGACTTGAGGAAATTTCTTTGGGATGGGGGGGACTCTTAAATACTTGAGAATCCCACTACATTTAAAAGAGGTAAGTATTTTGCTGTTACAGTTTTGGCTAACATGCTCTTGACTATTTCAAAGGCCTCTCAGCCACAGTTTGCCTTCACTTCCAAAGGGACACAATGCATCTTTACCTTGCTACACACAGGCTACCTAGACGGCTCTGCCATCACACACAATCTTTGCAGGCAGGATCTTAACTGCATCCACCTTTCTCCTGGAACACAATTATGAGATTACATTGATGACATTCTCCTTTGAGGAAATCTTTTGGCATACAATTTTTCAGGATATGCAAGTCCAACATCTTTTAGTCTTTTTGGGTTCTAGAGGCAACGTATTTCTTGTTAAATTTTACTTAAACCCATTTATGTCATTACTTGCAAATTAGCCCAACTTGGGTAGGGTCCCCTCCAACAAAAAGCTCTAGAATTTGTCCAAATCAAAAGCAGTGAAGAGGCAAGAATGGAACCAGTAATATCAGTGAAGAGTCATCCTTTTCTCATGCTTCCTGGAGTCTATGGACCACCCAAAGGACCACAAGTTGTCCATGGGTTTCTTATGTAAGAAACTGCCTTCCATGGCCCTGAACTACCTACCATGAGAGTGGCAATTGCTGGCCACACACTGAGCACTTCTGCAAATAGAGGGTCTTAGAGACCCTGGCCTGTGACCCTCCATACTCAGCTGTCCATTATTCCTTAGATCATGGAAGCAGCACCCCACAAGCTTGGCATGACTACTAAGATCTCCTTGGTACAAGATGGAACCAAGCCTGGGCTCTCTGGCATATCCCACAAGGTAGGAGTGACCTTCTCATCTGACTTCAGTCCCTTGCCAGATGGCATGGTGCTGGAGGAGGTCACCCCTCTCCCAGACCCCTTGGCTACCTGGGGAATCCTTTAGGATCAACTGAGTGAACATCATTGAGACTTCATACACTTTATGGATGCCATTGCCACCATCATACACGATGGAGCACAGTGCAATGTTGCTGTTTTACCTCCCTTACCCAGTTTATCTCTGATGAAAAATGGGATCCAAGGGCCTGCACAGTGGCCAAACTTCAGGCAGTCATCTTAGCACTGAATGCCTGTCTTAGTCCATTAGGGCTGCTATGACAAAATAACCATACACTGGGTGGCTTATAAACAACAGAAATTTATTTCTCACAGTTCTGGAGGCTGGCAAGTCCAAGATCAAGGCATATTTGGTGTCTGGTAAGGGCCTGCATTCTGGCTTATAGATGGTGCCTTTTTGTTGTGTCCTTACATGTTGGAAGGAGTGAGGGATCTCTCTTGAGTCTTTATTGTAAGGTCACTAACCCCATTCATGAGGGCTCTGCCCCTTTACCTAATCACTTCCTAAAGGCCCCGCCTCATAATACCATCACCTTGAGAGTTAGGATTTCAACATTTGAATTTTGGGAGAACACAACCATTCAAACCATAGCAATGCCCCAGCCAGCAAATGGCCTCATCTGCATATTTTTTTTTACAAACTCTTGGGCCATTTGCCTAAGTGTTGCCCTCTGTGGTGTAAAGAATTCTGGAAATCTCTTGCCTCCTAGATATCCAAAATATAAAACAAGGTGAAAGTTACCTCTTCATACACTAAGGCCACAGTGCAAAGCCTCACTAGGACACTCCCTATCCTCTTTAGACTCCCAGAAATTACTGGTAGTGACCAAGGCACTCATGTCACTTCTCAGAATACACAATGCTCCATAGGCTCGTGGAGAAGGCATCCAATGGAATTTCCACATCTCCTATACGCCCCAAGCAGCTGGTGTAATGGAGAGGTATATAGGCTCCTCCAAAACTCCTATTTAAGTTACAAAGTAGCAAATGCACATCACCCTTTCCTCTGCCCCCACCCTCTGTTTCATTAATGCCAAAGTCACTGATAAGGCACATATCCTGGGGACACATAATCCCTATACCAATGCCACACAGGTCCCTCCAGGCCCTCAGTTTCCTCTATTGGCCATAAAGGGGGACATCTATAAATCCCATGTTTTTCATGACCACCTCACCATGTGGTCTTCTTTCTCCTGGTTAAGTGTTTACTTAGCTCCCTAGGGAAGCACTGTTCCTCCTCCCTAAGAGCTCACTCACCGAAGTTTAAAGTTATGTTAGGTCATCCAAGGGTCCATTGTGGTAGAAGTCCTGAAATTACGACTCAATATTGTGTTGCTTTGACATCTGGTACACTCGAAGAGGACCTCAAATGGCTGAACTGCAAGTTCCCCTCCCTCTCTGCTCCCACAGATAGGGTCCCCTAATCGAACAACTCTCCTTATCGTGGGAACCAGGTACAGTTTACTCCCAAGTAGTGGGCTTCAATTCCCAGCCAGCTTGTTAAAGTATTCAAAAAAGCCAATCACCCCCTCCTACAGAAACCAAGGGTCTCCCCACCCACTTCTTACTACAGAACCTGCCTTCAAGAGCACCTGCTTTTTCACTCAGTTCCCATGCAACCCCTGAGTGTCCCTGCATGGTGTGCAGTGTCCTTCTCCCCTGGATGCTAAGCGTATATGACTCGTAAACTGCTGTCAATATCATCTGTCCAATGCTCTAACATCCCCCTTGCTAGAGGATGGCAGTCGTTCCCTTACCAACATGGTGAAAAGGAGGTAAAAAAAAACACTTCTGATCCAAACTTTGTAAAGGCATGAACCTGCTATGATTAGGCTCCTGGGCTTGATCTTATTCTGGTCATAGTTTCTTTGGGATTTACAAAAAGTAACATACAGTCCTAGGGTGGCCTATGTGTGTGTAACTAGCAGAAAGTAAGGCTGCACATGCAAGGCCTTGAATGTCCTGTTAATGTTTGGACTCCAAGAAATGGGAACTCCTAAAATACCATAGAGCAGGGAAGTAACATTATGAGATGATAGATGTTAGAAAGTTCACCCTCACAGCAATGTGGAGAATGGATGCAAGGGAGGGCAAGAATGGAATCAGTTATATCAATAAGGAGTCCACTGCATCAGTCCATACACAAGACAGGAAGGGATGGACCACATTAGTGGGAATAGACAGAGGTAGAGAATTAAGGGCTGTTGGGTGGTTGACTGGATATGAAGTGTGCATGTGTGCATGTGTGTGTGCGTGTGTGTGTGAGAGAGAGAGAGAGAGAGGTCAATCAGAATCCTGAGGTCTCTTGATTGAGTGATGAGAGGGTTGCAAGGGAGAATACTGAGTTCTTTCTTGGACATGTTGATTTCGATAGCCATTATGATAAGTGTCTAAAGACAATCAGTTAAACCAGTGTGGATTCCGGAGAAGGGTGAGGTCAGATATGAACATTCAGATGTCACTGACATACCAGGGAAATCTGACTCACAGTAGTGGATGAACCTGCCCTGAGACTGCAGGGAAAGTGCAAACATCCTGTTAGCCGAAGACAGTACCGTGAAAAACATTCACATTTAAGAAGTGATCAGAAGAAGAAGTCCCAAGAAGCCTGGGCAAGAAGGTTCTGACCTTAGGAAGTGGACCCTGGGGAGAGTGAGATCACAAAAGACAAAGAAGGTGGAGAGAATGTAAAGAATGAAGATGTGGTTAACATGTATCGGACAGTGCAGGGAGCTTAAGTGAGCAAAGGACTGAAAAGTGTGCATTAGAGTTAGCAATATGAAAATCCCTGGGATACTAATGGGACAAGGTTTGTGGAGCTTTCAAAAAGAAGCTGATGAAAGATGAGGTGGTGATGAGGAGTAAAGAATTCCTTCAAAAGCTTAACTATGAAGGGTAGGGAGAGGAGGTGGTTGCTGGAGGAGCAGGAAGGATTGTATTCTATGCCAGGAGGAACGTGGGTGTGCTCATATGCCTAGGGGAAGAGACAGGCAGAAGATAAAGCAGCGTGGAAAACTAACAGAATGAAATCATTGAACAAATCTCAATCCAAAGTCTACAGGGTATAGTTTTGAGCCTTGAACTAAAAAGCTTGATCCTGTTCATGCTAAAACAAAAGGGAAGCAGTGGAGAAGGACGGAGAGAGGATGGTGGGATGCAGGAAAGGCGTATGGGAAATTAGGAGTTCTTGCTTGCTGCCCTCTAATGTCTGCATAGGGTATAAGGCATGACCATGCTTGAGGAAAGTGATAAAGATTTCAAGTGGCCCTTAAGGAAATGGGCAAGGGAGTTGACCACAGACATCTGTTAGGATTTGAGGTAGAAACTGTTTCAATGCTTATCAATAGGAGACAGTTGTAGTGATTTTTTTTAAAGAAAGTATGCCAGAGAATAACATATTCCCAAATATACAAATAACCAGTATTTCTAAAAGATCTGAAAGAAAATAGGTTAAATATAGAGTGGTTTCCTAGGAAACTTTAGAAAAAGGACTGGGACTTAGCCATAAAAAGAAAACTTCCATTTTTTCAATTTTGAGCATCTGTACTTCTGTGCTTTTCACCTTTTTTTTCTTGCATAAGGAGTGTATATTTGTGTATTTTATAATTTCTGAAACTTAACACAAGTTAATACTTTAATTATTGAAAATATATACAAATATCTGCTCCTATTAAAAAAAAATAAAAATAAAACATTACAAACACTCCTTGAAGCATCCTTTGGCCACAACGTCCAATCCTACCAACACCCACCGTCATGAGAAGTAACCACAATTTTCAGTTTGGGGAATACCTTTACAGCCCTTAACAGACACTACAAAAATCATGAAGAATACTTGTGTTAAATTTAAAGACAGTAAAACTGAAACGAAATGACTTTTTCGAAAAGGCCACTCAGTGATATGAAGTACATGCACATAGAGGCTTGGTTTCCATTAATGTCTCTGGTTTGAAAATCATCTATTTCTTTGAAAGGTCCTTCAGCACCACCCCTGGGCTCTCACCAGGAGACATTAGCAAAGGTGTAGTTGTGGCAACACCTCTGCAACAGCATTTAAAAGAAGATACTGGGATACCCTGATACCCACACAACTCAGGGCTCACTCCCTCACCCCTGCAAGTCTTTCCTCTACACCGGCCTCCTCAGTGAGGCCTTTCCTGGCCACTCCATCTCAAATGACAACTCCTCCCTGCACATCTACTGCATCTACCACCATCAGACATGCCAGGTATTTTGCTTATTTGTTTCCTGGCTGTTTCCCTCACTGGAATCCAGCTGCATAAGAGCTCCAACTTGTCTATTTTGTTCATTTCTGTGTCCACAGTTTCTAGAATGGTGCCACCATAAATTGAGCAGGCACTCAATAAGGAATGATAAGTGTATGCATTAACCTAAGAGATGATGTGGAGCAGGGACTGACATCTCCTTTTTTGGATATGGATCCTGGGGTATTTTTAAAACTTTGTGTCACATTTTTAGGTAGTTTGTTGTTTCCTGGTGAATCTAGAGGTTTCTTATCATGAGGAGAAAGCCTTGCTAACAGAGGTGGTGAATGAGATTCTACTTCTAGATACTTAACATAAAGTTCTGAAAAAGAATGATTAAGCATAGATTACTGATTAGGCCTCAGAGGTGTGCTGGGGACACTTTTTGATCCTCCTTCAAGCCACCCAGTCATGCACCTGGTGACAGCACCTTGATCTGCCTTCAACAACTGCTGCATTTCCTCCCGTTTGATACCCAGGGTGCTTCCCATTAATCGTACTTCACGTTGTTCCCTTTTTGGTGTTTGAAAATATGCAATGAAGAGGTTTCTCATGAAGACTTTGTCCACTTTTCCTCCCATGCTGTTTAGTAACTCCATCAATTTCTTTTGCACCCCCTCCAGCTCTTCCTGTTGGACCTCAGTTTGTTTTTCCAGTGTTTCCATTTGTTCTTCCTTCAGCTCCAGGATTGCATTTGCTTTATCCAAATGCTTCTGCAATGACTCAAGTTTTCCTCCTAGATGTTCTGCCTTTTCTTTCCATTCAGCCAATGCTAGAGCATACTGGGTTTCCTGTTCCTCTGAGACAGAAAGCTGTACTGCCATTTCCTCTCTCTGTCTGGAGACCATATTCACGTTCTCATGCAATGACTTCACCTGCAAGCTAGCTTCCCGGCTTGCCTTTTCCATTTCCTTTGCAAAGGAAACTAGGTTTTCTTCCAATACTGTGACTTTCTTGGTTAGTTTATCCACTCAATCTTTTGCAGCCAAAACTTCATGATTATAGGAATCTTCTGATTATAATAGTTGGTTGTGCAATCTCTGTAGCTCCTGATTTAAGTGAAGCTCTTTGTCATGAAAATATTGAGCCTCATTCTGTAGGGCCTGGTTTTCATTTGTTTCTTGTTTCTGGCTTGATCTCTGTCCTGCTGAAGCAGAACTGCTTTCTCTTGCACTGACTTAAATGTGTTTAAAAGCTGGTGTAATTCTTCACTTTTGCCCTGTTCTTTTTCTTTCAATAGTTGCTCAAAATCGTGTGCCTCCTCCTTCATTTTGAGACACTCAAACTCTTTTTCTCCTAGTGTCATGGCATACTTCATATTGGTCCTTTGTAATGCTAGATATTCTGTTTCCTTTCCCTGGATGTTTCTGCTATTTTTTCATTTTGATTTTTCAGTTGACACATGTCCATTTGTAAAACTGACGTTCTTTCAGGTTGCTGACTGCCTGCCTCAAAATCTCATTTTCGTTCTCTTTGATAGTGAGATTTTCCCTGAAAGAATGTAACTGACCATTTTTGGCTTTGATGAAAAGGTTCTTCCCCTTGAGTAACATGTAGAATATTTTGTTTCTCCTTCAGCTGAGTGATTTCCAAATGCATTTGTTCACGTGCTTTTCTTTCTCATGCTGAGGTGGCAGCAATTGAATCAGAGAGTCTCTGATCATCTTCCTGGAGGGGTCTAATGTTTGCCTCTTTTTCTAGCACTGATTTTCTCAGTTTGTCAATCTCCTCTAGGAGCAGTTTCGAAGGCTCTCTCAATATAGTAGACCTACTTGCCTTAGGAGATTCGGCTGGCTGTGGCCAGAGTGATGATTCTATGCATGGCTGTCATAGAATACCGAGTTGCCCTAAAAGACTGACCTTCCTATTGCAAAGTGGCCCCCTGCTGTGCTGAAATTGTGCCTCTTGAAGTTGGGCCACCTCAAGCTGCATAGTTTGTACTGTGCTCATTACCTGCTGTTGCCACTCTGCCATGTTCTTAAGTTGGTGTTTCAATTTCTCATGATCCTGTAGAAGTTCCTCAAAACCATTACTATCAGTACCTCTTATGTCATTACCAGTGCTGGATGTTTGCCAAATGTGACCAAAGTCTGACACTTCTGACTTAATGAATCTATTTCAAGGTCTTTTTCTCTAATGAGACGTGATAGGCCAGGCGCGGTGACTCATGCCTGTAATCCTAACACTCTGGGAGGCCGAGGCAGGAGGACTGCTTGAGGTCAGAAGTTCCAGAACCAATGAATGCTGAACGGTGTCTCTAAACATCTCATCATGGCCACAACTTCCAAGGCTAGTCCACAATTTTTTATTTTCATCCTGGAGCTTGCTGTTGGCTGCTTCTTTGGCAACAATGATGTCCATCCTTTGGTGATACTTTTTTTTGAGATAGCTGTTTTTGTTAGCCTTCGCATTCCAAACAGCTGACATTCGCTCTTTTGCCAAAGCACGAGCTTGGAGTTGCTGCTGAAGGTAGGCAACATGGTGGGTGTAGGAAGCTGCAGGTGTTCTAGGGTGAGGACACTGTGTCTCCAAACCTTTCTGCTGGAAAATCTCAGCACTGGACAGCTCCTCCATCTTTTTTATTATAAAGACATATTCTTTTTGTCCAGAACTTTCATGTCCAGTCCTTGTTCTTTTATCCCTTTCACTGATCTTTGTTCTGTTGTTTTCCAAATTCTTCATTTCTTCAGGATTGGCTGAAAAGAGCTGGGGGTGTATCTGTCTTCCATCTTCACAAGCTAAATTTTCATTGAGCTGTTTCATTTCTGAAAGACTTTGCTTTAAGTTTCTCACTTCAGCTTCTCTTTCTTTAAGTAACTAATTCATCCTTAAAATTACTGTTAGAGTCTTGATTAAGAGGCGATGTTGAGTCATTTCTGACTCTAGAAAGTGCCGCCTCCTCATTTTGTCCAGTAGGTTCCTTAAATTCAACGTCCATGAAGGTAGCCACACGGCTGCCCACTTACCCCAGGAAGTGGCCTAAGCCAAAGCCAGGGCCACCCAACCAGGACAATATCGCTTTCGGTCATAGAACTGACCTGGTCCGCTCCAAGAAAAAGCGTCTAGCCCAGTCGGATCCGAGTCCAGTCTGAGGACCTAGGGAGACTCGGTTGCTACAACAAAGGACAGCCAGGCTCACAATGGGGCGTTTCTAGGCAACAGGGCTCAGAGCCCCCCAAGGGCAGGCGCTGCTTGGAAACACTGAGGCCCGGCCTGGGCCTGGCTAGGGCGGCGTCCAGCGACCGCGGCCCTGCCCACCCCACGACTGCCCGCGCTCTGCCCACCCTGGAGGTGGCCCTTCTCCCTCTGCGTCAGTGAGTCTCCCCAGCGCCACGCGCCCCTCCTGCCACGGGGACTCTAGACCACCTAACCCCGCTCCCCCAACCCCGCTCCCAGAGGGCGGCCCCCCAAGAGCCTTTCCCCGAGTGTGTGAGCGCGTGTTAAGCAAAACACACATTCATTTCATGTTTTTACAGCGGTACCATGGAGCACACGCATGTTTGCAGCTGGTGATGTTCACGCCACAGTTACTTTTTAATGGAGGCAAAACTTCCATAGTGAAACGCATCCATTTCTGCTTCTGAAGAGCACAAATCAGGGCGTTATGACGACTGTCTGTCTACACCTGCGCATAAGCTCTACCCTTGGGGAGATACCGAGTATTTCCATTACCTGGAAAAGGTCCTCCTGCCCTTTGCCATTCCACCTCCGCCCTCCCGCCCCAGCTAGGCGGGTTCTGGTATCTGTCACCACGAGTGAGTTTTGTCTGGTCCCGTAGGTTGCACACAGGGGACCACACGTTTACACCCTTGGTGTCTGGCTTCTTCCCACCTGTGTCTGGGATCTCGTCAGGGGAGGGAGTTGTAACTTCCAATGGATCACTCTGTTGATGGATAGATCTGCCGCAGGTATCGAGTGAACGTCCTAGTAGCTTGCAAGCCACAGAGCTGGTGCCCAGCAAGAGGCATATTTTCATGCATTGAAATGCACTAGGGGGTGATCAGGTGGCGCTGGGCCCGGACTCGCCTGGGCTCAGTAGGCAGGCGGTGTCACTGGAAGTGACACGAGACATTTCTACACAGATGTGGCACTTACATATTTTCTCAGCCAGCTATTCCCATGTGAGGATCTTTGTGCCTCTGAAAAGGAAATGGAGATAGGGCTTATGCCAAAACAGATGGTTTTAGTCAAAATAAGCAGTTACACCTGGAAAATTCCCACAGCCACCTTGGCAGTGCCAATTTTGCATAATCTCTGGTTTGTAGAGGAAGAAAAATGATGTAGTTCAAGGACACATAAGGGAAGAAAAATATGCTGACAGATTTGTAAATGGACTTTTCCTCTCATTATAAAAGAAATTTTTCTCCATGATGTGCATATATTTCAACAGAAACTTTTTTAAAAAGCTATTTCCATATGTTTATATGTATTTCTCTGTGTATATACAAGTTTACATTTAAAATATTTTTTTGAAAAGTCATACATATATAAATTTTTTTAAAAACCAGAAGAAAGTAGTATATAGGGGGCCAGGCGCAGTGGCTCACGCCTGTAATCCTAGCACTCTGGGAGGCCGAGGCGGGAGGATCGCTCGAGGTCAGGAGTTCGAGACCAGCCTGAGCAAGAGCGAGACCCCCGTCTCTACTAAAAATAGAAAGAAATTATCTGGCCAACTAAAATATATATAGAAAAAAAAATTAGCCGGGCATGGTGGCGCATGCCTGTAGTCCCAGTGACTCAGGAGGCTGAGGCAGGAGGATTGCTTAAGCCCAGGAGTTTGAGGTTGCTGTGAGCTAGGCTGATGCCACGGCACTCACTCTAGCCTGGGCAACAAAGCAAGACTCTGTCTCAAAAAAAAAAAAAAAAAGAAAGTAGTATATAGGGATAAAACAAAAACAACCCCCCCCCCACTACCCTTACTACCAGTCTACCACCTTCTTTTTCAAGAGACATCACCATTTCTATTATAGTTTCTTGGTATTTTCCAAAAGTAGTCTGTGTCTCTCCCTTTTTCTTACATAGATAGTGGTATATTATGCACATTACTTATTAAACAAGGTGATTTTAAAATCCCATGATAGGTCTTGGAGGTTGTTCCATGTTAATACATTTTTTAAATGGCTGCATAATGTCCTGTTCTATCCCTGTGCTTGAGTGTACTCAACCATCTCTTCCAGTTTACAGTTCTTTGCTTCTTACAACATTGGAGCTATGATGCTGCAGTGAATGCTCTTAAACGTACATCTTTGTACACATAGATGATAAATTCTTAAAGGTAGAATCGCAGAGTCCAAGAATGTACATTTTAAACATTGATAGAGATTATGAAGATGCCGTCCAGAGAGGTTGTACTATTTTGTAATCCTACTAGTAATTCAGGGAGCACATTTATTTTCATGTCTTTGCTAAAATGTGTATCAGCCTTTTTGATCTTTGTCAATCTGATAGTTGTGTAGGTATGTTGTATGTTAATTTGCATTTATTTTCTCATTTGTACTCAAAAGCATCTTGTTTTTATTTTCTGGTGAACTAGTCATTTTCCCATCTTTTAAATGAATTTTAAAAGTTTTCTTATTGATGTTTAACAGCTCTTTAGATACCAGGGAAATCAACACTTTGCCATTTTTATTGCAAATACATTTTTCTAGTTTGTCATTTATCTTTTCACTTTGCTTATGGTATTTTTTTTAATTCAATGAAAATAAACTAAAATGGAACCTCACCATATGTACTATTTTGTATCTTGCTTTTTTTCACTTAAATTATCACCATTAACTTTTTTCCCACATCCATAACTATGGGTCAGAATCTTTATTTAAAACATATATATCTATACTGCTCTATTGTCATTCTCTGCCCAGAATAGAATCGCTTGAATTCCTGGCGCTTGGAGCTTCTTAAGCCGCTCTTGCAGCATTACTGCCTCTGTCGGGCAACCAAAGGAGGAAGGAGGAAATGAACTACGAATGTGATTTTGCTTTTGTTGTTTTGACGTAGAAATGGGGAACTTTTCTTCTTCAAAGAATGAAAGACATGCTTGGAACTTTGGGCCCAGAAAGAACTAGAAGATCGTATACATGAATCCATCAATTCATGAGCATACGCAGAGTATTTGCTGTTACTTCTGTGTTTTTATAGCACAGAAACCAGGGAACTGTTCGAGTAAGCCATAAGTCCCAAAACAAACAACCCTGGAGAGATCTACTGTGGAATTTTTGCAGTTGGAAGGTAAAAGACCTTGAGGGTTTAAAGTAATACGCTTCATAAAAGTGACCAGTGTTTGTCTTTTTCATCAACTTATAACCAGGTTACTAGATGTTAAACACACAGATCATTACATCTGTCTAATGAACCCATGCAGCTGGGGTTGAGTTTCTCCCGGTTTTGTTTTGTGATGAAGGTGCACTTCCCAGGCCATGGCCCAGTAGGGCCGTGGAGGGAGAGCATGGATCTTGTCTGGGTTCCCAGTTAGCTTGGTCTTGGGTGGCCACCTCCTTCACAACTGCCCTGTGCTGGGCTGGCTTCCCAGTGGTTAATCCTGGGTGTCTCTCCAGCCCAGTGGCCACCACTGTAGATCCCAGTTCTGGCCTTTACTGTAAAAGCTGCCCTTCAAGCTTCCTACAGATGTGAACCAAAGACACAAGAGCTCTGGAAGGCAGCTGATACAAAACAAAGAACTTGACAGAGGCAAAAACTATCTCCTATGTGAAAATTCCAGGTTGACGGGAGACTGATAATCTGGCACCTTGGGCCTATTGTTCTACTTTCCAGATTTCCCCAGCTGTGCAGTTCAGCCCACAAAGTCCTTTCAATTTTTTTTTTCTTTTGAGACAGAATCTTGCTCTGTCACCCCAGCTAGAGTGCAGTGGCATCATCATAGCTCACTGCAACTTCAAACTTGTGGGCTCAAGTGATCCTTCTGCTTCAGCCTCCTAAGTAGCTGGGACTACAAGGGCACACCACCATGCCCAGCTAATTTTTCTATTTTTCATAGAGACGGGGTCTCACTCTTGCTGAGGCTGGTCTCGAACTCCTGCTGACCTCAAGCGATCCTCCCACCTTGGCCTCCCACAGTGCTAGGATTACAGATTGTTTTTGATTTTTAGTCATTTATTGGTGTTTTTTAATATTAGCCTCCTCCTAATGATAAAAACAATATAATTTTGAGTAAAGAATTTAGACACTTCTAAAAATGTATAGCAAAGCAAAGAAAATTCATCTGTAAGACAATCACTCAGAGACAACCTCTAGCAACTTCTTCCTTCCCCTCTTTTTCTACATATTGTTTAGTTTTCAACAGAAGTGGCTTTATAGATTTATGTGACTTTGATTTCTGACATTTTCAACTTAATATTATAACATGAGCACTTCTCTCTTGCTATCAAAAACTCTGAACGTGGCCGGGCGCGGTGGCTCACGCCTGTAATCCTAGCACTCTGGGAGGCCGAGGCGGGTGGATCGCTCGAGGTCAGGAGTTCGAGACCAGCCTGAGCAAGAGTGAGACCCCGTCTCTACTAAAAATAGAAAGAAATTATATGGACAACTAAAATATATATATACAAAAAAATTAGCCGGGCATGGTGGCGCATGCCTGTAGTCCCAGCTACTCGGGAGGCTGAGGCAGTAGGATCGCTTAAGCCCAGGAGTTTGAGGTTGCTGTGAGCTAGGCTGACACCACGGCACTCACTCTAGCCCGGGCAACAGAGTGAGACTCTGTCTCAAAAAAAAAAAAAAAAAAAAAAAAAAAAAAAAAAAACTCTGAACGAGCAGAATTGTAATGGCTTTATAAAACTGTATCATGATGCTGTATGTGAATTTACTTGACATTCCCATGCTTTCGGAATGTAGGTTATTTCTAATACTTTCAAGTTAACTCTAGTTCTTACAAAGGAACAATTATTGCATATTTTAACATAAGAGGCTTCTTTTGTCCCCCTATCCACCCAGCTGCACTGGGACATCAGTGGTTGCGTGTATATGTGTTGTAGAACCCTCTCCGCATTTGCTCAAAGTTCAGCATGTAAAGGGTGGGTTTTTGGCGTTTACTGTGGAGAGCCCATAAACTGTTATAATGGTTTCTTAATCCCTTTAAAACCACCCATAAACACAGTCTTGCCCAACCTCTTGTTTCCTTGTGAAATCTCATTCTCCATAACAGGACAGCAGGGCTGCAGTGGTCAGATGTGTGGCTGGTGCCCCACAGCCAGTCCCTGGGGGTCCACAGCAGGGTCGCATTCTCCCAGCTCTGTCTGTTTTCTGTGCTTCACACGGCCAGAGCCTCTGTGAGCATCTGTGTGTCTCCTCCCCTCAGGTTTGCAGGAGATGACTTATTAGTCTGTTGGAGGCACATGCCGAGCCAGAAGCTGAAGCCATCAGCCTTTCCAGGGGAGCTACGCTGAGCTCCCCGAGTGATGGGCAGGCCTCAGGTACCGATCTTATCCCATGCTCTGAGAAACCTCGGTTACAAACGTTGTCGTACCAGCTCTTGTTTCCGTTGAGTTGTTTAAATAAATCACAGTTGCCATTGCCTGCGTGGTGGGCCTCTGCTGCTGTCTGCTGCTCATTCTGCACTCCACGGGGTGGGCTGCGGTTCGTCTCTGTGTCAGCCCCTTCCCCTTCTCCTTCCCCTTCCAAGTCCCACTTTGACCTTGGCTTACTCCCTGTGACTCAGACTCAGTTCGTGACCTTGTACACGTTATGGGATTTATTCCCTCACATGTTCTTTTGGCATGCACCTAACCTTGTATTTTGCCTCCTGACCCTTGGCCTCCACCAGAGGCTCTTCTCTGGCGCCTGTCTCTGCCCTGGCCAGACTAGCCTGCTTAACTGCCTCCTTCAATCCCGTCACTGTGGGAGGCTGAGGGAGGGCCCCGAAAATGTCCACGTCCTGATCCTCAGATCCTGTGCAATTTTTGGAGCAAAGAGAGTTTTGCAGATGATTAAGTTAAGGAATGGTTCTTAACCATCTGGATGGTCCTGATGTCTTCCCAGGGGTCCTTCTGAGCAGGACAGAAGAGGGGTCAGAGTCAGAGGAGAGGGTGGTATGATGAGGGAGGCGGAGACTGTGGAGTGATGTGCTCTGAGGATGGAGGAAGGGCCATGAGACTAGGAATACAGGCAGCCACTAGACGCTGAGAAGGGTAGGCAAACATTCTCTCCTGTGAGCCCTCCAGACACTCTAGAAGGAACCTGCCCTGTTGACACCTTGATTTTGGCCTAGTGAAATTGGTTTCAGATTTCTCACCTGCAGAACTGCAAGAGAATATACTTATGGTGTTTTAAGCCACTAGGTTTACGGTACTTTGTTACGGCAGCAATTAGACCTGTCCAGTCCTGTTGGGCTTTTGGTCACATGACTAGGGTTGTGAACCTGAACCTGCATGTGCAGGATGGCCATGAGGAAGCCCCCTGGAGCTCTCCTGCTGGAGAGATAACAGCCCCTTCTTCCACCATTGGGCATCCTTACATTGGTGTCCACTGAGCGTGGCTGTTCACTAGTGGCCTGCCTGTGGGTGGGAGGTGGTGCCTTGATGACAGCATGTCATCAACTTAAATCACCAAGTGAGAAAGTTCTTTCCTTTTTAATTTCTTTTCAAGTCTTCTCAGTTCAATGAGAAGACCTTAGGCTGGTAATTGTTTGTCTTTATGCTTCTGTAATATTCACTAATGCATGTTTTTGACACCAAGGCCTTGGGACCAAGCCTTTGTGGATGGTGGTGAATCAGTTTAGTGGATTAAGTCCACTATTTTAAAAAGATATAAAATAGAATAGAATGAAAAAATATCATTGTGCATTACCAGTAGTAAGGTTGAAGAGTATTTTTTGAAATCTGTTTCATTTTTGTGTATAGAGTAGTCCCTCTCCCCTTATCCTCAGAGGATATAGTCTAAGACCCCCAGTGGATGCCTAAAAACACAGATAATACTGAATCCTATATATACCATGTTTGTTCCTATACATACACACCTATGATAAAATTGAATTTACAAATTAGGCACAGTAGGAGAATAACAACAACGGTACACTGTATACACGTATACTGTAATAAAAGTTATGTGAATGTGGTCTCTCTCTCAAAGTATATTACTGTAGTGTACTCACCTATTTTCAGACCTCAGTTGACCACAGGTAACTGAGATCTTGGAAAGCAAAACCAAGGAAACAGGGAGAATACTGCATAGGTACAGTGTTAGCAGGAACAATGTTTTGTTTTGTGTTTGTTTTTTCACCATAGGTTAAAGTCAGAGTCTATTACAGAATGTCATTAACTGAAGCAGTAACAATATGTTGCTAAAATTTTTTTTTAAACTGCTTTAATTTCTTTTTTTCCCCTTATATCTATTTTCATGCATTACCCCCTGTTCTAGGCAAATGATACTCCCTTACCATTGAGGGCTGTGTTATAAAATATCCATCAAAATATCATCAATTTCTTTTTCTTTTTTTTTTTTTTTGAGACATAATCTTGATTTGTTGCCTTAGCCAGAGTGCAGTGGCATCATCAGAGTTCACTGCAACCTCAAACTCCTGGCCTGAAGCCATCTTCCTGCCTCAGCCTCCTAAGTAGCTGGGACTACAGGTGTGTGCCACCATGACTGGCTAAATTTTTTTTTTTTTTTTTCGTAGAGACAGGGTCTCACTATGTTGCTCATGCTGGTCTTGAACTCCTGACCTCAAGCATTGCCCCTTTCTTAGCCTCCCAAAGTGCTGAGATTACAGGTGTGAGCCATCACGCTCAACAGGTCAGTGATTTTTCATGATACCATTGTAATTGTTTTGGGGTGCCACAAACAGTGCCCATATAAGACAGCAAACTTAATCAATAAATGTTGTATGTTCTAACTGATTGGCTGTTCCCTGTCCCTGTCCCTCTCCTTGTCCTTCTTATTTCCTGAGACAACAATATTGAAATTAGGCCTGTTAACAACCTTACAATGGCCTCCAAGTATTCAAGTGAAAGGAAGAGTCTAGCATCTCTCACTATAAATAAAAAACTAGAAATTTTTTTTTGAGACAGAGTCTCGCTCTGTTACCCCCAGTAGCTCACTGCAACCTCAAATTCCTGGGCTCAAGCGATCCTCCTGCCTCAGCCTCCCAAGTAGCTGGGACTACAGGCACAGCCACTACACACAGATAATTCTTCTATTTTTTGTAGAGATGGGGTCTCGCTCTTGCTCAGGCTGGTCTCGAACTCCTGACCTCAAGCGATCCTCCCACCTCGGCCTCACAGAGTGCTAGGATTACAGGCATGAACCACCGCACCCGGCCAAAAGCTAGAAATACTTCAGCTTAGTGAGAAAGGCATGTCAAAAGCCAAGATAGGCTGAAAGCTGGGCCTCTTGCAACCAAACAGCCAACTTGTGAATGCAAAGGAAAAGTTCTTGAAGGAAATTAAAAGTGCTACTCCAGTGAACACGAATGATATGAAAGCAAAACAGTCTTATTGCTGATATAGAGAAAGTTTAATGATCTTGATAGAAAATCAGACCAGCCACAATGCTTTCTTAAGCCAAACCCTAATCCAGAGCAAGGCCCTAATGCTCTTCAATTTTCTGAAGGCTTGAGAGAGATGAGGAAGCTGCAGAAGAAAAGTTGGAAGCTATCAGAGGTTGGTTCATGGAATTTAAGGAAAAAAGTCTCCAGAATACTAAAAATGCAAAGTGAAACAGCAACTGTGATGGAGAAGCTGCAGCAAGTTATCCAGAAGACCTAGCGGAGATCACTGATGAAGGTGGCTACAGTAAACAACAGATTTTCACTGTAGACAAAACAGCCTTGTGTTGGAAGAAGATGCCATCTAGGACTTTCATAGCTAAAGAGAAGTCAATACCTGGCTTCAAACTTCATTGGAGAGTCTGACTCTCTTGTTAGGGTCTAATGGAATTGGTGACTTTAAGTTGAAGCCAATGCTCATTTACCATTCTGAAAATCCTAGGGCCCTTAAGAATATTAAATCTACTCTGCCTGTGCTCCAGAAATGGAACAACAAAGCCTGGGTGACCGCACATCTGGTTTAATGAATATTTTAAGCCCACTGTTGAGACCTACTGCTCAGAAAAAAACATTCCTTTCAAAATATTACTGCTTCTTGACAATGCACCTGGTCACCCAAGAGCTCTGATGGAGATGTACAAGGAGATTAATGTTTTCATGACTGCCATCACAACATCCATTCTACAGCCCGTGGGATCAAGGAGTAAGTTCGACTTTCAAGTCTTATTGTTGAGAAATACATTTTCTTTTCTTTTTTTTTTTTTTGACAGAGTCTCACTTTGCTGCCCAGGCTAGAGAGAGTGCCGTGGCGTCAGCCTAGCTCACAGCAACCTCAAACTCCTGAGCTCAAGGGATCCTCCTGTCTCAGCCTCCCGAGTAGTTGGGACTACAGGCATGCACCACCATGCCCGGCTTATTTTTTCTATATATATTTTTAGCTGTCCATATAATTTCTTTCTATTTTTAGTAGAGATGGGGTCTCGCTCTTGCTCAGGCTGGTCTCGAACTCCTGAGCTCAAACGATCCGCCCACCTCGGCCTCCCAGAGTGCTAGGATTACAGGCGTGAGCCACCGCGCCCGGCTGAGAAATACATTTTCTAAGGCTGTAACTGCCAAAGTGATTCCTCTGAGGGATCTGGGCAAAGTAAATAAAAAACCTTCTAGAAAGGATTCACCATTGTAGATGTCATTAGGAACACTTGTGATTCATGGGAGGTCAAAACAGCAACATTACCATGCATTTGGAAGAAGTTGACTCTAACTTTCACGGATGACTTTGAGGGGTTCAAGACTTCAGTGCAGGAAGGAACGGCAGACGTGGTAGAAATAGCAAGAGAACTAGAATTAGAGGTGGAGCCTGAAGATGGGACTACATTGCTACAATCTCATGATAAAACTTGAAAGGATGAGGAGTTGCTTCCTATGGATGAGCAAAGAGAGTGGTTTCCTGAGATGGAATCTATTCCTGGTGAAGATGCCATGAACATTGTTGAAACAACAACACAGGATTTAAAATATTGCTTAAATTTAGTTGATAAAGCAGTGGCAGGGTTTGAGAGGACTGACTTCAATTTTGAAAGTTCTACTCTGGGTAAAACACTATAAAACAGCATCACATGCTACAATCTTTTGTGAAAAGAAGAGTTAATCTATGTGGGAAATTTCATTGTTGTCTCATTTTAAGAAACTGCCACAGCCACTCCAACCTTCAGCCACTACCACCCCAATCAGTCAGCAGCCATCAACGTGGAGGCAAGACTCTCCACCTGCAAAACAAAATTTTTTTTTTTTTTTTGTGACAGAGTCTCACTCTGTTGCCTGGGCTAGAGTGCCGTGGCATCAGCCTCGCTCACAGCAACCTCAAACACCTGGCCTCAAGCAATCCTCCTGCCTCAGCCTCCCAAGTAGCTGGGACTACAGGCATGCATCACCATGCCCGGCTAATTTTTTGCATTTAATATTTCTAGTTGTCTATATAATTTCTTTCTACTTTTAGTAGAGATGGGGTCTCGCTCCTGCTCAGGCTAGTCTCGAACTCCTGAGCTCAAACGATCCACCCACCTCGGCCTCCCAGAGTGCTAGGATTATAGGCATGAGCCACCGCACCCAGCCTGCAAAACAATTTTTGAAGGCTCAGGTGATCGTTAGTAATTTTTAGCAATAAAGTGTTTTTAAATTAAGGTATGTACATTGCTTTTATAGACATAATGCTATTGCACACTTAATAGACTACAGTAAAATGTAAAGATAACTTTTATATGCACTAGGAAACCAAAAAATTCATGTGACTCACTTCATTATTTTTTTTTCTTTTCGTTTTGCTTTTTTTTTTTTTTAACACAAGGCACTTTGTTAGTATCACTTCATTGTTAAACTGAACCCACAATACATTCAAGATCTTCCCATATGTGAAATCATACAATCCGTGTTCTTTTGTCTAACATATTGCATCTCCTACATCAGGGATTCCTGCAGTGGGCAGGCCTTGCCTCCAAAGAACTCATACATTCACCCTGCAAGGTGGGCAGAATTTGGGGACTGTCACACAAAGGGCATCTTCAGAACCACTCTGTTAACCAGAGAGAAATGACAACCTGCCAAGAGAGGAAGAGATCCTTGTCCCTGTCCTTCACCCTTGTCCTGCCTGATGCTGGAGAGTTCAGCTTTGAAAGAGCTAAGGGGAGAAAAGAAGATGTCTCAGAGCCAGGTTCTGTAATAATCAGGGGCCTAGGAGGAAGGGAAATGGAATTTCAGTTGAGAATGAGATTAAAGTCTTTAAATAGATGGAAATTTTTTTTTTTTTTTTTTTTTTTGAGACAGAGTCTTGCTCTATTGCCCAGGCTAGAGTGCCGTGCCATCAGCCTAGCTCACAGCAACCTCAAACTCCTGGGCTCAAGCAATCCTCCTGCCTCAGCCTCCCAAGTAGCTGGGACTACAGGCATGCACCACCATGCCCGGCTAATTTTTTCTATATATATTTTTAGCTGTCCATATAATTTCTATTTTTAGTAGAGATAGGGTCTCGCTCTTGTTCAGGCTGGTCTCGAATTCCTGAGCTCAAACAATCCACCCGCCTCAGCCTCCCAGAGTGCTAGTAAAGGTGACTTTTAAATTAAGTTTTAAGCGTATGGTTCTGACTTGACCAAGGACTCACTAAGTGTCTCTACAGAAGTAGAAAGCAGTTTTCCTAAGATCTAGAAATGGCACAAAAACAGTTCTAAGAAAGGCAAGTTTCACTGGCAACCACAAAGGGAGCGTAACTCACGCTTTTGTCCCACCGTATTCTCTACTATCTCAGCTTCTCAGCTGACCATCTACATATAAAAGCCCTAAAGGCTCTGTGTGCCCCCACAGATGGAAGAAGACAGGAAATCTAAAGCTGTCTAAGGAAGACAAAAGGATCAATAAGTCAGTACCTCAAAAAGTCAAAAGCCATATAAATATCAAACCAAAACAGACTCATTCCCTGACTGGGAATCCAACCCAGGCTGCTGGGGCAAAAGCACAGAATTTTAACCACTTGGTGACAAGGAAGAGTGGCTTTTATTGTCAGTTATTCCCACAGGGGCAGCATACCAAGGATTTTATCTTTTCGGTCAGATGTTTGCTCTTTCCTTTTGTCAAGAAAATGTTTTAAGGCTAGCCATGACATTATTATGTATCTGTTATGATTTGATCTTTCTATACATATATAAGGCAATTGTTTAGAATAAGAAATCTCTAAAATATACAGATAGATACATAGATTTTTTTAAATTTGGGAGACTAATATAAAGGATCCATAATAATGTCATCTGGTCCTTGAAAAATAGAATTTTTTTTTTTTTTTGAGACAGAGTCTTGCTTTGTTGCCCGGGCTAGAGTGAGTGCCGTGGCGTCAGCCTAGCTCACAGCAACCTCAAACTCCTGGGCTTAAGCGATCCTTCTGCCTCAGCCTCCCGAGTAGCTGGGACTACAGGCATGTGCCACCATGCCCGGCTAATTTTTTTTTTCTATATATATTTTTAGCTGTCCATATAATTTCTTTCTATTTTTAGTAGAGATGGGGTCTCGCTCTTGCTCAGGCTAGTCTCGAACTCCTGAGCTCAAACGATCCGCCCACCTCAGCCTCCCAGAGTGCTAGGATTACAGGCGTGAGCCACCGCGCCCGGCCAACAAATAGAATTTTTTAATGATGTACTTAATTCTCATAACAGAGAGAGAGAGAGATGGAAAGTGGTCTTGTATGTAAATGAAACCTCACAGGTAGCAGCTTTCAGAGATTGTCTCTAGTTAGATCTTTAAAGATGCCAGACTCTTAGGTAATTTTTTTTGGAAGGGCCACTTTAAAATATGTCAAAGAAATATATTGGAGGGTAAAAAACTTTGATTTCTTTTAACCAGCCAGTGTCTCTGGAGGTGGAACTTGACTTACTGCACCTGTGAGGGTTTTAGTCAATTTTTAGAGGCCTTGTTTCCCATAATTCAGAGTTTCTGTCAGTTTTGACCAAGAGTTGGTCAAATCTAACGTAAGACAGACCAAAACCAAAACCAGAAAAAGCGATGGCACAATTTATATATTGTTGAGATCCCTAAGCATAGTGACGTTTTGGCCAGCCGACAACTAAACCTTTTATAGCCTTCAGCTATCAAATTCCGAGAAGAAACCCTGAGCCACCTCCTTACCTGGAGGTGGGGCCCAAGCTGAACACTGCTGGCAGTTTATTTTCCCTGGCAAAATAAACCTTGGATCTAAAAACCAAGAATTTTAGAAGATCGAGGAATCTGGGGAGAGAGCAGCCGCTGACCCTCGGTGAACCTCACCCTCAGAGTAAAACTCCAGCCAGCAGGTCCCTTAGCACGACGGGAGAATCCCCACAAGTCCAAGGGGCTCTAAGCCAAGGTGTCCCTTCATGTGATTGCTATTAAGGCAACTCCAAATAAGTGACTGAGGCAATTATCTCAATCAGTTGAGGTTTATTAAGCCAAAATTTGAGGACACAGCTGGGAGAAACACAAGGCACAGATGTATTTGTGACTATCCTTTCCAAAATGGGATTTGGGAATTCAGGGTTTAAAGAGGAGAGGGGCTACAGAAAGAAAAAGGAGGAGGAGGTATGAGTAGGGAAGGAAATGGTTACATTCTTGTGAAGCCCAGGAATTGACTTTTTTTTTTTTTTTTTTTTAACCTAAGGTCCTTTTTTTCCATGACTGCAAAGCGTGGGGGAAGACTTGGGATCTCATCATCTCGCTCGCTTCTTTGCTCCCTGCCCCCAATTCCCCTCAATAAAGTGGTTTGACCCCTCCCCTACCAAAAAAGATAAGGTGAACGTTTGAGAGAAAAAGGGAGTGATTGAAGAAGCATCAATTATGTAGACGTCCCTAGGTAGATGGAAGTATGATTGATCTCTTGTCCTTGTCTCTGTCCTGAACCTAGGAAGATAAACTTTTTTTTTTTTTTTTTTTTTTGAGACAGAGTCTCGCTTTGTTGCCCGGGCTAGAGTGAGTGCCGTGGTGTCAGCCTAGCTCACAGCAACCTCAAACTCCTGGACTTAAGCGATCCTACTGCCTCAGCCTCCCGAGTAGCTGGGACTACAGGCATGCACCACCATGCCAGGCTAATTTTTTTGTATAATATAGTTTTTAGTTGGCCAGATAATTTCTTTCTATTTTTAGTAGAGACAGGGTCTCACTCTTGCTCAGGCTGGTCTCGAACTCCTGACCTCAAGTGATCCACCCACCTCGGCCTCCCAGAGTGCTAGGATTACAGGCGTGAGCCACCGCGCCCGGCCAAGATAAACTTTTAATCAAAATTATTAGTGTGGAGTTGAACAGACTTTAGTTTTGGGAGCTAGACATGTCCTTGTTTATGGGAGCCCAGCAAGGAATTTCCTAATGAATGATCTCTGGGGGCAGTTGTTATAGATGCCTGAGGTCTTTTACCTTTCCTTGGGGATCTGGCTAATTTGGAAGTGAGTGTTGCATAATCTGCCTCCAGGATTGACCTTCTCTTTTGCATAAGGAGTTGGGGTGGTCCTGAAATTTTCATTTTCCTTTACATGCTCCTGGTGCCCTTTCACAGACACGCCCATTCCTTTCCCATCCCACCACCTCCCTAATACTTGATAATCGCTAATTTTTCTCAATTTATACTTTTCATCACTTCGAGAATATTATATAAATGGAATCCCCCAATATGTAACCTTTCAGGATTGGCTTTTTCTCACTCAGCATAATTCTCTGAAGATACGTTCAAATTGTTGCATGGATCCATTATTTTCATCACATCGTATCAAAGGTACATGCTGTCAATGTAACGTTATCACTATTGATGGGGACCTTGATGACCTGGCCAGAGGTGGTGTTTGTCAGGTTTCTCCACTGCAAATTACTCTTTTTTACCACCTTTTCCATACAGTACTCTTTGGAAGGAAATCACCGTGCACAGCGCACACTTAAACAAGTGGGAAGTTACATTCCACCTCCTTGAGGGTGGAGATTCCACAAAAATTACTGGGAATTCTTCTGCCTGGGAGGTTTCTTTTCCCTCATTTATTTATTTATTTATTGAACAATTTATTTATATCAGTATGGATTCGTAGACATTTATTTTATATTTTATACTTTTTCATATTGGTTTATAATCTAACACTATTTATTTTGTCGTGTATAGGTCTTTTAAAAACTATCAAACTGTTTTCCAGAGTGGCTGAACGTTCCCAGCAGGGACATAATATGAGTGATCCAGTTTCTCCACATTCTTGCCAGTTTGTTGTTATTGATTTTTTTTCTTTTTAAATGTTAGCCATTCTGATAGGTGTGTAGGCATGTCTCATTGTGGTTTTAATTTTCATTTCTCTAATGTCAAATGATGTTCAACATCTTTTCATGGGCATATTTGCCACCTGTGTGTCCTCTTTGGTGGTTACATGTTTCTTTATATCTCTTGCCCATTTTCTAATTTTCTTAAATTAATACTATTGAGTTCTTTTTTTTTTTTTTTTTTTTTTTTTTTTTTTTTTTTTTTGAGACAGAGTCTCGCTTTGTTGCCCGGGCTAGAGTGAGTGCCGTGGCGTCAGCCTAGCTCACAGCAACCTCAAACTCCTGAGCTTAAGTGATCCTACTGCCTCAGCCTCCCAGGTAGCTGGGACTACAGGCATGCGCCACCATGCCCGGCTAATTTTTTCTATATATATTTTAGTTGCCCAGATAATTTCTTTCTATTTATAGTAGAGACGGGGGTCTCGCTCTTGCTCAGGCTGGTCTCGAACTCCTGACCTTGAGTGATCCACCCGCCTCGGCCTCCCAGAGTGCTAGGATTACAGGCGTGAGCCACCGCGCCCGGCCACTATTGAGTTCTTAGAGCTCTTTATATGGTCTAGATACTAGTCCTTTATCAGACATGTGGTTTGCAAATATTTTCTCCCTGGCTGTAGTTGTCTTTTCATCCTCTTAAAAGAGTCTTTCAAAGAGCAAAAGTTTTTATTTTGATGAAGTTCAATTTATCAATTTTTATTTCTACGAATCACACTTTTGGTGT
The DNA here is from genome assembly GCF_041146395.1 of Eulemur rufifrons. Classification (NCBI taxonomy): domain Eukaryota; kingdom Metazoa; phylum Chordata; class Mammalia; order Primates; family Lemuridae; genus Eulemur; species Eulemur rufifrons. The sequence continues at coordinate 20,022,651 of NC_090996.1, forward strand.
CAAATATTTTACTTTTCTTAGACCTAGATGCTGAAGATTTTCTCCTATTTTTTCCTAAAAGTTTTATAGTTTTAAGATTTATATTTAAGCCTGTGATCCATTTTGAGTTTTGTTTTACATGAGATGTGAGACATGGGTTGAAGTTCATTTATTTACCCATGGATGGCCAATTACACCAACATAATTTGTTAAAAAGTCTATCATTCCTCCATTGGATTGCTTTTATACCTTTGTGAAGATTGCCTGTCTTTTTCTGTGTATTTTAGATGTTTGTGTCCTGCTCAGAAAAGTCTTCTCCATTTCAAATAATAAAAATTAATTAATCGAGAATTCTTTTACATTTTCTACATTAACATTTTTTCTCTACCAGATAATTATCTTCTTAAAAGAGGTAAGTCTCTAGCTCTCTTTTATTTTCCAAAAGGTTTGCCTATTTCCCCACTATTCCCATTGATTTGAAAGTTGACCTTTATCATGAAGTAAATTCCTAAAAAATATTTGGGGACATGCCTAAGCTCTTTATTCAGTTCCAGTGGCTTGTCTATGTATTTCTTCCCCAGTTCCAAACTATTTAATCTATTTTCATTATTGTCATTCAGTATCTGGTAGAGCTAGTTTTCTCTAATTCTTTTCTTTCTCATATGTTCCTGGGTATTCTCACACATTTTCTTTTCCTTTGGAAATTTAGTGTTGGCAGATTTAGTTAGTGATGCCTTGAAGATTCATTCTCTTCTTCCACAGTGTTGCATGGGTGGGTGGGGGCAGCTGCTGCCCAGTCTGAGACTACATTTCCTGGTCCGCTTTGCATCTAAGCTGTAGCCATCTGACCAGATCTAATATGGGTCACTTTTGGCCTGAAGTGGCCAAGAAGTGGGTCTGCCCCTCTACCTTTTTTGTTCTCCTTCTCGGGCAACCTTGGAAGCCAATTATTAAAAATGGTGGAGACACAAGATGGAAGGAACTGGTCCCTGAATCCCTACGTAGATGGCCTCCTGCTCAACATCGAGGAGTGATTAAAAAAGAACACCAACAAAAAAACCTTTTAATGGGTTCAAGCCATTGAGAGAGGCTGTTACAGCAGCTAGTGTTATTATAACCAATACATTTAATATCGTGTTGCCAGGTTCTCCCAAACTCCTGTTGTGCCTTATAATTTAGGGTTGCATTAAATTTAAAGCTTCAAGAGAGAACTGACATCATTACAATATAGAACATGATGTCTTTCTATTTGGTTAAGCCTTCTTTTAGGGTCAAAAGTAGAATTTAAAATATAAATTGTGTATCATTAAAGGATAGTGACAATTGATACATTGGTAATCATATTTCAGCTCTCTCTTTGTGCAGTCACATATTGTGCAGTCTATGTATTTAATTTTATCAAAATGGAATCATAGGATACATGCTGTTTTATAAACTGCCTTTTTGCCCCAACATTGCTACAATTTTACATAGAGATCTACAACAGGGGTTGGCTCTTTTTTCTTACGGAGCCATAAAGTAAATACTTTAGACTTTGTGGAACAGAAGGATATTACACAGATGCTTGATAACCACTTAAAATGCAAAAATAAACCTTCTTAGCTTGCAGTCTGCAAAATAACAAGCAACTAACCAGAGTTGACCCAGAGGCTGCAATTTGCCAACCCTTAATTTAAATCACCATTTTATAAATTAGGTAGTTTTCTATTAATACACATTTATGTAGCTTCCATATTAATTTGCAACTTTGTGGGAATGAACATCCTTGTCAGTAGATCTTTTTACACTTACCAGTTTATGCCCAAGAGTAAATTCCTAGAAACAGTGTTATTGGGGTCAAGGAATGTGACAGTTTACTCTTTGATTCACATTGTCAAATATATATATTTATATCCCTATCAAGTATGCACAAGAGAGCCTGCTTTACTATATCCTTATCAACATTGGACATTAGAAATGTTTGCAATTTGCAGCCCAATAAATGAAAAATAAAAGACCTATCTTTGATGTTCATATGCTTATGTCTTTGTTGAGTCTATTACTGTCTTTTCACACATTATTATGAATTTATTATTTACAAATTCCTTGTTTGTGTCTGTTGCCCATTTTTCTTGGTAATTTTTTTACATTGATTTATAAGAACATTTTACATAGTAGGGATAGTAACACTGTGTCACTTATATACACTATTTTCCCCCAGTTTTTCATTTGTCCTTTAATCTTATTTCTGGTAATCATTTTTCTTTTCTGGTTTAGAGGATCTGTTCTTTATCTAGTCAAGATCAATAGAATCTTTTCCTTTATGAGAAATGTCTAGTATTCATGTCAAGCCTCTCCCCTATCATCATTATAAAAATATCCACCCACGTTTTATTTTAGCACTTTTATGGTGTGTCTTTTACATTGTATGTAACCTTTGGCTCATTGCAAAATTATTTTGAGGTGAAGAATGAGACAAAGATCCAATTTCATTTGTCTTTATCATGAGGCTTCCTAGTTTTCCTAACACTGCTTAGGGGCCAAGGGAAATCTTCTCCCGTGCTTTCTGCAGACTCATGGAAAATTACTGACAAGAGACACAGTCATAGGAGAAAAGGCAGACAAACTTATTTTATCATAGTTTTATAGGACATGGGAGCCTTCAGAATGAAGACCCAAAGACACTGGTGAAACTGTTCATTTTTATGCTTAGATTCAACAAAGTAGGGACAGCCATGTAGAAATGGGATTGGACTTGAAGGGTACGATCTACTGCTAACAGACTGAGTGGGGAAACCCAGCAAAGCCTGTCTGGTTAGGTCCTTCTTGGCCTCTCTGAGCAGCCTACCTTCCTTTTGAGTGTTTGGCAAGACCCTCTCTGGAATAAGGGTCTTATGACCTACAATCAACCAATGTAGGTCAGATAAATCCTTTATGGCTAGTTTTTCACGGGAAGGCGGGGGAAAGTTCCAGTAATATTTTTAGGTTTTATGGCTGGCTTTGAGCAAAAGGGGTTCTGATTTCTATGACCTGCCTTAGGGAAGAGGGATTCTAGTTTCCATGGCTAGCCTGCAGGGAGAATAAGGACTTAGAGACAAGAGGACAGGAGAAGGTCAAAGAAAAACTTTTGTTTTGGGGGCTGCTTCTGAGGCCTTTATTTTGGGGTATTGTTTTATGATCCCCAACAACTATTTAGATTAGACATCTTTGACTCATGACTGTAAACTTCAATATAAATTTCCATGCATGTATTTGAGTCTAAAGGACTCATTACAAAAACGTACCAGTCATTAAGGATTCTTGATGTATTTTGATTCTTGCAAATATTCACTCCCGGTCTCAACTAAAGAATTCCTTGAAAAACAAGATATGCCTTATCTTTCACTGGGAAGCTATTTTACTGGATAGCAATTTGTATCCCAAAGATAAAATTCTCATTATTCAGGTTGATGATATTGTTTGTATTTAACCTGAACAGAGGGACAAAATTATTGAGAATTAAGAAATACAGGTATACTGAAGCTGTGTATTTTTGCTTCATCTGTATACATGTGTAACTGTGATTATGGAAATGACATAGTTTGCAGAGTGCGGTGCCAAACTTAAAGAGTTAAAAAATGATTGTAAGATGACATTTCACCAAGTTAGAAGAATGAAAAGAAGTAAGGCACTGTCTTTGGAGGCAGAGTCAGTTGAATTCGAGCTCCACTGTTCACAGGTGTGTGGTTCTGGTCTATGGCCCTTTACCTCTCTGGGCCTTAGTTCCCTTGTCTATAAAATGGGTATAATAATTATACTAGCAGCCTCACACAGTTATTAGGAGGGCCGAATAAAATGAAGACAGAATGCACTGTACCTGGGGTCGATCATGGACATCCAGTTGCCCTTGGACCTGTAGTCTTAATTTAACCCCCACCCATCTCACACTGACACCTCCAGCTGGGTTTCAGCTTCTGTTTTGTATTTACCAAGGCAGCTCCTGACTGCACAGCACACTTAGCTGAACCTTGACCCTCTGCCTTGTTCCCGTCACCCCCCACCCCAAGATTCCTATTACTGCCTGGAGTCCTGCTCCCCTTACAGGCCACTGTCACCTGACTTCCATTCTTATTCCAGCCAGGAAAGGCCTGGACCATCCATGAGTGAGACCTTGTACCTCCAGCCAGAAGTCACCACGCCCTTAGAGCCTTGGGCTGCTGGCTGGGGTCCGCTGGGTCATGCCACCTTTGCCTTCTCATGGCCGGTGGTACCAAGGTCCCAGGGGACCTTGTGGATAAGTAGGATACTTAATTCTCACTGAGTCATTTGCATTCCCAGAGAGGATGATTGGGAATGCAAATGACTGCTCATACTGCCAGAATTTCTGGCATTGTGACAAAGTAGGGGTCCGCCCTGGGTGTTGACCCAGGGTCAGTTCATCTGTGTTAGCTATAAACTCTAGGACAGTTTATCTGAACATGGCTTTTGCCCTCATGTTGTGGTTTATGGGACAGGATTTGATGTGCCTGACACATGTCCCTGATTTGACTGTAAATTGCATGAGAGATGATCTGTTACTCATCTCTCTTCTTGATAGATGGGTGTGTCGTAAGGTAACTAAAGTGTTGCCCTGCCCCCGCCCAGGAGCAGGGGCCTGTGGTCCAAATACTCCAAGGAAATGTCGGCTTGCTCTGGTGTGTCAGCTCCAACGTCTCCTAAGAATTCTGAAATCTGAAATGCAAATGGTATTTTGGAAACAAAGGGAGTGCAGGAAGCAGGATTCTTCTTTTTTTGGTAAGGAATAAAATCCCAGCTCCAACTGGTTTAAGAAAGAAAAAGACCTGAAGAGACCAGGGCTGGTGCAGGCACAGCTGGACCCAGGGCACGTACGGATTCACCTCCTTCTGCCCGCTCCTGGCTCCCTTCTCTTCAGGCTCCTCCCTCCTAGCGGTGACCCTGGCTGCCAGCAGCCTCAGGTCTCCTCACTCTCAGCGACCCGACAGAAAGGGCACGTCTCATTCCCAGCGGTCTCCAGGAAAATCCCCAGAACAGCCTGTCTTAGATCACATTTCCATCTCTGAAACAGTCAGTGTGGCCTGGGAGATGGAACATCCAACGGGCTGACACAGGGCCGATGGACGCCCAACTTCCAAGGGGTGGGGAGAATGAGGTTGGGGGAGCTGAGCGATGGTGGGTGGGTGTCTGCTCTGCCCAAACCATGTGAACGAGAGTGCAGGAGCGGTGGTTTCCCCAAGGAAAACCAAGATGCCACTACCCGAAAGGAGGGAGCAGATCTTGAGCAGATATTCCTGCCAGATGCCCACAGGGTCACGGGACAAAAGAGAGTGAGACAGATTGTCAGGGAAGCCAAGCACTGAGAGGGAAACAGGAGACTTTTGTGATTTTTAAGGAAACAAGTGCCTTGTTTTTTTTTTTTGTTTTGTTTTTTGTTTTTTTTTTTTTGAGACAGAGTCTTGCTCTGTTGCCAGGGCTAGAGTGCTGTGGCGTCAGCCTAGCTCGCAGCAACCTCAAACTCCTGGGCTCAAGCAATCCTACTGCCTCAGCCTCCCGAGTAGCTGGGACTACAGCATGCGCCACCATGCCCAGCTAATTTTTTCTGTATATATTTTTAGTTGTCCAGATAATTTCTTTCTATTTTTTAGTAGAGACGGGCTCTCGCTCTTGCTCAGGCTGGTCTCGAACTCCTGACCTCGAGCAATCCTCCCGCCTCGGCCTCCCACACTACTAGGATTACAGGCGTGAGCCACTGTCCCCGGCCCAAGTGCTTTGTTAATATGACCAAACAATCATTGCATCAATGTTCATAGCAGCATTATTCACAATAACCAAAAGGCAGAAACAACCCAAATGTCCATGGACTGGTAATTGATAAACAAGATGTGGCCCTATATATACAATGAACTGTTAATCAGTCATAACAAAGAATGAAATTCTAACAAATGCTACAACATGGATGGCCCTTGAGGATATTATGCTGAGAGAAATCAGCCAGACTGAAATGGGCAAATACTGTGTGATTCCCCTTATCCGAGGTCCCTGGAGTAGTCAAGTCCACAGAGACAGAAGGTCGAGTGGTGGTTCCCAGGAGCTTTGGGAAGGGGCAATGGGGAGTCGTTTCAGTTTTGCAAGATGAAGAGTTGCAGAGATGGATGATGCCGATGGTTGCACAACAATGTGAATGTACTTAATGCCACAGAACTGTACACTTAATAATGGTTAAAGTGGTGAATTTTATAATCTAGAAGGTATATTTTATCACAATAAAAAATTACATTAAAAGAAAGACACAATTATAGTTGGGACCCGGAGGAAGGAAGTCATTTTGCCCCATGCGTCGTTGGCAATATCCTTAACTCAGACTTTGCCTAGAGCAGTGCTCTGTAGAGAGAAGAGGTCAATAAGAATTTACCGGATACATCAAGAAAGCATCTTACAACGTTCTGGCTCCATCGCCAAGCCAGCAATAATTTCTGAGCAACGTTAAGACCATCATCCCCCGAATGCCATGTCACAGCACTAAATGTTCGGGTTGGTGCAGGGACCTCAGCACTGTCTCACAGAAACATGATCATTGCCACGTGCATGTGAGACAGAGGAGCCTTCCCCCAGTGGCCCAAGTCCCCTTAGGTTCCCAACCAATTTTGCCCCCCGGAGGATATCAGGCAATATCCAGGGACATTTTTGGTTATTACAATGGGGGAAGGGGGAGTGGGACAGTCGCTACTGGCATCAGGTGGGTAGAAGCCAGAGATGCTGCTAATGCACCATGCACAGGACAGCCCCCCACACCAAAGACTCATCCTGTCCTAAATGTCAACAGTGTGGAGGGTGAGCCAGCCTAGACGGTCCTCTTACATAACCACGGGCTCAAACACACACTCTCACCTGTGTCCTCCGAATTAACTTCCTGGTGTTTATTTTCAATGAATCACATGAAGTTTACAGCATAAAAATAAACTTATAAAACTAACTTCTTGCTCAATATCCTTTAAAGCAAAGAGCCATGCAATAAATCTGCCTTGGATTGAATTCTGTGACTGGGATTCTGCAATAACAGTGCAGAGACAGGTAGTGGAAGGAAGAGGGTCATTGACACGCAGCTGTGTCACAAACCAGGGCCAATACACTGTCCCTTCCAGATGGGCCCCTCTGAACCATCGGACCTCCACAGACAGATGGAAACCACCCAATAAAGTTTGATGCACAGAATAGACGTCTGGAGGTTGGAGAGGGGGTTAGGGGTAAGGAAGGGAAATGTATGCTGTTTGAAAAAATATGTTTAACATGATCCTGTAGTTTTGAGAAAGGAACACATATTAGCTTTTTCTCTGTTTCTTAAAAGGTGGTGTCACTTAAAGAATGCTGCAGTTTGACACTTTTTATCAGTCAGAAGTTACATTTTCTACTTCATTGACAAAATTTCTCTTTTAAAAGAAAATCCCATGGCTGGGCGCGGTGGCTCATGCCTGTAATCCCAGCATTCTGGGAGGCGGAGGCAGGTGGATCGTTTGAGCTCAGGAGTTCGAGACTGGCCTGAGCAAGAGCGAGACCCCGTCTCTACTAAAAATAGAAAGAAATTATATGGACAACTAAAAATATATACAGAAAAAATTAGCTGGGCATGGTGGCACATGCCTGTAGTCCCAGCTACTCAGGAGGCTGAGGCAGGAGGAATGCTTGAGCCCAGGAGTTTGAGGTTGCTGTGAGCTAGTCTGACACCACAGCACTTACTCTAGCCTGGGCAACAGAGCAAGACTCTGTCTCAAAAAAAAAAAAAAAAAAAAAAAGAGAGAATATTTTTGGTTTCTGCTTTAGGTAGTTTACCTCTTAAAAGCATAGTCTTTGGAGTTAGCAAACTGATTCAGACCCTAATTATATATGGCCTTTATTGAGTTGCTAGGTCTTTGAATTCCATTTCCTGTCTGCAAAATGGGAACAATAACTACCTTAGGATTGTCTGTCATGAGGAGTAAGTAGGATAATGCTTGTTGAATGCTCAGTGCAAGGAGTGAGCTAGCACTTACGGGTTGTTAACCTTTATTGTTATTGCTATTGCAATAACAATAGTTATTGCTAACAACTTTAATTGCTGGAATAGGAAAGTGCATAGTAAAGGCTTCTGATTTTTAAAGGCAATTTTTTAAGGCATGTTTTTGTATTTATATTTTATGGTGATAAAATGTCTTAGCTGAAAGCATGGAGAATGAATTCAATATTCTCTTAGGTGCCATAGATTCACCTACAGATTTCCTCTTGATGATGTCCAGGAGGTAACTTCCTAAGAACAGATTGGTTTTACTTATCGTCTTATTCAAGTATAACATACACTCCTAAAAATGCACAAATTGTAACAGTTCTATGAATTTTCACAAAGTAAACTCACCCATGCAGCCAGCATCCTCACCAAGAAACAGAGGTGACAACACCCCAAAAGTCTCTATGTCCCCTGACTTCCATGAGGAAGGAAGCTGCTCAGGTTCAAACTCATCCTGCAATTTGAGCAGACAGAATGGTGAAAATTAGACTCACGTCCAACAGCTAAGTTGCCCTGAGTTCCAAGTGAGCATACACTGAAAATAATTCCAGAGCTATTTGGATAGACGAAAAGCCACAGTTTCAGAAGAGAATGAGAGCTTTTGCTTGAAGTTTCTGTGGTTATCCACAGGAAACAAATCTCAGGATTAGCCCAAATGATCAACCATCTGCGTTATAAATGGTGGCCAGTTTCAAGAAGAAATTATTCAACTGAAAGTCCAGTATCTCTGGAAGGTTGGGGATGATGTATCAGCTAGAAATATTCTCTCCTGCAAGTACCTGGAATAGAAGGACATAGTGTTTATTTTCAGAGGCCCCCAAACTTTCTTGGTTCACGCCAGACATGGGCCAAAATGAATAAAAAATAGTTCTGTTTATTAAATAGTTAGGTACAAAAAACTTAAAAAGTGCTTTAGTTCTAACAATTTAGTCGCCATTTGAAAAAAAATACATGTACATAGAAAAAAATAATACACATTGTCCATACATACAATAATATACCTACATTGGAAATAATATACATACACTGAATAGTATACATACATTGAAAAAACACACATATTTTATTTATATTTTTATTTCAGTCTTAAATAACTATAATTAAATAGCTCAATTTATTTGAGTGTTTAAATAATTTCCATTCTTAAATACTGCAGTTATTTACCATGGAACACGTGTGCCTTTGGGGCACTGCACAATTTCACAGACCTTGGAATCAGATTGGATGCTGCCACCCTCATTTCCTCTTCCACGCTGGTTTTCATGGAGTACGTGCATGTTATCACGGCAACTGCTGTAAAACCAACATTGCAAAGATCTAATGTCATTCAAAGGAATGTAGGACCATCTAATATTAAAACAGTAAACTACTGAGCTAGTAGATCCTATGGTGTCTGACAGATATTGAGCATCACTGTGTTTCTCTTGAAAATTTAAAATATCCCTAGCCCCTCTGTGAGTTCACTGTCCTCCCTGGGGTGCCCTGGCACACAATTTGGAAACTGTAGGTTAATTTGACAAGAAGTGGAGAGCAGGTGGTCTTAGAGTTGGTCTGGTGGCTTGGTGATGTCCTCAAGGATCCACCCTTTGGCAAGTTGCACCTCATGGTCTCAAGATGGTTGCCATGGCACCAGCATCACATTCTTGCATGACATTGCAGTCATCAATACAAAGAAGGAGAGGAGGGCAATGAGTCTGGGTAAAATGTGACCTGCTTTCATTTTCCATCTTCACTTGGTGGTGGATGTCACACAGGTGCCTATAGATGCAGGGACATATTAAACTCTTGCCATCCAAATAGGGACAAAAATTAGTGGCCTTGGTCATGTCAACTAGACCTGGAATTGGAAGACTGAGAAGTTTTGCCTGCCAAAGAAATTCTTAGGAAGACACTATCTCCTTAGTCCACTGGGTTGTATAGTGGTTTTGGGGAGGCCAGTACATTGTGTATGAGGACATCAGGCCATGCAAAAATTCTCATGCAGTGAAAATACATTGTTTTGCCTGACTGACATTCAGATTTTCCCTGTAGAGCCACTGGTTTTGGAGCTATGGAATCCCACCTTGCCTCTAGCAAGGGAGGGGCTTGTCTAGAGCTAACATCTAGTTGGAGCAGGAGTCAGGGAGGAGATCAGATGTCAGATCTGAGATTTCAATGAGGAGTCAAAGTTGGCCAAGAGGGCAAACAAAGAGCTCCAAACAAATGGAACAGCATGGACGGGGGGAGGTGAGGAGGGCATGTGGCTAACCTGAGAATGTGTTTTGGGTTTATGAGAAGAATTGGGGCTAGGACTTACAGCCAGGGAAGGGAGGATGTTTTTATCCTGACACCATGAGAGATACTGAAAGGTTTTAAGTCAGGAAGGACTTGATTGTATCTACAGTCTTGGGAATAACAACCACTATGTGGCAGAAATTGCTCGGTATTCATAAAATGCCTTTCTTTTCCTCCTGGGCACACAGTAGGCTACATCTCCCTGATCGATTGCAGTCAGGTGAAGCCATGTGACTGAGTTCTAGCCCAGCAAATATGGATGAAATGGATATTTACCAGTGTAGGCCCAGCCCATAATAACCTCCTGCGCAACCCTCCACCTTGTCTCTTTCCCCATTTGGTGGAGATCCAAGGACCTAGATCGGGGGAGCTCCAAGATGGAAGCAGCCTGGGTCCCCAAGTCACCATCTGGTGAAGAGCCTGCTGTGCACTATTGTGTGAGCAACACAGCAATTTTTCTTATGCTGAGGACTTGCAATGTTGGGGTTATTTGTTACAGCAATGAGCCTACTCTGACTAATGCAAACCATAATGAGCGCTACTATCTGTTGGGGACTTGCTCTGAATTGGGCAATGTGCTAAGTGCATTACCTCATTCCACCTGCACAGGGATGGGGACCACCATCAGCCCACTTTTATAGAAGAGGAAACTGAGGCTGAGAGAGCAGACAGCAGAAGGACAGAGAAGCCTGACCCCAAGCCCCTGGACTCAAGTGCCAAACTGTGCCCTGCTGGCTCCCAGTGTGAAAGGAATGGATGACGGTCGGGTGAGGCAAGGAGACCAGATGAGGAGTTAACACAGCAATCCACTCCAGCAGGGCGTTCCTGCTGTGAAATGGGCTGACTAATAGGGTTTTGTAGTATGACTTGAGAGAATGTGTCTGAAGTACACAGCGCAGGGCCTAGCATCTGGCAGGTGTACAATGAATGTTAGCTTGATGTTTCTCAAGGGACTAAGCAAGCACTGACGAACGGCTAGGTGAAAACAGGAGAGAATTATCCTCATACTCCACCTGCAAGGAGGATCCCGTGGTGTCGCCCCGGAAGCAGCACTGGCAGGAATTCAGCAAAGCATGAGGGAGACAGAGAAGCTGAGGGTTGGATGATTGTCTTATGTTGCTATTTTTTTGTTGATTTTTTTATTTTTAATTTTTAATTATGTGTACAGAATAGTTGTGTATCTTTATAGAGTGCATGTGATGTTTGATATGGGCATACAATGGTGAATTAATCAAATCAGGGTAATTGGGGTATCCATCACCTCAGGTGTTTAACATTTCTTTGTGTTAGGAACATTCTAACTCCACTCTTTTAGTTATTTTAGAGCATAGGCTAACTTATTGTTGATTATAGGCACTGCTGGGCTATCAAATAGCTTATGTTGCTATTTACAGGAACGCGGAAGGAGGTCTAAGAAACATCTTGTACAATGTGCTGTAGGATATGGAAGAGGGAGAGGACCAGGCTAAAGATAACGAGCAAGAAAGCAGATCCTGAGACCTTCTAAGATGAGATTTGTTCAACGCAGGCCTTGGATTCCAGGCCTTGGGCCGACACGGGCTGTCAACAAGCTGTCCCGCCTTGTCCACATGTATCCACTTCTGTCCTGAAGTAGATACTTTTCATCTGCACAATCATGGGCCAGTTCTTTCACTTCTTTGTGCCTCATTTTTATTATCTGAAGATAGGGATAAGAAGTAATGGGGCCTGGGCATGGTGCTCACGCCTGTAATCCTAGCACTCTGGGAGGCCGAGGCAGGTGGATCGTTTGAGCTCAGGAGTTCAAGACCAGCCTGGGCAAGAGCGAGACCCCGTCTCTACTAAAAATAGAAAGAAATTATATGGGCAGCTAAAAATATATAGAGAGAAAAATTAGCCGGGCATGGTGGCACATGCCTGTAGTCCCAGCTACCTGGGAGGCTGAGGCATTTGGATTACTTGAGCCCAGGAGTTTGAGGTTGCTGTGAGCTAGGCTGACGCCACAGCACTCTAGCCTGGGCAACAGAGTGAGACTTTGTCTCAAAAAAAAAAAAAAAAAAAAAAAGAAGAAGAAGTAATGGGACTTCCAGTCTGAGCAAGAGCAAGACCCTGTCTCTACAAAAATAATGGAAAAATTAGCTGGGTGTGGTGGCACATGCCTGTAGTCCCAGCTACTCTGGAGGCTGAGGCAGGAGGATCACTTGAGCCCAAGGACTTTGAAGTTCCTGTGAGCTATGATGATGCCACTTCACATGCCATCTAGCAGGGGTGACAGAGTGAGACCCTGTATCAAAAAAAAAAAAAAAGAAGAAGTAGTAGTAATGGAACTTATCCCATAGGGTTGCTGTGAAGATGTGCAGAGCGCTTAGCACAGTGTTGGAGATGTAGTGAATGGTCAGTAATGGTAGAAATGATCATTAAAATTCCCTTATCTTCTACATTGTTTCTGTCTCTAGCGACACATACAAACACGCAGACATGGCTATGAGCACAGAGCAGAATCCTTGCCTGTCCTGTTCATGCTCCCTCTCCAGCCAGCCCTTAGAAGGGTGACTGGCTCACTGCAGCTATTTACACATTTGGTGAATGACGGAATAGGGAAACCCACCTCACTGTATCTCTCCTCCCCACCCCCCATCCCCTTCCTTCCTTCCTTTCTTTATTCTCTTTTTCCTTCCACCCATCCAGCCATCCAGCCATCCAGCCATTTTAGAAAGGCAGCAGTGGTGTATATCACAGGTTTTTTTTTCAATTGTGGTAAAATACAAATTATATAAAATTCACCATTTTAACAATTTCTAGATGTACAGTTCAGTGACATTAAGTACATTCACATAGTTATGCAACTATCTCCATCATCCATCTCCAGAACTTTTTCATCCTCCCAGACAGAAACTCTGTACCCATTAAACACTAACTCCCCTTTCTCCCTTCTCCCCAGCCCCTGGAACCACCATTCTGCTTTCTGTGTCTATGAATTTGACTACTACAGGTGCTTCATATAAGTGGAATGACATACAGTATCGGTCCTTTTGTGACAGCCCACAAGTTTTGTGATCACATAAGCTGTGTAATACTGGGAAACTCAACCTCCCTGAAACTCCACTTCCTCATCTGTAAAATGATTGTAATAATAGTACCTGCATCATATTGTTGTGAGGTTTAAATGGGATACTATATATAAGGTAGTTAGTCCAGTGCCTGGCACATAGAATGTGCTCAATAAATATTAATTAGACCTAGCTATATTTTCTATTTTTATTTATATATATTTTTCTTACAGCCTGAGTCTCACTCTGTCTCCTGGGCTGGACTTTATGGCACAATCATAGCTCGATGTAAGCTTGAACTTCTGGGCTCAAGTGATCCTCCCACCTCAGTGTCCAGAGTAGCTGGGACTACAGGCACATGCCACTAGGCCTGGCTAATTTTTTATATTTTTTAGAGTCAGGATCTCACTATGTTGCCCATGCTGGTCTCAAACTCTTGGCCCAAACTGATCCTCCTGGCCCGGGCTCCTAACGTGCTTGGATTGATTACAGGCACAAGATACCACAGCCGGCCCTAAGCAAATATTCTGAATGAATGGACACTGGTATTATGTTTATTGTTTGCATCTGGTGCTGTCTTGAGCATTTTACAAATATTAACCCATCTAAACAGCACAACGACCCTGTGACATGGCTACTGTCACTACCATCCATGCTTGACAGAGGAGAAAACAAAGGAGCAGGGAGGTTGAGGCATGTGCTCAGGGTTACGTGGCTGGTTCACGGCAGAGCTGGGATTTAAATCCAGGAAGCCGGTTTCCAAGATGCACAGGTTTTAGCACTGCACCCCGTGGCCTCTTGCTAGCCTGTGCGGCTTCACCCAGAGGGGGATCATCTTCTGCCACTGGGTCCCGGGTCAGGCCATCAGGGTGAGGGCAGGTGCTGGGGCCTCAGGTAGGAGATGCCTGTGGGCATCCGGGGAAAAACAATCAAGGAGGAGTCTGCTGTTTCTTAACCTGAGAGGTCCCAGCGCGATGGGGCTCTCTGCATGCCCCTTGACACGTGCTGGCCTCCTTTGGACCGTGGGGGGCTGGGGTGCAGGATCTGGGCCGTCCTGTCCAGGTGACGCAGCCAAGCCAGCGCCTTTCCCCTGGTTGGCAGGAAGCTCAGCAATCCTTGACTCCCCACCCCAGCCCTGCCCTGGTGAGATAAAAAAGTTTCTTCTTCTGGGCCTCAGGGCCACCTCCCACCTGGACTTTATTGGCTTCTGAGCACTGTCAGTGACCCTCTGCAGCCCTTTAAAAGGGACAGAGCCTGTAGTGGGACCAGCGGGTCCTGTGTTGGAGATAAGAGTGTTCAGGACAACAGGTGCGGGTTTCCCAGCAGCTCAGGCAAGAACCCCGGGGCTTGTGCCGTCCTGTCCTGATGTCTGGAGAGGTGAGCCCACTGCTGCATCTTCCTCTGCAGCCTGGCAGGGCGAGGGGTGGCTGTGAATGAATTCAAGGTTGGGGGTCGGGGCCTCCTGTCTGGGTTCTCCTGCCACCCATGTCCACTGTCCCTTTTCCCTGTGGCAGGTAGCTATGTGTGACTCTAACTTTGGCAATGTCAAGGTGAAGGAGCCGAGCATGGGTGGCAGGTGGCGTGTGTCCTGGTACGAGCGGCTGGTGCAGCCCTGCCTGGCTGAGCTGCTGGGCTCTGCCCTCTTCATCTTCATCGGGTGCATGTCTGTCATCGAGAATGGGCTGGACACCGGGCTGCTGCAGCCAGCCCTGGCCCACGGGCTGGCCCTGGGGCTCATCATTGCCACACTGGGGAACATCAGGTGAGACCAGCCCCAAGCACTCAGCCTGGGGCTCCCGTGGGAAGCTGGGGTGGGGGCAAAGCTGTGGTCAGGCCCCGGCACCACTCAGGACTCCAGGGAGCGCTGTGGGGTGGGGCCTCAGCCTGCCTGGGGTCCTCTCCTCACTCTGCAGTCCGTGAGCGCCCGGCTTCGGGCAAGTCCCTCTCCAAACTACAAAATGGGAACAGGAGCGTATTTTTTCAATGAATTTTTTCCAAGCCAACATGGATATCTTGCTCACCAAGTACCAGGCACTATTCCAAGCACTTTATAGATATTAATCATCCAATCTTCACAACAACCTTGTGGGGTAGGTCCTGTTATTAGCCCCATTTTACAGCTGCAAATGAGGAAGGCCATGTAACCTGTACCAGGTTATAGGGCTAGAAAGTGACAGAGCCAGGAACCAAGTCCAAGCTGTCTGGCTCCAGCGCCCAAACCCGAGTGCCTTAAGTTGGGGGGTGGGGGGCGTTGAGAATGAAATGAAGCGCTCAGCGCACACCAAGCACTCAGCCGGTACTGGTTGCTGTGTTGTGGTTACCACTACAAGAGGTTTAGGGAAAGCAGAGATGTGCAGAGGAACCGACCGGGGGCTTCCCCACTAGGCCGGTCGAGTGGTGACCAGGAGGGCGGGCAGAGGGGACAGGCTCCTCTGGCTCTGCTTTCACCTGGGTGGAGGCTCACTGGGGAGGCCTGTGGGGAGGTCGGCAGGTTCCCAGGAGAGGCAGCTGTAATGATGACCTTGAATGGGGCGCCTGGCAGGAGGATCTGGGACAAGGTTGGCCTATATTTAATCTCAATCAGAACATAGATCTGAATAGGGAAACTGAAATACTGTTTCTGAGAAAACCAGAATGGAAAGAGAACATCTCTTTCAATGTCCAAGGGAGGCTGCCAGAGGAATGAAAAGCATGTGATCCATGAAAAGCACATCCTACCTGGGTCAGCAGGGCAAGTTGAGGAACCTCTCTGTGTGCAGTGGTATAAATGTGGGCAATAATAGCTGATATTTATTATATACTAACTATAGAGACAGTACTATCTGCTGTACATGAAGTAATTCATTATAGCCTTGCAACGGTCTTGTCAGGTGGGAATCATTGAGGCACAGAGAGGTTATGAACTTGCCCAAGGTCACACAGCTATGCAGTGGCACAGCTGGGGTTTGAACCCAGGCCAGCTGGCTGGAGAGACCATCTCTCTGGCTTGTAGTATCCTGCCTCTCTGTAATACCAACCTTTTATTCAATCATTGACTTTTTCCACAAATAATGATCCTTCCTGTGACACAAATATTGACACCTCCTGTGTCTAGGCACTGACTTTGAGGTTGTTGAATGGATCCAAGGTAAGGTGTGTAAAGGACCCAACACAGCACCTGGCACACAGTGTTCAATAAATATTTGCTGAGAGAGCAATCAATGAATGAACAAAGTATTTTGGCTGTTAGTCTAGGGAACATGTGTGGTCCTCAGGGCATCCAGCCCTCCCCTGTTGGAGCCATGCTCAATCACAGTCTCTCCCCAGGTTGGGCAGGTGGGATGGTGGAGGAGAGGCCAATGGCCTCACGGGTTCTAGCTGTCCAGGATCCCTGGGGAGCCAAAGCATCCCGTTTGCTTTGGCAGAGCCCAGGCTGAGCTACCTCAGGCCAGGTGGCCCTGGCGGCCCCTCTTCCTGACTTTTGGAGACTGAGCACCGGCTGGTGCTTTCATATCATGCAGGAAGCTCACCTGAGGGCCTGGGCCTAGAGCTGGGCCTGACAAGCTGGGGGCAGCTGGTCAAGAACCATCAGCGTGTTGGACAAAGTCCTTTTGTCCAGAGCCAAGGTCCTCTGTCCAGTCTCAGCTCAATGCCCTGTGTCCACTGGGGGTGGGCAGGCTCACTGTTGGGCTCTTAACATCTGGGGCACTTTGGCTGTTGTGTGATGTGGGGGGTCATGGTGTCACTTTCCCTCTTATTGGGGGGTATCGATTCCCAGGAAGCAGAGGGATATAATGGGCCAACATCTGAGAACAGTCCCTCTGTCAGAGTGGGGCTGCGACACAATGGGGTGTGGGGACTTGGGGTGCCTCCTGGTTCTCGGGCCAGGGCTGATTGAGCACCTTGATGAACAGGAAGCTCTTTACCCATGAGCAAGGCAGGTGCCAGCCAACTGGAAGCTGCCCTCTGACCCCAGGTTCTGACTCATCTAGCTCCCATGCTCATCCCAAACCCCTGATCCCAATCCCTGACCTGATCAGGAACTCCCACCCCCACCCCCACCCCCGGTTCTCAATGCCATTTCCAACCTGAATCCTAACCTCCGAGTTTCACTCGTCACTCTCAGACCACAAGTGGGGATTTCTTGGCTGAGCAGTTACATCCAGAACTCTCATTCTGGCCTCGCTACCCATAAGGGGAGGCCAGGACATGGCTCTTGGGCTACAAACTCGGAGCCTGGGGTTTCAGTCTGACCTGCGGCCACCTCTCTGGAGGTGGGAGAGAGCTCTGAGGGAGTCTGGAAGGAGTTAAGGGACAGTCTCCCTGCATGTTCTTCCTCTGAGGCCACCCTGAGGTCTGGGCTTAGGCTTAGGGGCTGCTCTCCCCTTCCCTTAGCTCCCCCTGTGTCTGTCACCCCATCCCTGGACACCTCAGGGAAAATGGGAGCCATCTGGTGCCTCTTCCTATCTGGGCTGGACCCTGGACGGACTCTGGCCCTGCAAGCTCATCCTAGGGGGGCTGGTTGGGACACATTCTCTCAGGAGACAGGCTCGTGGTTGGTCCTGGACTGTGGCCTCATGACTTCCTTCTGCTCTTGTGGGTTACAGTGGGGGACACTTTAACCCTGCGGTGTCCCTGGCAGCCATGCTGAGTGGAGGCCTCACCCTGGTGATGCTCGTTCCCTACTGGATCTCCCAGCTGCTCGGCGGGCTGATCGGGGCTGCCCTGGCCAAGGTGGGTGACCCCCAGGGGGCGGGGCTGGAGGCTTCGGCTCTGATGGGACAGCCGGAGGTGCCTGTGTCGGTGGGGGGACGGTGGGCAGTGGGGAAATGCTCAAGTCTTGGCTTGTTTCTGCCTGTGGAACTTGGTGGACCCTTTCCTACTGAGGAGGGCACATTCTGTGGGGCTTGTTCCTTCCCAAACCACCCTGTTCTGTTCCCGTTTGGACACAGCCCTTCCCTGCAGACTAGGAAGCAAATTCAGGACTTGGCATCTTCTTCCTGAGCCCATTTTTGGCTTTGGAGTTGATTAGGATAGTCGTAATGGCTTTTGTTTTGTTTTGTTTTGTTTTAAATTCACTCATTCACTTGTCCTTCCTTCTACAAACATCTCACTAAGCACTGACTGTGGATTCGGGATGAATACGATTATTATCCTTGAGAAATTCCTGAATTAACTTCTGTATGTTCTCCACTTTGCTTGCCTTTAAACTAAGTTACTTTTGATGGGAGTGGATATTCAATTCATGGTTAGAATCTTCCCATCACAACAGGAAGGCCAGCTCTTCCTCTCAGCCACAGGATTTATATAGCTCTACACACAAATCTATGGATGGACTCCCTCTCTCTTTTCTTCTTCTTCTTCTTCCTCCTTCTTCCCCATCCCTCTTTCCCTCCTTCCTTCTGCCCTTAATTATCAGTGGAACCTGAGACCCTGGGAGACCTGGGCCTTGTGTGCCGTGTGGGATGGACGGGAGAGCCGTCAGCCTGGCTGCGCCTGGGTCTGAAGCTCTCAGCCCTGGCCCACTGCAGGCTTTGGTCCAACGTCTCATTTTGTGTCTTCCCCTGCCCTGGTCTCTCCATGCCACCACGTGAGACCCACAGCCTCTTTCCCTGTCCATGGAAGGCGGCCTGGATCTTCCCCCTCTGAATCTCTATGGAGAGTGGGGCCCAGACCTGCCCTCAATCCCCGCCACGTGAAACTTGTTGAACATGATTCCGACAAGTGCGCAGCAGCAGCTGCCGTTCACGGATCACACCCTCCTTGCTAAGCACTTTCCACATATTCTCTTAATCTCCCAGCAACTTCACGAGAAACCACAGTGAGTCCTTAGAGAGCGCTAAGTGCCAGGCATGCCAAGACCCTTACCTGTGACCTAGGGGCTGTCATCATCACGCCCATTCTGTAGATGGGGAAACGGTGGCACAGAGAAGTCAGTAACTTGCCCAAGTTCAGACGAGCTGGTGAGCAGCGGAGCCCAGGAGCCTGTGCGCTTCACTGTCTTCCTTCTCCAGGTGCTGTGACCACCTGAGGCCCATTTCCTGTGGAGCTCAGGGAGCCTCAGCTGCAGGGCTCTGCTGGCACAGGCCCCGCCCAAGGTCCTGTGGGGCCTAGCGCTGTGTTCACCTGATCACATGTGTTTGTAAAGGTTGCAAGCAGATGTGCTTATGTTCTTTTTCTCAAAGAGGGCCATCTAAGTTATATAAACTCAGGCCCATAACCCCTGGAGCCACTGCTGGGTCGTTCCCACTCCTCAGATGAGCAAAGTGAGGCTCAGAGAGGTCCCATAGCTCACACAGAGTCACACAGTCAGAACTGGGGGAGGCCGGGCGTGGTGGCTCACGCCTGTAATCCTAGCTCTCTGGGAGGCCGAGGCGGGTGGATCGCTTGAGCCCGGGAGTTTGAGGTTGCTGTGAGCTAAGCTGACGCCACGGCACTCACTCTAGCCTGGGCAACAAAGTGAGACTCTGTCTCAACAAAAAAAAAAAAAAAAAAAAACAGAACTGGGGGAGCTGGGATGTGCACCCAGATGTGTCTACCTGCGCATTAGCCTAACCCGTCACTGGCTCTTAAGGTGGGCAGCGTGCACGATTAGGCCCCCTCCCCTCAGCTCCCAGCTGTCTCTCTGCCCTCTGTGAGGCTCAGCAGCTTCTCTCTGCAGGCAGTGAGTTCTGAGGAGAGGTTCTGGAACGCATCTGGGGCGGCCTTTGTGACAGTCCAGGAGCAGGGGCAGATGGCAGGGGCGTTGGGGGCAGAGATCATCCTGACGATGCTGCTGGCCCTGGTCGTGTGCATGGGAGCCATCAACGAGAAGACCAAGGGCCCTCTGGCCCCATTCTCCATCGGCTTCTCTGTCACCGTGGACATCCTGGTAGGGTAAGTGTCCCTTGGCAATGGGGCAACTGTGCCCAGATCTGGGCTGTCCTGGCTCTGGATGAGGTCAGGCCTGAAGGTCACAGACTCAGCTACTATGTGGCCAGGCTGCTACTGCAGATGGGGGCAGTAGGCTGGCCCTGGGCAGACAACAGGGGGTGGTGGGGACTGTGTGTTTAAGGACTTTAATCAATTCAACGCCAGTCAGTCATTGCTTTTTGAAAAAATGGGTCTGGGGTGACCCTTTAATTTCATTCAAAAAAATACAGAAATCTGGATTTTCATGTGACATTTTCCAGTTCTGGTAAATAAAACATTCCTGCAGACTGTGTTCATTCGGCCAGTGGGAAGCCAGGTTTTAGCTTTGGGCTCACAAAGAGCATCTACAGCCACTGTATCCTTGATTTCGAGCCTCCCAGCAGTCTTGGGGAGGGATTAAGGAGACAAAGTTGGGTCAGGGATTATTTCTCCATTTTATACCATAGATGACGAACCTGAGGTTCAGAGAGGATGGAAGGGATGTAGTTAAGGTCAATGGGCAGTGGCAAATTAAGCGACAGATCTGGGACAAGAGGATTCCTAATATACAACCCCTTCCTTTTGCACACAGAACGTAGTCTAGCCCTTCTCCTGGGTCAGCTCTGTCGTCTTTGGGAGGAGCAGCCCAGGCTGGGCTGGGGAATGTGCGTACAGCCGCGGCCATGCTTTGCTGCCCCCTAGTGGCCTGTGGTTCACATACAAGCCTTTCGACTGGTTGGGGGACACGGGTGCGATGTGGTCTACAGGACCCCAGCTTGAGTGAATGGGCTGAGGATGCAGACCCAGAACTAGAGAGGTGCACGTGGGACCTGGGGAACAGTCCCCCTGTAGGAGACTGAAGGCCCAAACTTGTAGCACAACAAGAGTCTCACTGAGTTGGCTGGATTATAGTTAATGCTGTTGTACATTAATTATATGCAAGGCACGGGCTGTGTGTGCATTTTCTCATTCACTCCTGACAATAACCTATGGCACAGGCACTTTCAACTCAGTTGAAATACATGAGGTTAAATGAAGGTTCCACAGCTGGAAGTAGCTGGGCTGGGCTTTGACTCTAGGTCAGCTGGACTCCAAAGTGGGTGACAACTGCTTGACTTTGCTTTATAGACTTCAGAGAGGACCGAGATCCAGCCTCTCTCCCTGCCATCACCGAACAGGCATTCTTTGCTGGTCATTTTTCCCTTAGGGTGTATGGGGAGTGCCAGACTCTATGCTCAGAGAGGAGCCATGCTTTTTGCTTCCCAGTGTTAAGGATGCACCCTGGGAGTCCACGATATGGAAGTTTAGAAAGGGTTTCCAGGGTCTGTGTGCCATAGGCCTAGTTGGGGACTTGACTTTGAGGAGAGGTGGGGCCTGGCTGGGACTCTGGTGACCAGTGTGCTGGCTGTTTGCAGGGGTAACGTGTCTGGAGCCTGCATGAACCCTGCCCGTGCCTTTGGACCTGCCGTGATGGCCAACTACTGGGGCTTCCACTGGATCTACTGGCTGGGCCCACTCCTGGCTGGCCTGCTGGTGGGACTATTCATTAGGTAGGAGTGTGACTCCGTCACTGGCCCACCTGTGGGCACCTGGTGACTGCTCCAGAGCATCCAGGAATGGAGGGTAGGCTCTCACTTCAGTTTGGAGAGGAAAGAAGGAGCCTCTTCAGACACAAAGAACACGGCTCTATCTAGGGCCTTTGGTTGCAAGTGACAGAAATCCATCTCACAACATCATCTGTCATAAAGGGGAATTCATTAGCTCACATAATCCAAAAGTTCACAGGTAGCAGTGGCTCTGGGTAGAGCTCAAACGTCTTCAGGACTTGGACTTTCTCGAAGGCTCTTTCTTCTGTGTGGGCTTTCTGCTTAGACAGGCTCTCCAACAGAGGAGAAGGTGCTCACCAGACTCTCTAGGCTTCAGGAAACAGAACAAGAGCTTTAGCAAAAACCCTGGGTCTGATGTTCCCTGGTTTGGACTGGCTCAGCTTGGGTCACATGCCCACCTCTGAATCCATCACTGCAGCTGTGGGGCTCAGGCGCACCCTGGTTGGCTGTGTCTGGAGCATGAGCCGAACCCTGGAGGTGGGGTGAGGCCAGCCTTACCAGAACAACCGAGAGTAGCACAGAGGGTAGGGGAGGAGTGGTACGTACCTACAGGGGTGTGGTACAACTCCAGGGGGCCCATCCACATAGGAAAACCATGTAAATGGTGTGCCCAGCAGCATGTGTGTCAGGAGATGACTTCACGTAAAATACAATGTGGACAGTGCTCCCCAGGGCTGTGCAGTGGATAAGGGTGATGTTTTCAGAAGGGGATGTGGAGTCCAGTTAGGAAACACTACTGAGTTCCCTCTGTCCTGCCTGACCTCTTCTCCTTGGGCTCTCCTCTTACACTCTGTTCCTTCTGCTCCAGGTAGCATGGGGATCTAGTCTGGACTTAGCACATACAAGTTGGGCTTACCTTGCACTGTCTGGGGAGGACAGGTGCTGGGCTGGGCTGATCTAGACGGCCTACACCACTGTCCGTCCGCCGTCCTGGGGGCTCTTGGGACCCAGCCTGTGGCTCCATGAAATGCATCACTGATAATTCTGTCTGCTGCTTTCAGAACGGCAGCAGTGAGCATCATCAAGAAAATGGTGGGAAACCAAATAGGAAAGTGTCTCTCCCTCTCCCCAGGGGGATCTAGCTATGAAGGCTGGGAAAGCTCAGGAAGTCATCTCTCTGGAGAATTCTGGGGTGGAGATATGACGAAGGGCTGGGTTCCTCCCCTCCAGGGCTCCTCCCCTCCAGGGCTCAGACCTCACTGAACCTCTTTTGTAGGTTGTTCATTGGAGATGGAAAAACCCGCTTGATCCTGAAGGGACGGTGAAGCTGAGCTGGTGGGATCCCTGCTGCTACTGCTGCCCTCAGCTGAGCCATCCTCTACTCAGGACAGGACAGCTTCTGCACTTCCTGCCAGGACAGAGGCCCAGAGGAGCAACTGAGTCACTTCCACTAGCTCGGGCCTGGCTTCTCACACAGACTGCTGCTCAGTCCTGAGGAGGCTCTAGGTTCCTGGAGTTCCTTGGTGCTCATCAGAGACCTCAGCCTGGGGAGCGTGTTGCCAGCACTCCCCAGAGAGGTGGAAGCAGCACAACAGAAGGTTTTTCTTGAGAGGAAGCTCCCAGCATTGGGAGAGGAGGCTGTTCCCGTGCATCAGCTCGTTTCCTGCACCCCGTCTGTCTCCCTGTCTTGTTCTTTTGTTTCCCTGTTACAGAAGGGGCCTGACCACTTTTTCTTGCTTCCCGAGCTGACAATCTTGCTTTGCAATAAATAATCCAGTGTTTCCTTCATGTGCCCATGGGCTTGCCTTTCATTTGAGAAATCGGTGCCACTAGGAGACACCCAGAATCTGAGGTTGTGCCTTGGCTGTCCAGAGTGGCTAAGCCTAGGACCCATCCTAGAGTCCAGTGCCATGGGAAGTAGAGTTCAGGCCAACCCAGAGCCTGTGTCCACTTGGCCAGGTGCATCCTGGAGCTCAGTCTAGAGCTCAGAGTCCATTCTAGACTCCAACGTGGACTATAGTCAGAGTCAATTCCAGATCACAGACCTCTGGGCCCTGCTGAAAAGTCCAACGCAGAGCTCATGGTCTGAGTGACAGCCCAGTGTTGTCCTGGACACACATCAGCCCATTCACTGCACTCCAGCTGGGGATGAGGGTGGGGGTGGGGCAGAAAGGCAAGAATTTCTTGAGGATGTAGCATCCTGAACAAGTGGCACAGTATAGGCCTGATGAGACAGTGGCCTTTGGATGGAAGATATGAGTGTAATGAATAAAAAAGGATAAAAAGACACATTCAGAACTTCACACCTTTCAAGTAGAGCATGTATCTTCTCTGGGAGAATCTATGGGTCATTTATAGGAAATGATCATTAGAATACCATAAAGGACTATCAGGGAAATATGATTCTCAATAGCTAATAAGATGAGCAAAATGCTCACTGGGGAAAATCACCAATGCAATAAGAGACTTCCTGTCGAGGAAATGGATGCAACATATATCCAAATATCCAACATATTCCTGGAGAAAAAGAAAATAAGAAAGAATGACAACATCCTAAAGGAGGAAATATGATGAAATCAGAAATAAACCACAGCACTCACAAAGAGTAAAAAAAATTAAAAGTTACTATTTTATTTGGTAAAATAATGAAATAAACTTTTGACAAATGTAGTAAACAAGTTATATATACGTATATATTTATACATACCCATATACATCATGTACACAGTTAATATTGAGTGTACATGTGTACACGATGACATATGATTTCATCATATGCTGCTGGGAGCAGACCTGGTGCAGCCCTTGGAAGGGCAACTGGGCAGTGTACATCCATTTCAAATGCTCACCCTGTCACCCAGCAATTCCTGACAGCAATTTACCCTAAGATGTGAGAATGTTTACTACAGCATTAGGTATAGTAGGAAGAATCTAGAAATAAATACTCATCATTTGGAGTTAAACATATTCTAGCATATTCATACTACTATACAGCCATGAAATCAGAAAAGATAAATACGTATATAGACATAAAATGACCTCTAAGGTAATCTCTCAAAAAGCAAAGTATAGACTATGCATAGTATGCTCCCATCTATCTTTAAGGAAAAAAAAAAAAAAAAAACTCTCTCTTGTTATGTATATAGAATAATTCTGCAATATGCCAGCATTGCTTCCCAGGTTAGAAGGCTGAGGTCTAGGGTAGGAGAGAGATTGACTTTTCCTAGTCTACCCATTTGTATTTTTTTACTTTTGTATTCTGATGTGGTATTACTTTTTGAATTAAAAAGCTAGTTAAAAAACCATAATTAATGCATACATATGCAAAAAGTCAGAAAACATAATATATACTATTGTAGCATTCACACTATTACTTTGTCATATACAAGGTATCAAAAATTCATCACTTTAACAATATGTAAAGTGATTCCTAGAGTTCATACGACAACATTGCTAGTCAAGAACCAATATTATTCTTTTAATGGAGAGTAAGGATTATGACCCTAAAGATCAGACTACACAATCTTCAGTTGGGGTAGAAGGTATTTGTGAGCACATACTCCATCATTTTGTTGCCTGGATTTGAATCCTAGGTTGACACTTCAGAGCTGTGAAGCTGTGGACAAGCTGCTTAACTTAATTCTCTGTGCCTCAATCCCCTTACCTGTAAAATCAGAATAGTACTAGTACCTACCTTGCAGATTGTGGTGATAATTACATGCGCTCATATATGTAAACCTTATAGAACAGGGAGGGCGTGGAATATAGTAAGCAAAACCTGAGAATTTGCTATCATTGCTTTAGGATTATTGAAATTATCATCATCTATGTGGTCTTACATTTTAAACTACTGATTAGGAGATAATTTAAGGCATGTGAGCAATCAATACACATTGTGAGGAGGCTGATTTTGTGTTTGTTTGAAAATTATTGAATTAAGTTAAATGTTTACTGTTTGCAAGGTGAGGGTGGTGGGTGGGAGTTAAGCCAGTTTAGGGACAACTGCAGAGAACATACTACACACCGGCACATTCCCAAGCTTGCTCCAAAGTGGCGGGGTCTTTGGTCAAAATTCACTAGATCCATCATCTCTCATCTGATGCTTGTTGAGCAAAAGAATACACCAATGAAACAAGTGAACAAAGCTACAAGCACCCGAAATGTGTGGAAACACAGAAAGGGGAAATCATACTCCCAGGTGTGGTATCTGAAAGCAAAGACAGGTTCCTGGATTCATTCACATCAAAATAAAAGACTGATATGGACAGCTATCTTCACATCTATTCATCAGGATGAAAGACAGAGTCTGAGGAAGGCTCCCAATTAAAGGGAGGGAAGGAAGCAACATCAACCAATCAAGAACCATCTATGGCCAGGCCTGGTGAGTCATGTCTGTAATCCCAGCACTTTGGGAGGACAAGGTGGGGGGATCACTTGAGATCAGGCGTTCAAGACCAGCCTGGGCAACATAGTCAGACTCCATCTCCTAAGAAAAAAAAAAATTTTTTTTTTAATTAGCCAGGTATGGTATTAATAGCACATACCTGTAGTGCCAGCTACTCAAGAGGCTGAGGCAGGAGGATCACTTGAACCCAGGAGTTCGAAGCTGCAGTGAGCTATGACAGCGCCCCTGAACTCCAGCCTGGGTGACAGAGCGAGATCCCCTTAAAAAAAAAAAAAGGTTGTGTGTATCTGTAATCCCAGCTACTCAGGAGGCTGAGGCAGGAGGATCTCTTGAGCCCAGGAGTTTCAGGTTGCTGTGAGCTGGGCTGACCCCACGGCACCCTAGCCTGGGCAACAGAACGAGACTCTGGTCTCCAAGGGAGGGGAAAAAAAAAAAAAACAGTCAAAAAGTTAAAAATTGAGAAGTTTATAAAGTAAAAAAGTTACAGTAAGCTAAGGTTAATTTATTACTGAAAAGGGGAAATTTTAAAAAATCAATGTAGTGTAGCCTAAGTGTATAGTGTTTATGAAGCCCACAGTAGTGTACAGTAATGTCCTAGGCCCTCACCTTCACTCACCACTCACCTAGAGCAACTTCCAGTCTTGCAAGCTCCATTTATAGTTAAGTGTTCTATACAGGTGTACCATTTTTTATCTCTCATACCATATTTTTACTGGACCTTTTTTATGTTTAGATATGCTTAGATACACAGATGCTTACCATTGTGTTACAATTGCCTATAGCATTCAGTGGAGTAACATGCTACACAGGTTTGTAGCCTAGGA
The DNA here is from genome assembly GCF_041146395.1 of Eulemur rufifrons. Taxonomy (NCBI): domain Eukaryota; kingdom Metazoa; phylum Chordata; class Mammalia; order Primates; family Lemuridae; genus Eulemur; species Eulemur rufifrons. Next base: position 20,049,593 of record NC_090996.1, read on the forward strand.
GCAATAGGCTCTACCCTGTAGCCTAGGTGTGCAGCGGGCTCTACCACCTAGGGTTGTGTAAGTACACTCTGTGATGGTCACACAACCATGAAATTGCCTCAGAATGTGTCCCTGTTGTTAAGAGACGCATGACTTTAGTCCAGCAAATGTCAACACTTGAATAGGTACTACTTATAATTTGTATGAAGGAAACAAAAGGTGGGGAAGATATTTTCTGTGGGAACTTTACTGGGACTCCAGTCACTAAGAGGATGAGTAATGCACTATGGTTGTACATGAAAGGAGGCTTATCTAGTTGCCTGATGTTTACTGTGTAATCTGTGTTGAACATTTGTGAAGGCCATCCTCTCTGAGCTGAATTAATAATATCTCCCTTGATCTTCTAAGTCAGACACAAATGGAAAACAATGGAAGATTTACCCATGATTTGAAAGGCTCAGAAATGAGAAAAGTGTTGTTAGAAATATTCATAATTAAAAGTTGAGGGGAAAAATTGACTGCAGGGGTCAAACAGGTCACAGGTAAGGCAACAGAGCAGTGGGGACAGAACCGGAAAATGCGTGACTCAGCTCAATGAGGGGCCACCCCTCAGTTACCGCTGTGCAGGAATCAGGGTCTAATGCTGCTATGCATTCTGATTTTTCCAAGGAAAGCTGGAAATCAAGATTTTCAGGAGAAATCTTTTTTTTTTTTTACGCGACTGCCTTTATTTACGGCTCTCAGGAGGCTGCTTCAGGCACGTGGCCCGGGAGCGAATCACTGCAGCCAGGGGGATGACTTTGGCCCAAACCTCGTCGCCGCCAGGGCCAAGGTGTGCCTCCGAAGGGGTCACCGTGAACTTTGTGGTTCCTGAACTTCCGGCGCTCGCGGGCTCATCAGCGGGAAAACCGGCCGAACTCCTTTCTCCAGGGCCGCCAGGAGGATTAGCGTGGAGTGCCGGGCGCGCGTGGGGTCTCTGAGGAATTCCAAGGCCGCCGGGAGTCTACAGGACCAGACCACCACATTCGGGACCAAAGGTCCCCGCACTCCCCCAGGAGAAATCTATTTTTGAAATGTTGGCAACTAAATCAAATTCTTTCAAAAAGGATTTAAGATTGGAGACCTAAGGACATCATATAGAAAGTTGTTTTACATTTGCTCATGGATACAAGTGCAGGGCAATACAAGTGGAAATGTATCAGAAGTATATGTTGTATAACATTACACCCTCTAATACGCATTCCATCTTTAAAAAAAAAAAAAAAAAGACACAACCTCTCATAGTACCATTTCCCCCAACTGCATAAACCCCCCCTCACAGGGCTCTCATGTTAACTCATAACATCTTGTATGTAAAAGCACTTCATAAGTGTTAGTGGTCATAACATGAAAGAAGAATGCAGAGAGAAACAAATGCCAAGACCATGTTGAGGCCACTGACTTCTCACTTCAGTAAGAGAAGGTTGGGAGATCTGATGACCAAAGACCTTCTTATCAGGTGAGCTGATTAGGGACAAAGTAAATATGCAGGACTTGGTTCATGTCTGTAAGAAACCTGGGGAAATATATGTACCCATTATGCCACATGACCGACCTGATTAGAAGAATCAAGCAAAATCTGTACAAACCTACAAAAAAGAAAATGTAATCAGTGAGGACTTTGTAGGGAAAAGATATGCAGTAAAAACCAAGCCAAAGACCAGCACTTTAGTCCTGGTTCTGCCACTACCGAGACCCAAGTCTTCTTCCCTGTGAGTGGTGTAATTATATCAGCATCCATACCCTAGCAGGGCAGTTAAGAGACCAAATCAGATAATGACTACGAAAGGACTTTCATATTAACACCACCCAGCCTTGTCAATCTCCAAATTTTACCCAAGGTGCCACTGTGCCAACAAAATCTTAAGTTATCATCCAAATCACAAATGCTCTTTGTCCCAGGAATTCTACTGGTGGAATTTTTCATCCTGATATACTATATTTGCACACAGAGGGAAATACAAGCAAAAATTTTTATAATAATTCCACTCGTAACAATTAGAAACAACCTAAAATATTCGTCCCTAGGGCCCTGGTGAGACCAAATATGGGACTAATGGTGGTCATAGGGGTGTCTAGGCAGGTGGAGGCAGGGCTGGGAGACAGGCTGTCACTGCATACCTTTAATATATATTTTTAAAATTTTCAACCAAGCGAACATCTTCAAAAAATTAAATCTAAACAATTGCGGAGGGAAGAGGGGAATATTGACTTATCTTTAATTTCCAGAAGGCGGTATCCATGCCAGCTTCAAGGTTAAGAATTTGACAATGACATTCTGTCTTTCATAGAAATGCCTTTATAATCTTACAATACCACAGACTTGAGCAAAATATAATGTCCTAAGACAGGGACAGAGAAACAATCTATCACCCCATAAGGACAGACATTACCCCTCCAAAGCCCACACTACCAGAATATCAAAACAGAAAAATCATGCACTTCCTTCAGTGTCAGAGGTTCATCTGTAAATTTTATGGGAAAAACAGCACCTTCCAAATCCTTTTTTTTTAAAAAGCCATTTGAATTGAAGTAAGTACAATCTATTAAGTGGAGGAATTAACTACCTTAAAAATTGTTCTATAGTTTTTTGTATAAAACGCAAGAGTTTTGTATCAAAATATCTGACCCAAATGTCTCTCTTGGAAATGTCCCTTTCATGGCTATAGTGAAAGCTACTCGGGATTGTGGTAAAACGTAAAATTGGGAGGTCACATGGAAAATAATATTTTGCGTACAGCAACTGGACAGATGAATGTTAAAGCAAAGGAAGCCACATTTCTTATCCTGTTCCTTTCCTCTCCACACTGAATGGGTCATCATCTCTATGCAAAACAAGAGTTTAGGGCATACACAAACGGTTGCCTAATAAAATGACTTATTAAGCTTTGGGGTGGAGGGTTGGGGAAAACAAGATGGAATAAAAAAAAAAAAGACAAACTCTGTCTGCATTCTAAAGCTCTTCTGCTCAAAGTGTGTAGGCAACTGTTAACAGGACATGATTATATTAAGAACAACATTTAAGAAGAACAATTAGAAACTTTTACTGCAATTTGAGAGAGGAATTATATGTCTGTTCAATATGCTTATTAATGAATAATTTGGAGTTGCATTTTACATGTCTTTTTCATTTTATTTTTCTAGTTAATCATTTTTATTGTATTTTGCAGAGATATCATCTGTGATGAATTGGATATCAGGGGGAAAAAATCGTCACCACACACAATAGGAGAGTGTTTGGGAGGCACTCTCCTATTGGGCTGCAATCCAGGAGAGGAAGAAGGCAGGCTAGCTGACAGGCTGTCAGCAGGAGTGGGAGAAGGGAGGGGTGTTCCTGACTCTGCAGCATTTGTTAGGAAACCTGCGTCCAGAGCAGGAAAGAGAGTGCAAAGCAAAACAGTGTGTCCTTGTTCTCAGGAACCACCGCCTTAGAACTTCTTTGCATTTCTTACAGAACTCATGTACAGGGTCCATCTTTAGAGCCAGGGTTCCCTGCACACACAAGAATTATGGTCATTTCATCAATTTCTCCATCTGGCTAAGAAGAAGTCCTGCTCCTGTCTCAAATCCTTTGACTTCCTTGATTAAAATTACTGGCAGAGCCTAATAGTATTACTAGCACTATAACATGGCAACAAAAAGTAATTCCCCATCTCTTCCCTCTCAGGCTCCACACTGCTAAGACAGAGAGGAGCTGAATTTCTAGCATTCCTGCATACTCTAAACTGTTGCCTGGGAGGGAAGAACCAGGAACTACTTCAGGCTGCTTCCATTCAGGTGTTCCAGACAGTACACGCACACCCAGAGACTTTTTTGCGCTTTGTAACTTATGAGGAGCAGGCGTTTGAAACTGTACTCAGTAGCCATACTCCAGAGATGTTCCTGAACAAGATGCCTATTGCTGCAAGCTTCAGGAGGGGTAAATGGCCAACCCCATTCATACTGTGAGTCAGGAAAGGAAAATAAATCTGTTGAAGAATCTTGAGGGCCAAATCTGAGCCTAGGCCTACTGTTGTTAGCATCTCAGAGACCTCCTTTATTTGAGAATTACCAGATCTGACAACACTTTCCCTCCAGTCTACACTGAAGGACATGAAAGTTGTAGAAAACTCAAGTCCTCTAGACATACAACCCTCAAGGTATGAAGCTTGGCAGGAAACTTACAATCTCCATCCTTAGGGAAGATTCAGAAAGACAGACTAGAGGGGTGAAAACTCAAGTATGCTCAGCCTGAAATAGACAAATGCCTTCAGAAAGTCTCCCACACAGAAGAAACCAATTAAATCCACAGAATTAGTCCACACATCTAGACGAGCTACAGGCAAAAGATCGCAACAGTCTAAGTCTCATATAGTACTCTAAGAGATGTTCCTCCTCATGCCAGTTTTATAAAGCAGTTTCACCACATTTTAATCAGTATAACAGGTGTGTGGAAAATAAAGATTTATATTTTTTTAAAATTGAAAAAAAGTAATTCCTGACATGAACAGTTCACAGTAAAAGATGCATAAATGGATTTTAAACATATGAAAATGATGATTAACCTCAACTATAAATAAAAGGAGCATAAAACAAAATTACAGTAAGATGGCATTTTTCGTTTGTCAGATTAACAAAGAGCAAAAAGTTTCATGGTACACCGTGTTGGTAAGGATGCTGGGAAGTAGGCATTTTCCCATACTATCAGCAAAGATGCAGGCTGGAACTCCCTGTAAGAAAGAATCTCTACACCCTCAGGCCTCCAGGCTGATGAAGAGAAGTTGGGGAGGGAGATGGTCACTTGCCTCTGTTGATTTCCGGGGCCTTCCTCTCTTTAGTCAGTCTCACAAAGTGCTGGATGTAAGGGTCATGCCAGTAGCCGATGCTTACTGCAAACCTGCAAGGATGGAAGAGGAGGAAGGTGAGGAGAGATCAGCAGGTTCAGGCCAAGGTTCCACAGCCAAGTTCCCAGGAACCAGGTCAAGGATCCAGAGGAAGATCATCCACCTCAAAAGGCCAACAAATGCACACGTAGTGCCCCATTACAAATGTACAGACTCGTCCAACTATTCATCTTTATATTCACATTTCCCACAGTGGACGTTTTTCATCTCTCTTTCCTCATATTGTTCACTCCTTTCCCAGGAAATGGCAAGAGCTAGTCAGATAACTACTAAACAAAAAGCTCTGAGGTCAAAGGAATGGAGACTCAGAAATATCTGGCAAACATCACCAAATCTAAGTATTTTTCCTGACTGTTTTAGGTGCCAAGTCATTTCACCCTTAGGGAGATCATAGTGGGGAAACCAGGAAAAAATGAACAAAACAAGTCCAACTTGGAAAGTGCTATGGTAGCCTAAATTCTCTCTACCCCAGTCTTCAGTAAGGAGTTAAAGCTTAGTGTCTCGATCCTGGGAGCTGAAGCCCTGATCATCACTGGAAGCCTTCTTGCAGCCATCAGTAGAACCAGCTTCAGGACAACTGAGAAGTCATGAAAAGACCCTGGATCCCTAAGGCCACACTCAGCTGTTGGGGGCCTGCAGACTGCTCTACAGCTCAATGTATATTTTGTAAGATAAGAAGTGTTTTCATCCTTTAAACAAACCTGAGTTGGGCTTCTGTTACTTGCAGCCTAACACATTCTAACTGATACCCTGAATAATAACCCTATTTCCATGTTGCTTGATAAGTGAGCTGAAAATTACGGTATTTGTCTTTGTATCTCCATGCTAGATTCTGTACTCCCAGAAGCAGATAATACAACTTTTCCTTACATCAACAGAAACCCATAAGAAAGCACATATGTTTAGCTACTCTATGCAGCAACTCAACACAGACACATGTAAAATATTCACTAGCGGGTAGGATTTGCTACACAAGCCCAGTCTTTCCAAGGAAAATAGCATACCCACAGAGTTTTATAACAGTAAACTGGTTCACTTATCTAAAATAGTGGTTTCGAAATAGTGAGTTGTGACCCCTTAATATCATAAAATTAATTAGTTTGCAAACCTGCATTTAAGAAAAAATGAAGTAGGATAGAATGAAATAGAAAATAACATGCATTACACACAGTAACAGTAAAACTTTCATGAAACTTTAGTTTCAAGTGTGTTTTGAGAGTGTAAGTGCAATAAAAAATATATTTTCTCATTGTGGACGGCAGTTTTAGAAACACTGATTTCAAAGGAATCATGTAGTGCCATCTAGTGGTAAAAGCCAGGGCTGCAGTTGCAACAAGAATGGTAGACCAGTAACCGCACAAATGAGAACACTCATCCCACAGTTTTGAGGGTTGGAAAGGACCTTAGAAATCATCTAGCCAACCCCAACATCTACTGCAAGAATCGTTTCAATGATATCAAGTCACCGCCTGACTACTCCTCCAAGGAAGGCACTCACTCCACTGCTGAGCAACTTTGTTGAAAGCCAATCAAGTTGCCTCCTTTTGGAAGCCGTAACTTGTAGGACTTATTGCTGCTCTCTTGGACAACAGTTTCTATTCCTCTCAGCTCTGGATTATTCAACACTATTCAATATGACTGATTTAGTCAAGCAACCTTTGAGTGTCTGCTAAGTGCTAGGCATGGAGATAGAGTGGTGAACAAGAAGAGAAAGAAGACAAAGATAAAAGACGATGAGGAATGAAGAGTATGTCTAATACAGAGGATGAGGGTGAAAAGGGGAAGGCATCTCTGCAGAGAGGATGGTCGCGCTGGGCCCTGGAGAATGGGAGAAAGTCAGCTGTCCAAAAGGCATTCCAGTCAGGCAGAGCAGCAGAGAAACGCCTGGGTGGGCACAGACTTGAGCCCTCCAGTAGCACAAAGGAGGCCTGAGGGCTGGAGATCAGAGAGAACCAGGAAAACCTGGAGAGGAGGGTGAAGGGAAAAGCAGGCTCAGGTACCCTGGGACTGGCCTCAAGAGCACACCGTCCATGGTCAGTCACGTACAGGAGGACAAAGAGGTGGTGAGATGCCTAGGACATGACATAAATATATCCAATCACTAATTCCCATCAATTCCCACTTCCTAATGCTTCTAACATTTGTCTTTTTCCATTCCTCAAAGCCAGATCACTGCAAGAGGTTTCCATGTCCCCAAGGAGAAAGGATCTCACTGTCTGGCCTATCAGAGTGGCAAAGACAAAAAGATTGATGACACACTGTTGGGAAGAGTAACAAAGAGGGCACTGTTGGGCCCCACTGAGAGGACTTCTGAAGGAAGATGAGCATCAAGTTTCAGGATTTACAGCCATTAGATATTAACTCAACAAATTACAGTGTATCGATATTACAAAATACTAACCAGTCATTTAAAATATAAACTAGGTGGCAAAAACACATGTAGTATGCATATCCATAAACAAATATGGGTGTGTCTATATTATACAGAGATTTATCAGGGGATTGATACCAAAATACTAATCAAAATTATCTCTCAGATTTCTGGTATTTTTTATTCATCTATATTTTCTAAATTTTCTACACTAACCATATGATACATTTCATCAACCTGAAGATAGCAACAATAGTAAGATAAACCACCAAGAAAGAAAACACCCTGCCAATTAAATTAATTTTCTTATCACCTAGAATTTTAATTTTGTGGTTATTGAAAAAGTTCTTTCAGGCTTAAACAGATGGTTATCATATCTCTCTGGCACACACATAGAAAGGAAAAGATGAGTGGAATAAGTTGGTTAAGTCTTCAATTTTAGGATGTTTGTGAGTTTTTACACAACATTGACTCTACTGCCATCAGGGTCCTTGGCAATGTGGCATTTTTAACAGAGCTCCACCATCCTCTCTTAGATTTTCTTCCAAGCCCTGACCCTCACTTTAAGGGTTTTTTGTTTTGTTTTGTTTTGTTTTGTTTTGAGACAGCGTCTTGCTTTACAGCCCAAGCTAGAGTGCAGTGGCACAATCACAGCTCACCGCAGCCCACAGCCTTAAACTCCTGGGTTAAAGTGATCCTCCTGCCTCAGCCTCCTGAGTAGCTGGGACTACAGGCACATACCACCACACTCAGCTAATTTTTTTTATTTTTGTAGAGACAGAGTCTCGCTACATTGCCCAGGCTGCTCTCGAACTTCTGGCCTCAAGTGATCCTCCCACCTTGGCCTCCTAAAGAGCTAGGATTACAGGTGTGAGCCACCACACCTGGCCCCTCTGTAAGTTTTAAGACTGATTCTTACTTGATCTCCTCAGAAGTTATCAATAGATGGTTTTCAAACAACAATCAGGATTTGTGGTCCTTCTTCAAATGGTCCCTAAATGGTGTGTGAACCACAGCATCCATGGGCTGCAGTCACAGCTGCCCAGCCGTGCCATCTGGAATAACAACCACATCCTCATGCACAGGTAAAGACAACTCTAACACGACTGACAGTGATTGCAGGACACAGAGAATGAATCACATCTGATTTCAAAAAAGTTAAATGAGACCATGCTTGTTATCCCAGTGCTTTGGAAGGCTAAGGCAGGAGGAGGATAACTTGAGGGCAGAAGTTCGAGACCAGTCTGGGGAACATTGGCAGACCACATCTCTACAAAAAAAAAAAAAAAGAACATGTGAGTCACAGAATAAATCAAATATAGTTCTGTATTCACAACAGCACAAGAAAAAAACAGTAAGTTTGAATATCATAAGCAAACATAACAGGAAAGTATTAAACTAGGAAAAATATCTGTACTATATTACAAAGTACTGACATCCTTACAATGTAAAGAACTCTTATAAATTAATAAGAACCCTAAAATCCCAGATTAAAAAAATGGGCAAAAGACTAATTGGAGGCAATTCACACAAGAAGAAACACAACTGACCAACGAAGACACAAAAAGTTCAGTCTTATCAATAATTGAAAAAGGCAAAACGAAAGCAAAAATAGAGCAATATTGCTATCAAATTGGAAACAAAACTATTGTTTAATCGAACTTGGCTGTGGAGAGGGATGAAGAAGAGGGTACTCAAACCACTAGAACCATAAGTGGGCACAGCCATGCTGCGAGGCACTGTGGCAACAGGTATAAAAAGCCTGAAACAACATGCATACATGATGACCAAACAATCCCACCACTAGGACTATCCTAATGAAATCAACACTGGCACACACGTTTCTCTACAAGAACACTGAACATGGAGTTAGAGTATCAGGTGAACAAAGCAGGCTACAAAATTACATGCAAAGGATGTTCCCATTTTGTTAGAAGACACACACATGCATGCGCGCACACACACACGACTGCCCAGAGCAGACACCTAAATGTAAATAGCAGTTATTGCTGCACCATCTATGACACTGAGCATCAAGTTCTGCCTGTCAACTTCTACTACAGTCCTCTGCTCACAAAACCCAGAGAACAACCCTTCTGTTTGTATATTCTGATTTCATATGGAAAGCCCAGATTCAAAGAATCAAAAATCTCAGATTTGGAAAGCCCCCAAAGATTTTCCAAGTCTTCTTTCAATCTACTACTGCTTTCAATTTCCATGACATTCACACACCTGTTCCATTTAGTCTTTAAGTCACTCACTTTTTTAGTACTCAGGTCTGATGTGCTACCTAATATTTTCTTTTAATGCAACACTGTTATAAATATCTGTCTATTAAAATGTAAAATGTCTGCCTGTGTACCACCTAACGTCATCTCACATTCCTCCTGTGGGAAACACTGATCTGGGCCAACCACTTATTCATTCCAGAAACATTACTGTCTGTCCCATCTGCATGAGTGTCAACAGCAACAATGAGTCCTTCACCTGAAAGGTGTGAAATCCACCTCCAACAGGTGTTTCCTCACCTGAGGCTTCAGGGAATGCGAGGGGCCTCCCTGCTCTCCCAGCCTGTAAAAAATCAAGCCTGGCGCCTCACCTACTACTTTAAGCCACACAGCAGGGGCCAGGTAACACAGGCATTGACTATATGCCGGGCATTATTCCAAATACCTGATGAATGTGAGCACATATAACCCACATTAACAACCCTACAAGGACGGCAGTGCTTTACAGACAGAGGTCAAGGTATTTACCTCAGCTGTGGAACTTCATTCTCTTAATGTAGGAACTTAAGGCTATTGCTTTTCAAACCCACTTACCCACCTGCCTTTAGATCTCCCACACACACTTGTTTTTTCCCTCATAATGCTTGAATTGCTCAAATGGTATGCATATGTATGTTTGTGTACATACTATTATGTGATACTTAACAATAGGGATACATTCTGAAAAATGCATTGTTAGGCAATTTCACCATTGTGTGAACATCACAGAGTATACTTATACAAACCTAGACAGTATAGCCTACCACATACCTAGGCTACATGACACAGCCTATTGCTCCTAGGCCTCACACCTGTACAGCATATACTGTACTGAATACTGTAGGCAACTGCAACACAGTATTTATGTACATAAACTAAAAAAGGTACAATAAAAATATGGTATAAAAGGCAAAAAGTGGCATGCCTGTATAGGGCACTGACCATGAATGGAACTTGTGGGACTGAAAGTTGCTCTGAGTCAGTGAATGAGTAGCGAGTAAAAATGTGAAGCCCTAGGACCTTATTGTAAACTATAAAAACACTGTGCACTCAGGCTACACTAAATTTATTAAAAATGTTTTCCTTTGTTCAATAAATAAATTAATCTTAGCTAAAAACTAAGACACAAACACACACATTAGCCTAGGCCTACACAGGGTCAAGATCATCACTATCACTGTCTCCAGCTGCACATCTTGTCCCACTGGAAGGCCTTCAGGGGCACTAACATGCTTAGAGCTGTCATCTCCTATGAAAACAATGCCTTCTTCTGGAATATGTCCTGAAGAACCTGTCTGAGGCTGTTTTAAAATTCACTCTTTTTATTTATAAGTAGAAGGAGTGCACTCTAAAATAACAATAAAAAGTATAGTAAGTACACAAACGAGTAACACGTTTACTATTATCAAGTATATGTACAGTACATAATTGTATGTGCTATACTTTTACATTAATGACAGCACAGTAGATTTGCTTACATCAGCACTGCCACAAGCACAGGATTCATGCCTTGCACTAGGACATTACGATGGCTACGATGCCAACAGTCGACAGGAATTTTTCATCTCTCTGATGATCTCATAGAACCATCATGGCATATGCAGTCATTAACTGAAATGCATCATTAGATGTTTTCAGGATTGCAAAAATCAACTGTTTTTAGCAATAAAATTTCACATTATCAAATTTTAACTATATACTGCTGTGGTCTTTACAATTTGCACTACCTCCAATTTTAATTTTCCGTTGTTCTTTTACATCTTTTGGTTTCACTTTTAGTTTCTATTTCCTATTGGTTTTATAGACCAAAGACTTTGGACCTAAACAAACCTTGGATTTATTTCCCTTCCTATGAGGTCTGTCAGTTTCCTAAGTGGACCTGCCAGAATTTAAGTGTACAATCAACTGTAAAACTGTGTCTCAATAACTAGGAAGAATCATAGGCTACCATTCCCTCCCACAAGCAACTATGGGGGTTGCTTTTTGGCTTCATCTAATATCTATTTATTTTACAAGGATTAATATGATCTAAAATCAGTGACTGTTGTAAGCAGTCACGAAATATTGGGCAAAGCGTAATAGGAAAAGGGATCACAGTCACAGGAGGGTGACATGAGCAGAGGAATCCAATCAGAAAGTTCCCTTGGATCAATGGTCCATATCTGACTTAACAAAACACCTGTTAACATGGAATATAATGGCAAGATGCTCTAGACCTAATAATGCTAAAGTACTTCAGGAAAAAAATAAAACATTTAAGAACATGTACTGTAAATATTTGATGGTTTACCTGTTCATTTTCTATTTTTCATTTATAGTTAGTGCTTTTTGTGTTCTACCTATGAAATATTTGCCCACTCCAAGGTTGCAAAGATAGTCTCCTATGTTTTCCTATAGAAGCTTTATGATTCTAGCTTTTATGTGTAGGTTTATGATCCATTACCAATTAATTGGTGTGTATGGCATGAGATAGGGGTCAAGGTCCACTTTTTCCCCACCTGAACATCCAGTTCATCCAAAATTTAGTTTAAAAGACTTTCCTTACCCCCACTGAATTGACTTACCCTCTCTGTGTAACAATCAAATGATAGTATATAGGTCGATTTCTGGACTGTTTCATTGATCTATTTATGTATCTTTATGTAAAGATCACAATGTTTAGATTACTGTAACTTTATAGTAAGTCTTAAAATTAAGTAGTATAAAAAGTAAGCAGAATAAGTTTGCCAACTGTGCTCTTCTTTTGAAGGAAGGATCTGGCTGTTCCAGATCCTTTGCATTTCCATACACATTTTAGAATCAACTCATTAATTTCTTCAATAAAAGAAATAGGATTTTGAGTAGGATTGCATTGACTCTAGAGATCAATTTGGGAAGAACAGAAATCTTAATAATATCAAGTCTTCTAATGTATGAACAAAGGATACCTCCCATTTATGTCTTCTTTCAACTGAATTTTAGCTCGAAAGTGGCATATCTTCCCAGGGGATGAAAAGCAGCACCTGCCTTGAAAATATTGCAGATCAAAATCTCAACCTCGCTCTCTGAGGCATAGCTAGGAAGACGCAGTCAGTGTGCTGCACAGGCCCTGGGCTGAGCCCTCAGGACAAAGCTGCCTTTGCCAAGAGGTGACCCCATGACCTCCTTCCATGTCAACAAGGAACACTGTTTGATTCAGTCGAGAAATAAGATTAAGTTCTATAATTTCCACAATGAAATGTCAACTTTATAAGCCTTAGTCTAGTTTCAAGAACACACAGACCATTCAAAACTGGTAATATAGAAAACTAGAATTTTAAGACATCATCAGGAAATATCACCTTAAACATTTATATTCAGTTTGTAGTCATTTTGGCCAGCTGACAAATGTTTACTTGTGCACATGGCCCAAAGGTAGGCATGGTCCCTGCTGGGTATTCAGTTTATCCCAGTGGGAGAGACAAACATTAGACTATGAATTTCTGAATTACAACCAGGCCGATCACCCCAAGGAAAAGCACAGGGTGTCATGACAACATTCAACAGGGGCTAGATCTTGTCTATGGGTGTTAAGCCTGTTGGAGGGAGCCTCATCCCAGCTAAGCCAAAAACCTTGGAGTCACTTTGGCCTCAGAGTCTCACCCCACATCTGCTGTCACAATGTTCTAGCAGCTTGACCTTCACAATGCATGCAGAATCTGATGGATTCTCAGCACGTGCACCACTACTGTCCTGATCCAAGCACCAGCCTCTCTCATGTGGGCCACTCCCACAGCTAACTGACCTCCCTGCCTCTGTCCCTGCCCCCTCCAGTCTATTCCCAGCAGAGAAGCTGAACTGACCCTGATCAAACCCAAGGCAGGTCACCTCACTCTTTAGTTCAAAATCCTCCAATGGTGCCCATCTCGCTTAGAGTAAAAGCCAGGTCTTCACAAGGTGCTACCCTGCATGGTCTGCAACATCTGCCTCCACTGACTCCCAGATTCCACCTCCTGCTCTTCCCCATCACTCGCCCTGGCCTTGCTCCTGGAGGGCCTTTCTCCTCTCTGTTCCCTCTGCCTGGGAGACTGTTTTCCTGGGTACCCACAGGGCTCAGGGCTCACTCCCTTGCCCCTGCAAGTCTTTCCTCTACACTGCCCTCCTCAGTGAGGCTTTCCCTGGCCACCCCACCTCAAATGACAACTCTTCCCAGCATCTACCACCATCTGACATGCCAGATATTTAGCTTCTTTCTTTCCTGTTTCCCCCACTGGAATCAATGCTCCTCAAGAGCTCCAGTTTTCCTGTTTTGTTCACTTCTGTGTCCACAGTGTCTAAAATGGTGCTGCCATGAAGTGAGCAAGAACTCAGTAAAGAATGTTAAGCAACGCCTTAATCTGAGAGATGATGTGGAACTAATTAGGCAAGGCAGGGTGGGAGGACGTATTCCAGGCAGAGGGAACAGCATGTTCAAAGTCCTCCCCCCACCACCACCCAAGGAAAGGACACGGCACCTGTGAGGAACTGAAAGGATGGCCCAGGAGAGGGGACAGTGGTATGAAGTGAGCAGGCGGGCACCTGGAGACCAAGGAAGGAAGTTCAGTCTTTTTCTAACAGGAACAGGAAGCCCTTAAGCTAGGGAATGACAATGGTCAAATGGGCCTTTTACACACCTCTGGCTTCAGTGAGAGACAGGGATCTGCGGGGAGGTAAGAGTGGATGGGGAGCCCAGGAGGCAGACTAGCGCCTTAGCTCAGATCACAGATGACCTTGGCTTGGACTAGATGCCAGAAGCAGAGGTGAAGGAAAGGAAGTAGATTCCAGAAATACTTAGCAGATAAAATCAACAGGTCTGGCTGATTGATCACATAAGGGGGAAAGTAAAAGGGCGGTTCCAAGGTGATGCCTGCCTTGTTGTAACTCCCAACCCAATAAACAATGGCACCATTCACTGTGGTGGGGGGGCAGCAGGGAGGAGAGCATGGAAGATAATCTCAAGAACAGTTTTAGAAATAGTGAATTTGAGATAGTTCTGAGACATCCAGGTGGAGATTTCCAGTTGGCAGTCAGGTTATCAGGCTAGAGTGACCAGATCATAAAAAGGTGCAGTATGTCATTCAACCAAGTGCAGATTTTTACCTGTTAGCTGCTGGGGAACTGGACAGTTTTAAGTAAGTGACAGGGTAATATCTGCAATTCTAAAAATCACCTGGCCAGCAGGTAGAACAATGAGGAAGTGTTGCAACAGATTATGTGAGCGAGTAAAGCCCAAGCAATAACTGTGGGCATGGGAAAGGGAACTTCTACTTTATCACTGACCCATCTCCCATACAGCTGTGGAGATTTTTCTAAACTACAAACCCAGATCCTGTCAGCTCCCTCACTTAAAATCCCTCAGGATGAAACCCACACTCCTTGGGACCTTACATGATCTGTTCTCTCACCACCTCTCTGAATTCTCTCCGCCCACTCCCCACCCTATGTCAAGTTCCTCTAACATACCGTTCTGCATCAGTCTCTATATGCCTCTCCTCATGCAGAGAAAAGCAGCCTTGAACTCTATGAGCTAGCCTGGTGCCAGAAGCCAGGCCTTAATATTGTTGGAAGCTGACTGGTACCCCCAGAAAGGCCATGCTGTTCTCCTGTTGGACATAAACAATCTCACAGAACACCAACATAGGGACCCTCTGCAACAGTGACGATGTGAGCTGAAACAAGACCACTTCATAATTTTCTCTAAGCAGACAAAAACAAGGTCAACATGCCACCCACAAAATACCAAACATCCCTCTCTCTGGTTGATATGAGTTACTGTGGCTTCTTTATACATTTAGCCCTACTCTAGCTAAAACCCTTCTAGAAAAGAATATTGGACAACATGATGATAGGACTGTCCCCACCTCCTATCAGCACCCAGTCCAGAGCAAATCCCTACTTTGTTGGACGCTCCTCCACCTCACCCAGCCAAAGCCCAAATCCTAAAAGGTCTTTCTAACACCCTTTTACTGATATATGGCCCATAGTTCCTCATGGTGTGAGACTGTCCCTCGTTACCACAAGTACTAAACCCAATTTGTTTCATTACAGGTGTTTCCGGTGGTCTTTACTGGAGGACACTGACAACTGTAATGGCAGGAAAGGATAGTTAAGCTTCTTGGAGGGAAGTTAACGGAGTTTCTACCTGAAGGCTTCCACTTTCTATGTTAAGCAATGGCTGACATTATCTTGAGAAAGAGTGCGGTAAATCAGAAGTTTGAGGAAAGTAGAAAACGTCTGAATTAAGTATTCTGGAGAATGACACAATGAGTTGTCCAGAGAAACATACTAGAATGGTCAGGATCTATTAAGGGCACAGGTGAAGCTGGGTGACATGAATTCATAGCAGTACCAAGCTGCACTGTTGTGTGATTTCTATCACCTGTATTCAAGGTGAAAATGGATAGTTTGGTTCAACCAGGGTTTTAGGTCTCCTAGGACCAAAGGGCAAGGGAGACAGGGGAACTGCCAAGAGAATTACTGAGTGATAGACTATAAACTCTAAGATCAACTGAGAGGGAACAACAGAGAGGGAGTATCTAAAGAATACAGAAAACCATGGAGGTCCTAAGGAAAAATGGGCATAGCAGAAATAATTGACCAAGCAACCTGGAAAGATGAGATCAGGTTGGAGAGTGTTGCACTGGTCATCTGTGAGGCAGTGCAGCATCGGGAAGGAAACACATGGCATCATGGCAGGAAGAGGTGACAGAATCTGATGAGAAGAGATAATCACTGCAAACAAGGCATTCAAGAAAATGAGTGCCTGTGTGTAGGCTGCCTTCCTCACATGGACACTGAGGTCACCTAGGATGATGTCAAGAATTGAGGTACAGAGGAAGTCTGAGGGCCAGGCACTGAAGTCTTCAACAAATTAGGTGAATAATCAGGAGAAGGTGAACAGCAGCAGCAGAGTGGTCCAGCTGAGTATGATGGAACTCAAAGAAATGGGATGGCAAACAAACAGCAGGGAGTCCTGGATAGAGATGGAACCTATTCTACTAAGCGAAGTATCCCAAGAATGGAAAAATAAGCACCACATGTACTCACCAGCAAATTGGTTTCACTGATCATCACCTAAGAGCACATTTAGGAATAACATTAATCGGGTGTCACGCAGATGTTGCAGGGGGAGGGGATTGGTGTATACATACATAACGAGTGCGATGCGCACCATCTAGGGGATGGACATGCTTGAAGCTCTGATTTGGGGGGAGGGGGGCAAGGGCAATATACGTAACCTAAACTTTTGTACCCCCATAATATGCTGAAATAAAAAAAAAAAAAACAGCAGGGAGGACACAAATCTCAAAGCCCCTCATCCTGAGATATGCAGTCTATAAAAGAAGGGAGGCACCACTTGAGGAGGCTTCAAGAAAAGGATGTTCCTAAGGAATGGTAAGAGTTAAGGCAAAGAGAGGGAGAGAATGGCTAAGGAGAGGCTGAGGAAATAGAGGCACCTGTGGATTTAGGAGTGCTAATTTCTGAGGACACAGTGAGGGTTTGGTGGGAGAGTTGGGTCACAGGTAAAAAGAAGAGTAGAAAACTGACTTAGGGGCATAGCATGATGGGCATGATAAGGAGAGAGCGCGGGAGAGTTAGCTACCATGGTAAGTAATGAGTAAGCAAAAACCTAATATATCCAATTAGAAAAGTTCTAACTGATAGTACAAGTCCATGGTGGGTGGTGGTGATCTGATGACAATGGGAGTGGTGATGATGACAGTAACTATCAATTTTGAACACCTACCGTATGCCAAGCACTGTTAGAAGCGCTCCACATTTAATGTTCACAATAACCCTCTGAGACAGGTAATATTCTCATTATCCCTAGAAGGAGAAAGCAAATTTAAACATAGGTAACAGAATTGTAGGTGCCCTGGGAGGCTAATTGGCTTTTTAAGTGTTATTTTAGGGATTTTATGGCTGTAACTCACTTAGGGCCAGCCTGACCCATAGCTACTACATACTCAGCAAATTCAACCAAATAACACTCAGACTGGAGGGAAATCAAAACTACCAATAATAATTTACTGAGGCCTTCACTTTGTGCCAGACACCAACAGCTTTCAGTCAATTATCTCATTTAATCCTCACACCCAAAATGTAGGTTACCCTTATTATCCACCCTCGCTTCTTTTTTGAGTCAGAATCTCAATCTGTTGCCCCAGCTAGAGTGCAGTGGTGTCATCATAGTTCACCGAAACCTCAAACTCCTGGGCTCAAGTGATCCTCCTGCCTCAGCCTCCTGAGTAGCTGGGACTACAGGTGCTGCTAATTTTTCCTATTTTCAGGAGAGACAGGGTCTCGCTCTTGTTCAGGCTATTCTGGAATGCCTGACCTCAAACCATCCTCCCACCCGGGCCTCCCATAGTGCTAGGATTACAGGCATGAGCCACCATGCCTGAGCTACCCTCATTTTTAAAATGAAGAGACTGAGGCAGACAAAGGAGGGTAATTTGCCCATGATTCGGATTTTTATTTAATATTGTGATCTTTGGACAATATTTAGGGGCTTACTACATTACAGTGATCACAATATCACAGAACCTGAAAAATATTTAACTTCTCACAATCTCCTTGCACATTTTTTCAGAGGGAAAATCCAGTCCAAAAAAACTTTTATGAAATGCATCCCAGATGGCAAACACCTGTGGCCTTATAATCCAGGATTTATTACAGAAGATTGTGATTAATGAGTCTAGAATAGGTCCTGAACATCTGTATTTTTTTTATATTAAAAATCTCCACAGGCTATGCTGATGTGCAATTCAGATTGGGGCCTACTGCTTTATGTAACTTTGCAGGTCCAAACCCAACCTTCCCCTACTGTGTTTAGATGTTTGTAGACCCAAAGGGCATCAGAAACTGAGTCAGAGAAGACTTAAAATTATAGAAACTATCCAACCGAGAGTCAAGGAAAGGCTTGCACTAGTTATGCTGTACCTCTGTACTTTGATTTGCATCTCAACTATTTATACCTAATATTTTAAGTAAGTTTGTGACAAATATTTCCAACAATCAAATAAATCTAACCCTAACGTGCTACTTAAAAGAATTTTATTTCTCTTTGACAATTTTGATGGCACTTCAGATTCTTTTAGCAAACAGCAATTAATATGAGAAAAATTATTTCTAATTCAACAGTGCTACAGATGTGATCAATAGCAGCTGAAAGCTGGAGAAGAAACAGCTGAGTGTAATCCATTTAAGTTCACAAACTTCACCTGGGACTGCCTCTAAGCCTTTAATACTTAGGTAATTTTTTATTTACTTAATCAGCCACCACTGACACCTATTGCATGCCAGAGACTACTCTAAGTGCTCTACTACTGTTAAATACCATTTAATCTTCACAACCACCTACAAAATGGGCATTATTATCACTCACATTTAAAGATCAGAAAACTGAGGCACAGAATTTCACACAATTGTACACAGCTAGTAGGGGGCAAAACTCAGTTTGACAGAGTCTGGCTCCAAAAAGTCCACGCTCTGAATCACAACGTTTAGTCTCCAAAAACCCACAAACAGTGCAAGCAGTAATTCAAAACTTTGGTTTTCCCCACTATACAATCCCTTTTGTTCTCAGCAGAAACATCACTATCTAAATTACAAACCCTAATGGCATGCAGTATTTCTCAGCGCTCAACACAAAACTGTAATTATGTATTTCACGGGTTACTATTTGTTTCCTGCCTGTCTTTCCCAACTTGGCTGTGAGTTTCAGTACCTCTGACACCATGTATGTATTCCTATCATTGAATTCCCACCAACCAGCCCAAAGTAAAGGCCTGACACAAAAAAAGCTCTCAATAATTTTTGTTGAAGGAATGAATAAAAGGAGAACACTCAAGCCTCACGTTTTCTCTTTCTGCAACACATACTTGTGCTGGCAACACCCCCACCCCCTAAGAGTGGAGCCAGCGTGATACTGGCTGTACAAAAAATATTTTGTGAACCTGGAAAGGTCATTTCCCCCTCAGTGGCCTTAGTTACAGGTGCACAACGGGGATCATGCCAACCCTCAATAGAATGTATACATGAGGGAGAACCTGTACTTCTCCTCTTCCTCTTAACTCATCAACAACTCATTATTTGCTTCATGTTTGTTTTTCCAGCAAGACTTTAGCACCGAGAAGTACAAGACCACGTCTGCCTGGGTACTCCCATTCACGATACCCCAGGCTTGCACCACCCCCGGCACACAGCAGGAACTCAGGAATTATCATTATTATTATTATTAATGACCCCCTGCTCTGTGCACTTCACAGGTATGAAGCGAGAATCCCTCCAGTCTGGTACCGCATCCCTTTGGGCGTCCAAGTGCATTCTTCAGACACAGGCCTGCCTCCCACCTGGGCCCCGGCACCCTGGACGCCGGCCCCTAACCCCGCGCTCCACACGCACCTTTATCACAGAGAAGCATCTTCGCAGGTGCAGCGCACGCCCTCGTCTGTCCCGCAGCTCGAGACAGAAGAATAGTGGGTTGCAGAGGGCTCCCACCGGCCAGCGGCCATGGGCCTGGAGGTTCCTGGTACCGTGCCACCAGAGACATGAAGCCGGGTCTACGGGCGACATGGGCAAGAGAGTGAAGCCGGGAGAAAGCTGCAGGGAAGAGCTGGTCTCCATCCGCCTCGGCTGACGCGGCCTAATGACTCCGCCCAGCAACCTTCGCGCCCGTTGGCATCTCTGCCGTGACGCTCATTGGGCAGTTATTCCGCCCTCTCAGCCCGCGGAGGCGCTTATTGGATGACTCTTTTGGCCCCGCCTACATAACCCGGAAGTTACCCGAGGGAGAAAGGAAACTGAAATTGGGCTTAAGAATGTACCGCAATGCTCTCTGGGAAATGTAGTCTTAGATACTTTGTAAGGCCAGTTGGTCACCCAGGTGAAATTTTTATCGCTGTAATTAAGTCGGGGTGGAAGAACCAGCTGTATTCCCAGTATTTGGGTGAAGGGTAGAGATCCAGCCAGAAGAACCAAGTGTAAGTTGTTACATTCGTTGGCTCTCAGTGTCATTCAACAATATAACAAAGTTTTTTGAGTGCTGATTTTGTGCTAGGAACTGTGCTAAGGGCTTTGCACATATAATCACCTTTGAAATGTGAATGAAATGGTGTGTAGAAGATTAATACAATGGAAAAATATATACCAATGAAAATGAATGAACTAGAGCTATCAAGTGCAAGCATATATGGCTGAATCTCAGAAACATATTGTCCAGTGTAAGAAAGAAGTATAACAACATTTTTATAGAGGTCAAACTAATGTTGCTTAGAGAAACATACTTATGTGGTAAAATACTATATAGAAAAGTGAAGGAATGAGAAACAAAACAAGGAATCAGGATATTGGTCATCTGTAGAGAGTAGGAAGGGGAGGACGCAAAAGAACAGGGAAAGGGACTAGGGAAGGACTACATAGATATCCCTTCAGTGCCTCAAGTTGAGTATAACTATGTTTGTTTCATTACTATGCATATTCAAGATGTTCATTACATATATTTTGTACTGGATTTATTACAAAACATTCTAATGAAAAAAATGTGTTACCTGTCACGTGTTGGGAATAGGGATGGATATACTCAAACTTTAAAAAGTTATGAATAACCCCCATGAAATAAAATTTAAAAAGCAAAATAATACCAAAAACCCAGGACACACATCTTGGGGAGAGATCAGATATCAAACGCTTGCTTAGTATTCAGTTGAGGCACAAGAGCTCACTGATAACCAAGGCAGAAATGACAGTGGGAGGCCAGGTGCAGTGGCTTACACCTATAATCCTGGAGCTTTGAGAGGCTGAGGCGAGAGGATCGCCTGACCATGCTTGAGGAAAGTGATAAAGATTTCAAGTGGCCCTTGAGGAAATGGGCAAGGGAGTTGACCACAGACATTTGATAAGATTTGGGGTAGAAAATGATAAATGCTGATCCATAGGAGCTAGCTAAAGTGGAGTGATTTTTTTTTTTTAGAAAGCAAGTTAAAGAATAATATATTAATATTTCAGATATGCAAATACATATATATTTCTAAAAGATATGAAAGAAAACAGGTTAACAACAGAGTGGTTTCCCAGGTAACAGAAAGTAGAGTAGGACTTAGTCAAAAGAAGGGAACTTTGATTGTTTTAATTTTAAGCATCTTGTACTTTTGTGCTTTTTACCTTTTTTCTTATATAAGGAGTGTACATTAGTGTATTCTATGATTTTTGAACCTTAACACATGTTAATGTTTTGATTTCCCAAAGTATACTTAAATACTTGCTCCTTGTAAAAAAAAAAATTAAAGCATTACAAGTACTCCTTCAAGTACCCTTTGACCACAACCTCCAATCCCACCAACACTCACCCTCACATGGCGTAACCTCTGTTTTAAGTTTCATGAATATGTTTGTAGTCCTTAAGAGATACTATAAAAATCATTAAGAATATTTTTATTAAATTTAAAGAAAGGAAAACTGTACTCCTGTAATATTCTGAAAAAAAAAGAAGTAAATCTAAATGTTTTTCAATAAAAGCCTATAAAATAGATTTCCAATAAAAGTTAACTTCCAAATTCTTAGAAGTTAAAAAAAAGAAAGTAAAACTGAAAACACATAAATGACTTTTTTCAAAAGGCCACTTTGTGATAAAGTACATACATGTAAGTGGCTTGGTTTCCTTAAATGTCTCTGGCTTGAGAATCTTCTATTGCTTTGAAAGGCCTTTCAGCACCACTCCTGCACTCTCACCAGGTGACATTAGCAAAAGTGTATTTGTGGGCAACACCTCTGCAATAGCATGGGTTTTAAGTCTATCTAGATTAATAAGAGACACGACTGTGGAGCAGGGATTGACATCTGCCCTTTTGGTTATGGATCCTGGGGTATTTTTAAAACTATGTGCTAAGTTTTTAGGTAGTCTTTTCCCTTCTGGTGAATCTAGAGGCTTCTTATCATGAGGAGAAAGCCTCATTGGCAGAGTAGGTAAATGAGATTTTGCTTCTAGAAATTTAACGTAAAGTTCTTAAAAAAAAAACTCTTAAGCACAGATTGCTGGTTAGGCCCCAGAGGTGTGTGGGACACATTTTTTTTTTTTTTTTTTTTGAGACAGAGTCTCACTCTGTCACCCCCGCTAGATTGCAGTAGCGTCATCATAGCTCACTGCAACCTCAAACTCTTGGAGTCAAGTGATCCTCCTGCCTCAGCATCCCAAGTAGCTGGGACTACAGGTGTATGCCACCATGCCCAGCTAATTTTTTCTATTTTGAGTACAGACAGGGTCTTGCTTTTGCTCACCCTGGTCTCCTGACCTCAAGTGATCTTCTTCCTTGGCCTCGAAGAATGCTAGGATTATAGATGTGAGCCACCACACCTGGCCACTTTTGGATCCTCCTCCAAGCCTCCCAATCATCCACCCAGTGACAGCACCTTGATCTTCCTTCAACAACTGCTCCATTTCCTCCCATTTGATACCCAGAGTGCTTCCCACTAATCCTGACACTTCATATTGTTCCTGTTTTGGTGTTTGAAAATATCCAATGAAGAGGTTTCTCATGAGAACTTTGTTCCCTTTTCTTCTGTGCTGTTTAGTAAGTCTATCAATTTCTTTTGTACATACTCCAGCTCTTCCCGTTGGACCTCATTTTGTTTTTTCAGTTTTTCAATTTGTTCTTTCTTCAGCTCCAGGACTGCATTTGCTTTATCCAGATGCTCCTACAACGACACCAGTTTTCCTTCTAGATGTTCTGCCTTTTCTTTCCATTCAGCCAATGCAAGAGCGTACTGCTTTTCTTGTTCCTTTGAGACAGAAAGCTGTAATGCCATTTCCTCTTTCTGTCTGGAGACTATATTCAATTTTTCATGCAATGACTCCACCTGCAAGCTAGCTTCCTGGCTTGCCTTTTCCATTTCCTTTGCAGGTGAAACTAGGTTTTCCTCCAATACTGTGACTTTCTTGGTTAGTGTACCCACTCTGTCTTTTGCAGCCAAAGCTTCACGAATACAAGAATCTTCTGATTCTAAAAGTTGGTTATGTAGTCTCTGTAGTTCCTGGTTTAAATGTGATTCTTTGTCACATAAATGTTGAGCCTCATTCTGGAGCGCTTGGTTTTCATTTGTTTCTGTTGTAGGGCCAATGTGGCTTGATCTCTCTCCTGCTGAAGCAGAACTGATTTCTCCTGCACTGACTTAAGTGTATTTAAAATCTCATGTAATTCTCCACTTTTGCCTTCTTTTTCTTTCAATAGTTGCTCAAAGTTGTGGGCCTCCTTCTTCATTACACAATGGTCAAACACTTTTTCTCATAATGTCGTAGAATACTTCATATTAGTCTCTTGTGATGCCTGGTATTCTGTCTCCTTTTCCCTGGATGCTTCTGCTATTTTTTCATTTTGCTGTTTCAGTCAACATGTCCATTTCTAAAATTGGCATTCTCTCCTTCAGATTTCTCACTGCTTGCCTCAAAATCTCATGTTCATTTACTTTGTTAGTGAGATTTTTCTCTCCAGGAGAGTAACTGACCACTTTTGGCTTTCATGAAAAGGCTTTTCCCCTTAAGTAACTTTTGTAGAACATCATCTTTCTCTTTTAGCTGCTAAATTTCCAAATCCATTTGTCTGTGTTCTTTTCTTTCTAGTTCTGAGGGTGCAGCAATCCAATGGGACGATCTCGGATTATCTTCCTGGAGGGTTCTAATGGTTGCATCTTCTTCCTGCACTTGTTTTCTTAGTTCTTCAGTCTCTTGCTGGAGCAATTTAGAAGGCTCACTCAATGTAGTTTACTTGCCTCAGGAGATTCTGCTGACTGTGGGGAGAGTGATGATGGGTAGAGAGTTGTGACAAAATATGGACGTGCCCTAAAAGACTCTCTCCTTCTTATTGCAAAGCTGCTCTATCCTGTGCTGAATTTGTACTAATTCCTGCCCCCAATTTTTGAGTTTGGTTGCATGCCCTTCATAATTTTGGATGAGTTCGGTGTAGTTCATCTGTAGTTTACAGTTATTATCACTGTCAATTAAAATCTTTGCTTTAAGTTGGCAAAGTCCTTGAAGTTGGGCTGCCCCATGCTGCTTATTTTTGACTGTGGTAACTACCCGCTGTTGCCATTCTTCTACTTTCTTAACTTGCTATTTTAATTTATTATGCTCCTGTAGATGTTCCTTAAACCAGTTACTACCAATACCTCTTGTCTCATTACCAGTGCTGGATGTTTGCGAAATTGTGAATAAAGTCTGACACTTTTCTCTAATGAGACATGATAAATTCTGCACAGTGTCTCTAAATACTTCCTGACCACTACTTTCAAGTCTAGTGGACAATTTTTTATTTTCATCTTGCGGCTTGCTGATGGCTGCTTCTTCGGCAACAATGATACCATCAATTGGTGATACTCTCTTTTTAGATAGCTGTTTTCTTTAGCCTTCTCACTCCAAACAGCTAACATGTGTTCTTTTTCCAAAGCATATGCTTGCAGTTGCCACTCAAGGTAAGCAACACTGTGGGTGTAAGAAGCTGAAACTATTTTGGGGTGAAGACCCTGTATCTCCAAATCTTTCTGCTGGATAATCTGAATTAGTTTATCAACTCCATCACTGGACAGCTGATCCATCTGTTTAGTTAAACACGTACTGTTTTCATTGAGCAGTTTAATCTCCAATTCTTATTCTTTAATTCCTTTCACTGATCTTTCAGTTTCAGCTTTAGATAAATCATGCCTTTCACTTCCTTTTTCCATATTCAGACGCTGAGCTTTTTTTACTTGAAAAACATCACAGTCTGTTGGAATGTCTTGTCCTGTTTCCTGCTGGGTTTTGATTTGTTCTGTTGTATTTTGCAAATTCTTAGTTTCTTCATCTTTGGCTGAAAAAGCTGAGTATGTGTGACATTCATTTGCTCATGCTGGCATTTAAAATATATTACATCCATTTCCTGATTCAGCTCTTTGCAAAACTAAAGTAGTTGCATCTTTCTTTGTTTTTGATCTTCAATTATCTTTGGATGATATTTTATTTCCTCCTCAAGCTTACCTTTGATTACTTTCAGTTGAGATGCCTCAGATTCTAGTTGCATAATAGTGTCTCACATTTTAGGCCCAGACATCAGAGCAGTTCCACTCCAGTTCTTCTTTCAGATAGTTGTTTTTTGTTTTGTTTTTTTTCTCTCATGAATGCAAGACTTCTACCTTTTTCCTCTATGGTTTGCTGTAAAATTTCATTTTTGCTTAAGGCTTGAGTATGTTTACCAAATCCCTCTGGAAGCTCTGAACTTCCTTTGTTTTTCTATGAAAATGTCTTTCTCTTTTATAAGAGAATTGCTTCTGCTCTTCTAAACTCGATGACAAAATTTCTGTAGTTTCTTTATGGTCAGCATCCATCTGCCTAGCTCACAGCAACCTCAAACTCTTGAGCTCAAGTGATCCTACTGCCTCAGCCTCCTGAGTAGCTGGGACTACAGGCATGTGCCACCATGCCCGGCTAACTTTATACATATATATTTTTAGTTGTCCATATAATTTCTTTCTATTTTTAGTAGAGATGGGGTCTCGCTCTTGCTCAGGCTGGTCTCGAACTCCTCAGCTCAAGCCATACTCCCGCTTCAGCCTTCCAGAGTACTAGGATTACAGGCATGAGCCACCACACCTGTCAGCATCCATCTGTTCAATATTCTTTTTGAGTGCTGACAAGTCTTTCTCTTGACTGAGTTTAAGTACTCATGCTCCACCTGTAAGGCAGAACTGGAAATTCCTATTAACAATTAACAATTCTGCCAGAGCTATCCAGGTTAGATGCACTGGACAGTTCTTTGACAGTTTGCTCATACTGGTTTGTTTCTTCCAACAGCCTCTTTTCAGCTAGACACAATTCTACTTTTAACTGTCCTTTGGAGACTCTAAAATAGTGGGTTTTTTCCAGAGAAATCTGATTGTTACCAACAATAGATTCTTCCAGTTGATGATTTACATCTTCATGAGCTAAAACCAACATTTTATTTTCCATTTTGAGATCAAAAACAACTTTAACTTTTCATTGAGCTGTTTTATTTTTGAAAGATTTTGCTTTAAGTTTCTAACTTCAGCTTCCCTTTCTTTAAGTCACCCTTAAAATTGTATGTTGTCTTTATTAGGTTTTGATTAACTAAGAAAACTGAACTTTAAAAGGGTTAAGGCCGGGCGCGGTGGCTCACGCCCGTAATCCTAGCACTCTGGGAGGCCGAGGCGGGTGGATTGCTCAAGGTCAAGAGTTCGAGACCAGCCTGAGCGAGACCCCGTCTCTACTAAAAATAGAAAGACATTATATGGACAGCTAAAAATATATATAGAAAAAATTCGCCGGGCATGGTGGCGCATGCCTGTAGTCCCAGCTACTCGGGAGGCTGAGGCAGTAGGATCGCTTAAGCCCAGGAGTTTGAGGTTGCTGTGAGCTAAGCTGACGCCACGGCACTCACTCTAGCCTGGGCAACAAAGTGAGACTCTGTCTCAACAACAAAAAAAAAAAATAAAATAAAATAAAAGGGTTAAGATTTTTACACCCATATAACTTTCTGTATTGCCTTTGAAGTCTTTTGATGATTATCATTCTTGGTTAGATGAATGATTATCATTTTACATTGACCAATGGTTCTATTTTGAGCAAGTGTTTTAAACCTTTGATATTTGACAACTTTGCAAAATCAGAATTTCAAATTACCTCAGACTAACTTTTTGATATTAGGACTGCTGTAAATCCAAGAGATATATTAGACTTACTTAGTTTATTAAAATTATACAGGAAACATTGTCACATATGCAGTGGTGTTTAACTTTCTTTGAGTTATATTTATATAAATGTTATTAGTATGTGCTCCAAAATTATGTGAAATTCCTGAGATTCTGATATGTCCTAATATATGTTATCTGGTAGCAATTATGATTATTATGTTAACTTGTTGTGTGCCACAGAAATAATGAAATTTCCTTTGTATCTTTAATCATGGCTATTCTAAGACTTTTGTCCTCCACAGATAATTATTGTTTTACTTTGATTCTTTGCAAAAAACAGTTTATAATCAATGACAGTCCAAAATTTGCTGCTTCTTTAAGGAATGTCATGGAAAAAAAAAGGATGATATGTACTCTTGAATATACGTTTTTTTATAACTTTGGAACCGAGTACCATAGCATTGATGAAAACTTGCAGGAGTTTAATTTAAAAGCTGATGCATACATGAAGATTGCTAACCCAACTTCAAACAGAACAAGAGTTAATTATAATTACATGGGGCTAAACTAATAGAGGACTGTAATATTTTTATGACTTTTTGTTTAAAACATTACTGATTCTTTGTTTTGTTTTCCAGAGTCAAGGCAAAAATTAAGTAAATAGCAAAGTTTACCTGGTATCTCCAGAATTTGAAAACTATTCAATCCTACTGGACCCAATCTGTTCTCCATTGCTAATGCCCTGCTGCTAAAACTATACAAACATCTTCCCTCTAGGCCCAGGGACTATAGCGGAAGAGGTGGGCGTGCGAGATTGTACGGGCCGATTTCGAGGGATGAAGTTAGTTTAAACCCTCCAAATCAAGAACAGTCACACAGATGCCTAAACAGCTGGCAAATTGGGTGACCTTGCCAACCATAAACAATCCCCTGCTTCCCGTAGACTTAAAGGAGAATTACTGAGAGGATATCAAGATACCTGGTGGCAAAATCTGTTCTCAGTTTATGCAAATAAAGACATAATAAGGAATTTATTGGCTAGTTTAGGACAAATTACTAAGACAAAAAATATTGCAGTACAACAAAAGTCTCTAAATTCCTTAGCTTAAATGGTTTTAACAAAATGCTTATGTTTTGTATAGCAAATTGCTCCAAGTCTGCAACTAAAACCAAGACTACAGGAGCTCACCACTTATAGACAAGCTAATTTTGTAATCTTGCTTTTGGCATTTGGTTTTTGCTCTTATGTTGTTTAAAAGGCACCAACTAAAGGACTCCTTACAACCCTCCTAGAAAGGACCTTACCAGGTAATTTTCACTAACTCCTGTGGTGCGAAATTAAGGGAGTCACTTCTTGGATTCACATCTCACACCTAAAATGAGCACCCAACCATGTTACTGATCATACCTGGATCTTCAAGCTGACACCTGCCTGCGATTTCGGAAAACATCAGTGGCTCAACTGGTCTCCAGAGCAACAACCAAAGTAGACATTCTTCCAGAGACATGAGACCAGGCCAGTCCTCATGAGCACTGAAATAACTCTCATTCTTACTTGACTTGCTATAGAATATATTGCTGAAAACCCTGAATGCTTTAACCAAGAACCCCAAGAGGTAATTTAGGATCTATGGAATCTCCCTTGGTATAATTTTCTAAATGGGTATTGTTATTCATTTCTTTGTTAAAATTAGAAAAATGTTTTACCTGTTCATGCTCATTCCCATATTCCCCTCTATTTACCTACCCCAGACTCCTCTCTTCAAACCTGAAAACTTCTCCTGGTTCCTTGAAAACCTCACCAATTTCCCTGCTGACATGGCCCACATCATTTGGTATGACCTCAGATCGGGATGAAATGAAGACCACTGAACAGAACAGTTCCACTCTAAACATTCCCCAAGGTGCCCCCTTTTCAGGATACCTCAACTATAAGGCTCTCATCAAATTAATTCCCTGCAGGAATATTTACCTAACAGCACCTCGGGAAGATTATTGAGGGGGATCTAATCAGATAAAATATTGTATAACAATAGATATTGGTGATGATAAGCTTAGGAAATTGCCTGGGTATGTTGGAAAAAACCTAGCTGCCTCTTGTGTAAACCGTCACGGCCAAACCTGCCCAAATGACCACCAGGCCTGTGCTTGTGGCTAGATGCCCTTATCTGGCACCAACCACACGGCCACTGTCCTTAAAGAACTATTTATGGGAGTCAGTTGGTGGACAGAAGTCCCTGACAGTACAAATTCCAGCCTAAGGCAAGGGCACCTCCAGAAAGCCTTATGGAATACCCAGACAAGGGCATACTTAAACATAACCTCTGCTCACATGACAATGGTTTGGGACACCCAGCAGTTTTGGGTTGACTCCATTTATCCAAATTGCACCGATGCCATTAACATACGATGGCAATAGCATTCCCGGTGGAAACACCAAAATTGGCCATCCATAAAACTAAAATGTGACCCCACTGAAAGAAGTGGAACTGAGCTAGGCATACTGGGACAAGCCAAATTCACAGCTGATGAAGAGAGGCATTCCATACAGAAAAATTCCCTCTCAAAAATAGACCACATAGAAGGAATGTTATTCCAAGAAGAGGGAAAGGGATGGGAAGCATTCATCAAATGGATGGAAGACATAAGACAAGCCATAAAAATATACTCCCAAACCAAAGGTGGGAATGGGTGTATACTCTAACCCAACAAGGGCTCAAGTCCATGTTCTTACAAATGGCATTTGAGGTGGCCATAAAACAACGGCCTACAATACTCAGTGCTAAGGCTCAATCTAAGCACCTATAGAAAATTTATGGTTCCTCAAATTTATGGAAATTTTTAGATGATAAATGTGACTTCAGACATTGTATTCTTAAAGCTCAAGCACCAAAGGTGAATGAGGCTCAAGGTGTTCTGTAGTTAAACAAGCAGGTATTGGGACCACTGTAAATAACAGGATGATACTCCTATGGGAAGTCAGTGGGCTACTTTAGCTGATGAAAACACATGACATCCTATTTCCCTCTCAGATTGTAAAAATAGAAAAAGAGAGTAGTTATGCTCTCAAACCAGTTGGAACCCCGACTTCTCCAAAATTTGACCCCTAATATCCACCCCCATTGGACATAATGTTTGGTATATGGGAAAGGGCCATTTTGTTGGGAGGAATGACAAAATGACACTGTAGAATCATATGATTTCTTCTCTAACAAAACCTCTTATTTTTCCCTCCCAAATACCAGTATATGGTGCAACACAAAGGTGGTGGGAAAAATAGATTGGTCAACTGTAAACAAGACCAATGACAGGTTAGAGACTGAAGACCAATGTTTCTCGAATTTGATTTATACCCTCTTCAGGATGTTATACTATGGAGACCAAGTGGCCAGAAGAAAAATTAAGTTTATTAGACTCTGATTTCCTGTTGGTACTATAATCCTCAAATAAAATGTACCATAAAGTTCAAATGACCATTGATGAGGAGAGTAAACATATTGTAAGTCTGATTAAAGAATACAGAGATCTGTGCAGGGGATTTTTCAGCTGGTTATGTTGTTTACTGCCTTCTGATTCTACCTATAACTTTCTTGGATGCCTAATCTTCAGTATTTTTATGACACTTATGCTACATTATCATTATATATCTCTTAGAAATGCTATGCCAGATACAGGAAAAGGAAAAAGACACAAAAACTCAAATCATGATCGCTCATATTAATAAAATTGATCTGATTAGGATGTTTTCTCATACTGAACCCTAGGCCTGACTCTCTCTGGCCCCTTAAACAATTGGCTATTATTATTAACTATGAAATGTCCAATTTCCTTAAATACTAAGTTTGACCATTGATATCTCTGACATTTCACTTTGACACTTCTTTTTTTATATTTATTGTGAGGGAACATCCTCACTCTTTGAAACGCATGGTTTGGCTTGTGATTATGGTTCAAATTTGTTTTAGAGCAATTTTTGTGAAACCATGGATAAATCAAAAATTGGTGTTATTTTCAAATGAGTTCTGTCATGGAGCCAATGCTGCACAGACAGCTCAAAATATCAACGAAGTGTTTGGGAAGGACGTGGCTAATGAACGCACAGTATGTCAATGATTTGAGAAGTTCCATTCTGGTGATTTTAGTCTTGACAATGAGCCACGTGGGTGACCTGAGACCAAGGTGGATAATGATGAGCTGAAAGCTGTAGTGGAAGCGAATCCATCTCAACCTACGCGTGAATTAGCAGCAAAGTTTGATGTTACTATTCAAACAATACTGGACCGTTTGAAACAATGGGCAAAGTTAAGAAGCTGGATGCATTAAACAAGTGTCAGAAGAAAAATTGTCTCAAAGCTTGCCTTTCTTTGCTGTTATAACATAAAGGCGAACCATTTCTACACCGCATTGTTACATGTGAAGAAAAAGGGATTCTTTTTGACAATCGCAAACGTTTGTTACAATGGTTGGATAAAGATGAAGTGCTGAAACACAGTCCCAACCCGAATATTCATCAAAAAATAAGCTAATGGTGTCTGTTTGGTGGTCCAGCACTGGTATTATCCACTATAGTTTCATAAGACCTGGTCAATTGATGACAGCAATGTCTACTGCAACCAATTGGGAAGATGCTTGCAATTAAGCAGCCGAGATTGGTCAACAGAGACAGGCCAATCCTTTTGCAAGACAACACTCGACTACATGTCACACAAATAACACTGCTCAAACTACAGAGCTAGACTTGGAAACTCCCTGTCATCCAGACCATATTCACCAGACCTTGCACCGACTGACTACCACTTCTTCTAGGCTTTGGACCACTTCTTGTTTTTTTTTTTTTTTTTGAGACACAGTCTCACTCTGTTGCCCAGGCTAGAGTGCCGTGGCGTCAGCCTAGCTCACAACCTCAAACTCCTGAGCTCAAGCAATCCTCCTGCCCTAGCTACTTGGGACTACAGGCATACGCCACCATGCCCGGCTAATTTTTTCTATATATACATATTTTTTAGTTCTCCATATAATTTCTTTCTATTTTTAGTAGAGATAAGGTCTCGCTCTTGCTCAGGCTGGTCTCAAACTCCTGAGCTCAAATGGTCCTCCCGCCTCGGCCTCCCAGAGTGCTAGGATTATAGGCGTGAGCCACCTTGCCCAGCCTTTGGGCTACTTCTTGCAAGGAAAAATATTCAATTCTCAACAAGCTGTGGAAAATGCCTTTTGTGATTTCATTGCCACTTGGTCTCCAGGCTTCTTTGCTGCTGGCAATAAACAAGCTTCTGTTGAGACGGCAAAACTGTGTCAATAGTTCAGTCGCATACTTTGATTAACTGTACCGCTTCTTGTTTGAGATATAATACACTTTTGATTCAAAATCGGACATTTCATATTTAATGACCTAATACATCAGGTCAAACTATGTCCTTTCTTTAAGATTCAACATTGCTAATATTGAAACTATCATCACCAATGCCAGATGACCAAATAGACAATTCTAGGAACATGCTTTCCTAGCACCATAGGATCTCCTGCTGGTTGTTGGTCTGCACATGCATTCCATGGAATGATCTTTGGCCAAAAGGGGGAACTGAGGACTGAGCTTTGACTTTTCTTTTTTCTATTGCCCAAATTCTTTCCTAAGAGGCCTGGTGAGTCACGCCTACAAATGATAAAAACCTCATTAAATGAGTTTTTATTAACTGCATATAATGTGGCTTACTTTCCAATCTGATTCTGCTATACCATCACATGACAGAAAACCCCCTTATCTGAACTCAATCATTCCTTTCTACTGACTCCCGGTCTTTAGACAAAGCTTAACTCTTTCAACCAATTGTCAACTAAAGAATCCCTAAAATCCACCTATGACTTGTAACCCCGCTTTGAGAGATCCTGCCTTTTCAGGCTTAACTAATATATATCTTTCATGTATCGATTTATGGTTTTACCTGTGATTCCTGTCTCCATGAATGTATAAAACCAAGCTGTAACTTCTTGAGACCATGTTCCCTGGGCTGCAGGCGCACATATTTGGCTCAGAATAAACTTCTTTAAATTATTTTACAGAGTTTGGAGGCTTTTTTTTTTTTTTTTCAGTAGTGAACCACATCCATCTTAAGAGTGCAAATCGGTGCGTTTTTAAGCACTACCCTGGGGAAGATACTGAATTTTTCCATCACCCTAACAGTTCTCCGTGCCCTTTGGCATTCCACCTCTGCCCTCCTGCTCCAGCAAGCCCGGTTCCGGTATCTGTTCCCGCGGATGAGTTTTGTCTGGTCCTGGAGGTCGCACACAGCGGGTGGCACGTTTACACTCTTGGTGTCTGGCTTCTTCCCACCCGTGTTTGAGATCTCCTCAGGGGAGTGAGTTCTTACTCCCAACTGGTGGCTCTATTGATCGACCAATTGATCGATCGGCCACAGAGCCTAGAGGTCCTAGCATCGAGCTGGTGCCCAACACGAGATGATTTGCATGCACTGGAATCCACTAGGGGGTGGTCGGGCAGCGGAGGCCTTGCGGTTTCGGCGCCCTGGGCCTGGTGCTCCACGCGGGGCCTGGCCTGGCCAGATCGGGGCCGCTCGGCTCGGCTCGGCTCGTCCCGTCCCGGCTCGGCCCTACTCGGCTCGGCTCGGCTTGGCCGGGCTCGGCCCTGCTCCGCCGGCCCAGCGGGAGGGCGGGCGGCGCCGCTGGAAGTGACGCGGCGAGGGCGGGGCCGCCGGCCCGAGAAGCCGCCGCCGCCGCCGCCGCAGCCTGGGCCGGGAAGCGATGTAGGAGCCGCCAGGCCGTCCCCAACCCTGCCCGGCCCGAGCCCCGCGGGCCGCCGCCGCCACCATGAAGAAGCAGTTCAACCGCATGAAGCAGCTGGCCAACCAGACCGTGGGCAGGCGAGTGCGATGAGCCAGGCTGGGCCGGGCCGGGCTGGGGGTCGCGCCGGGGTGGGGGGCGGGACGGCTCCTCTTCGGGATCGGTGGCTCTGGACCGGGCCGCGGCCCCGCCCGAGGCCAGCTGGGCCCGGGGCCGGGGTCTGCGCCGCGGCGTGGCCGGACGCCGAACTCTGGGCAGCCCGCCTGCAGCTCCGCCACCGCCCGGCCCCCGAGACCAGCCAGGGCGGGCCGCCACCTCCTCCGCAGCACCCCTCGGGGTCCCCAGTGCCCATTGTCCCTGCCCCGTGCAGCATCGCCTTCTGGGACTAGACCCGATCCCTAGGTTCTGTTCCCGGGACAGAGCCAGCCCGGGCTCTCTGCCTTGAGCTAAGACTCCGAAAACTTCTGTGCCCGTCGCGGTGACGAGCGCTGTGCTTTGGGGGGCGGTATTCCCAGCCTTTCCGGGCTGACCCGCTGTCGCGAGCACTTCTACAAGTGCATGGTGGCAATAGATAACTAAAGGGTTACTGAAGCCGGTCGGATTTGCTTAGTGAGTTTCAAAACGCCCTTTGAGGGAATTCGGAGGTGGTGCTGTCTCAAAACCAGGGCTAATAGCGGAGGAACTTGACTGCTGTTGCAAGTTCTTAACATTTAGAAATTTGGAATTGGGAGAAAAGGATTGTGGAGACACCTTGCGCCAATTAAAAAAAAAAAATCTTTCTCACCTTGGATTTGGAAACTGATACTTCTCCATGTTCCTTTGGTACTGCTTGAATGCTTGACAGGAAGCATTATTGATTCTGAAATGACAGAATAGACCAGAGTTTGCAGATGATCAGGCTGTTGGAACAGGAATGATTTGTGGTTTTGAGAGCTTCGAGAGGTGATAGTCATGTGCTATGTGATCTGGGGCGAATATTTCAAGGTCTTTCAGGGCAGCTGTCTGTTCTGTACCAATTTACTGTTTATTCTGCGGAGAGATATGAAAGTGTGAATTTTTCACAGCTCTTGCTTCTTTTGTTTTTCTTTTTTTCAACAGTTAAGGGGAGTTTGGTTTGGCTGAAGCACATGGGGGTACTTCTTTTTTTGTGAGTGTATGAAAATACTTTTACTTCCTCTTGAGTTTTCTATATTTGCTTTTTTACTGTTTCATTTCCCTCAACTTTTTGCTTAGTTTTCTTGTGTAATTTTTTGGATACCCCACCATGTTATCTTGGTGTGCATTTGTCAGTGATGAAGTGATTCCAGAGTTATTCCCTGCCTCTTAAAGCCCAGACATGCTACTTTTCTGTTATTTGCAGGAAAATTAAGGAAATAATGCTGAGAGGAAGGTAGACACAAGTAGTAATGGGGGCTAATGTTTCAAGTGAATCTAAAGCAAATGAAAATTTCTGATGCGTTTTGTACCCCACTTAGTGTTCTCAGCAATGTGCACTGTGGAGCCAGTATTTATAGTAAGTGGTAAGGTACATTTGTCAGATTGTCATTTTGGCCTATTTTTACATTGTTTGTGTCAGGCAAGGGATGTTTGCTCTTCTTATACAAAGTTCTGAGACTTCTAAATCTGCAAAGCTATTTAGGGTCTCTCTGGCTCCTGCTTCCTCTTAGCCGCTTCTCCTTTCAGGCTTTTAAATTCCAGCCGTACGTGCCTGCTTTCAGTTTCCAGAGGAGGCCTTGCTTTCTCTTACCTTATTAGTCTCTACCTGGATTTCTGGGAAGCCTCTTTTACGACGCCTTCCCTGTACCACATCCTACTCATTTTTCAGGTCTCCCAATAAAGGTCTCTGTGCCTCTGGAAGGTCTTCCCTGATGCTCAGCATAGATTGGATCTTCCTCCTGGGAGTTTTCCTAATCTCATATAGCACCTGCTTTTCTATAATGTAATGGCCTCTTTAATTGTCTGTGTTGTGCATTAGACTGAACGCTTTAAGAGTCCTTGCTTTATCCCCTTTGATTCCCAGAGTCTGCTTTGGTTCCTATCACATGGTAGATGCTTGATAGACATTGTTAATTCCCGGATTCTAGCTCTCACTAGATTGCCTTGGTGGTGTGGATCCAAGTATGTGAAACTGTGAACTGGATAGAGTGGATGGTGATTCATACTGGGACTGTAAATTCTGGGCCTGACCTTTGACTGTTTGAAAATCTTTATTGCTAGGTGCCAGTGGAAGCTGAAGCTATTACAGAGCTATTAAGGGAGTGGCAATTATGCACCCAAAGTCAGAACATATGTTCTTGCTGGGAAACCTGTTGCTTCCCTGCTGTTAATTTCCTAGATATTTTTTATTTTTTTCCACTTAAGTAATCATAAAGGACCAGGGAAGAAAAATGGAGGCAGGGGAGAGCCTAGAATTGTTACTGTGTGGAAGCAGATGTTTGGTGGACACCAGAATCGGGATTCTGGGAGTATTTGAGTCAACATGAAGGCTAGAAAGCAAAGGGGTTTTTTTTCCCCTTGTGTTCTAGATGGAGAAGAAAGTTATATATGTAAATGGCATGTCCATTGCGTGTTGGTTTATCAATTCTTCGAGTTCTAGGTGGTGTCTTGCAATGAGGTATTCTACCCAGAATGGAGACATTATAAGAAATCCCGAAAGTAGGGTTCCATGGGATGGACATGTGGAGAATTAGTAATGCCTGGAAGGAGCAAGTTCTCATGATGCAATTTGTTTACAATGGGTGGATGAGTCTATTTGAGGAAAATGGTCTGTGTATCATAGGGGCAAGGCTTATGAGGTGGTCTCATGATATGGGTGTCCCAAAGGAGAGAATTAGGATGGTTCTTTTTGTCCACTTGCCTTTTGTTGATTCATACATTCAATAGACACTTGTTGAGCCCACACTGTTTGCCATTGTGCAAGGTATTAAAGAATCAAAGGTGCATATGACATGGTTTCTGCCCTGAAGGAGCACAATAGCTATGTGGAGTATATAGGCAAGCAAAAAATAATGATTAATGTTTATGTTAGATAAGTGCTTACAGAGAGCTGGCTGAGGCACAACCTAGCTGTCATTGGCTACAGGGAGGTAACAAAAGCTTCGCAGAGGAGACAATTTGAGCAGAGCCTTTGTTTATCTTCCATCTTCAAGGACTTTTTTTTTTTTTTGCATTGATTAGACCTCTTTTGGTTGTAAGAAACCCCAACTCAAAGTGCCTTGAGCAAAGACAGGAATTCATCAGCTCACATGTGATCAAAGGAGTCCAAGAACAGTGTGGCTTCAGGCTTCACTGCATCCACGGGTTCCACTCTTTAGACAAGCTATATCCATCCACAGGGAAGGAATACTTTTCTCCCAGTCACTGTGGCCAAAGTCCCAGGACTGGCTTTGAATGCTTCTGGGTCACATGCCTGTCTCTGAAAAAGGAATGGAGTCAGCCCCACCCAAGCCATACGGATGGAAATTAGAGGAGAGCTGGTTCCCCAAGGTAAGCTGGGGTGCTGTTACCAGCAAGAGGGGAGAATGGGTGCTGGTCAGGCAAGGAATAAACGTCATGTTGTGTCTTTTGTAATCCTGCTAAAAAGAGAGATATCTTGTTTCTTGAAAATGCTTAGATACAGATAAGATAGTGGATGCAGATGGTGTTTTGGGGGAGGAGAGGGCCTGAATAGAGGAGGGTGTACACTAGGATGAGGAGAAGTGAGGTTGTAAACGTGTCAAGGAGAAAAGGAGTTGGAAGGACCTAACTAGGAAAGCATAGTACTTAGGCTGTGGTAGGGAGTGTCTCATTGGGCGCTGATTTCTGCTGTGATGGAAGTTTCCCCTGGAGGCCTGAATGCTTTCCCAGAGAGTTGTCTTTAGATAAGCCAAAGTTACAAACTCTAATGCCTAGGGGGCCAGGCCAGTAAAATAAATGAGTGACTTGGGCCTGACAAAGGCTGGGGGTGTGGGGCAAAGGGGCTGTGTGGGAATGTGGGTCCAGTGTGGCAGATCTTTGGAATTTCAAGAAAAGATCTGCATTTTGATTAGATGGCTTTTAATTCAAATTAAACAACTGCTTGAGACACTACAAGGGACTAAAGACAATGCAGTACCCAGAGGACAGATTTTGTCTCTGGGTCACCCATTGGTAACCACTTGTCTAGAAGAACCTGGAAATTAACAGCCTCTGTTATTCTTTTTCTTTTTTCCCCATACCTTATCCTGATATTACTACATTCTCAGTTTTTGGATTTGTGGAACACCATCCCTTCCTTTACTGAAATCTTCAAAAGATCTGATAGTAATAATCATCAACACTTCTATAGTGGTTTAGTTTACAAAGTGCTGTACTAAACCACCTGGCTCAATTCTCACCTATTGGTGATTATCATTTCTCTTTTGTAAAGGAGGGAAAATGACTTGCCAAGTTTGCACAGCTCCTAAGTGGCCAAGGCAGAACTTGGGTCCAGGGCTTCTGACTCTGGATCCCATGTGCTTTTGACTACAGAAACTGGGCTGCCTTTTCGCCAGCAAAGGATTAACTTTTATTAATGTTTATTAAATCTCTTCTGTGCTTATTAAGCTGCTGGACTAGGTGGTTTGCATGAATTTATTTCACTGCACTCTCACAGCAGCTCTCAGAGGTGATATTATTTATTCCTGATTGAATGATGAGGAAACCAGAGATCAAAGAGGTCACCAAGCTAGTAAATGACAGAGCTGCAGATCCAAACCCAGATTTCTGATTCTGAAGCAGCTGTAAACCCTGATCACAGATCTAATGACCTTCCCTGGGAGCAGAGGGAGGACTCACTACTTCATGAGATAGCTGGATCCATTACCAGCAGCACAGATTCTCACGCTGAGTTAAAAGGCATGTCTACCTTCTGATCCCAGAACAGTCCTCTGGTGCCACA
Organism: Eulemur rufifrons; assembly: GCF_041146395.1. Taxonomy (NCBI): domain Eukaryota; kingdom Metazoa; phylum Chordata; class Mammalia; order Primates; family Lemuridae; genus Eulemur; species Eulemur rufifrons. The sequence continues at coordinate 20,088,497 of NC_090996.1, forward strand.
TTGAATAAATCTTATTTCTCTTCCATGAGACAGCCCTTTCTGTGTTTGATGATCACAAACCTTATCCTTACTTTGCCAGCAGTAACGTTTGACATCCTTCACCTACTCCACTGTCTCCTTTTCCTCCCACTGATTTTTACTCTGCCTTTTCTACGGGAGCTCAGAACAGTATTTCTGAGAAAAGGTAGTAGGTGTGTGTGCTTTGCTTCCCTCTGAGTGGGTTATTTGGATTTCAAAATGGTGGCTAGGGATTGTGGATCTGTCTTACCTGTAATAGTGTACCTATTAAAAGAGGCCGTGAAATTTTTTTGCTTTAAATAATGTTTCCCTGAAAGAGCATCAGTCCTTCAAAAAAAAAATAATAAATAAATAAATAATGTTTCCCATACTCCAAAAGGTTGGAAATCACACTTATATTATATAAGCAGGGGTTACAAACTCAAGTGCTTGGGCAAGTAAAATAAATAAATGAAGTGGGAGGTGAGTATAGGACAATAGGGAATGGTGGGGACTGCAGTGAACTGCTAAGTACATGTTCATTTAAAGGGGATAGTTGCTCTTTAGCTCTAGCCACTTGTTGCCATGGTGAATGTGGGTATATGATAGCCACATCTTCCCATTTTTAATGGTACCCCGGAATGCTGTTTTCTATGTGAAGTTTCTTGATATTTAAATGTTGGCAACTAAAAGGAAAAAAAACTAAAACACTGTGTAGGCCAAGGAAAAACATGTCTGCAAGCTTTACCTGGCTGTGGGCTGCCTGCTTTGACCCCTAATTTAGAGGCTGATGCTTATGGTATGAAAAGTTGTCAGTGGTGTTGGTAATGAACTACTTCTTAAGATGGTAGTGGGTACATTTGTTTTATTTATTATTCATGATACCTTATATATGTGCTAGGTGTTTTTGTTTATAAAATATTTCATAATAAAAATAAAACATAAAAGTTGATAGGTACTTTATTTTCGAGCTGCCTGATTTTCTAGCCAATAAGAAGTTTTCTTTTTCATGTAAAAATTTGAAGCTTTAAAGTTATTTATCTTGGAAAAGGAAATGAAAGCCCCACTTTAAAAATAGGAGCCCTCTTTCTAAAAAGTATGAGATAGGGGAGGTTAGATTATAACGTTCCTACCTTTCCAGGGCCGTAGTGATCCAGGGTAATGTTGGGTATCCACCCTTGTATTTGGATAGTAAATGTCCTTGGTTTCCCCTCCTCTCGGCCATTTCTCTGGGTGATCTCAGTCCCATAACTATTACCTCATGGTTGATGACTGTTTTATGCCTCTAACTCTGCCCTTTCTTCATCCCTAGATTGATGCTACCATCTCTGTCTAGAATGTCTCTGCTGACATGTCCCGCTAAAATTGAACTCGTGAACTTCATCCTCAAATTGGTCTCATTTCCCTGTATTCTCTAGCCCTTGAGTCAACAAACTTTGGCCACAGGTTAAATCCAGCCCACTGCCTGTTTTGTAAAACAGGGTTATCGGAACACGGCTACTTACTACAGCAGCAGAGTTAAGCAGTTGCCACAGTGACCCACATGGCCCACAGAGCCTATGGTATTTATTGCTGGCCCTTTATAAAAAGTTTGCTGATGCCTGCCCCAGGGCATTGAATGCCATCACCACCACTTCCTCAGTCACCTGTCAGTCCTCCTCTTTCTCCTCCATCTTCTCATTTCCAGGCTATCACCATGATCTGGCAGTTCTTCCTCTTTGGTTATCTTTTGACTTGGTCTCTGCTTCTCAGTGCCCATGCTTCTTGTTACCGTAATCAGGAGCTCACTATTTTTCACCTGGACTCAAAACTTTATCTTCCAACTGGTTGTGTTGGCTTGAGCTGGATTTTATCCCTTTTGTCAGACATCTAGGTTACCCCACCTCTGTTTGACATAAGCAGTCTCCATTTTAATGATGATAGCTGTTCCCCTCTAGATTATTTTTTTCTGATGAATTCTCTAGAGTTTAGAATCAATGCATTTGTAGGAAATTAATATTTATATAGCCCTAGTAATGCCAAATTGTCTTTTAAGATGATAATGCCATCATTTGGTTTATAGTGCAGAAAGTAATATTGCACCATAATGCACATCATTATGCATGGCACGAAGAATATCATTTTTACCAGCACCTTAGTATTATGGCATTAGATATTATCTTTTAAAAAATTTGTTACCTATTTAAATTTTTTTCCACTAAGGTTAGAATATTTGTCCTTATATTTGTATTAATATTTCTTTATATGATTTTTCTGTTTGTATCATTTGTTTCATTGTCATAGAATTAATGTTTAATTATCAATTTCATTGTTCAATTACCAATTCTGTTCAACAAATATCTACTGAGAACCTGTCAAATGGAGTTCAAATGTAGAGCCAGGCCGGACGCGGTGGCTCACGCCTGTAATCCTAGCACTCTGGGAGGCCGAGGCGGGTGGATCGCTCAAGGTCAGGAGTTCGAGGCCAGCCTGAGCAAGAGCGAGACCCCGTCTCTACTAAAAATAGAAAGAAATTATATGGACAACTAAAAATATATACATAGAAAAATTAGCCAGGCATAGTGGCACATGTCTGTAGTCCCAGCTACTTGGGAGGCTGAGGCAGGAGGATCGCTTGAGCCCAGGAGTTTGAGGTTGCTGTGAGCTAGGCTGACGCCACGGCACTCACTCTAGCCTGGGCAACAAAGTGAGACTCTGTCTCAAAAAAAAAAAAATAAAATAAATAAAAATTAAAAAAAAAAAATGTAGAGCCAATGTACGGGCTGAGGTTAAAAAATATAACCAATCCCTGGGGACTTGAGAGGGGAGACAGACATACAAACAGTTAATTTGAATATAACCAGTTGTACCTCTGCTAGCAGACCTTAGGTGTTGTTAATGAAATCTTAATGCCATTCCTTGATTTATTAATGTATTTTAATATAAACAAGTTAACATTCTTGTTCTCATACATTACTTAACAAGTACAGTGATGGAATCTTGAGAGAGCACATTCATAACTGGGTGTAGGTTTAATGCACATTTTAGAAGACAGAGCAGATTCTACGTTTCTATCAATATTGCTCAATATTTATATCTGTGATATATATAAGAAACTATCTTTTGAATAGGTAGAGCCTATTTATGGCAAATAAAACGAGAGGCACATCTGATAGGAAAACAATATTCAGTTCATTTCAGCCATCCAGATTATATGACTGTGTTTCCTATGTCATGATATTTCAGAAATAATTGCAGCTTATTGATTATTTGCAGTGGTTACTTTTTTTTTTGATAGTCCTAAGATGTTTGTCTTTGCCTCTCCTTTCCCACAGTTGTTCTTCTTAGGTATCTTCCTTATCAAAGATGCCTTTTGGTCCAGTAGTCAATTTGATCTCTCCTTTAATGTTTTATTAGCATTTCATCTATAGTTTCTCCGTGTTCTTCCACATGGTTCAGCCAAATGTATGCTTCTTACAGAGTTGAAGTCATGATCCTAGACGAGGTAAACAGGTGCTCAAATGAATATAAATCTTTAAATAAATAAATGTTTACAAATGCACAGAAATTCTTCCAAGCACCTACCAGCTACCTGTCACCTGTCAGTGTGAACATGTATAAGTCAACCAGCTTGGATTTCACGTGGTCATTGGATACTTACAGATGCATAGGCTGAAGTGGCCACTTGAAACCATTCCCATTTGGACCTCAGGGAAATCCACCAACGTATTTCTGTTTCACTAGATAAGGTTAGTGCTAGGATAGAGGGGGCATGGGCACAGGCACGGGGTGGGGTTGGGGGTTCCTTAGGGATGTGTCTGGGGGTTCAGTGAGGGTTTCTCTGGCTACATAACACTTGAGCAACATTGATAGCAGGCAGGTAGAGGTAACAGGTGATAGAGAAGTCCAAGAGGGCAGAAATAGGGGAAACCTAACACTGAAAATTTTATCCTTTAATTTAATATTTTTGGCTATAAACTGGAAAAAGGCAACCATTATCTGATTCTTGGGGTGGGGAGGAAGAAAGTTGAGAAATGGTAAGTGGAGTTTTAATGGAGCATAAGTGGCGATATGTTAATGTCACTTCTAAAGAAGTGGTTAACAGGTCACAAGGCAGTGGACTTAATTGTAGGCTCCAAATCCCAGGGCAGTCTTTAGGAATAGAAACCTTATTGCCTGTAGATTTAGATGGGGATTCTAACCACCCTCTTGTCAGAAAAAAAATCACCCTCACGTACAGATTTGCGTATGATTTCATAGACTTCACAGACATCTTCAAGCCCATGGACAAGAACCCCAGGATTAAAGAAAACCCATCAACATGGTTGGCCTAGTAGAAACCTACTCGGTATCCAAGAGATGTTTAGCTACAGTCCCATATTAGGAACTGCTCTCTAGCGAAATGTTGTTTATAGATATGTACCTCATACATCTGTTTGTGTGTGCTGTTCTGCTAGTTTTTAAAATACACACTCAAGTTCTAGATGAGAGCCTTTCCTCCAAAAAGCAGAAATGTAGTTCTCTCCGTGGTGAGAGTTGGTGATTATCAAATTACTTTCCCTTAAGAATCAGCTTTCTTGGCAATTAAAACTTTAAAACTTTTTGTTTTAAAACTTTTAGTTGAGGTCTTAAAAACTTTAAATGAGGGCTGTAAAAAACTAAAACAGCTCTAGGGCATTTGCAGTATAGTAAAAAATATATTGGATTTTAGTCTGAGGGGGCTGAGATCCTGTCTGTGCTAGGTCTCTTTCTGACATTGGCCCATTCAGCCTCTCTGCTGTGTTCCCATACTTGTGAAACCCGGCTCCTGATACCGCAGAGGAAAAGGCCCTGGTAGGTTTAAGAAGTTGACATGTGATAAGGAGGCATCATAAGATGGTGAGGAAATAGTATAAGATGATAGGTTAGTATTGAGAAAAATAGGTTAGATTCCACCTCACCGCTATATGCCAAAATAAATTCCGAATGGATTAAGTGTTTCTTGTAAAAAAAAATCATAAAATAAATAGAAGAAAATAGAGCTTATCATGGAAAGTACTCCATGCTTTGGCATAAAAGTGCAGAGAAAGAATGATAAAAAATAACCTGTAGATTGTAACATTCCTACCTTCTAGGGCCATAGTGATCCAGGGTAATGTTGGGTATCCACCCTTGTATTTGGACAGGTAAATGTCCTTGGTTTCCACTCTTCTTAGCCGTTTCTCTGGGAGATCACAGCCCCATAACTGTTACCTTGTCATTCATGACTCTGTTTTATGCCTCTAACCCTGGCCTTTCTTCATCCCTAGATTGATGCTGCCATCTCTGTCTAGAATGTCTCTGCTGACATGTCCCTGGACAACTCTCTCCAGCTCTTTTATTTTAATTTTTTTAATTTTTTAATTTTTATTTTTTTACACAGTCTTTATTCAAGTCGACAGCTCTTTTATTTTCAAATCGGGTAGTGAATGGTTATTTGCAGATCCATTTGTTCTTAAGTCCAGAGTGACTGTAGTATTTAAATTTCCAGCCCCTGATTGCATTTCCATCCAACAAAAGATGTAAGTTGGTTCTTCAAAGCTTTTAAACCGGCATGCTTTTATTTTGTTTATATCAGTATAAACTGATGGACATCTTTCCCCCAAATGGATAATGTTGTTATGCATTAAAAATCTGTCATATCATTTCTGACAGTGTAACTTTTTATTCTTTGATTAGCCCTAATACTTTGTCCCCCATCTGACTGCAATCTCTTATCCTTTCAGATTCCTTTCTCCAGCAGTTTCTTCTGCCCTCTGTTAGTCCCCGTCCTTCCTGACTTGGGTTAGTCATGCTGGTTACTCTTTGTCATCACTTGCACAGCTCTGTCCAGCTGGCCTTTTTCTTTCACCTGTTCTGCAGAATAACAGCCTGACTCACTTCTTTTTGGCTTTTTTGCTCCCGTACCTGGGATGCAGGGTGTGGCCCAGAAAGATCATCCACTTGTGTGATTTATGGCTGCCAAAATTTTACGGCCTCCAAGCTCAGCTGGGCTTTTAACACTGCCTTTCAACCCTTGGCTAAAGTTCCTATCCCGTTTTCCTGCGTGCTCTTGCCAGACTCTCACTCTTCTCAAACCCTACTCCTCCCTACCCCAGACACACCCACTCTCCTCAGATGACCTGCCTCCTAATTTCCAGAGAAAACTGGATACGGCCAACCCTTCCCCTAGTCTGGCACTCAAGTTGATGGTTGTCAGTCGCCATTAGTGCTTGTCAGTCTCCATCCTGTCCTCTGTCTAGGACTGCCCTTCCAGCCTGTGACACTTTCCTGGGTGTGTCACTTGTTGGTCTTCCCCATGCTGCTCTGCGTTTTCAGCCTCCTCTCCACTACTGCCTTCTCAGCTGCTAGGCACGTGCAAGCCTTCTCAGCGTCCCCTTCCTTCACGTGGCTTGCCTCGCCCTCTCCCATCAGTGGCCCACATTCAGGTTTCCAACAACCATCTCACACTTTCCTGTCCCTGCCTTTCCTGTGCCCCGGGACATTTTGCATCCTTAGGCAGTCACTTGTCCTTGCTTCATTCACAACTTACTCTTGGCGCCTTCCCTGGGGACTCCTTTCTGTTCCCTGCTGTGGCTCTTCCTGTTGTGTTCCCGAGGTTTCTGTCCTTAGCCTTCATCTTCTCTGCAGGATCTGAATTCTGAGTGAACTCCCCCAAATCCATGTTTGCTGCTAGTACTTAACAACATGCTCTGCATGTCTGGGCCAGATGCCTCTTCTGTGCGTCAGAACCATCTAGAAGAAAAACCACACTGGACATCTCCACCTGAATGTTCAACAGATCCTTTAAACTCAGCATGTCCAGAGCTGACCTCAGTGGCTGTACCCTCAAATCCTCCCCAGTTTTCTCTCTCCATGAAGGGTCTTATTACCAGCCAGTCCCTCAAGACAGAAACCTGGTGGTGGCCATCCTAGGCCGCTCCCTCTCACTTCCCACCCACGCCCAAGTCAGTAAGTCCTATTCATCTTACCTTTGTAGTAGCTCTCTGTCCCCTCCTTTACACGCCAACTGTTTAGTGCAGGCCTGCTTCCCTGCTCACTTGGATCTCATATTCTTGGGCCTTTTAATCTCCTTTTCCTTGGTTTTCTACCCTCCAGTAAATCTTCCCTCTCAACATCTTCCATATTGTTGTCAGAGGGATCCTTCCCCCCCTCCCAAAAAAAAAATGATAGTGAAGATGTATTTGGATGTTTACCAGGTACCAGGCCTTTCCAAGTGCTAGTTGTGTGTTGACTCATTTAATACCCGCCAAACCCTGCACAACCAGTCCTGTGCTATCCCCTTTTACAGGTGAGAAGACAGAGGTACAGCAAGCTTGTGCAACTTGTCCAAGGTCATGTCTCCAGAGTCCAGACTCTGAATCACCTGTGTAATAACAAGAACAGGAACCATTTTTTGAGCTTTCTAGGAATTAGCACTTTGCTTATATTATCTCTTTTAATCCTTCTAATTCTGTAAGTTATATATCGGTAACATCACCATTTTTACAGACAAGGAAAGAGAGACACATGGATGTTAAGTAATCTGCTGATAGTTACGCAGCTCTTAGGTGGTGAACTGGGCTTTGAGCCCCAGTGAACTTGCTCCAGGCTCTCACTCTTAGCCACTTCACCCACCCACAAGGAGCCAGCACCTTGCTGGGGGTGGAGGTGGGGTACCTTGTGAACACACTTTAGTGGGTGTTTTTCTGTTCTGCTTTTAGACTTGTGGGTAGCAAAGGAGATGTGTGTGTATAAGATGTTCTCATTAATAAGAGTGCTTGTGATTATAGGAACAGACCAGTATCCTGTTTGAACAATATCCAGACAAGATGGAATGCTAGATTTGCCCCGTAATGCTGGAGAAATTCCTTTGCTAGTTCAAAATGTTCCATCTCCTGAATATTCCCCCTCCTGCCATCATATCAATTGATTTTATAATTTGAGTGTTGATAAATTCTTAGTAATACAACTATCATAATAACATGTTATAGCATAACAGATTGAACCGTTGTCTCCACTGGTAGGTTCCTGAAATCATTCATGGTAGGAAAGTTCTCCAATGAGGAGAGGGACTTAAGACATTATGGGAAACATTTTAGTTTAAGATGGTTGACGGAACACATGTGTTTATTCTCCTCCATTAAAATCCATTGAAATGTTAGAAAAGATGTTTTTACAAAGTCTTAGAAATGAAAAAATATGGTACTGAAAGCCATTCAGGAAAAGTCCCAGGTGTACTTAAGACGTAAGTCTATAGAGAACTAAAGCAATGCAGTTTTATTTGTTCGTTCATTGTCCAAGGCAAGCTTGCTTCTCTGTTCTTTAAATAGACGTAACAGCCTTTCTGAAGAGTTTTTTCTTACATCTGCTGCCTCATTCTCATTTTAAGGCCCAAAATCCTGCAGGATTTCTCTCAGTTTTTCCATAGCCCTTTCAGCAGGCTCTGCGCACCTGTGCCTTGGTTGGCCTGGGTGAGGGAGGGATGTCTCTCAGCTCTCCTGTCTCTCCCCCAGTGGTAGATCCCCACTACCTCCTACTCAATACCAGGCCCAGGGTCTTAGAAGCTTCCTCTCAGTTTTCCTGCTTTGCTCGAAGACTTCAGCAGGCCCCATGCATCTGAGCTTGAGGGGAGGGTTTCTCTCCCAGCTATATCACCTGTGTCTGTTCCTCTCATGCTGCCTCTTACCTCTCTTGTCCCTGCCCTGATTGTTCTTTTGTACCATCCAACTCATCCACTAGGTCTCAGAAGCCATCACCAGTTTCAGAAAACCCTTCTGGTATCCTGGGTCTGCATTCAGGGCCCCTCCTGTCATCTCTGTCAACCTTCTGCAAGTCAATCAGCTTCTCTGTGCCTGGGTTTCTGATCTCTAAAATGGATAGATATATTAACAGTATTGATCTCATGGTTACCTTGGGAATTAAACGGGTTAATACGTGTAAAGTGTATATTAGGTGGTTAAGAACAAGATCTCTGGAGTAATATTGCCCAGATTTGGAAGCCGAGTATGAAACCTTAGGCAAGTCACTCAATTTCTCTCTGCCTCAGTTTCCTCGTCTGTAACATAGGGATAATACCCCATAGAGTCTTTATGAACTTTAAGAGAATTTATTCTGGCAAAGTACCTGGAACAGTGCAGAGCACGTGATGTGAGCTCCATTGATGTTAGCTGTGATAATTATGACAACTCCCAGAGGACCCTGCACTTCCGCTATTGGAGCAGCCATGACACTGAAGTATAATCACTTATTTTCCTCGATAGTCCTCGAGCTCTGTCAGAGCAGGGGAGGTATCTCTTACTCATGATGGCTCATAGAAGGAAACCCAAAAATATTTGTTCAGTGACTAACCAAATGAAAAGGTTAGTGGCAAATTATTCATGACACTAGCCTGTGGTTGAATTCAGTGATGGGCTGCATAGCTCTGCTCAATTCACATTTAATTATTGTGAACATCCTTTTGGGAAAAAGCCTCGTTAAAAAAAAAAAAATCAGTTTTCTATTTTGAGTCATCTACAGAGTCCTTCCATCCATTAAGCAATCTTTTCTTTGACCTTTAGAAAAGGGCAAGTGAAGATTTATGGTGTTCCCCACCCAGAATCTACCGGTCATCCCATAAAATCTGCCTCACCCTGATTTTCCAGGTGAATAGTTTTTCCCTTCATTTTGTGCACCACAGTTGATCATGGAACTTTCTGGGCTACATCTGTGATGTGTATTCATTGTAGAAACCTGCAGGGGCCAAGATTATCCAAATTCTCAGCACTGTGTGCCTTTTTAAACCATGTAACATTTATTGTTTATAGAGATACAGTCTTGTATTTGCAAAGCACAGTTGTGAAGGTTTTGAAATGTTCTCTCCTTTGCTATTTTATTGTAGTCTCTTTAAAAGTCGTGTGAGAATGTTGATGCACATATAAATAAAGTGAGGGGCAGGAAGGTTAAGGGATGTATTTTTAGATCATATGGTTAGTTTGTGGTGAAGCCAGGACCAGAATCTAGCATGAAAATTTAAAAGAAACTCAACTTTGGCCGATGACCTTGAAGTTACTGTCTCTCTGAAGGTTCAAAGACTGATTCACGTTGTGTAATTCATTTAGTGGGTGCCTGAACACCCACAAAATAGAGATAATAAAAATTGCCCTGTATCAGGGTACATGTAATATAATAAAATGAAATAGTATAGGTGAAAGTGCTTTCATAAAAGAAAAAAATGTACAAATGCAAAGTATTACTGTTTAAAGTTTTTTTTTAATTTAGCATTGGAAATCTGGTGTTAAATAAGCAAGTCTGATGAAAGTATGTTATGATCCATGAATTTTAGTTTCTATGTTGGATTAATTTCTTGACCAGAGAGAGTGCCATATTTTATAAATTTTTCTTGTACTTTCTGAAATGTTTTTCAAGTTGACAGTCTGTAGTCAGAGTCTGCTGTACTAATTCTCTTAAAATAGCTGCATGTTGTCAGGATCGACCGATGGGAATCTGTCTGGGTCTGTGCTCTTTGTAGAGGCCTCCAGGTGCTCTCCCTACCTCCATCCTGGACTCTGCTGTCAGAATTTTCACTCTAAACCTCAAATATGATGACATTCCTTTATTGGAAAACCATCAGTGGCTCCCTGTTGCCCCGTAATTCCTTAGCAGACAAAGCCTTTGTTTGCAACCAGATCCCCCACTCCTATTCTATGCCCTGTTGAGTACAGACTCCTCCCCAAATCCCTTCTCCCCATGTCTTTGGTTGTCCTGACTTAACCTGAGTTCTGCTTGGTCTGTTTCCCTGTGAAGTCTTCTGGCCACACAGTCCATTACCCTTCTCTCAGTACCCTATCGCTCTCTGAAGGAGGTTGATTGTTGACATTTCTCTTTCCCGTGAGCTCCTCAAGGGTAGGGACTGTGTCTCATTTCTCTCCTTTTTTTTTTTTTTTTTTCTCCCCAGTTCTTGACATTTAGAGAGAGCTCCATAAATACTGGCTGAATGAATGAAGATCCATGATCTGAATACTTTGGAGCAAGTCCATCCTGGGACGGATGGTTTATATTTGGAGAATTGCTTTGACCCCTCTATGAAGGCACACCTGAGCTCTGCTGGCACAGGTGTCTTTATAGCCTTATTACCAGCATTGTGATGCACAGCAGCTTACGAGGTTGAGCCTTTGATGAAAGGTTGCTAACTCTCCATGTATTCCGTCCCTAAGTTTCTGTTTATTGTGTGCCTATGATTCTCTTTGGTGGCCACCATCCCACGCAGCGTTATCACAACCAACCCTTTGTCTTAATTGAGCAGCCTGCCCTGCTCCTGCTCTAAGTCTGGCATAGCTTTTTGTCTTTGTGTGGTCTGGGCTCACCAGTAACTCCTTCCAGGGAGAAGCTGGAAGAGCCTGGTCACTTCAGAAAGGTCATTCTTAGATAAGACTTGGGATTTATCTCAAGGTTATTATTTGTTGTAAGTCTCAGAACACCTCTCTGTGAGCCCTCACCAGGTGCCAGGGACCGTGTTAAATGAGATACATAGATGGTGTTTCTAAACAACCACTGTGGTGGCAGTATTATTATTCTTCCTGTTACATAGTTAGGATTATTCCCATTTTATGGTGGAGGAAATGTCACTTACTAAGTTATAACTGTGGGTGTCCAACACTGGGATTCAAAGTCAGATCTGTCTGACTCCAGAGCCCCAAATTTTAGCTCCTGATGTATCTTGTATCCTCATCCTTTGCCAAAAGTGAAACTTAGAATCTGGCATCTGTCAGTTTCTTGTCACTTAGTTTACTCAGTCTGCGAAGGCAACAGAGTAAACCCAATGGTGAATCGTGCACACAAGAGCGACTTCTGGGCAGCCCTAGAAAGAGTGCGTTGATGGCCTAGTGCATGGGAACACTGTAGACTGTCTTCACTGTTGCCATCTGTTACTGCCGGGCCCCTCCTACTCTGACCTGCTGGTCACTCTGCCACCTGCCAGCTATTGCTACTCTGAGCCTTCTCCTGCCATGGTTGTCTATGCCAGCTGCCCTTGGGAATTGCCTGGGAAGCTTAAAAAAAAAAAAAAAAAAAAAAAGGCCAAGCGCTACCCCCTCGGGTTCTGATTCAGTTGCTCTGGGTTGGGGTCCAGGCATTAGGGTTATTTTCTTTTAACAATTTTATTGAGGCATTTTTTAATAGATGATAAAATTCATCCCAGTTTTTCCTTTTATCTTAGTTGACTCTTAATAATTGTACATATTTATGGGATACATTTTGATACATGTATACAATGTGTAATGATCAAATCAGGGTAATTAGCATATCTGTCACCTCATTTACCATTTCTTTGTGTGGTGGACTTTCAAAATCCTCTTCTAGCTTTTTGAAAATATACACTAAATTGTTAACCATATTCACCCTACAGTGCTACAGAACTAGAACTTATTCCTCCCATCTAGCTGTAACTTTCTATCCATTAACTAACTTCTCCCTATCCCCCACTCTGCATGGCCCTTCCCAGCCTCTAATAACCACAATTCTACTCAACTGTGAGCTTGTTTTTTCAGCTCCCACATATGAATGAGAACATGCAATATTTACCTTTATGTGCCTGACTTGTTTAAGAAAATTTAAGTGTACAACTCAATGATTTTTAGTAAATTTACACAGTAAATTTGCAATCCAATTTTAGAACATTTTCATCACCCCAAATAAGATCCTTCATGCCCCTTTAAGGTTAATCCTCATTCTTAACACTCCCTGGCCCTGCCAACCACTCATCTATCTACTTTCAGCCTCTATTGATTTGCCCTTTCTGGCCATTTCATAGAAATGGAATCATCCATATTATTTTTAAAGCCCCCAGGATTGTAATGTGTAGCCCTGGTTGAGAACCACTGTTGCCTCCTAGATTTTTTTTTTTTTTTTACTACCGTCCCTCAGTTAAGAGTGGCTCAGAAAAATCAATAGGCCTTTACCAGGGCTGTCTTTTAGATAAGCTGGGAGATAAGTGCTTTCTTGTAAGCTAGACTGAGAACTTGATGATCATTTATAACCTGCTTTTTATGGGAACATGCTTTTCAAAGTCCAAGTGTGCTGACCTTAGGAAGAAACGTTTATATGGGAGCCTACACAACCTGTCTTCAGATGCAGGGCGCCTCCCGGCCAGCACCAGGGGCCATAGCACTGAGTCAGAGCTGAGGTGTGGAGAGCTGAGCCTTTGACTTTGTGTGGCCTTGCCCTTGGCACTTTTGCTTTAGATTTTTCACGGGGCTTTTCAGCTCCTCCTAGCCTCTTGTGTTGCCTTACCATGGCAGTAAATTGGGCTCCCTTCCTGCGCCCTCCACCTATAGGTTGTAGCTCTATGTGCATGCAGTATTTGCATTGCAATAGTTGGCAGATATTTTTCATGTGTTTTTGACTGCTTAATAAATTTGGAAATCTCAAACTCAGCTGTCTCCAGGTCCAAGCAGGTACCATAAATGACTAGAGCAGGCTGCGGAATGAGGCACTTGAAAGTCCCTCGAGGGGGTCATTGAGGTGGTTGGTGGCTGGGAGATTTCCTCCAGACTTTGCCATAAACAAGAATCCTTGGTGGAGCTTTGAGGTAGACCACGTGGTTAGCGCAGGGATAGCAAATAGATTCCATTTCATGTGCCAGAGGAGAAAAAAGCCAACTGACCAAACAAAAAGCTGCGTGGATAAGCTTACATGTGTAGGAAAATGATAAAACTCAATTCAATTTATTGTAAAATATAACCGTTCATCTTAGTCATTGATTGGAATTCAAATAATATTATGAAGGTTAAGCTAAGATTGATAAGGGTTTTGTTAATGTTGTTTAAAGTAAAAAATAAGTGTTTTAACCCTGTCTTAGAGAAGCTGTAAATATGTGGGCAAAATCCCATCATTTGGGGAACTAATCCAGGATATAGAACTGTTAGATCTATTTTCCCTATGCCATTGTCAAAATATTTGCTATTTGATCATTTTCCCCCTGATAAATATCCGTTTTCTTTTCAGTGTCATGCATGGGAACAATTTTTTTTCCCAATACCATCCCTTTAGAGTTCTGTAAACTCTGTTTTATGACTTTTTAAACTGCTTTGTGGAATGTGTAACAAATTGTTTCATTTATAAAGTTTCAGAGCGTCCTTTATTTTTAAAATCCACCCAGTAAAATCCAATTAAGTAGATTTCAGATTCCTTCCCAGGAATTTAAGAAGACAGCTAATCTAATGAGATAAAACAGTAAAACCTCACTGAGAAATCGAATTATCGCATCCAAACTCAGCGCAAAGGCTCAAGTGGATTTTGTAAACAGTTGTAACAGAAGATGACAAAGTTGCACAAAATTGAGGTTTCCAGCAGAAAGAAATATACTGGGTCTTAGCTATGGGTCTGGTCGCTATAATTTCACTGTGAATACAAATTATGTTGCATGCAGTATTGTTTATGTTGTTACCCTGTGTTCAATATTCAGCTTCCTTGGGAGATTAGTCATAATTTATCTTATTCCTCAAAGATGCATTTAAATATTTTCGTGTAACTAGAGTTTAAAGTCAGTTCATTAACAATTCCTTCCATGCCCCATTTCTTTTGTTCATTTAAATTGGTGCATCAAAGTGAATGTGCAAGTAAGAAAAACCAATAGAACCGTGAGCTCTTGTGTGAATTTGTAAACCAAAACCCAACAGCACTGTGAGCTCAGGAACAATGGGGAGCCCTTGACGTTTGATGTTGGTATTGGTGCCCCAGTGGCGTATCTGCCACCCCAGAGTAGAGAGTGCTCCGGGTGGTGGAAAGATGAGCCCCTTGCTCTCAAAATGCCAGAAGGGCTGAAAGGATTGAAAAGGAGCAATTTGGTGAAGCCTTGAAAAGCTAGCGTCTCTCAACCTCTGAAATGCAAGTTAGGAAAGCGCAGAAATCCCCCTTCAGAGTAAGAAGAATTTGGATTTGGGAAGTGATTAAAAAGGATTGAAGTTTCATGGGAAAACTTACTTAACTTGTACATAGATCAGGGGGTCAGTACACTATGGCCTGTGGGCCAAATCCGGCTGCCACAGGCTCAGAATGGTTTTTCGCATTTTTAAATAGTTGAAAAAAATTAAAAGAGGAACAATAGTTCATGACACATGAAAATTATGTGAAATTCAAATTTCAGTGTCCATATATAAAGTGCTATTGCAACACAGCCAGGTTCATTCATTTATATGTTGTCTATGGCTGCTTTTGTGCTATAATGGCAGAGCTGAGTAATTGCAACAGAGACAGTATGGCCTGTAAGCCTAAAATATTTATTCTTTGGTCTTTCCGGAAAAAGTTTGCTGAACCTTACATGGAGAATTGTGTTTGTTTAGATCTTGTCCTGACATATGTTTATAAGTAGAGATCAGAAAGAAAACAGTAGTTAGAATATTTCAGTGTATTTTGGGGGAGATGAGTGGGTGGAGGTGGGTAGGTGGAAAAGGGACATAATTTCTGATTTCTTTCTGTCACCAGTGTCACCAGCACTGGGCTGTGCCTCCCCATCTGGACTGCATTATCAGAGTCAGCCACCTCTGTGCATTTTGGCAGCTACTGCTTGAATATGAGGCAGAATGTCGAGGAAGAGAAAATACACCTCCAGACTCGCCTCAGCAGTCCTCAAAGTGATTCTAAAAAGGGAGTGAGGTTTGCACCCACATCCTGTGAGAATCACTGATACAGACCTGGGGTCACCAATGTTTTCTGTAAATGGCCAGATAGTAAATATTTTGAGCTCTACGGGCCATATGGTGGTCTCTGTCGCAACCACTCAACTCTGCTGTTGTAGCTTGAAAGCAGTCATAGATATAAGACATAAAGAAATGAGTCTGGCTCTATTCCAATAAAACTTTATTTAATACACACTGAAATTTGAATTTCATATAATTTGCATGTGTTTACATAACATTATTCCTCCCTTGGGTTTTTCCAACCATTTAAAAATAAAAACTCTTCTTAGCTCCCTGGCCATACGAAAATGGGCAGTGAGCTGGATTTGGCCCACAGGTGTAGTTTGCTAAGCCCTGGTGTAGATAAACTGAGTGCCAGGGCTTGATAGTCAGGCACTCTGAGTTTGAATCCCGCAATCCCACTTTCTAGCAGTGTGGTCCTAGGCAAGTTACCTCTTGGAGCCCCTCTTTGCTCATATGTGAAATGAGGGTCATAGTAGTTCCTACCTAATAGAGTTGATGTGAGAATTAAAGTGAGAAAATAGATTTAAGTGCAAGCCCAGTGCCTGAGGCATAGAACGCACCCAGCAAACTTAGCTGCTACTGTTCTTGGCTATTATGAAGGCTCTAGAAGGACCCCTACAGCCCTGGATGAGCTGTTTATGATGTGGAGGTTCGACACTCTTTACCTTTCTTCGGTCCACAATTCAGTTAGATTTAATGAGGATGGAGGGTTTGGGTGGTATTGCTTTAAGTTCGTGCAATTAAGATTAAGTTGTGGCCGGCGCCACGGCCTGTAATCCTAGCACTCTGGGAGGCCGAGGCAGGTGGATTGTTTGAGCTCAGGAATTCGAGACCAGCCTGAGCAAGAGTGAGACCCTGTTTCTACTAAAAAAATAGAAAGAAATTATATGGACAACTAAAAATATATATAGAAAAAATTAGCCGGACATGGTGGTGCATGCCTATAGTCCCAGCTACTCGGGAGGCTGAGGCAGGAGGATTGCTTAAGCCCAGGAGTTTGAAGTTGCTGTGAGCTAAGCTGACGCCATGGCACTCTAGCCCGGGCAACAGAGTGAGACTCTGTCTCCAAAAAAAAAAAAAAAAAGATTATTTAAATAGATCATGGTACAGCCACATAATGGGTTACCATACAGCCATAAAAAAGAATGAGGTAGAGATGTACATATGTGTTCTGACCTGTAAAGATGCCCCTCATGTCTGTCAGTCTACATGTGGGTATGTATATATATAATGTATGTATGTGTGCATACGTGTGTAAACGTGTCATTTGAAATCAGGGTTCCTCAGCCTTGGCATTGTTGACATTTGGATCTATAGTAGGTAGAATAATGCTTTCCCCTCCCCAAAGATGTCCATATCCCAATCTGCAGAACCTTTGAATATGTTAGGTTACATGGCAAAGGGGAATTAAGGTTGGAGATGGAATTAAAGTTGCTAATCAGCAGAAAGGGAGATTAGCCTGGATTATCCAGGTGGGCCCATTGTAATTACAAAGGTCCTTAAAAGTGGAAGAGGGCGGTCACAGAGTTAAAGTCAGAGGAAGAGGTGATTATGGTAGAAAGACACAGAGCAAACATTGCTGACTTTGAACATGCAGGGAGGGGGCCAAGGACTGTGGGCAGCCTCTACAACCTGGGAATGGCAAGGAAACAAGATTCTCCCCTATTCAGTCCTGCTGACTGACACCTTGATTTTAGCCCAGCGAAACCTATTTCAAACTTCTGACCTCCAGAAGTATAAGATAATGAGTCTGAATTGTTTAAGCCACTAAGTTTGTGGTGATCAGCCACAATAGGAAACTCCAAACTCCTGGCCGCAAGCAATCCTCCTGCCTCAGCCTCCCAAAGTGCTGGGATTACAGGTGTGAGCCACATCTGGCCACAATAGGAAACTAATACAGGGCTGGATCATTCTTTATTTATATTTTTTTATATTATTTAGGGGAGGAGGGTACATTTAGGATATTTATTATCCTGGCCTCTACCCAGCAGATACTAGTAGCATCCCCCTACCATGACAACCAAAAATGTCTCCAGACATTGCCAAATTTCCCTGAGGGACATGGTTGCCTCCAGTTGAGAACAACTAGTTTAAATTTAGGAAAAAACTGGGAAGGATACGTATGTAACAAATTGGTAACAGTAGTTCCCTCTGGGATATGGGATTGGAAATACAAAGGGATGGCTTTCACTGCCCTTTTAATATAAAATTTACAAAACTGTTATAATATGGATAGTTTTTATGTGTTTTCTTTTTTAATCTTGAAAACGATTAACTTTGAAAGGCAACATCACATTTCACTGTTAGTCATTGGATTTTATTGTGGAAGGGCAATTTTATACACCTATGGCTGCTTTTCTACCTAGTTTTATTGAATTTTTTTTTCTCGTTACCTCTTTTGAGATCGAGAAAGTTCTTTTTTCAAGCCCTTCTCTATCATGGTGACAGCAGTCCATTTATGAAGCACCTACTATGTGGCAGGCAGTTGCTAAGGTTGGTGCTAGGGAGGAGTGATGACTGTAAAGATTTGGTCTCTGCCCTCACAGAGCTTGCTGTCTAGCAGGGAGGTAGGTCATGCTCATTGCTTGGAAGATCACAGCCTGCACTGATACTGTGGATTTGAGCATTCATGTCCATGGCTCCCATAGTACATGTTTTATGAAGGTAACTCTGCCAGAAATCAGTCCGTGATAAGAGATGGAAATTGTTAGCTCGGTCGGAAGTTTTCCTTTGATCCTGTCTCCTGGTCTGAGCAATTTTCTGTCATTTTGGTAAGGTGAACTCCTTCGGATTGGGAACATTTCTGTTTCCTCCTTGCCCGGAGTAGGCTGAGTGAAACATCCTGTGTACCACAGCTGAAGGGTTGAGCATTACCACATCTAGTCAAGGGAAAAGGTGAACATATCAAGGCCTGCACAGCACTGCTGCTTTGAGGCTTTGGGAATTACGAGGAGAAAATCTTGTGCTTTACCAAAAAAGTAAATTAAAAATCCTGCCTGATGTAAGCCTTGTTTGAATGACTAGTGAAATTGCAGAGTGGCTTGCATAGGAAAAAACAAACCCCACAGTAAAATGGCGAGTGGGAAGTTCCTTCCTGATTCGTATTGTTTTTCCAGTTACAGACAGGAAACATTCAAGTGTGTTTTCAAGCACAGAACACTGGACACAAAGAAGGCTCTGACAAAGTAGAAAAGCCCCATATACAAAAAATTTAGGTCCATGCAGCAAAATGTCTATTTTAAAATAATCTGATTTAGCAAGTGTTATTTTTTTATTTTTATTTTTATTTTTTTTTGAGACAGAGTCTCACTCTGTTGCCCGGGCTAGAGTGCTGTGGCGTCAGCCTAGCTCACAGCAACCTCAAACTCCTGGGCTCAGGTGATCCTCCTGCCTCAGCCTCCCGAGTAGCTGGGACTACAGGCATGTGCCACCATGCCCGGCTAATTTTTCTATATATATTTTTTTAGCTGTCTGTATAATTTCTTTCTATGTTTAGTAGAGACGGGGTCTCGCTCTTGCTCAGGCTGGTCTCAAACTCCTGAGCTCAAATGATCCGCCCGCCTCGGCCTCCCAGAGTGCTGGGATTACAGGCGTGAGCCACCGCGCCCGGCCGCAAGTGTTATTTTTAATATTGTATCACTTTGTCCACTGGTTTTGTTTTGGGGTTTTTTTGTCTTTAGGTACCCTGATAAAGCCAATCTGTTCCCCACGCCACCCACCCCCACTCTTTGCTTTAATGAATTTTTAAAAACCCAACCAATCAAAGATAACACTTCTCAGTAAAAAACAGCAAGTTTTTTATGGCTAATGTACATGCCTATTGAATGGCACTTAGGCCAATATTCTTAATAATTGCTAGACTTTCCCTAGGTAAAAAATTCCACATTTCTGATCAAAATGAATACTCCAAAACAGTTCAACATAGAAAGGGCTGAGCCTTGGACAAGTAAGAGTGATGACAGAGATCAGGTTGGGGAAGGTGGAGACAGTGGTGGTTCCTAAAAATTAAGGTGGAAATAGCACAGTCCTGCAGATGAATCTTGTGAGTGATGGAGCCACCCCAATTTGTATATTACATTCTGCAGTCATTATTTGTCACTTTGAAAAGTAATCTTTCCTGATTAGAGGTCATTTTTAATAATTTCAGTGGACCCTAAAATCTGGTTAAAAAGACACATTGGATCTTTTTCTCAAATTAATTTCTTTAACGTAATATGCAGAGCATCCACAAATGCAAGGAATGTAGGGCAAACTTATTTTTAAACAGTATGCTAACATTTTCATATAACATATTCAGTAGATTTTTCAGCCTCCAGATACCTTTTCAAGTAAAGTACCTCTAAATTGAAAGAGTCCAGTTAATTTGAAAAAAGGACAATAAATATACTGATTATCTTTATATTTTGGATTCTCTGAGGGATACGTTCTGTTGTGCTTTTGTAGAGATTGACAGTTGGACCCATTGGTTGAACTGAGTTATATGTTACCTCTAGTTGTATCAAGCACGCTACTTAAAAATGTAAGTAACATGCTATTTAAAAAAGAAAAACACTTGGAATTATGTATACATGTAGTTTAAAATGTCAAAAATAGTAAAAGGGTTATCACAAAATATTGTGGGTTCTCTCCTTACTCTCCCAGAGATTCCCCAACCCCAGAGGCAGCCACTTTGAAATTTAAGCAGTTTATTCTGGCATTTATTTATGTCCATATTTATAAATAATAGGTGTAAACTATCATTTGGGTCATCAAATTTAGGTGTTGTCTGTTGACTTTTTGTTACGATAAATGAGAGTTTAGGGTTCCTGTATGACCTTTACCCTGTTTCTGCTCCCCTATCCTTCCAGTACAGTTACAATTCTTGGTTCTATTGCTCTTTGATCGTTACATTATAATGTCCAGTCAGTTATTTGCAGCTGAGCATAGTAGTGTGCTATGAGTATTTCTGGTAGACTTTTGTTTTTCCTGAAGTTAATACTTGTTTTTTTTTTTTTACATTTGCTTTATTTTCTTTGTGACTGTTGCAGCACTGTGCTCTTAAATGTTTACAAACTGCCAGGCCCCAGTTTGAATTGTTTGTGGTTGTTTGTATTGTGTTTGGGTTTTGATTTCAAGTACTGATGCGAGGTCTCCGAACAAGGAGTTGGGAAAAGATGCTTAACATTCGGGATCTCCTGAGCTGGCCCCGGCACACCACTGAGCTGTCGCTAACTCTCACACCTCTGGTAGCCCACACTGGCATTGCAAAACAAGTTTTCCTCTTCTGTTCTTTTTAAAAAATAGTTTGTTTTGTAAGAGGACATACTCCCTTGTGATTCTCAGGTTGAGTCTTTTCTTTTGAACTTGTGAAGATTTTAATAGACCTTGCGCCTTTTTTTCTCTGTGTCCTCGTACCTGCAGAAGGAAGACATTTCAGAGTTGAGGTGGGTTCTGTCTGAGATATACAGGGCCTTGTCCAGATTTGGGGGTTCTGGTCAGAGAAGAAAGGTTAAAGTTACCCAATCCAATGGTGGTATTTTGCCGGACGGGGGTGAGGCTGTTGGCGAGACGCGTGGCGGGATCTAATGGTGAAGCTGTGGCGGTCTCATGCCAGGTATGTGTGTGTCCCTGCTAGGCTGACTGTCAGGTTTCTTTTTGAGGCCGGTTGTTTAACCTCATAGTCAGCTGGGGCCCTGCTCCACTTCCCTGACTGGCATGACTACCCGTGTTTAGCTCTTCAGCAATGCCCAGCACCACGCGTGCCAAGCAAGGGCTAGGATGGCATATTTTGGCCTGCTGCTGGCGGAACTTGTTCGTAGAATTGAGAGTTGGCTGCTGCTGGAAGCTGGGGCCTTGACTTTGTCTCCAGGCTCTGATCCTCTGGTCCTGGGAGGTATTTGAGTCAGGTCAGAGTTCAGTTTCCTGCAGAAACTGGTGAGTGAGCTACCCCTGTCGGCATCTCCAGGTTAACTTGGACACTGCTATGGCGGCTGGTGTTAGAATCCTCTGTGGCTGGGCCGCGTCTGGCTGGCGTGCCATCGCCCTAAACTTAGGCCAGAGGGGGGTAGTTAGGCCAGAGGGGGGCAGTGTGTTGCTTCGTGCCCTTACCCATAGCTGTGCTACTCTGAGCTTAGCAGTGTTTTGAGGTCATTCTAGGAGACCCATTCACTTTCTGGCCAAACAGCTTCTCCTTCTCTTGCATTGGTTCATGTCCAAGATCGTGCAGCCCCCCATTCTGCAATATATCTTATAAAAAGGTCTCAGAATTTCTGGTTTGCTCATGGCTTCCCCTTGACCTCCCTCACTGTAAAGAGCTGAAACAGACTTTTTCTTTCTCCTTAAAAAATGTCCCTGTTATGTCAATGGGAATTTGGCAGGGATGTTAAATGACTTGGTTCAAATCACTATTTGAACCAGAAGTCCAGAATGGCACTTAGATTCTAGTAATTCTGGGTATTATGTGTGGCAATGATGTAGCCCTTTCAAACGGCAGAGAGAAGTCTTCTTAAATTATTATGGTCTGGCAGTGGAGATACCACCACCCCCCCAATCCAAATTCATTTCTGCCTGTTTTGTTTTAAACTCCAGGCTAATAATTGTTAAATTTCACAAGTTGCGTTTCATTTCTGGATTACTAACTCTAAACTTTTAATTTTTCCCACAGAGCTGAGAAAACAGAAGTCCTCAGTGAAGATCTGTTACAGGTAACAGAATATAGTCTTTTTAAAATGCTCTGTTTAAACACATGAAAAGAAAAAAAATCCGTAGGTGAGAATTGAAGCTGGTGGGTTTGTTTTTCTTTAACCTGAAGCAGAATAAAATGAATTAGCTTGGTTTTGAGCAGGAAAGAATAGTAGTTTTGTTGCAAGTGATAAAAGGGGGATCTGAAACCCAGCTGCCTGGGTTCAAATCCCAGGTCTGCTTCTGACTAGCTTTGTGGCCTCAGAGATTTCCTTAACTTCCCTGTGCCTCAGTTTCCACTTCTCTTAACTGAGGGTAATGGCAATATCCACCTCATGGGGTGGTTAGGAGCATTTAATGCATTACTCATGGGAAGCTCTGGGAACAGAGCCTGGCACGTGCTAAGTGCTAGATATTAGTGATTTGTTGTTATCATTACCAATACTATAAGCCCCAGAGATTGTTTCTGATATGAAACTTCCCTTGATTTGCTCTGATGTCCTTCTACCTCTTTTCTTAGTTAGATCTCTTTTAGGGCACTTCAAGGGCTGCCTTTTATTTTGGTTGTATGGAGTTTACCCAGGAGGCTATGAATCCTAGGAGGCAGGAACCAGAATTTATTTACTATTGTTTTTTGAATACCTCGTACAAGGACTCAATACACATATATCTTTTCGGCAAAGAATAAATGAGCACCTTCTGTTCCTGTGACAGACAACATTCTTGGAATAAAATCAGTGAACAAAACAGACCAAGGCTCCTGTCCTTGTGGAGTTTACATTCTCGTAGCATTTGGAATCAAAATTAAATTAAAAAATTTTGTTTGTTTGCATTTTATTTTGTTCTTGTGGCAAATGAAGAATGTGCATTAGTTTTCTAATGTTTTAAAATCTGGTCCTTGTAAGAATTGGGGAAGGTGACATGGTATTTGCTCCCAAATATTAATATAAACTTGCCTCCCAGATCCAAGTCCTGGTGACCTAGGCAGGATCTGAAGAAAAGCTGCTCTTTTGAGAAAGAGGCACAAACAATCTCATTGGGTAAAATATTTTGGGGTTAAAATGTATTCTGCTTTGAATTTGTTGATTTTTCTTTAAAATAGAAAGCATCCCCAAGGGCCTGCTCTCCTTCTTCATGAGTCATCAGAATACACATTTTTGGCATTCCTTCCTGTAAAAAGCAGCTCTCTTTGCCATAAACAGCCATATCCCAGCAATAGTATTTTGGGAAGCTACTCATGATGTGTGGGGTCCCCTAGGTCAATGTTTCTTACTGCTAGCTGTCCATTCTACTTTGAGGTTAAAAAAAAAAAAAAAAAAAACTCTCTGTAAACCCAATAAGGAATAATTTTGAAAACACCAATCCTGAAGTTAAATTGTAGAACATTTATTTTAATTCTTCCATCTGATGTACAATGTGGCTTCATTGCTGTGAGCTGGAGAGAGTTTCTGCGTATCCCTGTGGTTTTCCCACTTGGCAGTGGATCTGGGCCGGGACCAGTTCATTTGCAATGCTGCTTGGTTGGACCTGGGGCGTTGCTGGTGCTTGTCGCATGTAATTTTGACTACCGCCACTCAGTCTGATAGTGAGTTTTAGTTAAGACTGTCCCTCTCCATGCACGTAGATTCAGCCTTACAGGGATCTAAAATCCTCAGTGTAAGGGAGGTTGGCGGTTCTCAACCAGGGTGATCTTTCCTGTTGGGGAATGTTTGATAATAATCTGGGGAATTTTTTGTTTTCACAACTAGGAGAGTGGGATGCTACTGGCCTCTAGTGGGTAGAGGCCAGAGATGGTGCTAAACATCCCACAATGTATAGGATAGGCCCCCCTAACAACCCAGAATTATCCAGCCCAAAATATCATTAGTGAGAAACCCTGGTATAGGTGAATGGGAACCATTTCCATTTATACTCAAGAGTTAAAATGTTAAGACTGCAGGATGCTTTTTCTACCTACATGCAAACGCCACAAAAGGGAGAGGCTGAGTTTGTTATTAAGCCCTGCAAATGATTCTTTTGTCTCTGCCTTCTCAGATTGAACGGCGTCTGGACATGGTGCGGTCCATGTGCCACCATTCCCATAAGCGCCTGATGGCATGCTTCCAGGGCCAGCATGGCACCGATGCAGATAGAAGACATGTGAGTATCAGATGCAACTCAGAGCCACAGTTCCTGCCTGTCGCTGAGGCTTTTCACTCCCGTGATTGGTTGGTTTTTCCCAAGCAGCATCAGCAGATTTGCCTTTGGATTGGTACCTTCTATAACCAGGCATGCTTATGACACCTACCTGACCATAATAACATTCTTTGGTGCTTAATATATCACTGGGCTGAAAGCCCCACTCACACTGAATCTTCTCCAGGTGCTTTTAAAGACTCGATGAGCCATTTGTCATTGATAAGAGAATGGACGTGTTGGTTAGGCACCCTTTGATGGCAGAAAGCTGAAAACCTGTCTTAAATTGACTTAGGAAGTAGAATTTATTGGTTTGCTAACTGAGAAGTCCAGAAGTTGGGATAGACTTGAATTATTAATAAGACTTGATCTAGCATTTCAGGAATGTAACCCAAAATCCCGTTTCTTTCCTTCTCTCCTTTCTGCCCTCTTCAGTGTTTGCTTGATCCCTAGACAGGCACTTCTGGTGGCTGCAGTGCGATCATGCACGCTGTTGGCACCAGCAGCTTCCACTGTGCATTTTGCTTTCTTGTGTATGTCCAGTGGGAGTAGAGAGCATCTATTCCAGTAGTTTTCTTAATAGGGTAAGAAAGCTTTTTCTAAGCCCTTGGCAGATAGAAATCCCTTTCCATTGTGTCAGTCTGTAGCAAGTCACATTTTCCATTCCTGAACATTCCTGTTCCACCCTACTTACCATGTGTAGGGAGTGATGTTGGGTGAGGAGATGTTATGTGCTGATTGGCTTAAGCTGGTTAGGCCGAGCCCTAGAGCATGGGCTGTGGTCCTATCTCCAGCTCATAGGTTTTATAGAGGTAGATCCCCAAGAAAAATCAGGGTACTGTTACAGAGAGAAAGAATGATGGACTCTGGGAAAGCCATCCAGTGTCTACTCCAGGGTGCCTTTGTTCAGAGCATTCAGGTTCTCGGATGCCACCAGTAGAGCACAGCAGCCTTTGTTCATTGGGCAGTTCTGTCCTTGTGTTTACAAGTTCCTAGCTTATAAGCATGCACTATCCCTTAGAGCCCATGTCACATTAAACTGACAGTTTCACTGGCACACAGTGAACCTATGATTTGCTATGTTGTTTTGTCACCAGATGTCTCAAAAGGAAAAACTAGTATGTAGGTGATCTATGTTCCTCTTCTGCATTACCTACAGACATTATGGGGCATCTTGACAACAGGGTTATTCCTCTCTTGCACAATAGTTAGAATTCTCCAGTGGTGTATATCACAGGGGTGGAAGTTTGCATACACCTACACTTCCAGGAATGCTTGCTGCTGGGTCTCGTCCCTCGGAACCAGGCCCAGTCTACTCGTTCTGCCCCTGTGGCTCCTTGTTCTCTTGCCATGGCTTCTGCTCTGCTTACTCTTTTCATATTGTTTCCTAAGTTTCTGTGCTTCTGCTTATTCTTAAAGTCATATTCTCTGGGCCACCTCTGTTCTCATGGCTCCTAATTGATGTGTTTATGCCAGTGACTTCTAAATTGCTTTCAACCAAAGCAAAATACTTCCTCCCTCAGTTGTCTATTTTAGCATGCCTGACCAGTTCCTCCTTCTGCGTTGACTCTTTTAAATTCCATCCACCCTATTATGCAAGCTGGACAGTTATCTTATATTCCCTTTTATTTTATCATCCTCCCTCCCATAGCTGCCTGATTAGCAGTCCTGTGATTTCTCCTGTGAATCTTTTAAATTCCTCACCTCCACTCCATCTCCATCACCTTCGCCTTAATGCAAGACCTTGTTACCACCTGGCTGTTGTAATCACCTCCTGATCTATAGTTCCTACCTCTAATTTCCCTCCCTCCAAGACCGTCTTCAACCTGATCACCAGAGTCAGTTTCTTGAAATACAAATCAATCCTATCATCCTCCTGCCTAAAAAAAAAAAAAAAAAAAAAGGTTTAGGCCACACACAGTGGCTTACACATATAGTCCTAGCACGCTGGGAAGCTGAGGCAGGAGGATCGCTTGAGCTCAGCAGTTTGAGACCAGCCCAAGCAAGAGCAAGACCCCCTCTCTACTTAAAATAGAAAAGTTGCCAGGTGTCATGGCATGTGCCTATAGTCCCAACTACTCAGGAGGCTGAGGCAAGAGGATGGCTTGAGCCCAGAGATTGAGGTTGCAGTGAGCTATTATGACGCCTCTGCATTCTACCCAGGGCAACAGAGCGAGACTCTGTCTCAAAAAAAATTCTTAGCTTTGTGGCTCTTAACAGGGACCAGAATTATACCTCTGGGGTTATTTGGAAATGTGTAGAGACAGTTTGGGTTGTCATAAGGACTGGGGGAAACCACTGGCCTTTGGAGGATAGGAACCAAGATGCTAAACATTCTGGAGTGTCTGGTGCAATAGTTCCACACAAGGAAGTATCCTATAATTCTAGTGGTGCCTCTTTTGACGGACACTGGCGGGTCCCCATTGCCCAGGATAAAGTCCAAGCTCTTTATCATGACTTAAGCCCTTTATAATCTGATCCTGTTTTGCCTTATCAGCTTCATTGTTCCTGCTTCCTCCCATTCACACTGTATACCAGCCACATATCACCCACCAGTCCGCAAATATGTCACTGTCCTTCACACAGTTATGGCTTGTTGTTCCTATTGTCTGCTTTGAGACACAGCCCAAGTGTCACATATAGTCATTAAAAATACAAATTAAATATTTTATCAAACACCTACTATATACAAGTGCTAGAGATATAAAATGAATGAAATGTAAGTATTCATAGCCTGCCGGGGGAGGCAAATACAAATGGGTAATTATAAAACAACATGCTAAATAAACACACACAGGGTATTATGGGAGGACCAAGAATGGGCACCAAAGGAGGAGGGCCGTAGCCAGGTGAGGCTTCCTAGAGGAGGTGGTGCCTGAGCTGTAAAGGAGGGAACATAGTGGCAGGTGATTGGAATGTTCTAGGCAGCGGGGCAGAGGGGCTCAGCCCTCATTTTTAGAATCTAATTCCTCCGCTTTCGTTTTCTAACTTCAAACAAAATTGTCAAAGACAGGGCTGTGAAGATGTCTACACTTTGCACTTGGGAAGACGAGTCGCCATGACAATGATGAGAGAAGACAAGTGATCACAAGAGATCATGGGATATGGGGAAAGTCACAGCAGTCTCTAGAGCTCTAAGAAACAGAGGAGGTGCCTCCCAGAGGCCCCACCAGAAGCCCCTAGGCATGTGAAGAGGCAAGATGGGTGGGTGGCCTTCTCAGCCCAAGCCTCCATTGACATGGCAGAGCTTATGTTGTAGGTCATTAGATTAGATTATTAGATTAGATAGAATTATTTCTTTCTGTGCGCTTGGCATGCATTTTACAAATTAAGACTTTTGAACTTTTAAAATTCATCCCTGGTAATAGAAAAGCTGTTCACCTCTAGGAAACACAAAACCATCTCTATGGAAGAGTTCAATGTTAGTAGACAATATTTTCATTAATAAGCTCATGTGTGAAGCAGAATTTCCTTATTTATGTACATCAGGAAACAGGATTGTTTTGGCTTTGGAGTCAGAGCAGGGAAACCACAAGGCTATGTAGAACTAGGATCTTGAATGATACTTGTTGAAATAGAGTCTCTCTTTATGTTTTTTTTTTTTCCATAGACTTATAGAGTTCCAGAATTGCACAAAATATCTTTCTCTTGATTATTGCATTTATCTTACATTAACTTCTTTAGAAAGGCAGCATAACTAAAAGGCATGAATTATCCTCTGTTATTCTCATGTCTTCCTTATCCAGAAGTGTGGCAGCTGGAAATGGCCTCCTTGTGGGGCAGATAGAGCCCATTATTTACTTATGTGACAGTCATTTGGGGGGAGGGGAGATAGGTAATTATCTTTGTTATTTACTTTTAGGTTTCAATTTACCGTTTTGAATAGGTTCTACATTTAACATGGTCAAAATTCAGAATATACAAAAGAATATAAAGTGAAGTATCTCCCAGCCCTGTTCCCCAGGCACCTGATCCCCCTTCCAGAGCCACCACCGTTAGCAGTTTCTTATAGAACCTTCCAGAGATATTCCATAAGTAGGCATATCAGATGGAGCCCTTTGGAAGCAGAAAAGTCAGGTGTCATGCCAGGGATGGACGCTGTGTTTTTGATATGAATGCCCTTTCTACTGGGAAGGCAAAATTACAGGGAATGCCGCAGAATCGAAAACATTTTCTGTTAGCAGATTATGGTGTTGGAACCAACCCGCTTGTTACTGCCAGGCCTCTTCTCTCCATTGTCTGCGATAAGCCATTGGCCAGTGGTGAAAAGACACTGAACTGGGGTTCGGGCCATCAGCACTGAGGTCTGGCTCTCCTGCCCCTGCCTGGGGTGCCTGGCCAGGCCACTTAACTTCCTGACCGCACGGTTAGAGCATTTGATCAGATGATTCTATGGTCATTGCCAACTGAAAAACAAATCTCTATTAAGAAAATGAGTGGCTTCGTGCTTAAAAACATTATAGAAAATTTTTTGGATATGTAGCTAGATAATTTTAGATAGCTAACTAAAGCTAAATTTTAGAGTTATAGCCAAATTAAGAGTCGGTTTAAGAATGAGTGTTCTAGCAAAAGTTTTTGAAATTGAGTACATTATTGTGTTTATTTGTCATGATAAAATCATTTGGAGAGCAAGGTGTATGTTTTATGTCCCCAGTGCCTGGAGCATAGTGTGCACTTAATTAATAATAATAGTAACAGCAACAACAACAGTAATGGCAGCTAACATTTACTGAACACTTACCATGCACTAGGTACTTGATGTTGAATATCTCCTTTTGTCAACAGAAGCCCAAACCGAGACACAGAGATTAAGTCATACAACTGCTACCTATGAGACTAGAACCTGAACCCAGACAGGCTGTCTCTTACCTGTGCAAAGAACGATGATCTGAAGCAGATCATTGAGAATGAGTATCAAATAATAATGGGGAAAAAAAACACACACACACTGTCTTCTGCCTTCCAGAAAAAACTCCCTCTGACGGCTCTCGCTCAGAATCTGCAAGAAGCCTCAACTCAGCTGGAAGACTCTCTCCTGGGGTAAGAGTTGGCTGCCTCTCTAGAGAGCTGAGCACCCTGTGACTTGATGGAGATGGGTGGGCTGGGTGGTGTACATGGCAGCCACTTGGGACCAGAGGGACTGTGAGCATGACATCGTGGCTCATCTACCAGGAGGATGGCTCAGATTCTGTGGGAGGAAGTGGGGTCAAGACCACGGGATTGCTGGAGAATCTTGCTTTTAGTAGGAGCCAGGTTGGGGTTGGATGGCAGAATGGGCCACTAACAAAAGTAATTGATAGGGTCAATATTTATTCTTCTAAGCTTAGATATAAAGAACTTGAGCCCTTCCCTGTTCCAGGTGTTGACTCAGACTTATAAACTCTGACCAGTCCCTTTCCATCCTTAAGAATCACTTCCTTTAAGGATGGTCACCAAAATGTCCATGATAGTTGTCTCAAAAGAGTATATTTTCAGAATTATTTGGATTTTTTTTATAATTGACATTTATTATTTAAACAATATAAAAAAATAATAAAGCAGCTTTCATCGTAAGAGGAAGGTTTATCCTCTTTTTTATCTGCTTCTCCAGGCTAGTGTCCTTGAATCCTGTCTTGTCTCTCCGGCTGTAACACGGGGCTTGCTTTCTGGATGGGCATGCCCTTTATACTTTTCAGACCACTTCTCAGGGTCTTTGATCCTCCCTTCGCCCTTTCAAGGAGAATGGTTTCCTCCCATTCTCCATCTTTCCTTTGTCCTGTCTGTGCTCCCATGTTGGGGGCACTGGCCCTGGAAGGAGGGTGGCACTTGCCTGCATGCTGGCATCTCCGTTCCCTCCAGCCTGGATGTGTTCCATGTTTGTACTTCCCCACACTACTGTTACTGTCATCACACCATAGTGACGCTGTGTGCTAGCACTGTTCCAAGCGCTTATTAATCCTCAAACAACCTAGGAGGTAGGTAATATCAGTGTTCCCATTTTACAGATGAGGAAATTGACAACCAGAGAGGATAGGATATTGCCTGGGACCACACAGCTGGGAAATAGCAAAGCCTGTACTCTAGCAGCTTGGCACTAGAGAGCATGGTCTTAACTATGACACCATGGCCCCCTCACACCAGTGCCATACACATTTCTGGTGTCAAAAGGCCCCATAGAGAGCTAGCAGGGCAGAGTGGGAAGGAAACTAGGGAAGGAGGGACACAGACAGTGGAGTCGCATCACCTGCATGTGTACTTTGTATGACGTCAGCTGTGTGTTCACAAGAAGATGAAAAGGAAACGTGATGTTCATGTAACGTGGTACTTAAGCGTTAGCCAGCTACCTCATCTGCACAGTAGCAAGGAAACTCTGCCGAGGCTGGACTCACTAACAGACATAAGACAACATATAATGAACTTTATGTCTGATTTAACAGATTTTTCAGGGTGTTTTGAGAACTCTTGGTTTTCACCTGACTTGAGAACCTAATTCTTGAGTAAGTTGTGACCTTGCCGTTCACACGCGTCTGCCCACCCCACCCCTTACACACAAAGTACAGACCCGAGAGAGTCATTTTCGGCTTAAAGCACGTATCTGTGGATTCACGTTTTAGGCAAAGGGCTAAATTTACAATATTTTTAAGGCTGTGTTGGGTAGCACCCTAATGTGCTGCCATCAGAGCAAGCAAAGGCACATCACCGTGATAATCCTGTACCTTGTTTGATGAGCATGTGCTTGTTGTTGGGGTATCTTGTTTTTAAAGGAAGATGCTGGAGACGTGCGGAGATGCTGAGAATCAGCTGGCTCTCGAGCTCTCTCAGCATGAAGTCCTTGTTGAGAAGGAGATCGCGGACCCTCTGTACAGCATAGCAGAGGTGGGTGCTCCCACTGCGCAGCGTGGAAGAGCGGAGAAAGGTGTGGGCTGGGTGGTGAATGGTTCACTCGTGTCTAACATGTTAACAACAGTCACTGGCTTTAACCATATACTTCTTTTTGGAACTAATGGGAATAAATTGAGGGTCCAAAATCCTTTGCAGAAGAGAAAAACATTTGTAAATAAATATTGCACTTTAAACATGTTAAGCTAAAAACCCTGAAGCTCATCCCACTTGGTGTGTTCTTCCTTTTAGGTCGAGATTCCGAACATCCAGAAACAGAGGAAACAGCTCTCGAAATTGGTGTTAGACTGGGATTCCGTCAGAGCGAGGTAAGGGGAAGCTGTAAAAATAACAGGAATGCAATATTATGTCACTTCTCCAGCATCTGTCACCATTCCCACCACAGACGAGAGGGAGACCACGGAATGGACAAAGTGGAAGTTGTCACCAGTTCATGCGCTTGAGCCACAGACCAGGTCACAGCCTGCCAGCACCCTGCAGGGGCCTCGTTCTCCCAAACGTGACAGGGGGGTGTTGTTAGAACATGCTGTTTTCAGTGAGCCAACAGTGAAGGGAAACAAAAAAATAAGGAAAACTAAGTAGGCGTATTTAATGAGAGAGGGGGTGGTGGCAGACAGATCTAATAGCTCTTCAAATACTGGAGTGTAGGAATGAACAGACCTGTGGCCCTAACAGCTCCTGAGGGTCACGCCGTGTCACAAACCCCGTGTGCTTATAATACCTTCGCAACCGAGAAATGCTGCGCTCACGAGGGAGGAGCTCATGTAAACCTAAGTAACCAAATCCGAGGGCTGCTGACTTGGGGGTTGACATCAGCAGGGGAGTCTGTCGAAATTCTGGGCAGGACTGCTGCCTCAGCGCTGTCCCCGATGGAGGTTACCAGTGATTTACAGGAAGCGGGAAGTAGCTGCCACCAGCCCCTGTCCTTTTTCCTACTTCCCAGGGGTTGACAAACTTCTGTAAAGGCCTGGGTAGTAAATCTTTTCAGCTTTACAACCCAGATGGTCCCTGTTATAACTGCTTAACTCTGCTGTTGTAGCATAAAAACAGCCACAGACAATGCATAAATGGATGAGCGTGGCCGTGTTCTAATAAAACTTTATTTACAAAAACAGAGGGCTTGACTGACCCCTGCTTTCTCAGCTCTTTTAATCCTCACTGCAGTCCTGTGAAGAAGATATGGCTATCTCTATTTGACAAATATGCGGTGATATAGCTGTCATTCATTGAGTCCCTCGGTATCAGATGCTTTTATTATAGACTTAGAAAGTGGCTGCATTTCCTTGCTTCTAAGATTCTTCTGAGTATTACATGCATCACTGATTTAATATCAGGTTATTTGGGAAATAAAGAAACACCAGACCATTAAATGGACAAATGAATTGTTAAGATGTGTCCTGATTTAAGAAATGTTGAGATGATAAAAAGGTACATCTAGGAATTCACGCATGGTGAAAATTCTAATAGTGCAATTATCGGGTAACAGTAAGTGTCTCTTACTGGACACTTGCCACATGCCAGGTATCGAGCTACGTTCACTAGATGTCTGCTCATTTAATTCCCATCCCCCCACCGCTGGTTCACTTGCTCAGCTGTGTTTTCAGTAGATATCAATTGAGAACTTAGCATACGTCAGCTTTGTGCTGGATACTAAATGCAGGGGCCCCCCAACTGGAGTTGGAGGGAACAGGGGTGGGGTTTAATGTAACATCCCCTACTTTTGAGAGGAGATTTGTTTTGTGGGAGGGACCTGCATATATTATCTGTATGACTTGCTTCATGCCTTCAAGATAATGAACAGCAGCGCTAGGATTCTGACAGCAAAGTCCACCATCTCCTTGTCCTGTGTACGTGTGTGATTAGAATCCTGGTTGACAGGGAGTGTAGGCCACCCTGAGGTACATTTTTGCTTAAGAGAAGAGAAGGAAGAATGGGTAAACAAGCCCGTGAATGCTCCCTCCCTGGAGTTGGTAGAGCAAGATTATAGATGTTTATCTGCCAGGAATTTTACATCTTGAGTACACGTGTCCCATTGAAGATTTCAACACTGATTCTTGATCTTGCATTCATGGTCATGTGCAAGTAGGTATTGGAGAAACTGAAACAGTTGAATGTTTCTTCTTTACTTTTACTTATTCCTATGGTGTTTCGCTGGAGGAAAATGATAATAATTAACATTAAGACTCCATTATATGCCAGATATTTAAATACACACGCATATAGCATATGTATTTCTTCTCTCCTTTACTCCTTAGGACAGTTCTACAAGGCAGATGGTGTTTGTCTTAGTTGTACAGATGAGGCAACTGAGGCACAAAGAGGTTAAGTCATTAGCTAGATCACACAACTATTTAAGACAGAGCCGAGCTTCAAACTGGAGCCTGTCAGACTCCGGAGTCCGTACTCTGTCCCCAGCATGCCATCTCCAGCAGACCTGCCGAAGCCGTTCTACGGCAGAGTGTGTCCCATCAGGAACATGAAGTGGGCAGAGCATTTGGGGGGCAATGCAACAGTCTGGGAAGTTTGATAAGTTGGTAACATGGGTTTTCATGCTGTATCTATATGCTATCTGTATTTAAATTTGGAGTGTTAGAACTTTCCACAGTATCAGACATATCCATATTCAAACAGAAGGTCAAAGTACATTTGAAAACTAAAAAAAAAAATTGTTTTAAATTATTATTCCCCACCTATGTCTCTATTATTACTATAATTTAATTCTTTTTAAAATGTTTTCATAGCTATAGATTAATAGCTACATTATTGAAGTTCTGCTTTTGCTTGCTGAAGGTAATCACAGGTCACAGATGATAGGAAGAACTCTAAGGAGTCCTCAGGAGCAGGAGCTGATTCCCAGTGGCACAGGGGACATTTCAGATCAAAGCAGGAGATGGAGGGCCAGGACCAGTGACTCACGCCTGTAATCCTAGATACTTTGGGAGGCTGAGGAAGGAGGATCACTTAAGGCCAGGAGTTCCAGACCAGCCTGGGCAATATAGCTAGATCCGATCTCTACAAAAAATTTAAAAATTAGCTAGGCGTGGTGGTGCGTGCCTGTAGTCCCAGCTATTCAGAAGGCTGAGGAGGGAGGATCGCTTGAGCCCAGGAGTTTGAGGTTGCAGCGAGCTATGATGACACCACTGCACTCTAGCCCAGGAAATAGAACATGACCCTGTCTCTCTCTCTCTCTTTTTTTTTTTTTTTATCTCAGCTTATAATGGGGGTACAAAAGTTCAGGTTATATATATTGCCCGTGCCCCCCCATCCCCCCGAGTCTGAGCTTCAAGAGTGTCCATTCCCCAGACAGTGCACATCGCACTCATCATGTAGGTATACACCCATCCCCTCCCCCCACCCCCATCCCCCGGACCCTGTCTCTTAAGAAAAAAGAAAGAGTCAGGAGAGTACTGTTTCATGGCAAGGATTTCATGATTGACCACTACAGGAAAGGGGTTCCATGGATTGCTTTCCAGCAGTGGGGTTTGTGTGAGACAAATTGTAGTCCATTATGCTCAGAGCAGACCACTACTCCCAGCACTACGAGAGTCCTGTCATGGTGGGAAGCTAACGTTTCTTTTTGCCTGCTTCCATTCTTAGGGGATAAACTCAAGAGAAGTCGGCATCCTGGGTACTGATACCTATCACAGATGGAATCAGTTTTGGGGGAGGATCTGTCTCTGTTAGGTCCTGACTCTCTAAGATTGAGTATGTACAGCTAGTTTTCAAATGCTGACGATCCCTTTGTTTTGCAGGTGGAACCAAGCTCACAAATCTTCAGGAGCCAACTTTCAGGGGCTTCCATCAAAAATAGATACCCTAAAGGAAGAGATGGATGAAGCTGGAAATAAAGTAGAACAGTGCAAGGTACAAGAATTCCCGAATAAGTGTGTCTTTGCATCAGTTTTTTGGTTTTTGCAAATTGTGGATGAAAGGTCAAATATTATAAATTATTTAATGTTTTAAATAATTCCTATCAGAATACTCTGAATGATATTAAAGGTGGTTTTTGTTTTCGACTTCTTTCTTTATTTTCCAGGACTACATTATCAGAATAAAACATTGTTTTAAATAAATTCAAATAGGATGTTTTTAAAAACTTGACAAAATGTCTAAGCTTTCTTAAAGATGAAGTGAAAAGAAGGAGTGAAAACCATAGTAAAACATATAAAGTTATGCCAATTAAAGCAATGCATAATAGGCACAAAAACAGATCATTCAAGTAGTATAGGCCTTACTGGAATGAATGCTATTATATTTTAAGACTTAATATACAGTAAATGAGTCATATATCCATAGGGAAGGGAAAGATTTTTTTTAAATGTTGTTAGGAAAATTGGTTTGTAATTTGGGAAAAATATAACTTTTCCTCTCATAATTTAAATTTTAGATTAGTTAGATGGTTAAGTGATCTTATTCTCTATGCATCTATCTGTATAGATATGTTCATTCCAAATTTTATACAAAGTGGTAAATTATTTGAGAGGGTAAAGAAATAGGTCTTTGTTGAGTCTTGGGATTGATTTATACTTCTCCTCTTGTTAGTCATCATTTTCCAAAAATGGTTTTTTTATTTCATACTAGATAGTGTTAGGACTGTTATATTTTAGTTTTTTCTGGTCATGCTATTTATTCTTCACTTTTCAAAATAGCAAACCTTGATCAGTTACCCGCAGAAAAATGACTTGTTTCATATAGTATGGTGGTAGTAATTAAAACTAAACTCACAAAGTCATGCCTTTGTTTTAAAAAGCCTTTGTGTTTAAAAAGATGGTAGTCAGATAAGTGCTTCTAATAAACTAGTGTCACACTGGCTTATTTGTGTTCAAAATAGTTGTAGCTTTGCCAGTGTCAATTACCTAGAACTCTTCTTCATATCTGGTCTAACCTAGATCTTGGCTCTTGGTTACTTATTGTACACATTCAGGAAGTCTGGTTGGTGCATCGTGGGCTGATGTCCCTTCTTTCAGTTTCCACACTTGTCAGTATTTCAAATGGTGAAAACTAAAGAAAACATTTTCTGCATCCTTTTCTCTTTATACTACCTCCTGGGTAATTTCTTTAGATCTAAGTTCTGTTTCATTGATTCTCTCTTTAGCTATGTCTTATCTGCTATTTAATTAATCAACATTGAGTTTTGCATTTCACTGAGAATATTTTTTTATTTCTAAAGTTCTAATTTTTCAAATCTGCCTTTTTTGATAGTATATTATTCTTTTCTAGTGTTTCTTTTTTTTTTTTTAATGTCTTTAATCCTTTTAAATATACTTATTTTAAAGTCCCTGGTACTTTCTGAAGTTTTCTGTGAGAATGGTGGGAGTTTGCTTATGGTGGATTGTGCCCTCATGTGTTTCATAATTTTGTGCTGCGAGTTCATTTTAAAGGGGGCTTTATCTGTGGGACTCCTGGGGATTGAGAGCGAGTCTTAATCCAGAGAGTATTACCAGTCTAGGTCCATTTTAATTAAACTTTCTCAGTTTGGGGTTTCCTGAACCACATAAATAGTAAATTCAAACTTCAAACCCTCATGAAAGCAGGTCTGTGTTTGTGAAATCTCATGGGAGTGTTTTTCTTTCTCAGATGCAGAGCCCAAACCAAAACAGACACACTTCCCTATTATTTCCATGTGATGATGAGTGAATTTGTTCTGTTCTTTCATTGAGGGTATAGTTCTTCTGGAATCTTATCTTCGTGCATGACATGTATGTCCTTATTCCTCACTTCACCAGGCCCAAAGCTTCCTTTTCTGTCCTCTGATCCCACATGACTGCTAGACTCAAACTCCTTGGCCACCAAGATTGGCCCAGATCCACACCAGGTCATCCCCAGCTTCCATTCATGCTTAGCATTCTGACTTTTTGTTTGTCTGCTTCTTTTTTTCTTTTTGCTTTTTCTTCTTTCTCCCTTTTTGTTTGTGTATGTATGTACGTATGAGTGGTGGAGGACGGAGATCAGGGAATTTACTCTATTGCTTTCCTAATTATTCTCAAAGAATGTTTGTTACTCCTAACTAGCATTTCCAGGTTTTTATAAAAAATGGGAGAGCCTTCACATTAATTTGTGTACCTTGATGCCAAAAACAGAAGGCAGTACATAAAAACAAAGCATATACATATTTTTTCTAATATATATAAATTTTTCTCTCTTTCTCTCTCTCTCTCTCTCTCTCTCTCTATATATATATATAGTAGAAGGTTGGATATATATATATCCAATTGCCTAATGAGTCACTTTTTAAAAATTTAATTTTTATGTAATTCATTTACATTAGTTCAAATATTAAAAAGTATAAGACGGCATACAGGAAGTCTTTCTTCTACCTTTTGTCCTCTTTCTGCCTAATTTCCACTGCTCTCAACAGGTAACCACTGTTACTAATTTCTTGTTTTTTCTTCCAGACATGTTTTTATACATATACATCAATAAAAATGTGACATTTTTCTTTTTCCCTTTTTTGTAACCAGATGGTAACATACCATCTAATACTCTATACTTTGCTTCTTAATAAGGTACATTAACAATATATCTTAGAGATCTTCCATGCCAATCTCATAATAAGCTTCCTTATTCTTTTTGTTGCTGCAGTGTGTAGTTGTACCAGTCAGTTGAAGGATGTTTTATCTGTGGCTGTTTCCATCACTTTTTGATCTAAGAGCTCATGGAGATTATTCTCAGATGCGATTTTCTTTCATTTCTCTTTTCTTCCATAA
Organism: Eulemur rufifrons; assembly: GCF_041146395.1. Lineage (NCBI taxonomy): Eukaryota > Metazoa > Chordata > Mammalia > Primates > Lemuridae > Eulemur > Eulemur rufifrons. Next base: position 20,126,571 of record NC_090996.1, read on the forward strand.
TATATCTTCTCTTCCACTTACCCAGGATCAACTTGCAGCAGACATGTACAATTTCATGGCCAAAGAAGGGGAATATGGCAAATTTTTTGTTACGGTAAGCACTTTTCCTTGAGAGAATGTTAAAGCATTGTAAAAATTGAGTCATTTTAGCTTTTTTTGCAAAAGATTTCAGTTTTAGTTTTGCTCAGCCATTGTGTGTGTGTCCATCTGATGCTAACGTTACTTTTGTTTTTGAATGTGGGTCTGTTCTCAGTTATTAGAAGCCCAAGCAGATTACCATAGAAAAGCATTAGCAGTCTTAGAAAAGGCCCTTCCCGAAATGCGAGCCCATCAAGGTAATGTAACCTGCGTGCGGCTGATACCTCCTTCTTGCCTCTGCCACTTCTGCCTGGGTTCTTCTTCAGCCTGACTCCTCTGCATGCGTTTCCTCTGGATAAAGCTTCTCTGCCTAGGAGGGTACTATTTCCCAGCATAATTTCATCTTTCTTGCTGCATTCTCTAATTTCTTCTGAACCCAAATTAACATACTAATGGAACAGTTGCAGTTCTTTTGAAACCTTCAGTTGAAGAGAAAGCTGGCCCCTTGGGGAGTGCCTATATGTTTTGATGTCTTCAATAGGCTTGAAAAAGTCAAGCATCTAATTATCCTTTTCCAAATCAGTTATTTGTTCTATAAGGCTTTATTCTGGCCTTGTGACTCCAAGAACATCCATGCAAGGGAAAATATTTTGGACTTTCCAAAAGAGAATTTTACAAGCCAATGCTTGATACATCAGTCACTTAATAGGTGTGATTGAATCATAAGATCATGACCATTTCTTTCAGGCCCCTTCTTTGTCTTTACACAAGGCTCTTGTTCATATCACCATTGATGTTTTGCCTACCATATTCAAGCACATTGTAGATTTTACCCACAAGTTATGAGTGGACTGGACTTTCTCCTGATGTTTTAAAGTGGGCATCTAAAACTTTTTTTCCTCCCTCAAGTTTTTGATGCCACTTCTCTCTGATTTACCAGCAGAGATGAGCACAAGTTGTTGAGGCAGACATTTCTTGGGTATCATTGGATCTGTTATGCTCTTCTGCTTGTGGAATAGACCTGACATTTGGAGCTTAGGCTCGCCCTGCAGAATCACTGGTCTTGAGCTGAGAGGGGATCAGACCGGGTGCTGGGTGTGATGACTCCGTGATGTGAGAATGGGCAAGTGTGTGGGTAGAGACTGTTGTGGATGTACACACGCTGGCACCCTAAAGAACGCCACTTCTTCCCCCCCAAAATTTCAGGAAGCCCTGACAGATTCTGGCTTTGTGCTGGAAAGTTTTTGGATTGTGGAATTAGAAAATGCCATGTCTTGACTGACCCCATGGCCAGGTCTTTGCTGATCTCGGGTGCAGCATGTCTGATTTCCTCAGCCATTGCCCTTGCTTTCCTAAAGGATCTGGTTTCCTAGTTCCTGGACGATGGCGTTTAGTCAAGGTGCAAAGAAATGAAGATACCCGGCAATGTCACATCTTCCCAGGGGCAGACTTGCTGGGCAAGTTCAGATCACAAAGAACATGTATTTATGAGATACCTACTGTGGGCTGGGCCCTGCATGAGACAAGATAGTAGACATATCATCATTTTAACCTTTGAGTGGCTTAAAGTCTCATTTGGAAGAGTTGACTCCAACTCTCCAAGCACAAAAATGAGAAGATTGGATTTCTTGAGCAGTCCTTTTTATAGATCTCCCATTCTTAGTTTTTCACTAAGGCTATTTTCCCTGGAGAAATACGTCAGAAAGTCATAAGGAGCAGGGGGGACAGGGAAGAGTTTGGGATGGAACGAGCTCCACACCAGCTGTCCCTTTCTCCGTCCATATCTCCCTGATACCACCTTTCTCCAAACAATCTGGGTCTGACACCTTGCATCCTTCTTCTCTTTCCTCTCTCCCACCCCTTCGCCCGGTTCTGTCCATTTTGCTCTTTGCTCTGCCTTCCTCTCCAGTCCCTCTGGTCTACTCTGCTCCACGCTCTTACCGCTTTGTGCGTGAGCTTGGGGTAAGATGGAAATTCCCAGACTTAGGATCCCTGATCTTTTGTCAGCCTGTTGCCCTCCACATATATTTGCCCATTTCTTGGCCTGTTTAATTCCTGTCCATCTTATGAGACCCCTTCCAAGCTCACTTCCTTTGAGAAGCCTTCTCTGACAACTGAAGCCAACAGTGAACGCTTTGTCTCGTGAATTGCACTAGCATTTATGGTCTACACCAGAAGTCGCAAACAGCCATATCACATTAAAAAAATTTTTTTTAATTAGTTGCCATCATTTAAAAACCAGGCACTTTAACATAACAATCCTGATTTCTGACTTCTCTTGAAAGTTCAGAACATCTGGTGATACTGGGTCTGCTTTACCGCAAGACAACATTGGTCTGGCGCTGAGGAGTGGTGGCCACCTCTCTGAGACTGCGTGCTGCCCAGCACGATTCATGTACTTGTGCTACCCATCTGACCCCTATAGACAATTGTGTTTGCGACCCTTGTCTATACCATTGATCTGCCATGATTTAGCAAACATGTCTTGTCTTGTTACTATTCTGTGTTTACATGTATGTCTTGTATTTCCTTCACAATTTGATTATTCTTGTTCTGAGGGTGGGGAGTCTCTGTGAACTTTATGTGCCTACTGCCGTGCCTAGCACATAGTACGTCTGTTGTTTGAGAGGCCAGCAGCTAAGGTAGAATTTACCTTACAACTAACCTGTAGGTCAGTGGTTCTTACCTGTACCTTCTGCCAACATTACACCAAGGTGTGGGCTGGAGAACACTCTGCTCAGTGTTTACTAGAAAGTTCTGGCACAGGTTTAGAGTATGCCTGCCCCTCAGCATCACAGGGCCAGGCGTGTGGCTGAGTCGATAGCAGGTGTCATTTGCAGAACTCCAGTATTTTCAATGTAGCTCCTAGGGGATAGGTTATGTGGCCATTTTTAGCCTGTGTTGAGTATCATTGCGTTAGATAAAAAAGACAAAGTATTCCAGGTAAGATTTGACCTCTGAAAGGACTGTCACAGAACTCTGTCCTCTGGGAAGGGCCAGGCTCCTGGATGCTTTTTCTGTTAGAGATTCCACTGGAATGGGGCTGGGCCAGAGATGAGGAGGGCTCCCAGCAGCCCTGGGGGTGGCTGGTACCCTGCTTCTCATTTTTTGTCCCTGGCCTCCCTTCCCCTCTCCCATTCTTCAACCTTTACCCCACCTGCTCTTCCGTCATTCACTTCCACAAGCTTTCAGGTCTACAGATTTGAGGGATTTTGTTTTTCTTCCTTCCTTTGTGTGCATATTGTTTGCAGGCCTGTGCCCTGCTGTGATACAGGGGAGCATGTAAGAGGACATGCCAGAGTGAATATTACCGTCTCCCAACCCAGCTTTCTAACGGCAGAGTGGCTAAGGGACCAGTGTCCATTACAGGTGCTGAGAAGGGTGTGAGCCCTTCCTGTTGTTGGAGAGAATTAAGTATTTCTCCTTGGAGTAGTTTTCACCAACTACTTTTCCCTCTTTTGCTTCTGTGAGCTGCTCAGGCGGCACTAGGTCTCTGCGGCTTCCACAGGCAGGCCAACCCCAACAAGACACTTCTTATTCTAATTTGATAATACCCATTTGCTCAATTTTTCTTTCTGGTTTACGGCTTTATTGTATGTATTTCTGCTAAGCTGCCTCCGATGACCTGAAAATAATATAAAATATTGCTTTACTGCTGTCAGCGCAGCCTTCAGCCTAAGCTGCTTTGGGGCTGCCAATACCGCATTTTTTTCCGCTCAGAATTTTTTGGACCTACTTGGGGATGCAGCATTCTGAAGCACTGCATGTCGTGGAGTTGTTGCATTTGACTCAAGTTCACATTGACCATCTCCAGTCTTGTATGACAGATGCTTGATTTGTGTTTGAAATTTTTGGAGATTCTGTTCATCTTCACGTTGAAGGCGTCTGTTTCTGTGCCCCTAGCTAGAAGGCCAGTGCTGTTTTGCATGGCTGGGATAATTTCTTTTCAATGACAGCAGTCTGCTCAGATGAATCCTCCGTGTTAACATGGGCGTGGTGCAAGTGTGCAGCACTCTTGCAGCTTCAGCTGGGGCTGCTCACGCTGGGTGCCATGCACACTGCTCAGGGCTTCTGTTCCACAAGGAACCAGCCCAGCCTGGCACGCGGTTTGTGCTCCAGGAGATGGCAAATAACAAAAGCAAACAGAACACATGTATCCCCTTTTCTCAAAACCTCAGCTACCAGCCTGCTAGAAAAGCCCCTTTGGTAGTTTGGGGAGCAGATAACTTGGTAATGCCATGAGGTTGTTGGGTGTCTTACTGAACGATTTGCTGCTCTAGATAAGTGGGCGGAAAAGCCAGCTTTTGGGACTCCTTTGGAAGAACACCTGAAGCGGAGTGGGCGCGAGATCGCGCTTCCCATCGAAGCCTGTGTCATGCTGCTTCTGGAGACAGGCATGAAAGAGGAGGTGAGCGGCATATCGTGGTCCTGCATGCCAAGTCTCCGCGTCCTTGTGCCCAGAGCACCATGCTCCCTGCCACCCCCCGGCTCCCCTGTCTTACACAGCCACTGTCAGTTTTATGTAGATCAGCAGCTTTCAAACTTTTCTCATCATGACCCGCATTTTAAATTGAGACCCTGTCTATAAACGAAACAGAGGTTTTACAGAACAATATTTACTTTTCCTGCTTGCAGTACACTCTGACCTTTTTTTGTCCTGTTTGTTTCGTTTTAAACTCTGGTTGTGATTTGCAACAAGGGATTTCCTGATACACTAATGGGCCAGAGCTTCCATGAGCTTTAGTTTGTAACAGCAAGCATCTACAGGAAGAATCTTAGATTTGTGTAGTACTCTGCAATTTTTTGGGGGGGGGAGGGGAGCATTTGCGTACTTTGTTTCATGGGATTTTTACCCAAAAATCCCCACGAACCAAGCAAGGCAGTTCTCATTACTCTTCTTGTATAGATAAGGAAGTCAGCACGCAGGGAGTTCACACTGGGTCAGAGTCAGAGCAAGAATCAAAATGCAAGGCTTTTTTTTTTTTTTTCTTTTTAAAACTCTTTATTGAAATAAAATGTACAAACAGAAAAGTGTGGATATCATAGATAAACAGCTTGATGAATTTTCACGACTAAACCCGTCCATGTCATCAGTGCCCAGATCAAGGAACTCCCTGAAAGCCCTCCTTGTGTTCGCTTCCAGTCACTTCCCCTGCCCCCAGCTCTGTGACCTCCACTTTTGCTAGCCAAGGTCAGTGCTGTTCATCTGGGGCCAGATTCGCTCCCTAGGAGACATTTGGCAGGGTCTGGAGACATTTTTGATTGTCACACTGGGGAGAGGAGGTTTGCCACTGGCGTCTAGTAGTACCAGGGATGCTGCTAAACACCCCACAGTGACAGGACAGCCCCCACAGCAGAGAACTATCCAGCCCAAAGTGTCAATAGTGCAGAGATCTAGGAACCCTGCCTGGGTACATTTTCTTTAAAACTCAAGTCTTCTTAATTCCCGGTTTAATATCCTTCATACTCCTGCGTCTCCCGGTTGACTTTTTTAGATGGATTTCTAATAGGCACAGGTATGTTAGTCACGAGCCTGGGCACGAGCTACCACTGATTAAAAGTGGACTGCTCTTTGCCTGTCACTCTGCTCGGGGTACACGCCTGGCCCTCTTCTTTCCTCCCAACGGTCCCGCAAGGCAGGCAGTGTGACCACAAGGAGGTGAGCTGAAGTCGGGGAGGACGGTGGGGCTCCCTTCCCACAGACCACACTGCTGCTTAGCGTAAGACTCCCGTCTGCATTTGATGCCAACAGCTTTTCATTGTCTTTAGGGCCTTTTCCGAATTGGGGCTGGGGCCTCCAAGTTAAAGAAACTGAAAGCTGCTTTAGACTGTTCTACTTCTCACCTGGATGAGTTCTATTCAGACCCCCATGCTGTAGCAGGTGAGCTGCAAGGAGTGTCTGCAAACTGAGTCACCCTCGAAGTGGTGGGCAAGTCTCCCGATAAAATTCCTTATTAAATAATGTAATACACACACACACACACACACACACACACAGGCATACACCCATTTTCTAGTCCGTTTGTTTGTTTTCCTGTATTAAGTAAAAGTGAAAGTAGATGACAGTGCAAATATTTTGGAGATATACAATCATGTGCTGCATAATGACATTTCAGTCAAAGATGGACCACGTCTACAATGGTGGTCCCAGAAGATTATAATGCAGCTGAAAAATTCTGTTGCGTAGTGACGTAGCTGTATCTGTCGTAATGTCTTAGTGTAATGCATTACCTTTTCCATGTTTAGATATGTTCAGATACACAAATACTTAAAATTATGTTACAGTTGCCTATAGTATTCAGTGCAGTAATGTGCTGTGTAGGTTTGTAGCCTGGGAGCAATAGGCTGTACCACCTGGCCTAGGTGTGTAGTCGGCTCTACATCTAGGTTTGTGTAAATACACTTTACGATGTTTGCATAGCAACAAAATCACCTCACATCCATTTCTGAGAACATATCCCTGTCATTAAGCAATGCATTACTGTACTTATATTGTCTTCCCTTCTTTTATCCCCTAAATCCGTATCTACCTGGAGAAATGATAACTATCGAAAGGATGGCTTTAAAACTAATTTTATTTTCTGATGACATCTCAATACATTTTTGCAAGGGCCTGGATTTGTTTAATGAGCATTTCATTCTCTACTCCTGCCAAATTATGATTTGTTTTATATGCCATGGAAGATTGTAATTGATCATTTCAATTTGCAAAATAGAATGTCCTGCGATTCTCAGCCTTATCCCTTTTCATACTGAAAGAGAGTATTAATGATTTCAGGTGCTTTGAAGTCCTATTTACGGGAATTGCCTGAACCTTTGATGACTTTTAATCTGTATGAAGAATGGACACAAGTTGCAAGGTAACTTTAAAGAACACAGGATTTTGAAAATTAAAGGAAATATGTAATATTGTGTCCTATTTGTAAATCATTTTATTATCAGGGATCATAAAATAACAGCCAGATAGCATATTTGTTAAATAATATGTGCCCCAGTTATTTATGTTGAGAGTAAAAATACTGAGTATTGTAATTATTAGTGTAGGACAGTCACCACTTATGTATCGGTTTAACTTTGTGTGATTTATATGGACGAAGACATAGTTGTATTCACATTAATGAACTGGCTGATCTCAAGGACCTGCTATATTGAAGAAAGCCCTGTAACTGCGAACAAGTGTCATACTGACCGATGGCAATGTGCCTGCCAAGCTGCGTGCAAACTCGGCAGTGCAGTAATACAGTTGACCCTTGAACAACATGGAGGTTGGGGTGCTGATCCCCACGCAGTTCAAAATCCACATCTAGCTTTTGACTCCAAAAGTTAATTATGGGCCGGGCGCGGTGGCTCACGCCTGTAATCCTAGCACTCTGGGAGGCCAAGGCGGGAGGATTGCTCGAGGTCAGGAGTTCAAGACCAGCCTGAGCAAGAGCGAGACCCCGTCTCTACTAAAAATAGAAAGAAATTATCTGGCCAACTAAAATATATATAGAAAAAATCAGCCGGGCATGGTGGCACATGCCTGTAGTCCCAGCTACTCGGGAGGCTGAGGCAGGAGGATTGCTTAAGCCCAGGAGTTTGAGGTTGCTGTGAGCTAGGCTGACACCACTACACTCTAGCCCGGGCAGAGTGAACACTCTGTCTCAAAAAAAAAAAAAAGTTAATTATGAATACTTAACTACTACTGGCCTACTGTTGACCAGAAGCCTTACTGATAACATAAGCAGTTGATTAACACATATTTTGTATGTTGTATATATTATACACTGTATTATGACAATAAAGTAAGCTAGAGAAAAGAAAATGTTATTAAGAAAATCATAAGGAAGAGAAAATATATTTACTATTCATTAATTCATTAAGTGGAAGTAGATCATTATAAAAGTCTCCATCATCTTCATGTTGAGTAGGCCGAGGAGGAGGAGGAGGAGAAAGAGGAGGGGTTGGTCTTGTCTCAAGGGTGGTTCATTCTCAAGTTTTTTCAAATTGTTACAAATCTCTCCCCTAAAATTTCCAATACATTTATTGAAAAAAGTCTGCGTATAAGTGGAACGCTGTGTTGTTCAAGGGCCAACTGTGTCGTGGTGACATTGCTCATAATAATAATTAATGTTTACTGAGCATTTACTATGTGCTAAGTACTGTACTTACGCTAATCTTTACACCCTTTACCTCTTGTTATCCTTAATTGACATCATGAAAGGCAGATGTTATCTTCATTTTGCAGATGAGGAAACTGAGGCTTGGGAAGGAATAGGGCCAAGGTAGTAGCAAGTAATGGGCAGAGCTCGAATTCAGACCCAGACTTGTCTGACCCAAAGGCTCTGTTCCTATACTTTGTCCCTTTCCTTTCACCCTCAGCTCAGTCTGTCTAGGAATAGTTGGATTTAAGCAGGACAGCCTTATTTAAAAAGTCATAGAGGCTTCTTTTTGGCCAGCCAGCCTGCGTCCTTCTTGCCTTTTCCCTTGTGGTTCTCACTTGCTTCCTCTCCAGGGTGCCTAATTCCTCACCCGTAAGGGAAGAAGAACAAATCTCACTTCCACTCCTGTCCCCTTCCCCCATCAGTAGACGGTTTCCCATTCCCATCAGGCAGGCCGTGATTAGATAGAAACTATTTGTTCTAATCAGTTATACTTTAGTGCCTGTGAGTCCATCGCCTGTCACATTAACCAGGTATTTGCATTTGAGTTTTTCTGTGTGGTTATGGAATAAGAGATTTTGTCCCTAGTAGATGGGGAGGGTTTTAAGTTCAGAGACAAGTTCTTAGGCATCGTTGTGTCCTTGGAACCCAGCCCGAGACTCAGTCTGCTGTCAGTATTGATGTTTATGCCACTGAATTAAATGGAACCCAACAATCCGTGTCAGGTAGAGGAGAGTTGTGGGATTCCTTTTATTAGATAACCTCCTTCACTTCTCCTACCCTCAACTCTCTCTCTAAGACCCTAAACTCTTCCGTATGAGGAAATAAACTTAAAAAAGATGTCTGTTGGTATATTGATTTTATAGTTGAGAATGTCAACATGGGCCTCCATCCAGGTGACGCATCGACTGGCCTCTAAAGTATAACTATGTTTAGCCCCTATCTGTAACTCTCCCGAATGGTTCAGTTCTGGAGGCTGTTTCAAGTCCAAAGTGGTATTATGGAGACAACGTCTAACATTCTCTTCCCTAGTAGGCAGAGTTGACCCCACTCTACAGGCTCCTCTCTACGGGTCCCTGTTTTGTGTCTCTGAAAGTTTGTACATTGCAACTGTATAGTACAAGAGCTAATCAGGAGACTGAGTCTTGGTGAGGTTCATGCAAACAATGTAAATAGTTATGCTGATGTTTGACTCCAGATCTGTTTATTTCCAAAATCTGTGCTGTTTTCCAGTTGTGCCTTCTTTGTCAAAAGGAAGCATCACTATTAACATAGCATATTAATACAGGTATTACTATATTAATATTACTGTATTAATACACAGGTAATACTTGTGTCATAACAGGTAATATGTGTTTTAATAAATTGTTATCCTTAAAAATGTTTTTTGTCAGTGTGCAAGATCAAGACAAAAAACTTCAAGATTTATGGAGAACGTGTCAGAAATTGCCACCACAAAATTTCGTTAACTTTAGGTACGTATGATTGCGCCACAGTGACTCTGGAGTCAAGATAGGTTTAATCACCAGCAGAGATGCCCTTTTATTCAAGCATACTTGGCACATTAAAAAAACACTGGAGAGTAACCGGGCTGCTGGGAATGGGATTTGATGTATATTAGTGTGAAGCATCAGTATCTGGTATTAATATGTAAGTTATCATTTTACCACTGCAATTATTAGCAAAAAAAAAACTCTTATGAAAAGTTTGGGCAACTGTATGTTAGGTTTGGAGTCTTAATTTTCTGGTATGTAAAAAGCAAATCAATCAATAATTGTACTCTATAATGTCTTTCATATTTGCTACCTAATTTATTTTATATAGAGCATAAATCATAATCACCATAATAAAATTTCAAGAAATAGAGATTACATATTATTTTATGGAATAATTATGGTACTAAGAAAATTTACCATGAAACAGACTCCTAGAATTTAATTTCTATTTTCCCTTTGATATAAAATGTAACTTTGAAGAAGCGTAGAGAAAAGGAAGGTGGTGCCAGGGAATAAAGTCATTTAAAACCAAACAAAGAAAATTTTCAAAGAGAACTTAGTCAAAAGCCACAAATACTTGCCAGGTGTTATGTCTGGTATATTACCTGACCCTAAATTCAGTCTTGGGCTCTATCACTAAGCTAAACTAAATATTTCCTTCTAACACCTGAAGTGTCAACCTTGCCTTATGAGTGGCTTGGCATTTGTAACATCCCTCATTGATTAATTTAACACACCCAGCTTGGAATGACAGATACTCTTTACCTATTCAATGTATTATGGTGGAAATGCAGTTATAGGTTGGGATTTGGCCTTTATTATCTAATTTTTACTAATTGTTTTTTGAATACAGAATACATTACCATGGTTCAAAATTCAAGAGATGCATAATAAAAAAAAATCACTCTCCTGTTCCCATCCCCCAACCACCTGTTTCCTCTCCTGTGATGCAACTAATGTATACAGTTTCTTATATATCCTCTCAGCAAGAGTTAATGCATGTGTAAGCAAATACATTCATATATACATACATACGTATTTTTTTCTTTCACTCCCCCCTTTTTAAAAGCCAATGGTAGTGTATATGGTAAACATCATTCTCCCCTTTGCCTTCTTTGCCTAACATCTTAATGTATTTGCTTAATACATCTTGGAGATTTTTCCATTTCAGTACAAAATTAATTTTTTAAGGTTGCAGAGTACTCCACTGTATGGATATACTATAATTTATTTAGCTCCCTATTGATAGATAGTTGGGTTCTTAATGTTTTGCATTTATACTACTGTACTTATACATAAGAGAGTGTGTCTGTGTGATTAATTGGATATTTTCATAATTATAACAAATACAAATACAGATTCCTTTAAGCAATATACCTATGCTTCTATTTTTGTATTAAAAATATATTGACAGCCAGGCATAGTGGCTCATGCCTGTAATCCCAGCACTTTGGGAGGCCAAGGAGGGAGGATCCTTGAGGCCAGGAGTTTGAGACCAGTCAGACAACATAACGAGACCCTGTCTCTACAAAAAAAAATTTAAAAATTAACCAGGCATGCTGGACAACTAAAAATATATAGGAAAACTTAGCAGGGCATGGTGGCACATGCCTGTAATTCCAGCTACTTGGGAGGCCGAGACAGGAGGATCGCTTAAGCCCAGGAATTCAAGGACACAGTGAGCTATGATCTTGCCACTGCACTCCATCCTTGGTGACAGAGCAAGACCTTATCTCTAAAAAAAAAAATAAATATTAAAAAATGTATATATTTTGAGCCCACTATTAATCACAGTGTAATTTGGGGGTAGAATAGATAGGACACAACAGAGAAATGGATTAGAAATAAACAGCAAACAGTGATGAACCATTTGAGATTTACATTTGAGTTATTTTCTTCTTCTAAGCACTAATCAGTGTGTTCTCTGAAACAAAGGACACAAGAAATTTATAAAATGCCTCATCTGAGCCAGATTCTGATTTAGGAACACTCTGCAGTTAGTACCTGAGCAACCTTGAGACTGAGCACCAGGGCAGTGAGAACATTCCTGCAAGTATTGCAGAGAAGATGCTCCTCCCCCGTCTCTTTTATTCCATAGGTATTTAATCAAGTTCCTTGCAAAGCTTGCTCAGACCAGCGACGTTAATAAAATGACTCCCAGCAACATCGCGATTGTGTTAGGCCCTAACTTGTTATGGGCCAAAAATGAAGGGTAAGTAATCTTTCCCCATGTCGTGTTATTTTAACTTCTTCTTTCCACCTGATAATATGAATAGAAATATAACTCAAGCTACACATTCTAGATTGAGATGTACCACAGGATGTTCTGAAATTTATATTTTCCATTCAGCCAACATTCTCAGGACACACCTGTGAGCTGGGTGCTGCCCCAGATGCTGGCCACATGGAGATGTAAGAGAGATTGTTCCAGTCCTCAGAAAACCCCCGCTCTTGAGCAGTCAGGCAGCCCCGTGGCTACAGTACACTGATAAGATAACACACACACATCTGTGTGTGTGCTTATGATACCTTAGCAAGGGCAAAACTTCACATTTATCCTCTTAGGATGTCTGGCTGGGCCTGAAAATTAAATTAACATAAAATACATTAACAGGAGAAAAGCATACAAGTTTTTACATGTACGTGAGAGCCTCCACAGGAAAATGAAGACCCAAAGAAGCAGTTAGAGCTGATTGCTTATATACTAAGTTGGACAAAAACTTATAAATTGGGAAAACATGATAAGACAAAGGGGCTTGGGCTGGGGCAGTTAACTGTGAAGTGTCTAGGAAGTTAGGGATTAGTTTAACAAGGTTTGTTGAGACAGATTTCCCTTGGCCTTGACTCTCTGTCTTTGGTGATAATGTTTCTCTACTCCCGGTTATAGGGAGGGCATTTTTCACACTGGAGTTTATCTCCTGCTTTCAGGAAGAAAAAGGAAGGTCAGAGCACCCTTATCGCATCTGCTGTTTTTCAAGTGCCTTTAACTCAAAAATAATCCTTATGCCAGAGGGGCATATTTTGGGGTGGCATATTTGGCCACCCTTAGTATCACAGACATTATAAAGTATGAGGACAACACAGATGAAGGAACATAATTCAGGGTGAAAAGTTTAGGGAAAGCTCTGGTTAGGAAATGGCACTTGAGCTGTGCCTTGATGAAGTACTAGTTTCCTACAGCTGGGATCTGGATGGGCGTTGCATTGTGGCATGAAAGGGCCTGGTTTCCAGCAGTGAGGGGTATGTCACATGACCTTGTATAACTTGAAGACAGGAAATGTTAGGCTGTGGCTGAGTAGACCAGAGCCAGAATATGAAGGGCCTCACACGTCTTGCTGAGGTGTTGGAACTTATTTGCCAGGTCACGGGAGGTCATCAGGGCTCCTAAGCAGAGGAGTGAATTGTATTTAGAAAGATAATTTTGCTGGCATTGAGAAATGCAGACTGAATAGAGGAGAGGGTTCAGGGAAATCTCCTGAGAAGTCACCACTCTGTTGGTGGCTTAATGGTGGTCTCATTTGTTCCTTACAAATGACCTTTTGAAGCAGGTACAGTTGTCCTCACTTTTGCAGATGAGGACCCTGAGTCTTAGAAAGGTTAAATAATTGGCTTAAAGTGGCAGAGCAGGGAAGTGGTGGAGCCCAGGCGCTGACTATAAGGTATAAGGCTATAAAGCCTGTGTCCTTAACCATCACCCTTCCCTGCCTTCTGTTACTGTTAGTCAGCTTCGTAAAATCACGAACCATTCACGTTTCCGTTAAAAGAGAAAGTGACCTTTTGAATCACAGTCTTTCATTCATTCACTCACTCATGATTACTTACAAAGATCTAATACCATAAAGCAAAATTAAAGGTAAGTAGATATATGAAATTAACTACGTATGTCATATAGCAAATAAATTCCAGATAGGGTTAAACATAAAAAGTGATGCATGAACACGGTAGGTAAATATTTGTTAGCTTTTGGGATAGAGAAGAATATTCTAAGCATAAAAACAGTATAAGAAACGATAGATTTAAAATTGATAGATTTGACCTACAATAGCTAGAAACATATATATATATATATATATATATATATATATATATGTATATGTATATATGCAGGAAGCACCTTAAACAAAAGGCAGTTCACAAACTAGGAAAGAGTTCCTCCAAAAATATCCAGAATACACGAAAAGATCTTATAAATCAATAGACAAATGATACCTCTTCAAAAAGAAAAATTGGAAAAGGACATGAGAGGACTGTTTCTCCCAGTCCAGCAGGGTTCTAAGGCGCAAAGACTGACCAGAATTCAGATCAGAGGAAGGATGTGAAGGATAATTTGCAGGCAGAGCTTGCATTTTTAAGCTGGAATTGGAAAGACGCTAGAACTGTTGGTTGGAAAATGGGGTGAAAATGTTCTGGTGGGAAGTGAGATCAGAGTGATAATAGGAAACAAGAGATAGGTTTGAGGCAGTCAGACCTGAGATTAAGCTTCTTGGGAATACGGTGTTCTCATTTATAAAACAGGCCTCAAAACAGGTTGTCATAAAAATTAAATGAGGGGAAGAACCTGAAGCACAGTAGGTGCTCAGTACATGACAGGCCTTTTGCCGGCTTTTGTGGTGTTCTGGCTCCCAACTGGAATGTGAGCTTGGCAGCAGGGTAATGGTTCTTACTTATTTTCTTCCTTTTGAGCCCTGGCATCAGTCACTTTTAACTTCTGCACACTCATCTTGAAACCAGTTCATATATATTACGACCTTAAGTGTAAATATGGGTGCTCAGGTTTTCTGGTATAAGAGACACACTGCAGCAATGCATGCTCCTAGCGACATTACCAGCACAGCTGGTTTTTAGTGATCTGGGGTCTTAGAAGGTAGTTACAATGTATGCTGTTGTGCCAGCGGAGAAGTGCAACCCTTGTTCCAAACCAGTTTAAAACCAGTATTTGACACATCATTGAAGCCGGACACAGCGGCTCACACCTGTAATCCTAGCAACTTCACTGGCTGAGGTAGGGGTGGGGGAGATTGCTCTAGGCCAAGAGTTGCTTGAGGCCAGCCTGAGCAACGTAGTGAGACCCCCCATCTCTACAAAAAATTTTAAAAATGAGCCAGGTGTGGTGGCATGTTCCTGTAGTCCCGGCTACTTGGGAGGCTGAGGCAAGATCACTTGAGCCCAGGAATTCGAGGTTACTGTGAGCTATGATCACACGACTATACTCCAGCCTAGGCAACAGAGCAAGACCCTGTCTCTGGGGGAAAAAAACAAAAACATAAAAAGGATACACCACCAGTGTTTACTGGCTAACTGCTCATAGGGCCTGTGTACCGTGGACACTGGTTGTCACCACAGTGCAGACTGAGGAGTGACAGCAGAGTCAGCTTAATTTTTCTCCCTAGGTGACCACTGCTACACTCGTAGGTCAGGGCCTTGTGAATTTGATTTTTGCATCTATGTTTAAATATTTTATCCTTTAAAAATAATTGAATTGCCCTGATACAACCAGCAGAAATTAGAGGCTGCCTAGAGGAAATATTTAATTTTGTGAATGTCCTTTGCAGAACGCTTGCAGAAATGGCAGCAGCCACGTCTGTCCACGTGGTTGCGGTGATTGAACCCATCATTCAGCATGCTGACTGGTTCTTTCCTGAAGGTAATTACCATTTCAATTTCATTGACTGCCAAAGCAATACAATAATAGTATAAAAAGTCTTCTTGTAATCTCAGCTACTCAGGAGGCTGAGGTGGGAGGATGTCTTGAGGCCATGAGTTTGAGACTAGCCTGAGCAACATAGCAAGACCCCATCTCTAAAAAAATTTCTTTAAAAATTAGCCACGCATGGTGGCACATGCCTGTAGTCCCAGCTACTTGGAAGGCTGAGGCAGGAGGATCACTTGAGCCCAGGAGTTTGAGGCTGCATTGAGCTGCATCATGCCACTGCACTCTAGCCTGGGTGACAAAGTATGACCCCGTCTCTTTAAAAAAAAAGAAAATCTCTTTAAAGAGGAAAGTACACGAGTAATCTCTTCATTATTACAAAATTGTTTTCACTTTTTCATATGTCTTTCCAGACTTTGTTCATTTGCATTCATATTTGGACATAATGATAATCAAATCATTTTGTATTTCACTTAGTTTCAACTAAAACATGTTCAGCCAATGTACATTGAATACTCACGAGGTGCTATATGTTTGCTGGTGAGACCTGCAGTCTTCCTTGGAGGAACTGGGGCCACCGGACAAGACAGCCACATAAACAGAAAAATTATAACACACGGCAGCTTGGAAAGATAGGTAGATGGAGAGAGATTTGACAAACTCTGGCGCTAGGCAAAAGGAGCCAGGGATTGTTTTATAGAAGAGGTGACATTGAACATGCAAGAGTTTTCCACATGGAAGAGGGCTTTTTGTTTCTCTAGCTAGATTTTGGATTTGTGCAAAGGTGGAAGACAAAGCAGGAAAGGTTAACTGGGGCCAGGTAGTGAAGGTCTGAGTTGGCCACTTTGGAGAATTAGAATTTCATCCCGTAGGCGATAGATTTTCAGACTAGGTTTGTTGCGGTCCTGGGGTCCACAGAGGTTCCCGTGGCCTCCTGTAGTGGTACTGGTTGGGCAGGTATTGGGAATCTGGACCTCCCCCTCCTGCTTCTCCCAGAGCAGCCCTGCTGGCGCGTCCGCTGGAGAATAAGCCCCGTGAGGCCAGGCTGGGCTCTTCTGTGCTTTACCACTGTCTTCCCGTCAAGAACCACACCTCCCTCGTGAAGGCTGCTGAACCAAGATGTGATAGATGAATATTATTAGCATTCTGCCCAAGATTTCCATAAAGGAAATGATTCTTACAAAAACTGCCATAGGAAGTATGGACTTGATGTTGCCGTTTATTTCTGTTTCATGAGTGTAAATATCTCTCACTTTTTTAATAATTCAAATAAGTAATCTATGCTTATTGTCCTCTTCTGTGTTATAGAAGTTTTTTTTTCCCCACTAAAGAGAAAGCAGAAGGGTTGTGTAACGTGTATTTTGAATCATACCTTCTCCCCTGTCTCTCATACTATTATGTTACCTCCCACTGGTTTGATAAACCATCCTTACAGTGACAGTGCCAGGGACTTCCACTTATGAAATATGGGGGCTTTGGACTGAAGAATGAGGTTCCTGTTCCAGTGGGGGGGTGTCTTAGAGCTCCCCTGACCCCTGCATTCTATGTCTCATGCACTTATTTTTCCTCTTGCAGAGGTGGAATTTAACGTATCAGAAGCATTTGTACCTCTCACCACACCAAATTCTAATCACTCATCCCACACTGGAAACGACTCTGACTCGGGGACCCTGGAGAGGAAGCGGCCCGCCAGCATGGCGGTGATGGAAGGGGACTTGGTGAAGAAGGAGAGGTGTGTTTAGACTGTGCATTTCCAAACCCGAAGTAAATACAGCATAGAAGACTTGTTAGACCCGCAGTGTCTGGTACTGGCTCAGTGGACTTGGGATTTGAGAGTGGCCCTCAATGCACCCATGACTGATAGAATCCAGAGAGCTTCAGGAATTCAGCTGTAGGTCATTGCAAGCATTAATCTAACCATAAAGTAGGTGTGCAGCTTCTCACCTAACATTCGTACCGTATGTAGTCAATCTTAACTCGGTGGTCTGTGTGGTCAGCCCTACAATGGAATGGCATCATACACATGTTGTAATGCAAATTCACCCAAATGTACTTGATTAGGGGGGAAAGAGGGAAAGGGGAAAAAAGATAAATAGTGGTAATTAAGGGTCATTAAGACTATTTGTGACTTTTGCCTTCAGATGCCAACCTATCCAACATGTATGATGAAATGCCACTGTATTCACCTGCACTGCTCAGAGTTAAGCGGCCTGTTCGAAGTAACATGCTTTTCTTGAGTATATGTAATCTTTCTAGAAATAGTTTTACATTCAAACTAAATGACAAGCTCTTATTTTGGCCGCCCAGTCTTATAGTGAGGTGTGTTTTTTGTTTATTTGTTTTGGGTTTTTTTACCCATAGCAAAGAAAATGCTTTACTTTCTTATTTTTTCACTCTGAAATCCATATTTATTCTGTGCAGAAGTTTTACGCATCTGAACGCTCATTCTCACATTTGGTAGCGTTTCCTGATGACAAATTCTATCCATGACAAAATTAGCTTTTATATATTTTAAGTTTTAAAGTGCAGTGCTGCCGGGCGCAGTGGCTCACGCCTGTAATCTTAGCAGTCTGGGAGGCTGAGACAGGTGGATCGTTTGAGCTCAGGAGTTTGAGACCAGCCTGAGCAAGAGCGAGACCCCTGTCTCTACTAAAAATAGAAAGAAATTATATGGACAGCTAAAAATATATATAGAAAAAATTAGCCGGGCATGGTGGCACATGCCTGTAGTCCCAGCTACTGGAGAGGCTGAGGCAGGAGGATCGCTTGAGCCCAGGAGTTTGAGGTTGCTGTGAGCTAGGCTGATGCCACGGCACTCTAGCCTGGGCAACAGAGTGAGACTCTGTCTCAAAAAAATAAATAAATAAATAAATGAAGTGCAGCGCTGTGAGTCTAGTTAGCACATGGCAGACGGTTCTCAGTCATCCGCCTGATGGGTTTTCCCTGCCACTGCAGCAGCGTACAGGAGATCAGGGAGCCATGTATCATTTTATTTTTTGAACCGAAAAAAGTTTCCAAGTCCATGCACTAATCGGCTTCATGAAAACTAAGTCTTCCTTCTACTCTGTCCTCCAACCACCATCCCCTCCCCAAAAGCAACTATGTTTTCTAGTCTTGTATATTTTTCACATGTATTCTTTGCATATGCATATTACGAATGTTTCTACATTTCATCGAATTAAGAGGCAGCGTAGTGTGATTCCCTTACACTGCCACTGATAGGCCTTTTAGACTTGGCTTCAGCCTCATTTCTCAAACACGGTTTTGAGATGGGTACTAGGTAGTAGGGAAACAAACACATTAACACGATGTCACTGGAGACGAGGCCTGCCTGTTTGCTTTCAGCTGCTCACACCCAGATTGATCAAAGATATTGATCAGTACCAGGTTTGTTGGCTTTGCTCAGGTTTAAAGCCAAGTGGAGTTGCTCGCGTTGGTAATAGGGATGACCACTAGTGTGGTCCTTGCCGCTTCACTGCATGCTGGGCAACTTGGGTGGCTGTCCCCATGTGTGGTTTTAACACATGTGGACTGATGGGCTTCTGTCTCAGTAGTCGGCTCGCATGGTGTGTTGACTGTTTCTTCTTTCTATGTAGCTTTGGTGTGAAGCTTGTGGACTTCCAGGCCCACCGGCGGGGTGGCACCCTAAATAGAAAGCATATATCCCCTGCTTTCCAGCCGCCACTCCCGCCCACAGATGGCAGCACCTTGGCGCCAGCAGGCCCAGAGCCCCCTCCCCAGAGCTCTAGGGCCGAAAGCAGCTCCGGGGGTGGGACTGTCCCCTCTGCGGGCATACTGGAGCAGGGGCCGAGCCCAAGCGATGGCAGGTAAGAAGGCTGACTTCTGCTGGCAGTGGAGGCTGGATGCCCCAGCCTTCTTGCAGGTGGTAGCCTTTGGGCATGGCATCTACGCCCAAAGAATCACCCCAGCGTGGTGTGAGCCAGATTGGCTTTTCACTCCTCCAGTTGGCAAAGGACGGGGAAAAAAAGATTGCAAATTGCTTGCTTCCTTTTCTGTTTTCAAAAGAAAGCAACGTTTGTTTGCATTCTTTGCCATACTGCTGTGGTGCTGGAAACTGGAAGCCAATACATGTCTGGCAGTATGACAGACCTCTCTTACCTGTTTGATGTGTACTGTCAGCATTCACGTACCATTTGCTTGTTGTCATCCTTTGTGCTAATAGTAAGCATTTGAATGTAGCAAGTTAGTTAAATGTTAGTATTCCTGGCATTCATTCATTCACTCACTCACTCATTCATTAAGTCATTCAATCAAACAGATGTACTGAGTAACTGGTATGTGCCACGCACTGTACTAGGCACACGAGGTGACTATGACCCCACCCCCCCACCTCAGCTTCCATCTCGTTGGGGAGTTGACACATGAGTCCAAGGTAGAAGATAAGATGGTAGATTTTCTTCAAAGACTCTTGGTTGTTTAACCTTTTGATAAGCCACCTGGAGTGGGCTGCAGACGTATAGCAACTTTGAATAAAAGAAACCTTCAACTTGAGATTTTTATTTACTTGGCATTAACTCAGTTCTGCACACTGATCTGGGCAGAGGACCACCAGAGACTACTTCAGGTGGTCTCTTTCATGGTTTGGAACTGGCAGCTGCTGTAAAAGGTGAGCCCTGCTACGGAGTGTGTGCTAGAATTTTTATTGTCATTTTCTCTCCTTTGACCATCTACAACATGCTGAATGATCATATATAAAATAAAGTAAATGTGCATAAAACAAGGACAGCCTCTTTATCCACACACTCTTTCCCCACACGGTGAGATGAATTTGCCTCGGGAGAACTCTCTCCTCTCATCTTCTTTGGGATGGGTGAGGGAGAGCCTTGCAGTGTGTGAAGTTGCTTATGAGATAGGAATTTTGTTCAGTCATCCCAGCCGAGCTTTGACTGCTTTGCACATTCTTGAATTCCTTTTTACTCACATGATTTAGGAAAGTTCACTCTTTGGTTAAGAAACATGAAGGCTTCACACTTCCCAGGGCTTTATACATACATGATAAGCTCCACGTTGGTTTGTCAGTGACGCTGACATATGCACATATTTGTTCTGGTTTAAGTTTTTTTGTTTGAAAAAAAAAGTATAAGCAAATTCATACATTTTCATTTCCCCATGACATTCAGTTTGTTTAATCAAAGCTAACTATATTGTTTCAGACAATAATTAGTCTTCATTGCAGAAGGACAAACGAAATGCCAATTGTCAATTTGCTCTTTGCTTTTTATATGATTAAATTTTATAGATATTTTTGTGTATATTTCACTAATGGCATTCACTCTTTGGTGACCTTGATAAAACATAGCTGTAACATTTGGTATAAAAAGTTCTGGGCCAGGAAGTAGGAAGCCTGAGTTCTGATCTCAGTACTACCAACTCTGGACTTTTGAGTAATCATCTAGCCTCTCAGAGTTTCTCTTTCCTCAAGTCCAAATTATTGATAATAACTCAAGTACTTTAAAATTTAGGGTATTGTTTTGCCCCAGCTTTTGCTTAGTTTTGTACAATGTACATGTCAACATCCAGAAGCCCTTTCATGTTATTAAATAATGTCCATTTTAAGTACAAGCACAGTAGAAGTTGAAATTTCTTATCATGATATTGAAGTGGCAGGTTACAGGCCAGTCTAATGCAATCAACCTCATAAAATAAGTAGTCGTATGTGACACCAAGTAAACATTAGCTTTATAGGCCCAGTGTGAACTATTGAAAATTTCAGATCATCTCCTTCCCTGCCTGCCAAAGTGAAAACTCCGCTTGGAATCTTATAGTTTATAGTGTAGTACGTTTAGCTTTTCTATTAATACTAGGAGTGTCTCACATCTAACTTGACTTTTATTCCTCTTAGTCCTCCCAAGCCCAAGGACTCTGTATCTGCAACTGCAGCTGCACCTACGCCTGCACCGGGGAGAAACAGCAGTCAGATGACCACTGGCCAAACCCAGACCCAGGCAGCTGCCAGCTCCCACCAGCTCTCTGCTGGCCCAGCCCATAATGCTGCCGGGCCAAGCCCTCATACTCTGCGCCGAGGTAAGTGGCCACCCTTCCTTCTTGTCCTGGGGGAAGGATGTGCAGAGCTCTTTGAGTTTGTGCAAAGATTCAGGTTGTGAGGCTTTCAGGCAGATCTTTTCCATGTCAGTTACAAAATGGCAAGCAGGAAAATCAGTCATTAAAGAGAAAAATAATTAAAGAGAAAGGAAAAAATAGAGAACAGAAAAGCAGACATTTAAGAATGTGTTTTTTCTTAGGAGCTTCAAAGCTTAACACACAAAAAGTGACGTCTCCAAAAATGCTCCCAGTTTTCCAGGAGTCTGGTGCTCCAAGCCACATCGCTCTGTTTGGGAACCCCCAGAATGTCTGTACTACCTTGGTTTTGTGGGTCTAGGAGCCACTGTACCCTCTGAATTGGGGTCGGGGCTTTCTGGGTGCGATTAACATAATCTGAGTTACTCCCACCTGTCTCCCCTGTAGTCCTCCACCGAACAGCCAGGGAAATTACTCCAAAGCCCCAAGCAGATCATGTCATCTCTTACTTGAAATTTTCCAGTAGCTTCCATGCCAGCCTCCCACGCTGGACCCTCTGTGGTCTGGCCGGGGCCTGCTTCTGAGCCCAGCTCTTACACTGCCCCCTCTCTCATTGCACTCTGCTCCCTGTTCCTCAGATGCACTAAGCTCATTCCCTCCTTAGGGCCTCTGTACTTATTTTCTCTTCCAGAACATTCTATCCCATATCTTCACACAGTTCCTTCTTATCATTCGGGACTCAGCTCAAAGGTCACTTACTCTGTGAGTGTCCCCTCCCAACCACCACCTGTTCTGAATTGGTGACCATCCCCCATTCCTACCATACACACAAGTCATTCTCCAGCATGTCACTGTCTTCCTTGCAGAACATTTTTCTCAGTCTGAAATTTTTTTGTTTTTTCCACTTATTGCCAGTGTCACCAAGTAGCTCTTAGTGAGCTGGGATCTTACCTGTCTCATGCACCCCCAAATCCCTAGCCCCTGTCCCATGCCTGTCACAGAGGGGGCACTCCGTAAATACTTGTGGGTCTGGGATCTCTTAAGTGCCTCTTAGGTCTAGAAAAGCTGGGGGTGATTTGGCCCCCACCCTCACCCTGGAATATTTGGTAATGTCTGGAGACATTTTTGTTTGTCACAAATGGGGAGAAGGGTACTGTTGGCATCTAGTGGCATTTAGTGAGTAAAGATCCTGTAATACACGAATAGCCTCCCACAACAAAGAATTAACTGACCTAAAATGTCGATAGTGCCAAGACTGTGAAACTGGTCTAAAAAGGCACATGATTCAATAAAGATGTTGGAGCCAGTGAAATTCCTATGAACCAGGGAGCCCTATATATTTACTCCTAACTGTATTTATTGGAATCTGATGATCCTCACTACAAAGTGACTTGATGTTTCAGGTAGCTCAAGAAACAGGTGAATTTATTATAGCAAGTGTATTTTGCATATAGTGAAAAATATATTTCTGAGTCCATATTCTTTTTATCTTCTCTGCAACCAGGACAGGGAAAATAGAATAAATAGCAGTTTTGCTGTTGAAAAGCCTGAGTTTTCGGCCAGGCGTGGTAGCTCACGCCTGTAATCCTAGCACTCTTGGAGACCGAGGCGGGCGGATCGTTTGAACTCAGGGGTTCAAGACCAGCCTGAGCAAGAGCGAGACCCCGTCTCTACTAAAAATAGAAAGAAATTATATGGACAGCTAAAAATATATATAGAAAAAATTAGCCAGGCATGGTGGCGCATGCCTGTAGTCCCAGCTACTTGGGAGGCTGAGGTAGGAGGATCGCTTGAGCCCAGGAGTTCGAGGTTGGTGTGAGCTAGGCTGACGCCACAGCACTCTAGCCCAGGCAACAGAGTGATACTCTGTCTCAAAAAAAAAAAAGAAAAGCCTGAGTTTTCTTCTTATTGAAATTTAAAATAATAGGCCGTTAAAGGCCTCTATGTGTATAATGTACTTAATTTTTTAAAATAAACTTGTTTTGGAATAATTTTTGGCTGACAGGAACGTTGCAAAGGTAATACTAGAGTTCCCATATACCCTTCACCCAGTTTCACCCTATTGTTAACGTCTTGCATCACCGTGGTGCATTTATCACAACTGAGAATCCAGCGCTGGTACGTTACTGTTAACTGATGTCCGTATTTTGTTCAGATGTCCCTAGGTTTTCCACTGATGTCCATTTTCTGTTCCAGGGTCCCATCCAGGAGGCCACATTGCATGTAGTCATATCTCCTTAGGCTCCTCTGGTCTGTGACAGTTTCTCAGTCTGGCCTTGTATGTTCATGGCCCTGACAGTGTTGGGGAGTACTGGTCAGGCTTCTCGAAGAAAGTCTCAATTTGCATTTGTCAGATGTCCTTCTGATGGTTGGCCAGGGGCTATAGTTTTGAGGGAGGAAGAAACAGAGTGAGGTGCGTCCTGACCACATGCCATCAGGGGTACGTGCTGTCGGTGTGGCTTATTCCTGGTGAGGTTTACTTTGGGCTCCCGGCCAAGGTGGCGCTGATGCCTTGTTCTTTCTGAAATGTGTCTCTCTCTTTGTGCAGCTGTTAAAAAACCTGCTCCGGCACCCCCGAAACCAGGAAACCCACCTCCTGGCCATCCTGGGGGCCAGAGTTCTTCAGGAACATCTCAGCAGCCACCTAGTCTGTCACCAAAGCCATGCACCCGAAGCCCCTCTCCTCCCACCCAGCACCCAGGCCAGACTCCAGGCCAGCCCTCAGCCCCCTCCCAGCTCTCTGCGCCCCGGAGGTACTCCAGCAGCCTGTCTCCCATCCAAGCTCCCAGTCACCCGCCGCCGCAGCCCCCGACCCAGGCCACGCCGCTGATGCACACCAAACCCAGTAGCCAAGGTCTGCCCACCCCCATGGCCTTGCCCGGCGAGCACGGACTTGAGCAGCCATCTCACACCCCTCCCCAGACTCCAACGCCCCCCAGTACTCCACCCCTAGGAAAACAGAACCCGGGCCTGCCAGCCTCTCAAACCCAGGCGGTGAGTAACCCTGAGACGGCGCAGCCGCATGCTGGAACCTTACCAAGACCGAGACCAGTACCAAAGCCGAGGAACCGACCCAGCATGCCCCCACCCCCCCATCCTCCTGGTGCCCACCCAGCTGCGGATGGCAACCTGACCAACACCGCACCGACAGCTTCCAAAATAGTAACGGGTAAGTAGGAAATCAGGCCCGTACCTCCGCACCTGCTCTACATTGCTTTTGTACTACTCCCCTTCATTTAGGCTCTGATTTGTAGCAGGGGTCAGCAGACTACACCTGCAGGCCCTAAACTAAAGTATTATCAGAACACAGCCACGCCCACTTGTTTACATGCCACCCATGGCTGCTTTGGTGCTAAAAGAGCAGAGTTGAGAAGTCTCGACAGAGATCACATGGCCCGCAAAGCTGAAAATATTTGCTACCTGGCCCTTTCGGTTTGCTGACCCCTGATTTATAGCTGCAGTATGTGTCTAAGACCTATCTGCACTTACATTTTTCTAAGTATAATGACTTTTAATCCAGATGGAAAGTATTTTGCAACATGAGCATAAAATTCATTTCTTAGGGAATGCCTCATTAAAATGCTTATTTTCCTTCTAAGAGTAGTAAGTCAAGAATTTTAGGTATAACTTTAAAAAACACAATGTATGCCAAATTGGATGCTCTGGGCATGGAGATCTCAGGACATGACCGTATCAGAGTGCTAGTCCACAATGGCTTGGGAGGAAAGTCAAGATTTTCCTGTAATCCCAGTGGTAACCTGTTTTGGAGAGGCGGTAATTATATAGATTTCAGTGGACTACCTAATGGGATTTTTTTTTTTATAGGCGGTCCAGAACATGACCGTTTTATTTAATTATGATTTTTAAAAAATTTGCATCCCAAGAGCTCTAATTTACTATTTAAGGATGGATAGGTTTTTTTTTTTCCTAGTGTACTTTTTAAAAACAATAATTAGGAGCCTCAAATCATTTCTAACAGCAGCCTAATTTTAAATTTTTCTAAGTGGAGGCTTTTTAGAAAAGAAGCTGAAATACACCTCTGGGCTCTCCAGCCGTATTGAGTGACTTCTCAGCTCATGTACCCAACACTGGTACATCCCAAATGATGAGGGTTAACTAACTCTGAAAAATATCTTTTGATAACTTTTGTTCAGGAATATAATGTATAACTTGCGAGGGTTATAAATGGTTAATGACTTTTTTTCTGGTGACACCAGAGCTTTTAATTTTGAAACCAACAAAGCCACATTGGTCTGTCTGTCTGTTTGTTTCCCAATAGATGCCCTTCCTACTGCCCTCACAGGTGGGGAAGGTTTCCGGGACTAAGGTCTGTAGCCCCCACGCAGCCCGTGCTGCAGCTCCAACGCCTGCTTAGCCGTGTTCCGCATATGTGCTTATTTTTGCCTTTGTGTTTGGGAGCGGCCATCTGACCCCGGGCCGTGGCAGTCAATGGGCCGGCCCTTCTGTAGCGTGTAGACATTCCTTTCGTTTTCATCAGAAGCACTTTGAGCTGAAATGCTCTGAACTCAAGAGGTAGATGTCAGTAGACTGAGAGCCTCATTTCAAGCCACTCAGATAGGATACTAAGAATATCTTCTTTCTTTTTGGTAAGCCTCTCCCCTGCGTTCTGCGCTTCCCAGCGTGATTGACCTGTCATTGATTGGCTCATCAGCATCCAACAAATGAGGGCTCGGGTGCAGTCGGCACTGAACGTCGTGTCCTTTGTGTCTTGAGCTTTCATTTTTAATTTTTGTATCTTAAGGGCAAGTTAACTGCATGGAGCTTCTTAATTTGATATTTAAAATTCTCAGGACCCCCCCTCAAAAATCTTCCCCCAAAGATCCTACACTGAATTCTTTTAAATTCCTTTGTATTCTAGCATGCTTACATTTGCTTTCTTAAACCCTATGAACTTTTTAAAAGGCGCTGTGAGCTCACCTCAGTCTGCCTTTGGGTTCACATGTGGGTGCCATAAGGCTCTCATTAGTGTACAGTTAACTTCATCAGCTGATTCGAGCCTTAAGCCTTTTGTGGGCTCCTTAGCCAGAGTGTGCGCAGCTTTGGTATGAGTAAGACTTACTGTGGGAACCAGAAGGGGAAAACCAAGAGTGCAACCTTTAAAACCAGGAGGAAGGCCCAGGCGTGGTTCCACCTTCCTGACTCCTCAGTGACGAACCCAGAAGTCTGGGGGCGCCCGGTTGGGTGTGGGAGTCGTTTACAGAGTAAATGCTAATGAAGGCTGAGCCTTTTAACACCTTTGTACTTGTTACACAGCAAATTTTTATTCCCAGATCTTTCCTTTTATTTAGATGAAAAACTATAAACCAGAATTATGCCTGTTCTTTAATACCACTGTTACATGGGGTGCATTTATTCCAGAAGGTTCTTTTTTTATCTGCTGCAACACTGTAATGCACTGTACTTTATAATTATTAGATAAGTGAAATTTTACATTAAAAAATACTTTTCTTTAAGATGTTAGCTAAGTATTTAAAGACCAGTCCATACTGTGAATTCTCCTAACTCAAGAAATTCCAGGTCACCACAATTATCTTTGTATTACAGAATTAACCTTTAATATCTCAAAATCCCCTAGATTATTCTTGGAAGTACACAGAAGGCCAACATTTGGAATTGATGAATCTACTATTAACCATTTTTGGCTATAGCCACTGGGTTTTCCAGATGGAAAGCAGTGTAACTTCATTGGACAGAACAGTCGTTTATTATGACATAATGTTTTCACTTGGAAAACTTCAGAGGGACAAATTCCTGAAAACAAGTTATTCATTTAGAGCATTTAGTCTTAAAGAGTTGGATTAAGGCTACTGGGATTAAGATAAACTCTTGGGAGAGATTATTGGTGCCAAGCAGGTTTGGCGGCCAACCTCTGGCAGCAGAGCACCAGCGCCGGAGGATGAAGGGATTCTAGCACCATTGTGAGTCTCCTGTTCATTGTGACTGTAGAGAGCGGTAGGGTTGTAATTCCCAAGTAGAAGAGCTTGCATCTTGCTGTTTTTAAAGTAATAGCTTTTAGCAAAGAGTATTCTAATTTAAACATTTTATTAAATAATTTAGATGTATGACCCGCCATATTCAGTAAGAACTGAAATTGGAATATGTAATGGTAAGGAAAAGGCACCTGATTGGCCAAAGCATTTTTGCTACTTTACGATCATATTTGTGCACTAATGCCTGTCACTAACTGGTCACCCTAACCCTGCTTGCTTGCATCCCTACTAATAGTGCATGCACTAAAGGAGGACTGGCTTTGTTCATGCTTGCCGCCAATTATTCTGAATACTAAATGTGTGCACAGACGTGTAACAGGTGGTCACAGGGCTGGCCTTGTTACTTCTTTAATTTCCATTCTTTTCTACATCGGGCGGGCTTGAGGTATAGTAGGAAGAGCACACGCTGTAGAATTGGAGATGCCTGAGTTAGAATTTCAGCTCTCTGTGTAGTGTAGGCAAGGCACAGCCTGGTTGATCTATAAAATGGTGACACCTGTCACAATTGTTGAAGAGATTAAATAGGAAAGCCCTAATTACAGGTCTTACTATACAGTAGGTCTAAGTGAATGGTAATTATTATCATTTTTATCTAGAAGAAAATATTTTTAATCAAAATTGCATAGTAGATTCATATATCAACATTTTAAAAACTCACCTGCCCAGGCCCAGCCTTCCAGGACCCAGACACAGGAGGTCGGCAGTGGGGCCCAGGCATCCGTATTTTGATTCTGATGCACCACTTGGTTTTCCTAGTATCAGTTCTCTCATGAGTTAAAAAGACAACGGTCTGGAGGAGAAGAAAAGAAATATTTTCATATAATTTAGTGAGCCTGAGAATACCTCTGAGTCATTCATCGACCATACAACAGATAGACCAAGTCACTCACATAGTAGCCATAAAACTGGACACTTTGCTGTCTCTCATAGTGTCCTCTTTTTTAAACCAAGCTCTCTTTGTAGCATGAAAGTAATGCGTTTTTAAAAATAAGTGTGGATTTTTTTTTTTTTTTTTTTTTTTAGACAGGGTCTCGCTCTGTCGCCCCAGGTTGGAGTGCAGTGGTGCAATCACAGCTCACTGTAACCTCCAGCTCCTGGGCTCAAACGATCCTTCTGGCTCAGCCTCCTGAGTAGCTAGGTGCATACCACCACACCCAGCTATTTTTTTTTTATTTTTCATAGAGACAAAGTTTTGCTATAGGGTCTTGCTGTGTTGCCTAGGATGGTCTCAAACTCCTGGCCTCAAGCGATCCTTCTGCCTCGGCCTACCAGGGTGCTGGGATTTATAGGTGTGAACCACTGCGCCCAGACAAAGCATGGATATTAAAGAAAATTTGAGAAATAGAAATAATAAGAAATCATAGTTCTACAATTGAAGTCTGCCATTTTATATTCTGCTATTTTTTTCTTCTGGTTTTGTTTTTCTAAAAGGTGGGGAGGTGCATGTGCATGATTATAGTTACTTGGCAGATACAGACTTTGATCCTGCATTTTTATTTTACTTGACATCATATACTCTTTCCCATGTGATAATGTAGTTTTTATAACCGTCTTTCTCAATGACTGTATAATATTTCATCAGGCATATGTGTTATTACTTACAGTTGGACATTTAAGTGGCTTCTACTTCTACTTGCAGTTTATTTTTATTAAATAGATAGCAGAGTCATGTCAAGATAGACATTCATCAAGACTTGAACAGAATCTCTGCTTTGGCTACAATAAAAGAAAGTTGCCTCAAAGTCTCTCATGTGCTAGCAAGTCTCTCGTAGCCCTAGAAAACCCATGCAGAATGGAAAGCAGCCCTTCCCTCAGACCCCAGGTTCGAGAAGAGGGATGAGTAGTGGGGAGGGGGAGTTTATTCACCCCAAGTTATGCCTGAAGCACTTAATTTCAAGGGTGCAGATGGATTCACTACTTGTCAATTGGCTATCAGAATAACCTAGGATTTTTTGAACAGTAGGTTTACAACCTAAAGCACATATTCAAAATTGTTGAAGTTAACAAATAAAGCTTCTAGAACCATACTCTAAATTATAAAATTCCTTGGCTGTCCACTTCTGCTTCCCGGATAGAGATCTTCAATTCAGGAATGAACCTGGGTTACATTTGTCAGAGTCTCAGATCCACAGTGGACCACATCACATTCTGCCCTTGGGCTGAGGCTGGTTACTGGCGGTCTCCCTTCTGGTGATTTGTTTTGTTTTGTTAAATATCATATCAGTCATAAGAACTTTGCTCCAAGCAATATCTCAAAGACCATCCCTTGTTGGAATGCAGATAATACATAAATTCATAGCCAAAGAGGGTTAGAAGTGTTTTTTTTAACAACAGGTTCTTACAGGTATCTTTCTAAAATAAACTTTTTCTCCTTTTTGCAACAATGAATCAGTGTTTAAAACTCAAACCACTATCTCCTCAGATTAAGGTCTCTCTTTCAGGACCTTCTCCCAAGGATATGCCAACTCCTTTAAGGAAGAGGGAAAATATTATAGGGTTAAGAACCAGAGTCCCACCAATCTGGCTGTGTCCCCTGGGGCGAGGAGCAGAGCCTCCCTTTCTTGTCTTTCCTACCTCTACAGGGGAGCTGATGCTGCCTTAGGATTATTAGCTGGTGGTTCAATGAGATGATGCGATAATGTGCGTGGAACACTTAGCGTAGTTTCTGGTATATAGTAAGTGCTCATTAAGGTTAGCTACTGTGATCAAGATTAGTCTTGATCTGAAAATTGGCTCTGTACACATTGCCGTGATTCTTACTACCTTTTGTGTGTAAACAGATTCATTGTTTTCTTTCAGACAATGATTCATGTGAGGATGAGAGAGAGGCTGGGGAAACCAGATGGGGCAGGTAGGAGGCAAGTAAAGGAATTTCCCTTATGCCCCACGAAGAATTTTTTTCGTGGGTATATAATTAGTGTGTTCACTATAAATAGTTGGAGAAATTCAGAAAAGTACAAGTCTAGAAATAATTTGTACGTGATGTATTAGTAGAAGAGAAAGAGCAAGTTTGTCCTATGGAAAGGGTTGGTGGCCAGTAGGTGTTAGCTTGCATGTAAATACAGATATTAATAAATAGAAATCTCCTTACTATGTACAACACCTTTGCCTCATTCCCCACCAAGTCACGTCTGTTCCATAATTTCTTGTAAACTCTTTGGGCTGAGAAGAGACCCTGCTGGTCGCACCATCTGTTTTGTTGGGTTAGGATTATGGGAAAGGGATTGAATTTGCAATTTTTTTCTTGTTGCTTTTGAGACACGGCTACTTCTTTGCCTGAGGATGTAAGAAGGGAGGATTGGAAAGATGGTTGCATTAGATGACTCTTCATTTGTCCGTCCATCCAACCATCCACGTGTCCAGCCACAAAACTTACTGAGCATCCGCTATTTGCCAGTCACTGCTTCAGGCACTGGGGACTGTGAACAAGACAGACATGGCCTCTGCCCTGGTTTACTTCCATTCTGCTGAGGACAAATTTAAGATGTCCTCTATACCGTGCACATAGGCCACCTTTGGCCCCGCACCATTGGGTGGTATATAATTCAGGTGGTTTTAGAGTTATCTTGAGGCCTGAATTGTGGGAAATAACATTTAGCACCTGAACTCTTTGACACCTTAGGCACCTCCATAAATCTAGAAATTTGTCTGAGTCGTGGTGCATAGGAAACCTTGAGGGATGCATCTGCCAACCCAGGAGTCAGTGTGAGAAGAGGGGTGCCCCAGGGGGCAAATAGATCTCAGAGCTCAAAACTGTAGGGGCAGGAGCCAGTCTCTTTCATTTTATTTTATTTTATTTTATTTTTGAGACAGAGTCTCGATCTGTTGCCCAGGCTAGAGTGCCACAGCGTCAAGCTCACAGCAACTTCAAACTCCTGGGCTTAAGCAATCCTTCTGCCTCAGCCTCCCAAGTAGCTGGGACTACAGGCATGCGCCACCATGCCCAGCTAATTTTTTTCTGTATATATAATTTTAGCTGTCCAGATGATTTCTTTCTATTCTTAGTAGAGACGGGGTCTCGCTCTTGCTCAGAGCTGGTCTCGAACTCCTAGCCTCGAGCAATCCTCCTGCCTCGGCCTCCCAGAGTGCTAGGATTACAGGCATGAGCCACCGCACCCGGCCAGGAGTCAGTCTCAAAGCAGTGAACCTCCCAGATGTGCACCAGCATTTGCCAGCTGTGCCTACGTAGAGGGGGGCAGGTAACACGGAAGTACTGCCAAAACTAGCTCCCAGCAAGGACAGACATGGTGTCACTTGGCACAACAGCTGTAGAAAAGCAGGCCTTAATTAAGCATAACCACCTCCCCAGGAAACCCCCCTCCCCTCTCCCTGCTCCCTACCATGACTAGCTCTAACCTAACAAACCTAATCATCTCTCTTCTCTCTTACACCAGCCCTAAAATATCTAACAAGGTCTCATAATTTGCTAGAACCCACATCTACTGGAGAAGCTAACCCTTCTGTCTGGATTAGGGCCTGGCTCTCCTACTTGACTATGGGCTTCATTAAAGCTGTGCCTGTCTTGTTCACTCTCGTGTCCTGAGAAGGTAAAACAGTGCCTGGCATGTAGTAGGTGCTCAGTAAATATTTGTTCATGAATGAATAAGTCTGAGACCCATTGGCCTCTCTGGGACAAAGGCTGTGATTGATGAAGGTGTCTTTTGTGAGCACAGGAGTTTGGGACAATGGCTTAAGGACCGTGTATTTGCCATTTTGCCAACATAGTAAGACATGAAAGGGAAATTAGAGGTGTAAGTACTAGAGAAGGGGACATTAATATTTGTAGGAGACTAGGTGGTCTGCCTCAGTAATTGACCCTCCGCACAGGACACTTGGCAGCGTCTAGGGACATGTTTGGTCGTCACACTGGGGAAGAAGCCTGGGTGGCATGCGGTGGGTGGAGGCCAGGGATGCTACTTAGCGTGCTGCAACACACAGGACAGCCTCCACAACAATGATTCCGCCCACAATTTCGCTAGTGCTGAGGTTGAAGTCATGGCATTAGTGACAGGAGGAAAACCCATCTGCCTCAGAGGAGAGAGCCCTGCTTAGTGCCGCTCGTCTATTCCTGCAGCCCAGACGTCATCAGGAGGTTTCATTTAGTGCATTAGAAGCCCTGGTGAGAATGAGGTTTCCTCTCCTCAGTCGAAGCAAGCAAATCCTTCCAGGATTGCATCCCTGAGCATTGCCCAGGCTCACGGAAAGGAGCCACAGAGCCGGGGGGGCGGGCTGTGCCACATGCCACCCTCTGGGGTCCCAGAGGCTCCACTCAACTTCTAAGGGCTGATGAGGCCTCTTGCAAGGGACTGTGTGTGTGCCTGGGCTGCCTCCCAAGCTTTCCAGCCTGTCTTCTCAGAGTGCCGTCAGGTGGCCTCTCAGGTCTTACCAAACTGATGCCATGTCTCCTCGTGTTTTTGTCCAGACACCAATTCTAGGGTTTCCGAACCGCTTCGCAGCCTCTTCCCCGAAGTGCCCCCAGACTCCGCAAGCAAAGACCTGGCCGGCCGCATTCTGCTGGACATAGACAATGACACGGAAAGTACCGCCCTGTGAAGAAAGCCCCTCCCCGCCCTCGACCCCGTCCACCCGCCGAGTGGAACAGGGGCAGGCAGACCTCTGTCTTTGCAGACCAAACAGCGAAAAGCTTTCAGTGGAGGGCAGAGAAAGGCCTCCCTCTGCGGGCCTTGGCCTTCTGCACAGCCCGAGGAAACCGTGGAGGCCGACACGAAAGCTGAATGACCTGTGTCTGGAAGAAGTTGGCTTTCTTTACGTGGGAAGGAAATCATGCCAAAAAATCAAACACAAAGAAATACCCAGAGTGGAAAAAGTATTCCTGCCGAGACGTGTATAGGAAGCTTCTGCCACTGCTGTTAATACGGGCAGCACCAACAGCAATTTGGATTGAGTAAGAAGCAATGCAGTAACTATCTATTTAATAAAATACGTTAATTATGCAAGTCGCCTACTTCCTGCTACTTGGACTTTCGTTCTTCTATATTAGGAGGGAGGTTCCTTTCCTTCAGACTTGCTGCAGAATCATTTTGTACCAAGTATGGTCTGTGTCTCCCCAAATGCCCTCAAAACCATGAGCATGGATGGTGACTGCTGGATCTGTCACCCCATCAAACTGGATGTGACTCGTGCCTTGTTGGATTGCCAGAATGTAGAAAGAATTGTACTGTTCTTTTTTTTTTTTAATGTAATTGCTACTTGATAAGGACCGAACATTATTCTAGTTTCATGTTTAATTTGAATTAAATATATTCTGTGGTTTATATGAAAACTTTATTATTCTTGGAGGCAAACTGTGAGTTGTGTGTGTGCAGGAGTGTGTGTGTGGTCCCCTCAAGTGGAATTGTGGATGGGACGTCTTGTGGGTCTAATTGTAACTGTAGGAGTTGGAAGGAATAGAGAGCAAGGTCACGGCAGTGAGAAAGGTCACCAGGTGCCCCCAGAGACCTCCCAGACTGCTGTCCCTCAGCAAGTGTCCATGGTTAGGGCTGTGCCTGTGGTTCTACAGTCTAGACACCCCTTTCTTTTCCATCTGGAGATATTTAGTCTCCTAGAGGCTGACTCACGGGAACTCAGCCCCACAGGGCTAGAGCATTCGTGAGAAGCTGTTACTTGTCATGGGAATTTGCTTTTCCAGTGGCCGGAGTGCTGTCATGCCCTGTCCAAGGCACTTCTTTCCCAGGATTGAAATACTTGGGAAGAGTGGATGGAGAATTGGAGCAAAGCGAGGCTGAGTCTCTGGACGGCTGCTCTCCTGATGGCCTCTCTCCATGGCCCAGACAAAGTGGTTTTCTCTTGGGGACAGAGAGGGACATGGGCTGCTGGAGTTGGCTGTCCTGAGCCTCCCACTGACCGAACCATCTGCTAGGTGTCTCAGTCTCTGCTTAGAAGACACTGGACCTCCTTCCGCTGTGAACTGACTTAACAAGCCTAACCTGAAAAGGGCAACCATGGTTTCCTCTTGACTCAAAGTTCCCTGTGCTCCCAAAGTACTCCCTGCACGTACTTACTAATTACACTGAAAACATGCACCTATAAACCCATTTTCCCCCATATCTTAAATTTTACATTTGCTTAAGTCTCACCCTTCCCCTGTGCCACCCATGTGGGTCCATGGGTCCCTTCCCCAGCAGTCAGGGCCAGCCTCTCCCAGCGACACAGTGCTTGGGGGCCGTGGGTGACCATCTGCTGCCACTGTGGATTCTGTGTTGCAGAGGAAGAAGTCAGGAGATGTGCAGGGAGGCAGAGGCGAGAGAGGAGCAGGAGGGCGTGCACTCTTCCAGCTCCCAGTTCACGGCCATCCTGCACTTCTTGCCCTTGCATCCTCACGATAAATTGCTTTTATTGTTTTTTTGCACAAATGTGCCCAGGTTTGTTTCTCTTCCTGGCAACCAGATGACTCCCACTTGATACCCCCCGAGAGAGGCTGTCGTCTTCTCACGCTGAGGCGTGTGGCTGTGCAGGCATCTTTCCTCTTCCCACACTCTCCCCACCCAACTCCACCTTCGCACCCACGTACGTGTTCACACACTGTACACATTGTGTCCGCTGTCTACTGCGCTGTGACAGATGGCCACACACTTAGCAGCTTACAACAACACACATTCATTACCTCCAAGCTCCAGTGGGTTGGGAGTCCAGGCACAGTCTCGCTGGATCCTCTGCTTAAGGTCTCCCAAGACTGCAGGCAAGGGGTCAGCCAGGGCTGGGGTCTCATCTGAAGACTGGACCGGACAAGGATCTGCTCCCAGACTCCCTCAGGGCTTGTCAGAATTCAGTTCCTTGTGGTTAAAGGACCACAAGGTCTGAGGGCCCTGGCTTCTTGCTGGCCGCCATTTGGTGGCTGCCATGGTACCAGGAGGTAAGAACCACTGAGGATCACCTTAGGGGGTGTCCTTCATGCACATCAAACATCACAAATGATTCATGTGGGAGGAATATTTGATACAAAGAAGAACCAGCAACAACAAAAATACCAAGGTTCTGTTTTCACTCTTTCTACATGTATTTGAATTCAGTTTTTATGCCTATCAGTAAATTATATTTGGGTTTTATAATTAACAAAAATTATATATATTTATGGCATATAACATGATGTTTTGATATAGGTATACATTGTGGAATGGCTAAATCAAGCTAATTAATATCCATCACCTTGCTTATCATTTTTTGTGGTGAGAACATTTAAAATCTACTCTCAGGGCCTGACACGGTGGCTCACGCCTGTCATCCCAGCACTTTGGGAAGCCGAGGCAGGAGAATCGCTTGAGGACAGGAGTTGAAGATCACCCTGAGCAACATAGCAAGACCCTGTCTCCAAAAAAGAAAAGAAAAGGAAAAATTAGCCAGGCATGGTGGTGCACACTTGTAGTACCAGTTACTCAGGAGGCTGAGGCAGGAGGATCACTTGAGCCCAGGAGTTCAAGGTTACAGTGAGCTATGATCATGCCACTGCACTGCAGCCTGGGTGACAGAAAAAGTAAAATCTACTCTCAGCAATTTTCAAGTATGTAATACATTGTTATTAACTATAGTCACCATGTTATGTAATAGATCTCCTGAACTTACTCCTCCCGCCTGACCGAAGTATATTATATTTGAATGACCAAAAAACCATGTGCATGTCACTTCCTGGTAGGAGCTCAGCATTTTTGTTTTCATACAAGGACCCTTAGAATTGAAGCCCGGGTTTTATAAATAATTGCCTATGTGTCTCAGCACAAGGGGATGCTACACTTCAGGGGGAGAGCTGTGGGTGCAGGTGGGTGGTCCAGACAGAAGGGACGCTCTGGTGCTCTAAGTGGAGGTGACAACTGACCAGGAATGACACTGGTGAGTCCAGGAGGCCTCGCAACCCCTGGTTGGTTGGAAGCTGTCCCTAGGGCAGGGGGCTGAGGGGAGGGCCCATCGGTTTATACTTTAGATAAATCCCTGTGACTAGGGGTGGAAAATATACTGGAGCAGAGACAAGATAAGCAGGGACACCCTTAGAGAAGAGCTGATGCTGCCTGAATTCAGGCTGAGGTGGTGGGAAGGAGTGAAGTGGACAGGTGAACACATTCTTAGGGAGGCAGAATCAGCGTGACTTGGTGATTGATTGCGGACCCCTTCCCAAACGTGAGAGCTGAGCTCACCCACCAAGGGTAGCCCGGGGACCGATGTCTGTGGTCAAGGAAGACTTTGAAGCTACACAGTTCCCAAAGGCCAGAGGACAGGTGACTGGATCAGTTCATACTCACCTCGTTGAACTCAGACCTCAAGGGGCTAGATCGGTGCAGGAACAGTGGGTGTTCCTTGGTCCTGGGTACCCGGGGAGGGGCGGGCACCGGGCCGGGGAGGAGAATGGCCAGTGGATGTGAGATGAGCCAGATGGCATTTGTGTTCTGAAGGTCATTCCCTCCTTCATCCACCAGCCCCCGAGCCAGGCATCAGTGTGAATGACACAGTCTGCCCTCGCGGAACTTTCACTCCCCTCGGGCAGACAGGTAAGCAATCAATAAAGCGTGACCTGATGGACAGGAAGAATAGATAACTAGTCTTTTTTTTTTTTTTTTAAGATTTTATTTCTAATTAACCAGCTAATAGAAACTGGCAGAGCTTCTTATTAATAACTATAGATCAACCCTGCATCCACTTTTTTTTTTCCTGGAGCAGGGTGTCACTTTGTTGTCCAAGATAGAGTGCAGTGGCATCATCATAGCTCACTGCAACCTCAGACTCCTGGGCTCCAACGATCCTCCTGCCTCAGCCTCCCAAGCAGCTGGGACTACAGGTGAGCACCACCACACCAGCTAATTTTTCTTTTTTTGTAGAGAGGGGAGTCTCACACTTGCTCAGGCTGGCCTCAAATTCCTGACCTCAAGCAATCCTCCTGCCTCAGCCTCCCAGAGTGCTAGGATGACAGGTGAGCCACCGCACCCAGCCAATAACGAGTCTTTTGAGAAAAGGAATCTTTTACACATCTCTCCTTTTCCCATCCTTTAACCTTCCTTCCCTTTCAAGAAGAAAAGAGCTTAACATCATGATGAAAATGGCCCATAAACACCTTGGAAACCTTGTGGTAAACAAACAAAAGCTTTATTATTTTTTCTTTCATAAAAAAAATGGGGCATTGAAGATAAACAGAGAGCTTGGACCCCTGGGTTCACCCCACATTAAGCAAAGTAGCCCCAGAGGAAGATGGCGCAGCTGATGCAGACGATGAGGTTGATGTCCAGGAGGGTCTTCACAAAGGGCTTTTCTTCTAAGGACACCATGATGGGTTCTGCTTTGCTCGGGGGCTCCTCCTTGGCATTGGTCTCCATTCCGCAGAGCCACAAGATGGCCTTCAGCACTTTGGACCGCTTTGGGGTCACATCACCTAAAAAGAACTCAGCAAAGAAATGTCATGGGGCTGTGTCTCCCAGAGGAGCGAGAAGGGAACACTAACCAGGTGGGTTCCATGCGGTGGGATGAGTACTCTAGATACCTTTTCTGGAAAGTATTCATCAATACCTTCATTCTGGGAGATTGTTTAATTCTAGAAGATTGGTATTTTCAGAATTGGTACCACCTCCAGATGAAGAATTTCAGATGAACAAATCAAAGCTCAGACTGACTAACTTGAGCGAAGCTACCCTGCTGGGAAGCAGTGGCAGGGGTGGGGTTTGGACGCCCGCTGTGTCTGATTCTGTCCTCTGTGTCACCCTGCCTTCCAGGAGACCAAGGGGAAACGAGTGCTCTGTGCAAAGCTCTATGTCTTTATTGAGAGCTGGGGCTGCAAAGCCAACTACCTGCAAGGCCCGGCAGGGAGTGGATCTGAGTCAGAGAGAGCAGAGCTACATATTAAACATGTTGAAATAGTCTGCAACTCTACCAAGAAATAGACTCTTTTTCTTTGGCCTCCTGGATCTATCTTTGAGTTTCCCACGTTGGATTAATGTGGTTTCACCTCCACAATATAAAAAATAATAATAATAACAAAAAAATACAACATCCATGACAAACCACAGCCTCAGGGTCATAGAGACAATAGGGCCTGGTGGGGACCTTGGCTAACTGAAGGGCATGTCCCATATCTAAGGGGCAGCTGCTTCACGGCTCCAGGGGACTTTCACCATGTAGACACATGGGGCCAGTGTTGCTGGATGTTCCCATTTTCCAAGAGAAGGTGGAAATCTGGAATTTTATGTTAAATCTCAATTTTTAAACATTCACCCACATTGAAACAGTAGGTGGGCTAAACCAAAATATGTCTGCAAGCTGCCATTCTGAAGCCACTGATTTAGAGAATGCTAGTAGCGTTCCAGCCTGCAGTGCAGGGGTGCACGAGGAAAAAGGAACCATGCTTTCGCAGACACTCAAGTGTTTGCTGTTATGCCCGTCTGAGGTTTCTGTTGAAAGTTACTAAAGAACCCCCTCCTGGTGGCTGGAACATGGCAAGGACCAGACACTGGAACCAGGGGATGCTAAAATGCCAAGTCTATCCCGTTTTCTGGCTTGCGATTTTATAGAAAAATTCCCCTTAAACACATAGTGCTTCTTGAAGCTCCTATTATAATTTAGGAGAGAGGCGACTCACAGCTGTGGTTTTTGGACACATTTTCTCGAACAATGTCCAACTGGATGATGGTGCTAGTGGCCTCTGGTGTCCCATTCTGAGAGAGGGTGACAGGCAGGGGAATTGCTGGTGGCACCTGTTCCTTCTGGGCCGTGGGGTTGTGACGAGTGAACCAGGTCAGGCGGCTGACCTAAGGAACGGAGGTGACGTGTGAGATATGGGTGGGGGGAGGAGCTGCCATCCTCTTCTCACATCCCCTGCCCAGCCCCACCCTCCAATAAGCCTCACCTCTCCGCACTTTCGGAATCAGTGGACATTTCCCCAGCTCGTCCCCCATCTGTCTCAGTAATCCTCATTCCCATGTTGGGATCTAACCTTCCCTCATTTCTAGTTAGCAGACCTTAACCCTAGTCCCAGAGTATTGAGGGATTGGCCCTTTCAGCCCATCCCTTTCTCCGGCCACGGGGATTGGAGTGGTTCACGGGTGAGCACGTGTCTTGAGCTGACTCCATCACTGGGAATCAAGAACTTTGCTAGAAATCCTGGGTCAGAAATGCTTATATTTCCTTCATGGCAAGAAAAGAGACTATATCCCTAGAAGATACATGGCCCCACCCAGGGCCCAAGAATTAAAGCAGAAGTGAGAGGTGGATCCTAATGACCTTTTCAGAGTCCTGAATCATCCCATCCCTGCAGCCCAACCCTGGGCTTTTGAGCTTTTTGAACAACCAATCCTCTTTGCTTAAGCCAGTGTGGGCCAGTTTTCTATCATTTGCAACAAAAAGAGAGACTCCATGGACACAGCTGTCCACCCAAACGTACCATCTCCTTGGAAGGGGGCTCTGTGAACCAGCTCACGGTGGACACGGTGATCAGGGTGGCTGTGGACAGAATCACGGAGAAGTAGAGGTAGTGGACGCTCTTCACCACAGCGGGGCGCTCATCTGGCTGGTTGCACAGAGGCTCCGCGTAAATGAAGTCCAGGACCAGCCTAATCAAGCCCAGTAACAGGCCCAGGATCAGGCCTGAGAAGGCGCCCTGCAAA
Source organism: Eulemur rufifrons (assembly GCF_041146395.1). Lineage (NCBI taxonomy): Eukaryota > Metazoa > Chordata > Mammalia > Primates > Lemuridae > Eulemur > Eulemur rufifrons. Next base: position 20,166,582 of record NC_090996.1, read on the forward strand.
TCAGAGCAAGATCTTCTTAAAGACTGCAAAAGCCTGGACTTCCAGAAGCCTCAAGAAGCTATCTCAAGAGCTTGTCTTTCTTGTGACGGTCACTGCGCGGGTGAGTGACTTGGAGAAGTTCGGAGGTACTTACCTGTTTACCTTTTACATGTAATGCATCGATTACGTATCATTTACTCATTCCATTTTAACATAGCTTCCCTGTTCAATGACAAAAATGCATCGAGATACTTCTGAGAAGCCCCATGGCATTTTGTCAAAGGCCAGGTAGCACCTTCCATGTGTCTTCTGCCACGGAACTCACCCTCCCTCATGACACCCGAGTTCAGCCTCGTGTCTCCTCGTCACACTCCCCCCCATCCTCTCCCAGTCCTCGGGGCAGTGCTTGGCTCTTGCGGGGTGGAGGCTGACCCAGAGCTACCTTTTCATTGGCCCGCTTCCAGAAGCATCCCATGATGAACACCACCGCCACGGGCGGCTGCAGGTAGGAGCTGACGGACTGGATGTAAATGAAGAGCTGGCCGCCCTGGCTGGCCTGGACCACGGGGATCCAGAGGATGGAAGCCAGTACCAGCAGAACCACAAAAACCCTGGTGCCGACACAGAGAGGCCCCAGGTTAGTGCCGTCTTCCCTGAACATATACTTCTATCTTTTTAAAAAAAATATTTATGGATGTATCGTGTATATACCATAAAATTCACCCATTGTAAATGTACAACCCAATAGTTTTTAGTAAATGTACAGAGTTGTGCAACCATCACCACAATCAAGATCAATTACATCCATCACTCCAGAGAGTTCTCATGCCCATTTACAGCTCATTCCTGCTCTCACCCTAAACAACCGCTTACCTGCTTCCTGTCCCTCTATTCCATTAAGTGCCATTGTTTATGCTTCACCAGTTGGAGAACATTTGGATTGTTTCTACTTTTCTGTTCTTGTGAATAGTGCTTCTGTGAACCTTGGTATACACATCTTTGTGTAGACATTATATTTTCATTTCCAGGAATGCAATTGCTAGGTTGCGTGATGAATTTATATTTAACATTTTAAGAAACTGCCAAATGGTTTTTGAACAGTTGAACCATTTTATATTCCTACCTGCACTGTATGAGTTCCAGTTTCTCCGCCTCCTTGTCTGTCTTTTTGACTGTAGCCATTCTAGTGGGTGTGTTAGTGGTATCTCGTGTGGTTTTAATTTGCATTGCCCTAAAGACTAATGAGGTTGAGCATCTTTTCATGCACATACTAGCCATTTATGTATCTTCCTCAGTGATGTGTCTATTTCAATCTTTTGGTTGTTGGTCTTATCACATTACAAGAGTTCTCCACATATTCTAGATTACAAATTCTTTATCAGATATATGGCTTGCAAATATTTTCTTCCAGTCTGTGGCATGTCTCTTCATTTTCTTAATGGTGTCTTTGAAAGTGGAAATGTTTTAAATTTTGAAGTCCGTTGTATCATTTTTTTTCTTTTATGGATTGTGCTTTTGGCATCATATCTAAGAATACTTTTCATCATCCAAGACTAGACAGCCCTCACGGTGCATCATCTTGAGTGACCAGAGCCCCAAGGTGGTTATTTGCATGTAATTTACATAAAATTTACACACCACTTATATTTCAGTTCCTCCCATTAGGCTTCATTATTCTGCAGAAGCCTTCGTATAGAAACCTTTCCTCCAGTCCCAAGAACACCCTCCCCATTTTACCTGGCTGACTCCTACTCATCCCTGTTTCCAACCCTGAATCTCCAGATCTCCTGACTGCCCCATTGGAAGTCATTTGGGTTATAGTCATCGTTTGCTTATCTTCCTTCTTGTCCTTTAGCTCCATGAAGGCAAGAACTGAGTCTTTTCATGGCTATATGCTCTTGTACCTGGGACATAATAGGTGCTCACTGAACAGCTCTTAAATGAAAGAATGTCTTATACATGGAGTCCTGACGCTTCTCCTCTCTGCTATCACAGGAGGCTGAGCCAGCCTGGAAAATCTGCTGGTTGGACTTTCTGCCTCTGGGTGGGCTCAGCTCTCTCCTCCCCAGGTATCTGGACTTTTCACTCCCCCCCCCACCACCACCTCCATCTAGGAAGGCCTTACCTGCCCACAATCATGAGCTCTTTCTCAGATGCCCGAGGCCGGAGGTGATTCCAGAGGTCCATGGTGAAGATGGTGCTGGAACTGTTAAAGATGGAGGTGAGGGAGGACATGAGAGCCGCCATCATCACAGCCATCATGAGCCCACGGAGCCCTGGAGGCAGAAGGGAGGTCATGGCCTCGGTCTTTTCCTGTCAGCAGCCACTGCCTTCTCTCTGTTACCCCAGGCCCAGTGGGCTCAACTCCGAGGAGGCAGAACCTCAGAGGGGATGGCTGGGCAACGCCCCCAGGAGAGCCAGGACCTGGGCTTGGCTGGGGGGCCCTGTCTCTGGGGCCCAAACCCTGAGCCCAGAGTCTGTTCCCACCCACAGACCTCCCAACTTTTCCCTATCTCAGACCAGAGCCCAGCCCGTGTTCTCCTTTCTGGGTGCTCTAGGGAGCCCAGTTTAGGGGTGAGAGGACATTACCTGTGGGCAGGAGTTCCAGCACAAGTTTGGGATACGCGATGTCAGAACAGCCAGAGGGGTTGCTACAGACCTTCCTGCAGATCTCTGGATCTGCACACGCCACTTCATCTACGGGAGAAACACAGGCCCAGCGTTGAGCCCGGGCCCTCGGAGCCGCGGGCCTAGCCGGAACATGGCCCGACACAGGCCAGCACCAGGAGGCGGGTTGATTGTTTATAAGTTTATAGCTCAATGAAATGAAAAAGAGCCTAGCCTTTATCAGCTGTGACCTTGTTACTTAACCGTTCTGAACTTTAGTTACCATACCCATAAAATCAAGATAAGAGCGTCATTCTACTTCAGAAATTATAGTGAGCATTGACCGAGGTGACACACGTAAAGCACTTCACACAGTCTGCTGCGCAGGAAGCGCTGGAAACACTTCAGCGACTGTTACCGTAACCCAGAGGAAGCTGAGCCACTAGTGGCCGGTCTTACAGAGGTATCCTCATCGGGCTCCATCCCCCGACCGCCAAAAAAGGGGACACAGGCATCTCACGTCTTTACTGAAGTTTCTCATGGCTTGACACATGGCAAACACTTTTGAAAGTCCTCTTTCCCTGGCTCATGTGGTTCAACAGCTGTCCCTCATTCTAGACCCAAAGACTCCACCATGCTGGCTCTGAATTTCTCCCTCCTCTTTCTGCATCTCCGTATCAATTCTATTCTCTCTAGAACAGCTCCGATTTCTCTAACGTAAATCTACCCACCCTTCCTGGCAACTCTAGCTCTGCTTCTCCACCTGTGATGACGACCGCACCCCAAGCACACAAGCACAGGGCTCCTGCTTGGAAGACAGAAGAGGAGATAAAAATCTATACTAGCGTGTGGCACGGAGTCGGGGATGAGCGAATTTCCATGGGGAGAGGGAGCTATCACATTAGTATCTTTTTCGTAACCCTGTGGGAAAGGAAGAGGTTACTTTTACATTTTGCAGATGAGGAGAAGGTTTCAGACAGGGGAAGGCATCTGGTTGTGATCACCCAGCAAGATCACGTCACAGCCAAACTTAAACCCGAGTCTCCCGACTTTTCTCTTTTTCAGAGAAGGAAGGCCAAGAGGGCGGATCTTTTCCATCTTCAGTGAATCTGGCAGTGACCCCATCCAGGGCCTAATCCTGGCCACCACGGCCTTTAGAACACGCCATGTCATCTCAGTGGTTTAGCACCTGGTCTGAGTGAGACATTTCTTGTCACCTTTTGTGTCCCCAGTGTCTCATGTCTGAGCTAACTGTGTTCCTCACCTCTGTCCCAGAGTCTATCCAGCACCACTCACCCTATGTCGCCCAGGCCGGCGGGTCCCATGTTACTTCTCAAGTCTCTTTTAACAGGTGGGTCTAGGTGGGGCTCCCATGAATGCTTCCCAGACCCTCTCTCTGCTCAGTCCACAGGGGCTTCATCCTCCCTCCTCATTTGGGGGTGACAGGGCCTTTCAGCCCATCTTCCTTGGTGAGTGGGACCCGCCCTGAAGCTCAGTTTGGGGCGGAACTGGAGTCCTTCACCGCTTATGCTGGTTTCATCCTCGTTCCAATGCATTGTCAGTGTCATTATGGCCATTAGCTGAGGCCTCAAATTCACAATGGCCTCAAATGCAGACATTTGACAGTATCTCCAAATGAGGTGATGTATGGCCCCTATATTTTTATTTCCATTAAAAATGTTACTGTAATAAACATAAACATGTAAAGTACACCATGATTTTGAAATCTAGTATTGCTGTATCTTCATTTTCTTTTTTGGTGTAGCAGGAAACCTAAGAAATGGAAACAGCTCCAGGCCCTTTTATCCATTGGGAGGCCCGAGGGCTAACTGGTCTTTATAAAACTCCCCAACGATGATGTCTTCTCATGGCTGGGACCCTTCCCTCCACTAACATCCACCAGTGGTGGAGAATATAGGTGCTGTGACCATCATTAATAATACTAAAGGCAATTGCCATGGAATAAAAGCAGATGCCCCCCAAAACAAGGGTTCAGTTTTGGAGAAAAGATGGCAGATCATAATGACATTTGATGAACAGTATTGAGAAGAAACAATCTTACTGAGAAAAATGCTTTTGAGAAGGTCAAAGTTCTTGGCTTTTTATTACTCTTCTGAGGACACTTAGGAGAAGATTAGAAAATATTTACATTCCCATTGCCAGAACACTGCAAGGAACCTCCCTGGTAGGCCAAAGGTCTTGTTTAAGTTGAACTCTACATAGGCTCTGCCTCTTGTCTAAAAACTCCTTATTTGCAAGTTATACCAAGAAAGAGCAAGAATTTCCCTGAGATATATAATTGTTAACTACAAAGTTTTTGTTTTACCTTCTAGGAATGCAACCTTCAACCATGAGACACGTGACAGACACAAAGTTTATGAAGCATGTTTGTTGCAGAAAATTGTGTTTGTTTATTCAGTCTAAAAAATACATTCATCATGGGGAAGTTAATTGGTTCAGCTAAGTTATAAATGAAATTGAGAGCTTTGTGAGTATTAACCCACCCTTCAATAACATCTGCTTCCCTGTCTTGGGCTAATCAACTAATTCCTATATGGAATGGGTTCTCTTATCAGAAAGCTTCAGACCCTCTGATGCTTGAAATAAAGGATGCCTCTAGCAATCTAAACATAGCACAAAACCTCCTTCTTCCACAATTCCAACATTCACTGAAGGTTCTCCATACCTCAGGTGCTGCAACAAGCACTACACATACACCTCATTTAATTTTCACAACTCTATGGGGAAGACATTATTATCCCCACTTTGAAGACAAATAAACTGAAGCCCAGAGGTTAAATAGTTTCTCCAAATCATATAGCTAGAAAATATTATGGCCAGGAATCAAACCCTTAGTTTATTCCATAGCTCAGGGAGAGAAGATTAGCTTTGTAATTAGGTGCATCTCTAGACTCCTGTGTTATATTGTTCTGAGAGTTGTTTTGCTTCTCTCTTAATTTCCATGTAAAGTTTCTTTTAAAATATTTGCTAATTCTCAAGTGGACTTAGTGGAAGAAGGTTTTTGTCCAGGATCATAAGAGCTCAGGACTAGAGCATCCAGTTGAAGATTTAGGAGGAAGCAGGTGGAGATGGGGCAGAGAGAGAAGAGGAAACAGGAGGGCGTAATGACTTGGCCGCGAGCCTGGAACTTTAGACCTGGGGTTCTCAGTCTGCTGGTGGGCATGTTAGAAATAGATGGCTGGCACAGGTATAAGGAAAAAATGCTCAGCATCACTAGTCATCAAAGAAATACAAATCAAAAGCACAGTGAGATATCATCTCACCCCAGTTAGAATGAGTCTCATCAAAAAGACAAAAAATAACAAATGCTGGTGAGGATGCGAAGAAAGAGGAACTCATATATAACACTGTGGGCAGGAATGTAAATTAATACAGCCATTATGGAAAACAGTATGGAGCTTCCTCAAAAAACTAAAATGAGAACTACCATACGATCCAGCAATCCCACTACTGGGTAAATATCCAAAGGAAATGAAATCAATAGGTTGAAGAGATATCTGCACTCCCAGTCCGTTGCAGCACTATTCACAATAGCCCAGATACGGAATCAGCGTAAGTGTCCATCAACAGATGAATGAATAAAGGATGAATGGATATGTGGTACATATACACAATGGCTTATTATATGGCCATGAAAAAGAACAAAATTCTGTCATTGGCAGCAACCTAGATGAGCTTGGAGGATATCGTGTTACATGAAATAAGCTAGGCAGAGAAAGATAGATAACACATGTTCTCCCTCATATGTGGGAGCTTAAAAAGTTGATCTTACAGACGTAAAGAGTAGAATAATAGTTATTTGAGGCTGGGAAGGATAGGGGGAGGTGGGTCGCCAAAGGTTGGTTAATGGATACAAAAGGACAGCTAGATAGGAAGAATAAGTTCTGGTGTTTGATAGCACTACAGAGTGACCATAATTAACAATTTATGGTATATTTTCTGACAGCTAGAGGAGCAGATTTTGATTGTTCCCTACACAAAGAAAGGATAAATGTTTGAGATGATAGATATGTTAATTACCCTGATTTGATCATTACACATTGTATACTTGTGGGGTTTTTTGTTTTTGTTTTTGTTTTTGTTTTTGAGACAGAGTCTTACTCTTTTGCCCTGGCTAGAGTGTTGTGACGTCATCCTAGCTCACAGCAACCTCAAACTCCTGGGCTTAAGCAATCCTTCTGCCTCAGCCTCCCGAGTTGCTGGGACTACAGGCATACGCCACCATGCCCGGCTAATTTTTTCTGTATATTTTTAGTTGTCCAGATAATTTCTTTCTATTTTTTAGTAGAGACGGGGTCTCGCTCTTGCTCAGGCTGGTCTCGAACTCCTGACCTCAAGCGATCCTCCCACCTTGGCCTCCCAGAGTGCTAGGATTACAGGTGTGAGCCACTGTACCTGGCTTTATCCTAATTCTTAAGGGCCCTAAATTATTTTGACTAACTGCTGAGCCAACTATAGACCATTTTCATCCTACCCTGTCTTTACTTCTGTTTAACGTCGTGTAGAATAAAGCTTAGGGGATTTTCATTCCCCTTTAGTTAGTAACAGCCTTACCAGATGTGGAGGAAAGCTTGCTGTTTGAGGGGAGACGAGGGGAGCTTCTTTCCATACAGACCACCAGTTCCTGACACCACAGTGACTCCAAATAGCATCACCCCTTCCTCAGTATTGTTTATCCCCATGGTACAAACCTATCCCTTTACCACATTATAAACAAAACAAAACAAAAACAAAAACAAAAACAGTAAGGCAAATACTCTACAGGCCTTGATACCCCCTGATATTTGTTAAGAAAAGTATCCCAAAAAGGGTTCCATTGGGCCAAAGTCACCAAACCACTCAGCTCAAACATTAAAGCACGAGAGGAACTTCCACATGAGGCTTCAGGGAACTGACATCTGAAGCCACAAGATTTTAGCCTAGTTGGTGGTTTCAAAAGAATACAGTTGAGGCAAGGTCCCAGATGAGTCTGCACTCCATTTGGCTTGGGACACCAAGAGGACCTGCCCATTGAACCAGTGTTGCCCACTGAACAGCATAGAGTCAGTAAATGCCAGAGGGAGACACCTCAGTCCAATCACGAGGAAAGGACTCCAGTCACATTCTCTTGGGGCAGCCAGCAATATGTTTAGAGCACTTCACAGGGGCTGAGACTCACAGGCAGATGACCTCTTCTTCCCACCTTCTTCTCACCTGGGAAGAGGACGCGGCTGACCATACCAGGGAACACCATTATGAAAAGGGGCAGCACCTTAAGGTATGCGGCCATCAGAGAGCCACCTTTGGCATGGGACAGGTTCTTGGCAGCCAGACTCCGCTGAACGATCACCTGGAAAACAGCGAGGGTGGTTGGAAGCCGAGATGGCTTTCCCTTAAGGCAAACTAGGTGTGCATAGCTTTTTCGTAGATGCAGTAGACTTAGGATCTTATCTTCTCTTGGAGGCAGCATCTCTTTCCTATTCTCAGTCCCTATGATCCAACTGGGATAGCTATGACTTCTATCCTGTTTCCTCTCTACTCCTTTATCCAGGGGTTAGACCTGGCCAATTAGAGTTCTGCACAGAATTACTCTACCTCTCTGGTTACCGTGATCAGTTATGGAAGAGCATGCACCCAAGGCAATCCAATTACAACTCTCCATGGGGCTTCTTCCTAAAAAGGGGCAAAGGAAAGAGACACCCTACTGCCTGGAGCCTCCACTGGAGTTGCTAACTGTGAACGTAGCATAGAGCTGCAGCCTACATCTCTGCTGTCATATCGGGAAAGCCTCTCTGAGACTGAATTCATCTCAGAGGAAAGAAAACCAGGAGATAGACAGAGAAAGAGAAACAATTTCTCATCACGTACTATATATAAGCCCTTCCATCTAGCAGTGCCAACTCTGGAAACAGAGACAGTCTGGATTCAAATCCTACTTCCCCATTTCCTGGCTGTGTGACCTTGGGTAAGTAACTTTACCTCTCTTTGCCTCAACTTCCTCACCTATAAAATGGGTATAATACCAGGGTAGTTTTGACAATTAAACAAAGTAAAAACGTTTAGAATACTATCTAGCACATAGTAACTGCCCCATAAATATTAGTTGTTATCATTGCTATTATCTACTGCTGGCCTCCCAGTCATATAAGCTTTTTAAAATGACTTCTTATGCTTAAACTATTTTTTCCTAAAAACAACTAAAAGAGTTCTCACTAAATCAGCAAGGAACCCTTAATGGGAAGAGTGTCCAGAGGTGGGATTTGTGGCAAACCACATACCACACCCCTAATAACTTTTTTTGTTTTGAGAGGGAGTCTTGCTTTGTCACCCAGGCCAGAGTGCAGTGGCACTATGAGAGCTCACTGCAGCTTTGAACTCCAGGACTCAAGTGATCCTCCTGCCTAAGCCTCCAGAGCAGCTGGGACTATAGGTGCCCATGATGCCCAGATAATTTTTCTATTTTTAATAGAGATGGGGTCTCACTATGTTGCCCAGGCTGGTCTTGAACTCCTGGCTACAAGTGATACTCCCTCCTTGGCCTCCCAAAGTGTGAGATTACAGGCATGAGCCACTGCACCCTGCCTCCTAATAATTTTTTAAATTGCACAGTACAAATGTACACATATTTTGGGGGAGGGAATGGTCACTTTGGAGGGCATTTCATCAGCAGAATCCATGGGACTAAACCTTGTTAGACAATTGCCAAAAGACCTCAAAACGATCAAGGACAATGTAAAATATACAATATTTGCTAATGGCCTAACTACAACAGTGACACGAACTGAGCCTGGTGGATAAGTTTCAAGGACAGGTCCTTTGGCCACTCGACACAATCCGTTCAGCCAGTCAGGACTCAAAAAAGCCCTGGTTTCAACCTCCACTTAAAATATATCATCTCCTTTGCTGACTGGATCTTCCCAGGCATTAAGTAGGATGTACTGAGAAGCCAAAAGAAGGAAAACAAGCTGCCCCGCCCTGCTGTCCTGTACCTGATCCGTGCACCAGTACCAGAGGGACGGGATGGACATTCCAAACAGGACGCCCGGCCACGGGAGATCAGACGTCAGTGGATCTCGGAAAATATGGAAGGCGTCTTCTCGGGGCAGCCCGCAGCTACTGTTCTCACTCCGGTTGCTAGCCAGGGCCAGGAAATACTTCTCCTTCAGGCCTTCCATCCCGCCAACGGCAGCAAAACCTAGAATTCAGAGGAGCCTGTTTGCCAGGAACTTAGCAAGTCCCCCAGAGCGAGTGATGACGGGGTGGTTAGAGATCAGTGAGCTCCTGGTAGGAGCAGAGCTACCAAAAAATGTTGGTCCCCTTAAGGGTTCTTAACCCCTGCCCTGTTTTTATAATGCCTTTGGTGGTATTTTATGGACATGGATTGTGTTGGGGCTCAGAAACTGCTACCCCACAATATGGCACTTTGACATGCTGACCTGACGCAGCCTCAAGGTCTCCCTGACCTTCCCCACTCCTGTCTCTCAGTCCTCAGATGTTCTCTGAAGTTCCCTCGTCTGTCTAAAGTCTGGACCTGCCAGAGAAGGAAAGAGTTACCTACAGTCCCTTCCCTGAGTTCTCATTAACTGAATTCATATCGCAGGAAGAAAGACTGAAGTCTCTAACACACCTGGACAGACTTTTGTCACAAACCATTGTCTGCTCTGTGGGCCCGACAGATTGTGTCCCAGGCCACCGTATCTTCTTCAAGCCCATTGAGTTCCTGGAAAAATCATTTACTACTCTCCTAAAATCATCCACTCTTCCCCATCTTCCTTTCCCCTAAGGAGTAGGGTATATAAGCATCGGTACCCCATTAGGATGTTGGGCAATCACTGTGTGATTCTCCCCGCCCATGCTTATAAATGTGTATGCCTCTTCTCCTCTTAATCTGCATTTTGGCAGTTGACTTTTCAGCGAAACTTAAGTTTTCCCTTTGCCCTACAGTTGCTTCTCAGAACAATATTTCTTTCTTCCTCCCTCCTTCCCTCCCTCCCTCCCTTCCTTCCCCCTCCCTCACTCCCTTTCTCTTTCTTTCTTTCTTTCTCTCTCTCTTTCCTCCCTCCTTCTTTCTTTCTTTTCTTTCCTTTCTTTCTTCTTTTCCTTCTTTTCTTTCTTTCTTTCCTTCTTTTCTTTTCTTTCTTTTCTTTCTTCTTTCTTCCCTCTTTCAGACAAGGTCTTGCTCTGTTGCCCAGGCTGGAGTGCCATGGCATCACCATAGCTCACTGAAACCTCCAACTCCTGGGCTCAAGTGATCCTCCTGCCTCAGCCTCCCCAGTAGCTGGGACTACAGGTGCGTGCCACCACACCTGGCCCCGTATTTCTCAAATCTATGCTGGAGGACTTTTTGTGAAGAATGTGCAGAGATCCACACCCAACTGTGAGAGAACCCAGCTTATCCTGTGAACTATAACATAACAGGGAGCCTTTTCCCTCTGCAAGAACAAGGAAGCAGAAAACTGTCAAAGGGACCATGAAAAGATGGTACAATCCAAAAGAAGGAACCCAGAGCTCCGTGGAAGTTTTATCCTGTCCTTCCCAAATTCATAGAAATGATCAAAGAAACATACAGATGGGGTTATCCCTGCAACAGCACTGATGTGAGTTGTTCAAGAGTACATGTGAGGCCAGGCACAGTGGCTCACTCCTGTAATCCCAGTACTCTGGGAGGCCGAGGTGGGCGGATCGTTTGAGCTCAGGAGTTCGAGACCAGCCTGAGCAAGAGCGAGACCCCGTCTCTACCAAAAACAGAAAGAAATTATCTGGACAACTAAAAATACATATAGAAAAAATTAGCTGGGCATGGTGGTGCATGCCTGTAGTCCCAGCTACTAAGGAGGCTGAGGCAGGAGGATCGCTTGAGCCCAGGAGTTTGAGGTTGCTGTGAGCTATGCTGATGCCACGGCACTCTAGCCTGGGCAGCAGAGTGAGACTCTGTCTCAAAAAAAAAAAAAAAAAAAAGAGTACATGTGAAAACCGGCAGACGCCTTGCAGGGGGATGTCTACGAGATACAGCAGATTGATGAAGATCATTCAGGGTTGATCTGTAATCCCTCTCCTGACTGGTTGTAATGATTTAAATAATGAAACTCCCCCTTTGAGACCTCACACTTTTATGGGGAAATATCTGGAAGTTTGACTAAGAATAACAGACCATGTGAAGAGCTAACTTTTGGCTTTCGTGCCTCTGAAACCTGAAGTATACCATGAGCTGCTGGCGCACTACTGAGAAGTTCAACGGCTTGTGATGTTATTTATGATGGCGACCACCCCAAGCATTTAGCTAGTGAGGCTAGATATTTGTCCTTCATATATTCATGACTTATTCGTATTTCCTCTTTGTACATCACAGTAAAGTTTTTTTCTTCATAAGGGTCCCAAATGTTTTTTCTTGAAGTTAATCATAAGCAATTTCTTGTTGCTGTTTGTATGGGGAAACTAATGTATTATTCCATGATTATTTCTTTGGATTTTTGTTTGAAAGATAAAAGTGACATATACACACAATTCAAACTGTGCAGAAGGGTACAATGTTAAAGTACGGGTCTTGCCTGTACTCTTGACTTCTGCTCCCAGACTCTTCCCATAAAATTTGTTACCAGGTTACCTTCCCACTGTTATTATCAGGCAGTATGACAGTTTTAATGGCATGAGGTCTGAAGTCAGTCTGCCTGGGTTTGAATCCTGGCTTTGAATCCTCACTTTATTAGCTATGTGACTGTAGGCATGTCGTTTAACAGTTAGTGCCTTAGTTTTTTCATTTAAAAGAGAGTGACAATAATACCAACATTATTAGGTTGTTATGAACCTTAAATGGGATGATGTATGTATCTGAATCACATGTGTTTTAATAGTTATTACTTTTTCAATGTTTTATTTAAGATAATTTGAAACTTACAAAAGAGTTGTAAAAGGGATAGAGTCCCCACATACCCTACATCCAATGTTATCATCTTACATAACCATAGTACAGTTATCAAAGCTAAAACAATTAACATTGTCTATGGTCTGAATGTTTGTGCCCCTCTAAAATCCATATGTTGACATCCTAACCCCCAAGGTAATGGGAACTTAGGATGTGATTAGGTCACGTGGGCTGTGTCCTCATGGATGGCATTCATGCCCTTATAAAAGAGACCCTGGGTAGCTAGCAAGCCCCTTCCAGGATGAGGCAAGAAGGCACCATCTATGAAAAACAGGCCTAATCAGATATCATATCTGCTGGTGCTTTGATCTTGCACTTGTCAGCCTCCAGAACTATGAGAAATACGAATTCGTTGGTATTTTATTATTTATAGCAGCTCAAACAGACCAAGACAAAATTGGTACAATACTATTAATGATACTGCAGATCTGAAGTCTTCAGATGTCACCACTCATGTTCCTTTCTCCCCTGACACGCAGTCCAGGATCCCACATGGCATTTGTGATGTGTGTCTCCTTAGTTTCCACCACTCCGTGGTAGTTCCTCAGTCTTTCCTTGTTTCTCATGCTCTTGACACTTTTGAAGAATACTGGTTAGGTATTTTGTGAAACGTCCCTCAACTTGGGTTTGCCTGATGTTTACTCGCAATTAAATTGAGGTTACGTATTTTTGGCAAGCATGTCACCGAGGAGATTTTGTGTCCTCGGTGCACCATACCAGGAGACACGTGGCATCGGTACATCTTACTACTGGTGACATTAACCTTCATCACCTAGGTATAGTAGTGGGAGCCAGGTTTCTCCACTTGAAAAGTGACTATTTTTTCATTGTAATTAATAAATATTTGGGCCATGATACTTTGGGACTGTGCAAATATCCTGTTTCTTCATAAACTTTCACCCATTAACTTTAGCATTGATCACTGGATCTTGCCTGTGGCAATTATTACTACGGTGCATTAATGGTGATTCTTCTATTTCTCTCACTCCACCTGCATGGATTAATTAGAATCTTCTATAAGGAAGAGCTATCCCTTTGCCCTCTTTTATTTACTTATCCATTTTTCCCTATCAGTATAGGAAGGGAGCTTAAGTTTTACTTTTAAAAATCGTAAGTTTCCATATTAAGCACAGTTCTCTTCTAGCTAAAAATAGCCATGCCTCAAGCAAAGCACCTCCAGCAGGAACCCCCAAGTAGTGTGCTTTGTGATAGCTGGGTTTGCTGGTCACAGTGGTGAGAGCAGATGTCCCGGTTTGAGAGAGGTGCTGTCATCCACCCAAGTGACCCTGGGGCCCCACTTACTGTAGCCCATCAAGGTGACAGCTCCTATCAGCATGATCAGAGTCTGCAGAGCATCTGTGTAGATCACAGCAGCCAGGCCACCTGTGGGGATGAGCACTCAGGTAAGGGCCAGGTAATCTGACGAAGAGGACTTACTCTGGGTCACCAAGGGAACCTGAAAGGTCAAGACCTGACGGGAGATTTCTCAGTGTTGATTGATTGCAAAGGTGGCCACGATCACTGCTCTCTGTGTGCACGCCCATTTTGCAACGTGACTCTGCCGCCCCTTTGATGTTGAGATGCAGTTGACCTCTCTACCTCTTAAATATGGGCTTGGCCATGTGACTTGCTTTGGCCAATAGAATGTGGTGGAAGTGATGTTGTGTATCTCCCAGCCTGGGCCTCAGGAGGCCCTGCAGCTTCTGCACACACTTGTGTTGCCCTGAGACCACCACGCTTTAGGAAGCCCAGTCTAAGCTAATGGAGGGCGCTGGCCCACGTGGAAAAGAAGCCCAGCCGACAGCCCAAGCTAACCGACAGCCATGTGAGTGAGGCCACCTTGTCCCAGCCAGCTACCTAATTGCAATTCAGAGGAGCCAGGTGAGACCAGGCAACCCATGGAATTGTGGGGAATAATAGACCATCGTTGTTTCAAGTCCTTAAATTCATGGGTAGTTTGTTACACAGCAATTTCTAACTGATACAGGAAGTAATATCTGGGCCATAGTCTCTGACATTGATTGATTGATTGATTGATTCAGGGTCTCTGTTGCCTGGGCATGAGGGCAGTGGTGTCATCATAGCTCACTGCAACCTTCAACTCCTGGGCTCAAGCTAGCCTCCTACCTCAGCCTCCCAAGTAGCTGGGACTACAGGCAGACACCACCATGCCCAGCTGAAACGTTTTTATTTTTAACACTGGAAAGAGGATGCGAGTACTAGCTATTCAGAGTCCCTTAGACTTCTTGAAAAGGGGCATGGTGGTCTGTCTCAGAGGATTCCTGCTGGGTCTGCCATGTAGAAAAATCTCTGGAATGACAATATTAGTAGCAAACCCATCAGCCTATGGACAGAGCAATCTTTCCAGTATCTTCCCAATATCTCCCTCCTTCCTCCTCCTCTAAGGAGAAAGGACACTTACCTGATATGAATCTGTTTACTAGAGGGCACAGTCACTGCCATAAAAAGAATAAAAAGCTATGCCCGCGGGTGTGGTGTCCTTGACTCCTCCTTCCACGCCAGCAGGAATGGGCCTCTCACAAGTGGGAGGGGACCTGGCTTAGATCCTGGCCTTAATTCTCCGCTGTGTGCTCGTGCAATGAATCAGCCTGAATATAGTGAGAGCCTGACACTGGGCACCACTTAACCCCACCCTCCTGTCTACACTAGTGTTTATTGAGCATCTACCCTCTGCCAGGCACTGTGGGAGCCTTTTATCCAGCCATTCATCAAATACCTGGTGAGCGCCCTGCCAAGTTCTATGTGTTAGGAATACAGAGGCCGACAAAACGGCACATCCCCTGCCCTTATAGAGCTGCAGTCTAATGGGGGAGACAGACCCCCAGATAAGGAACACAAAGATGAACTGGCTGCTGCAGTCATCCCTCCCCTCCCCCAGGCCCCAGGCACATGGCTTCTGTTGCCTCTGACAACTCAGCCAATGTCTTTCTGTATCAGAGGGCCTCGCATATGTTCAATTTTGCCACTTTTCTGTTTAGAGCATCCAACGGTGTTCCATGGCAGTTAGAGAGGCCTTACCTGAACATTCCATGTAAAAAAATAAATAAAACAAACAAAAAAACCTTCCTCCATTATTCCCCATCTCCTCACCCTGCTTAATTTTCCTTCATAGTACTCGTCAGGTTATGATAATATCTCCAGATGTTATTCACTGATTTCCTGGCTCACTGTTTCCCCATCTCCACTAGAATGTAAGTTCCTCTGGGGCAGGGATTTTTGTCTGTCTTGCTTGCACACATGACACCTGGCACATGGTAGCTAATATTATCTACACACGCACGCACGCACACACGTGGAGGGAATTATGTTATACCAAGAAGAGGCAGAGAAGGGTGGAAGTGGAGCAGACAATGAAAGGGTGAATATTACAACAGACACTTGTCGAGGCCCCATTATAAGCCAGGCAAGTCTGAGGGAGGAAGATGAGGCTGCCTGACCGCAGGTTCCGGAATCACAGTTGTTTATCATCCAGCCTCATATCGTGCACGTGCATGTATGTGCTCAGCACTTAGCGGGTTCTCAGCAAATAGTTCTGGGACACATGGATGGGAAAAAACGTTAGGCAGTTGTGGTGCATTTTTAAAATTCTTTCTCTTATCAGGAAACCCTCTTCCTTTGGATAATGGCCAAGAGAAATCTTATTAGCGAGGGTAACAGTGTGAGGTTTAATGAATAAATGTTCTTAACACACTGGAACATCAGAAGATGGGCCAGGAAAAGATGAGGGGGCCACAGCTCCTGCCCATGACCTCTCCCAGCATTACCCCCATTCATACCTGCTACAGTGTAGACAGCCGTGATGGCCAACAGCCCAACGATGGCCAGGTACAGATCCAGGTGCAAAGACTGCTGAATAAAGATGGCGCCTGCATACATGTCCACCTGCAGAGACAGGAAGTCAATGGATGAATATACGAATGGATGAACAAATGAATTGTTCCCTCTGTCATCCGTCTTGTCCCCAACCAGGGATCTCACACGGGAGCCCTGTGAGCTTTTAAGTTTGAGACCCCTGCCCTGGGCTGATGAACAGGCTCCTCAGTGGTCTTCTGGCTTCTGCTTCTGTCCGTCCGCCACGCTGCCACCTTCATCAAACCATCGTGATCTCATCATCCTTCTCTGCCCCATTTAAAAACCTCGAGTGGCTCCCCACTGCCCAAGACAAGGGCTGAATAAGTGAGTCAGAGCCGCACGCCAGGCCCTCACGTCCTTTGCTCACTGAGCACTCCAGGCGCTCTGTAATACTCCCCATTCCTCCGCGCTGACCACTGCCTCCCAGCTTTTGCTCGCGCTGCTCTATCCCTCTGGAAGGCCAGTACCCCTTTAACTGGCAAACTCCTCCTGAGATGGAACTTCTCCGGGTGGCTTCCCCACATCTGCTTCCCACCAGACTGCCAGTGAACATTCTAGAAAGGAGCCCATCTGTGTGTCCTTTGGCTGGAGCTGGCATAAGTCAGTCATTGTTTCGATTGAATGAAATTCCTTCTGCCCCCGCAACCCCCTCCCATAGGACAGGCTGTTCCCCACCCCTGGCTGGAAGGGAAGACAGCTTCAGTGTGGCAGGGCCAGGCAGGCAGCACATGCCCGCAGGCGGCAATGCACCTGCTCTTTGCCATTTTCTGGGAGATCTGCCCATCCAAAGGTCAGGGTGGGGCAGGCCCGATCAGCACCGTCGGCACATCTGAGTAACAGCTGGTAACTGCCTAATCCCAGGAGGGAAAGAATAACTCTTCCTAAGGGCTGGTGGGGCTCTTGGAGTCCCATTCCCCGGCGCACACCATCCTGAGATGTTGCCTGAGAAGCTTTGGCGGAGGAGGGGAGGGAGTTCTTCCTATGGCCTTTTCTCCCAACCTCCTCTGGCCACCCCTGCCCTCTCCCCCCACCCCTCCCATCTCCCTGTAACCTCCCCGAAGCCTGCCCAAGAGCAGGGAAAAGGGGGATGGGGAGGCCACATCCCCAGCAACCAGGCTGTGTCCCCGCCTTACCGAGATCTTGGTGAAGATGTAGATAAACAGGTAGAGCACAGCCAGGGTGATGGGGATCCTGCTGCCACCGAAGCGCCTCCTTAGGTATTCTGGCATCGTGGTGACCTGGAGGTCAGAGCTGAGCAGTCACCACCGGCAGGTTCTGGGCACTCGGCCTTCCGGCACCAGCCCTTCCTGCCCCCTCCCGCCTCCCGAAACTCAGGATCACAAATGGGCCTTAGTCTTGGGATTCCCACTGCGAGACTTGAGGGAGAAGAAAATGGGGGCAACAGGGTGGGCACAGAGGGACTGGGGCTCCACGCAGGGGTGTGAAGCCCATGATCATATTCCCAAACTGGAGGCATCCGTGCACCCCCTCCCCAATGGCTGCCATGGCCTACGTTGTTATTACTCAATGTTTTTCTTTAAACCAACTCACCTTTTTATTTAAAATAAACGTATCTAAAAAGGGAAGTTTAAATCACCACTTTAAATGGAAAATCAAATTTAAGGGGACCAGCAAAAATAAGTATAGGGATAATAAAACAATTCATTAACTTTCTATTCTCTTCTGGCAGTTTACTGTTGCACATCAAAGACTCTGGACCCAGAACGTACTTATTCCTTCTTAGAGAGAGAGAGAGAGAGAGGGAGGGAGAGAGTCGTTGGAGAGAGGCGTTAAAGGCACACTGGCTGTGACACGAGACTTCCCCTTTGAGTGCATCAAAAAACTGAAAGAGGAAAAGTAGAAAAGGGAGTAGCTTCACCCTGTGATTCAGTGTCGTTGGCCCCATGTCCAACCCCTAAAATCTTCGCAGGTATTTCCCTCTGTCCATGTTCCAAACTTTGGGAAAACTGCTGCACTGTAAACCCCAAGCCTGGTCACCAGGAGAAGCAGGGAACTCTAGCAGCAGAACGTGCAGGCTCCAGAGACGTCCTGCAGCAGGGAGGCACTGAATTTGGGGGGCTCCCTCCTGCCCGTGGGGGTGTGGCTGAGCCATGCCGCTGAGAGCTATTATTTGGGTTGTTATTTTCTTGGGGTTTGGCATTTTCTTTCCCAATCTTCTTGCCTCCACTGCACCCCTCCAGACTTGGGGGTGAAACAACGCCGTACCTTGACTCTGAGACCTCAGACCGACGGGAGTTCTTCCATGAGGTACTGGATCTTGGATGGGGAAGGGAGTAATGATTTGCAGAAATGTTTGCAGCCCCTCCCCCAGGCTGCTGTGGCTTGGGTGTCCCCAAGTCTAACCCAGCAGAGACTAATGGGTCCCCAGCTGGACGCTGATAAACAGCAAGCTGCCCGTCGCAAGGTCGGAGTGTGAAGGCAGAGGGCGCCGGAGGGGAGATTGGGAGACACTTGCTTCAAGAATAGAAAATGTTAGCCGTGGAATACAGGTGTTCATGCGTAATAGGGTGTTCAGTGTAAAATTAAACTTTATTACGTGTTTCAAATTTTTTTCATCATAAGATATTGGAAAAAAGTGAACTCCAGGAATGAACATTTTTAAATAGGAAAAAAATAAAAAGCTTCTCTTTCCTCTTCCTCCCCTCAAAAGGGCAACTCAGGACTCCAATCTTTTTTTTTTTTCTTTTTTAAATTTTTTTTTTTTTTTTTTTGAAACAGAGTCTCACTCTGTTGCCTGGGCTAGAGTGCTGTGGCATCAGCCTAGCTCACAGCAACCTCAAACTCCTGGGCTCGAGCAATCCTTCTGCCTCAGCCTCCCGAGTAGCTGGGACTACAGGCATGTGCCACCATACCCAGCTAATATTTTTCTATATGTATTTTTAGCTGTCCAGATCATTTCTTTCTATTTTTAGTAGAGACTGGGGTCTCGCTCTTGCTCAGGCTGGTCTCGAACTCCTGACCTCGAGCGATCCTCCCACCTCGGCCTCCTAGAGTGCTAGGATTACAGGCGTGAGCCACCGCGCCCGGCCGGGACTCCGATCTTAATCAATGTCTTGCCTCAACCTTCTGATTTGCTGCAAGGCAGACACAGCAAACCAGAAGTACCGGAAGTACCTTGACACTTGACAGGGAATAATACAAGGAGAGAGTCAGTCAAACCTTACTGAACATGGGACGTATTCCTGGTGCTGGCACAAGGGCTAACCAGAGATGGCGTGAGGGCTTCAGCCCGTTCAGGTGCGCACACCCAGGGACACACTCTTGAGCGGTTCACTATCTAATCTGCGGAGATAATCGCCACCTGGCCTTTGTTTGGAGTTGGCGTCCTGGCACCGCTGACAGCCTTTATTACCCGTCGACCTTCACTGCAATCTAGAGGGGGGTGGGGCACAGCCTCCACGTGCAGGGCGTTTCTAATGAGTGAAGAAAGGAAGGAGGGGTGGAAGTTACCAGAAAGCAAGCAGCAGGGTATCTGGAAAGCAGGCTCTGGGGAGGAATGTGAAGCTGGCTGACAGATGGGAGGCAGAGCCTCGGCTGTTGCCTGTAAAGTAGCTGAAAAGGCAATTTGCCAGCAAGGAAAAGAGAGAGAGAGAGAGAGAGAAAGAGAGAAAGACTCATCAGCACCTGGCACAAAAGGCCTCCCCGTCTCAAATATGTCCCTGATCCTCAAGTCCAGGCTATTTAGGAAATGCCCCAGATCCATGATGAAGATAAAAGAGAAGATCTTCTGAACCAAGCCCACAATGTTCCCCAAACTACACTCCGGGACCACTCCTGGCTCCCCAGCCCTGGTGAGGAAGGACTCGCTGTTACCATAGGAACGACCCTCTGGCTGGAGCGGGGTGCATATTCAGGAGAAGTAAATTTAGCCAATGCCAGCCGACTTGGAGAGATGACCCCAGGCCCCCAGTCGCCGCGGATGGCTGCTCTTCACTCCCTTTCTCCCGGTGGAGGGGCAGCGAGGGTGCTCCCCCCGAATCACATCCACAGGGTCACCCACCTACGCTCAAGGAAAAGCCCTCCCTCTTCCTCTGCAACCCATGCCATCTGCTATGGCAACTTCTGCCCCTCCTCAGTGATCCCCAGTGTTCAGTGAGGATCCCTGCTCCTTTGCGCTCTTCCTGTCTTCTAGACTTTTCCCCTAATCTGGAAGCAGCTCCAGTAACAGTGTGGAGAACACACACACAGACGCCACGTACGGCATCTGGGTTTGCTGAGCTCCAACAACAGTCTGGCGTCTCCACTCCAGCAACCCATTTCTCCGACCAAAACCTGAACCCTGTCATCTCCGAGACCTCGTTTGCCTCTGAGACCCCAACTTTTCTATCAGTGCAGCTCCCCTACTTGCTGACTCTGATGACCGCTGCCTTGAGACTCTACCAAGACTTCTAGTGCCTGAGGAGTGCCTCTTCTTTCGGTGTTGGCCCATTCTTCATTTCACGTCCTTCTGAATTCAGGTAAGACCCTGGTATTGACTCATTCCAACAAATATTTACTGAGCATCTACTTATCTGCCATGTAATAGTCTAGACACTGGGAGAAAACAGAGATGGTCACTGCCCTCCTGGATATTTCAGTCTTAGTGGGACAAACACATAGTCTAGTGCAATGGTTCTCAATCAGGGAAGATTTTGCACACCCCAGGGCAATGTCTGGAGACATTTTGGCTGTCCCAGTGTGAGGGGTACTACTGGCCGCTGGTGGGTAGAAGAAAGCAAGGATGCTGCTCCACACCCTACAAGGCACAGAACACCACCCCCACCCAACACACACACACACACACACACACACACACACACACGATGAATTATCTGGCCCCAAAGGTCCCTGAGGTTGAGAAACCCTGGCCTATGGGGGGGACATAGTCTAACAGCAGAGACATATTAATTTAATAATCATACAAGCAAATGCAAAATGGCAACTGTGGCAAATACAATGAAGGAAATTTGACTTCATCAGAGAGGCCAGAAAGGCCTTCCTGGAGGAGTTGTTGCTTAAACTAAAATCTAAAGGATGAATAGGAGTTAACCAAACCAAGAAGGAAAAGGAAAACTTTCCAGAAGGAGGGGAGAGCGTTGCAATGGTCCAGGGAAGGAGAGAGGCCTGTGAGAACGAGGAATTTTTTGTTAGAACAGGGCCTGGTGTGCGGTGGGCAAAGAACCCGGTCAATGACCTTCAGTGGATGAATGCATGAGTGAACTGATGGAAGAACGCAGTGGATGGAGAGTAGGGCGGGCCTGTAGCTTATTTTCCATGTTCATAAGTAAAATTAGTCTTTAATTGTCTTGATGGGTAGTATTCACATGATCCTATCTTCAAAATACGATAGGCAAAAATAAATTCTAGGTGGATAATAGATTTAAATGTGGAAAGTTCTAGAAGATAATATATAGGAGAATATCTAATATCTTTATGACCTTGGAATAGGAAAAATTTTTTAAAGCATGACATAGAAGGCAGTAGCCATCAGGGAAAAGTTGGTAAATTTAAAATTGAGATCTGTTTATCAAAAGACACCATAAAGAGAGCAAAAATGCAAGCCACAAACGAGAAAAAAAGAAGATATTTGCAACACACATAAGCACATTGTTTCTAGAATATATAAAGAATTTCTACAAACCAGTAAGAACAAGACATATAACCTAATAGAAAAATGGGCACAAGTCCTAGACAAGTTACTTCCTCGAAGAGGAAATCCAAATGGCCAGAAAACATATAAACAGAATTGCCGATCAAAAGCACAGTGAGGGCTGGGTGTGGTGGTTCATGCCTATAATCCCAGCACTTTGGATGGCCAAGGCAGGAGGATCACTTGAGTCTGGCTCTGTTGCCCGGGCAAGAGTGCCGTGGTGTCAGCCTAGCTCACAGCAACCTCAAACTCCCGGGCTCAAGCAATTCTTCTGCCTCAGTCTCCCAAGTAGCTGAGACTACAAGCATACGCCACCATACCCAGCTAATTTTTTCTATGTATATCTTTAGTTGTCCAGATCATTTCTTTCTATTTTTAGTAGAGACGGGATCTCGCTATGTTGCCCAGGCTGGTCTCGAACTCCTGACCTCAAACCATCCTCCCGCCTTGGCCTCCCAGAGTGCTAGGATTACAGGCGTGAGCCACCGCGCCCGGACAGGAAGTGATTTTTATTTTTCTTATTTTTTTTATTTTTTACTTTTTGAGACAGAGTCTCACTCTATTGCCCGGGCTAGAGTGCATGGCGTTAGCCTCGCTCACAGCAACCTCAAAGTCCTGGGCTCAAGCAATCCAACTGCCTCATCCTCCTGAGTAGCTGGGACTACAGGCATGCGCCACCATGCCTGGCTAATTTTTTCTATATAGTTTTAGTTGTTCATCTAATTTCTTCCTATTTTTTTTAGTAGAGACGGGGTCTCGCTCTTGCTCAGGCTGGTCTCGAACTCCTGAGCGCAAACGATCCGCCCACCTCGGCCTCCCAGAGTGCTAGGATTACAGGCGTGAGCCACCGCGCCCAGCCAGGAAGTGATTTTTAATATGATTTCTGATCCTTAAACTCTTTCCAGTTTGTACATTTTTAAAAATCTCCATAATAAAAAGTTAAAATTGGTTATTTGTTTCTGAACAGCACTGTGATATCACATGATCTTCCCATGTAGAACATCTAAAATGGAATTAAGCCTAGAAAGTGTGAGTGACACAAAGCTGTCAATAAGATCGTGAATGATTTTTAAAACTGGTTCTCAAAGAGTCTAAAGCAGCATTATTTTGTAACAAAAATGTTGACATTTCACACCAGTTAGAAATAGTGCGATTATTATAGTTTTCTGTGCAAAGGAAGAAATAAAATCACTGAACCATATATAGAGATATTAATAGATTTTTTTTAAGTTAAAAGCAGTAACATGTTATGGCATTAACATTTATAAGAGATTGTGAGTCTTACATTTGTGTTTGGGTATTAAAAATTTTTTTTTGGGCCGGGCGCGGTGGCTCACGCCTGTAATCCTAGCACTTTGGGAGGCCGAGGTGGGCGGATCGTTTGAGCTCAGGAGTTCGAGACCAGCCTGAGCAAGAGCGAGACCCCATCTCTACTAAAAATAGAAAGAAATTATATGGACAGCTAAAAATATATATAGAAAAAATTAGCCGGGCATGGTGGTGCATGCCTGTAGTCCCAGCTACTCGGGAGGCTGAGACAGGAGGATCGCTTGAGCTCAGGAGTTTGAGGTTGCTGTGAGCTAGGCTGACGCCACGGCACTCACTCTAGCCTGGGCAACAGAGTGAGACTCTGTCTCAAAAAAAAAAAAAAAAAAAAAAAAAATTTTTTTTGAGCCCATGTTTTTTCTGGCCTCTGAATGTCCTCCGTGTACCTTGGACATTGGTCACTTGGTGGGAACTGCTAAGGATGGGCTTCTTAGTGATCTCATCCAGGCATCATCCTGCCCCAGGGCTGGGACCCCACAGTGCCTGCCTGATGGATGCCCATAGGTGGAGGGATGGGTGGGGGTGGAAGGCAGGGAATGCAGGGCTGAGCTTCCCAAAGAGTCTCCAAATTCCGTAGCATCTGGCCCCCCCCGCAGACTCACCTGACCAGCCACGTAGATGGGGAGGAAGATCCAGGCCAACATCAGCACAGAGAACAGGCCCTGCCCAAGAAAACACAGTCAGGACTCGGCTCCCAGCTCACATCAAGGTGCCAATTTGGATTTTCCTCTGCACCCTGAGGAAACCTAGCCTGAACTCCACCTCTGGTTTATTCTCCTACTTACCGAGTGGCTCACCTTCCCTGGGCTTCATATTTCCATGTATAAAGTGGGAAGAAAGGAATTAGGCAGGGACGAGAAGAATGGAAAGAGAAGCCTTTTGCGACACCTCCTTGTTCTGTTTCCTAAGCTTCATGTCATCCCTCCATCCAGCTGTGCTTCCTCCCCTCTTTGGAAGCGGTGAAAACAAGGCTGTGAGGTGAGGCAGGCCTGGGCTCAACGACTGGCTACACTCATGAGTAGCTGGTGATGCTGGGAGAGTTAACGCAAGCCTGTGAGACTCATTTCTCTCACCTGTAAAATGGGCATACCAATGCCTTCCTATATTGTTGCAAGGAAATTTGGTGAGATGGTACTTCCTGAGGACTTAATATATGCCAGGCACTCCTCTGCATCCTTTACAAGCATTAATTCACTTGATCCTCACAATGACTCTACATGGCAGGTGCTATTAATACCCCTATTCTACTAGCACTCTGGGAGGCCGAGGCGGGAGGATCGCTCAAGGTCAGGAGTTTGAGACCAGCCTGAGCAAGAGTGAGACCCCCATCTCTACTAAAAATAGAAAGAAATTATCTGGACAACTAAAAATATATATAGAGAGAAAAAATTAGCTGGGCATGGTGGTGCATGCCTGTAGTCCCACCTACTCAGGAGGCTGAGACAGGAGGATTGCTTCAGCCCAGGAGTTTGAGGTTGCTGTGAGCTAGGCTGACACCACGGTGCTCTAGCCCAAGCAACAGAGCTAGACTCTGTCTAAAAAACAAAAACCCCTATTCTATACATGAGGCTCAGAGAGGTTAAGTAACTTGCCCAAAGTCACACAGCTTGTAAGTGTTGCAGCCAGGCTGTGAACCTAGGCAGTCTGGCTCTAATCTATAATTGAACCCTATAATATGATAGTGTATGCAACATCCTTAAGTCTGTTCCTGGCCTAGAGTGAGCATCTAAAAAATGTTAGTCATTAGGAAGATGGATGTCATTATTAATAATTGCAACACCCTCATTCTTCCCCAGTAAAAATCATATCCTCATTATTCATGGCCCTGCTGGCCAGGCATCATGGTTTATGCCTGTCATCCTAACACTTTGAGAGGCCAAGACAGGAGGATTGCTTGAGGCCAGGAGTTCAAGTTCATAGCCCTGCTATGAAAGAGAGGGTGCCCTATTGTTAGAGCAGGAGACTAGGAAACAGGGCTGAGACCAGATGCTGGTGCTTGCAGATTGGGTGCAGGTGTTAAAGTAAACGACCCGCAAGCAGAAGCTAATTAGAGGGGCTGATAACCACAGGCAAGAACCAGCTTCACCGGGCTTGTCAGCCATTGCTGCCACCTTACGCGAACTTTGGCTAATTACAATATCATTTACATTGTGGTTTTAAAATTTCTCCGCCCTTGAAATCACTATGACAGTCCTGAGACAACCATATAAAGTATGAAAATGGAAGGGAACACGATTCTAGAAATCACTACTCAAATTCTTGGGAAAAGCCAACCCCTTAGTCTTGAATATTCCTCCCCGCAATTAGTAAGACTTCAAAAGACCGAAAAAAACCACATCGTCCTGGTGCAGCTGCTCTTTTTGAGCCTGCTCCTCTCTCTTTCTTGAGAGTGTACTTTCACTTTCAGTCTTTCAATAAAAAGCTGCTTGCTCTGCTTATATGGTGCATCCTGAAATTCTTTTCTCCCAGTGATCACCAAGAACCTGGAAAAACCTCCACTCGGAGGCCACTAACACTATCTCTTGGGTATCTCTGGGGTAGCAAAAATGTCAAAAATCATTGAGAGGCTGGGCGAGGTGGCTCACGCCTGTAATCCTAGCACTCTGGGAGGCCAAGGTGGGAAGATTGCTTGAGCTCAGGAGTTCGAGATCGGCCTGAACAAGAGCAAGACCCTGTCTCTACTAAAAATAGAAAGAAATTAGCCAAACAACTAAAAATAGAAAAAATTAGTCGGGCATGGTAGTCCCAGCTACCCGGGAGGCTGAGGCAGGAGGATTGCTTGAGCCCAGGAGTTTGAGGTTGCTGTGAGCTAGGCTGACGCCATGGCACTCTAGCCTGGGCAACAGAGTGAGACTCTGTCTCAAAAAAAAAAAAAAAAATCATTGAGCCATATATTTTTGTGATGGCCAATTGATGTCTAAAATACACAGAAATACCTTCCAGTTCCACGATACCTTCCTTCTTCTGCATCTACAAGGGAGGGATTCTGACCCTCTCCTCTCCATGCCCCTATCTGTTGGGGTCATGGCCTTATGGGAACCCATCAGGAAAACACAGGGAGGTTTGAGACTTACAGACCCAACTGATTTTTGCCTACCAGAGGCACCCTTGAAGGCTCCTGTTTGTTTTTTTCAAAAAGTACCATTCTATTTTTAAAGTGCAGGACATTCACCCAACTCTCCCCCAGGACCTACCTAGTAGGTGGAGGTGAGCTATCTATGGTCTGAGTGAAATACTTACATGAAGCTCATAAGCAGCTACAGAAATGCCCGTGGCAGCACCTGACCCTGCCAGGCCAACAAAGTGTCCACTTCCAACATTGCTGGCAAACAAGGATGCACCCACCTATAGGGAGAAGGACAGGTCAGATATGGGGGCCAAAGTCTGGGGTACCTGCTCCCCACCCCCTAACTCTTGCCATGCTCCAAAGGGACCAAGAGAGAAGGAGAAGTGAGGAGGCAGGGCCATCCCTAGCCTATCTGGCATTTTTGTTTAAATTAGAAAAGGATTCTCCTTCCCCAAGACTCTTACTGGGTCAGTGTCCACCTGTCTGAAATTGGTATAACAAATATTCATACCTACAGTGCCTAAAATGTGGATTGTGCCCCCCAGGGTTGTGCAATGCATAGCTTAAACAACTGTATACAACATTCCTGGGGGCGGGGAGGAAGACAGGTAATGCAGAAAGTGATTCGTGATGAGAATCAGGAAGCTTGTGACTCCCCAGCCCTGCTTCTAACTTAGCAAAGTAGACAGCCTTCCTTCAGGTAGAACGCTAAGTGTCCAACACTGTACTTAATGACTCCAAGCCCTGGTCTGGACAGGCCTGGGCACCTGGCCCAAGCTGGGCAATTATATTGTCTTTCCTGGGAATTTGGAAGTGGGATACCGTCTTTGCTGGTCCCTTGGACTGGGGAATGTGTAAACGAGGGTGTGTGTGGAGTGGGGTCCGGTGGGGAGGGGGAGTGGTGTGGAGGTGTGTTTAGCCATGAGCTCATCACTGCCAGTCTGCTGAGAGCGAGGAGAATGGAGACATGCAGAGAGAGGCGGATTAAGTGAGGAGAGAGGGTGGGGAAAGGGAGAGAGAAGAAAAAGAAGAGGAGGAGGAGGCGGAAGAGGAGAGGAGGAGGAGGAGGGGAGAACTGTCAGAGGGCTGTTGTGCCTCCTATTGACTTTCTAGTCTCTGGTTCTCATTGAATTCTGTTCCATTGATCTATATATCTATCCTTCTGCCATTATCACACTCTTGATTACTGTAGCTTTGTAGTAAGTTTTGAAATTGGGAAGTGTGAGTCCTCTAACTTTGTTTTTCTTTTTCAAAGATTGTTTTGGCTATTCTGGGTCCCTTGCATTTGCATATAAATTTTAAGATCAGCTTGTCGATTTCTGCAAAAAAGAAAAAAAAAGAGCTGAGATTTTGATGGGGAGTGCATTGACTCTGTAGATTGATTGGGGGAGTATCACCACTTTAGTAGCATTAAATCTTTGAATCCAAGAACTCAGGATGTCTTTTTAATTAGTTAGTTCTTCTTTAAGTTTTTCCAATGATGTTTTCAGTGTGTAAGTGTTGTTCTGCTTTTGTCAAATTTATTCCTAAGTACTTTATTTTTTTGATGCTTTTGTGAGTGTAATTATTCTCTTAATTTCATTTTCAGGCTGTTCATTTCTAGTATATGACAATATAATTATTTTAATATTAATTCTATATTCTCCTACCTTACTAAACTCATTTATAACTTCTAGTAGTATTTTCTGGGTTATTCAGAAGTTTCTATGTATAAGATTATATCATATGTAAATTGAGATAGCTTTCTCTCTTGCTTTTCGATCTGGATACCTTTTACTTCGTTTTTTTGTTAATTTACTTGGCTAGAACCTGTTGCAAAATGTTGAACACAAGTGGTGAGAAAAAACATCCTTGTCTTGTTCTTTTTTTTTTTGAGACAGAGTCTCACTCTGTTGCCCAGGCTAGAGTGCCGTGGCATCAGCCTAGCTCACAGCAACCTCAAACTCCTGGGCTCAAGTGATCCTCCTGCCTCAGTCTCCAGAGTAGCTGGGACTACAAGTACATGCCAAAACGCCCAGCTAATAATAATTTGCATCTTTTCTTCTTTTTTCTTGGTCAGTCTAGTTGGAAGTTGGTTGATTTTGTTGATCTTTCTGAAGAACAAACTTTTGATTTTAGGAGCTCATAAGTAAAATTAATTATCCCTGGTCCCCTACCCAGGACCCATGAAGTAGAGGCCCATGTGTATGTTTATGTATGGTGTATGTGTATGCGTGTGTGTGTGTGCATACACATGTGTGTGTATCTGGCAATATCCTTAGATCCACTTGAAAAGAAAATACTATATAGGCTGTTGTATTTGTTACCTGTGTCCTCAACATCAATTCCACCTTGTCCCAGTAACTGCCTGCAATTTTCCTTCAGACTCCAGCCCCTCCCCCTGCTCATCACAGATGCCCCCATGCTCAGGAGCCTCCCCTGCTCAGGTGCTGAGCATATGAGCCAGGCTGAGCTAATCAGCGTATCAAAGTACCCTGGCCACAGTGATTGGCACACGATGGGCATGGAATGTAATCAGAGATGAAATGTTTTCCACGAATAGTGCCATGGAGGCAGATGCTCTTTCCATGGAACCAAAGAGGATGAAAGATCTGGAGCAGTGTCTGCCATCCTGTGGCCGTCAAGTTGAGCCTGTTTGTGAATAGAGCCCATTCAGAAGAACAGAAGCTGATAGTGATAGTAGGTGGTAGATAGATAGATAGTTGGGGGCTGGGGGGCGGAGAGAAAGAGAGAGAATAAATAGATGGTCCTAGTGATATCACTTGAGCCTCTGCATTCAGCCACACCTGAAACCAGCCCAACCCCAGATCGTTCCCTTAGGTGAGTTGAAGAATTTTCTGTCTCTTTTTAAAACAAATTTGAGTTGGAGCTAAGTCTTCTCTAGTTGAGGCTATCACTGCCAGACCACATGGAACCAAAGAGTCCCGAGAGAGCAAAGGTGGACAGAATACCAGCGCTTGAAGATTCTGTAAGAAGTGACTTTAATTGAACCAAAGACCACTTACTGGCCACCACAACATGTCCCCTCCAGCCAGGAAATAGCCTTTTACTGTGTCTCTTTTGGTCTTCACTGTGGACTGAAACAAAGAAGAAGGGAGGGGGAGGGAAAATGTTAGCAATCAGAGTACCCCAAAATGGCCTAGGCTGCAGGGTGCAAAGTGGGGGTCCACCAAGCAAGACTCAGATATCAAATGTATTTTGTTTTACCCATGGTTTTTAAGAAAATTTGAATTTGTCTCAAACTCCTGACCTCGAGTGATCCTCCCACCTCGGCCTCTCAGAGTGCTAGGATTACAGGCGTGAGCCACCATGCCCGGCCAAAAATTTGAATTTGAATGTCTTTAGGGGAAACGAACTCTTAACACAGCCCCTGCTATACACTTGATAACCTACTTTGTCCCTTAGACATTCTAGTTTTAGACTCATGGCTTGTCTCTGATGTTAACTATGTACCAGACACTATGCCAAGCATTTTATAGGCATTATCTCATTTTAACCCTTACTAAACCCCTATGAGGTTGATCTCGTTAAGCCAATCTGATAGATGAAGAAACCGAGGCTCCTGTCTTACTCCGTTGGTGCTGCTATAACAAAATAGCAGAGACTGGGTGATTCATAAACAACAGGAATTTATTCATCACCATTCTGGAGGCTGGGAAGTCCAAGATCAGGTTTGCTGTCTGGCGAGGGACTGTTCCTCATAGATAGTATTATACCTCCTCCATGTCCTCACATGGCGGAACAACGAAATGGCAAAAAAGGGTTACCTAGTCCCCTCGTGCTTCTCGTATAAGGGCTCGATCCCATTCTCAAGGGCTCTGGCCTCATACCGTAATCACCTCCTAAAGGTCCCGCCTCTTAATACTATCACATGGCTGATTAAGTTTCCACATATGAATTTTGGGGGACACATTCAGGCCATAGTAGCTCAGAAGTAAAGCCACTTGCCTAGTGCCACATTCCTAAATAGTGGAGGGGCTAGGAATTCAAACCCAGCACAGCTTGATTTTGGAGCCCATGTTCTTAGCTGGGCTACAAAACCATCTTTAGAAGGAGTAGGCTTCCTGTTATTGAAAGTGTTTTAATAGAGACATTTTCACCACTAAGTAGCTTGTGTGATCTTGGATAAGTTGTTAACTTCTCTTTTGTTGAGGGAATTCTTACTCTGGATGGGAGATGGCACAAAATGGTACCTTTTCAGACCTGCAAAGGATTTTTTTTTTTTTTTGAGACAAAGTCTTGCTCTGTTGCCCGGGCTAGAGTGCCATGGCATCAAGCTCATAGCAACCTCAAACTTCTGGGCTTAAGCAGTCCTTCTGCCTCAGCCTCCCGAGTAGCTGGGACTACAGGCATGTACCACCATGCCCGGCTAATTTTTTTCTATATATATTTTTAGCTGTCCAGATAATTTCTTTCTATTTTTAGTAGAGATGGGGTCTCGCTCTTGCTCATGCTGGTCTCAAACTCCTGACCTTGAGTGATCCTCCCACCTCAGCCTCCCAGAGTGCTAGGATTACAGGTGTGAGCCACCGCGCCCGGCCCTGCAAAGGGTCTTATTACAGAAAACAGCCTCTGGGGCTCCTTCCTGCCAAACCCTGACACAGGACTATTTTCTAAGAATAAAGAATTTCTTGTGCTGAAAGAAATATGAAGAGGATCATCAAAACCGAGGGCTTCCTGGACGAGAGCTACATCAGAGTTGCCTGGCTCTCTTGTGACAATGCAGATCCCCAGGGAGGGCCTCTAGCCCTCACCCTAAGTCAAACTCTACCTCTAACCCTGATCCTAAGTCTATCTGACTCAAAGCCCTTATTAACATCTCACCCATCTCTGTCTGTCCTACAAAAGTAGGGGAAGCAGAGAAAGGTCAGATCCATGGTCTTTGGGATGTCCAGCCCTTTTCTTCCTTTCTTGGCCCAGAGGAGAGAAAGCTAAGGGGTAAGAGTAATGATATATAAATAATCAGATCAAAGTGGGCACACCTCAGTGGGTACAATACACCTGGTATCGGGTGACCTGAAAATCACATAGCAACACCTCTGCACCATCTTATCACAAAGTTACTAATATCCTTAATATATAAAGAGCTCCTAGATAAGTAAAGGAGCAAAAATCTAATAAAAAATAGGCAACGTATATGTAACCATAGTTCACATAAAGGAAACATAAGTGGTCTTTATTTATTTATTTTTTTTTTTGAGACAGAGTCTCACTCTGTTGCCCAGGCTAGAGTGAGTGCCGTGGCGTCAGCCTAGCTCACAGCAACCTCAAACTCCTGAACTCAAGGGATCCTCCTGTCTCAGCCTCCCGAGTAGCTGGGACTACACGCATGCGCCACCATGCCCGGCTAATTTTTTCTATATATATTTTTTAGCTGTCCATATAATTTCTTTCTATTTTTAGTAGAGATGGGGTCTCGCTCTTGCTCAGGCTGGTCTCGAACTCCTGAGCTCAAACGATCCGCCCACCTCGGCCTCCCAGAGTGCTAGGATTACAGGCGTGAGCCACCGCGCCCGGCCCATAAGTGGTCTTTAAACATATGTAAGGGTGCCCAGCCTCATTTGTGATAAGGTAAATGTGTATTAACAATACATTGAGATATTCTTTTCACCTTTCAGTTTGATAAAAATGAAAAAATCTAACAATACATTGTTGGCAAGGATGTGATAAAGCAGATTTTCTCATACATTACTGATGTGTACACCTCAGGAGGGAAATTTGACACAAACTGGAATAATTACCTGATAATTCTACCACAGGGAATTTATCCTCTGTTACAGCTACAGGCCAAAGTCACGAGTGTACAAGGTTTGTTTATTATGGCATACTTTGTTTCGGTAAGAGATGGGAAACAATCCAAACGACCCTCAGTAGGATGTTGGTTAAATACATTACAGTGCAATCATCTAATAAGATACTGTGCAACTTTTAAGAAGATAAGGAATATTCTATGTACTGATATGAAAAGATATCTAAAAGATACTCATAAGTGAAAAACAGCAAGTTAAAAACAGTATTATAATAAGCTACCTTCTGTTTAAGAAAGCTGGAAATAGACATATTAGTATTTGCTTGGATTTGCACACAAAAACTGGGAGAACACACTAATGTACTAACAAGCTAATAATAGTGGTTACCTGTGAAGAAAGGGTAGTAGTTGGACTTTTCAGTGTATGTCATAAGTTGTTTTTAGTTTTGAAACATGTGACAGTATTGTCTTTAAAAAATTGTCTTTAAGTAAATAACAAAAAAGAGTAAGGGAGATAGGGCCTCTAACCCCAGCTCCCCAAAGTACTAACAGAATAAGGACCTTTAATTCTTTGAGCCTCAACTTCCTTATCTGTAAAATGAGTATAGTAATAGTATCTTCCTCATAGGGGCCTGTGCAAATTACATGAGATAACATAAGTGAAAATGCTTAACACATAGTCAACACCCAGTGCACTTTTTAAATTGTAAAGTTCTGATTACTCTATGACCTTGAGCTATTAATAGTATCTTCCTCTCTCAGTCAGTATCTTATCGCCAAAAGGATGGGGTTAACCTGGGTCTCTGGCCAGACATTTCCTTCTCTCCCCATCCCCTGACACACACACACACCCCACCCCCACCCGGCCTGGCTTACCCATAGTCCAACAGCCAGGACAAAGATGAAGTACAGAACCAGCACCGCAATGTCACCTGGCTCCAGGCTGTTCTGGGGAAACGTCTCCCGGGGACTCAACTGCAGAGGCTTAGGGCTGCTGGGACTGCTCTCCATGGTCCTGAACGAGCCCTCTGGATCCTGGGGAAGTGAAAATGCATGTCAGATGCCAGCGTCACTCCTCTCCCCCTTTCTGTAGCTTCTTCCCTGGGGCACCTGAGACAGGGGACCCACATGGAGAGAGGTGTGGTGGAGACAGATCTTCAGGGGAGACAGATCCATCCATCCACTCACTCATTCAACAAACAGTGACGTCACATCAAATCCATAGTTGATTTTTACCAATTCACCCATTCACTTGGCAAAACATAAAGAATAATAAACAATTTAAATGGACAGATGGTTTCGGCATCCTCTTCCACTTAGTAAGCACATGTCCCCAAGTGAGAGAAAAGCGAGACACCTGAGCACCGTTTCCAAGGCACCTCACAGCCCAGTTAGGGTCAAGCCAACAATTTTGTCTGAGGCTTAGCCAGACACTACAATCTTGTTCCAATGCTGGATATGCCTATAAAATTGTGTGTATTTAATAAACACCTATATAGCATCTGCTGTATGCCAGGCATCATTCTGAGGGTTTACAAAGCTGCAAAATGGGTATCATCCCTATTTACAGATGGTGACACTGAGGCACAGAGAAGTTAGGTAACTTGACCAAGGTAATACAGCTCAAGAGGTGAAGCTGGGATTTGAGCCTAAATAATCTTGCTCAAGAATCCATGCTTTGAACTACTATCCTAAGCTGTACCTCAGTATTCTGCACTTCCCTGGGTAATTTAAGGGATTCCCATGGTAGGCAGAGTAATGGCCCTCCAAAGATGTTTAAATCTAATCCCCAGAACCTATAAATAGGCTGTTACATGGCTAAGGACAATTGAGTTTGCAGATAGAATTAAGGTTGCTAGTCAGCTGACCTTAATAGGGAGATGCCTGGAGTAACTGGGCAGGCCTAATGTTGCACACTAGGGAATGTTACACACAAGGGAACACACAATCAGAAGAAATAAATGGAGAGACGACAGCATGAGAAGGATTTGGCTCCATTGTTGCTGGCTTTGAAGATGAGGTGACGGGGCCGTGAGCCCAGGAATGTGGGCAGCTTCTAGACGCTGGAAAAGGCAAATTAACAGATTCTCCCATAGGGCATCCACAGGGAATTTAGCCCTGCTGACACCTTGATTTTAGTCCCGTAAGACCCATTTCGAACTTTTGATGTCTAGAACTGTAAGATAATAAACTCATGTCATCTTAGCCGCTAAGTTGTGGTAACTTGTTACAGTCAGAAACTAATGAAATTCCCAAGGGAAATTTTTGACCTTAAGTGATTAGGGGACTGACTTATTCCTGTGTCAGCCTCTAGGGGAATCAGGAATGAAAAGATTCAATCCCTGCCCTCTGTGAGGCACAGCCCAGGGGTGGGACAAATCCACCAGTGGGCAATGACACCATGATGTGGTGCTTCATACAGTGGAGGTGCATAGAGCCAGATCTGTTAGGAATTCCAGCTCAGAAGCCATAGAGCTGGATCTGCCATTTGCCAACCCTGAGAACATGGACAAGTTCCTTCATCTCTACAAAATGGGACAACGAAAGCTCACGCTTCATAGATTGCTGTGAGCTAGTACCTATGAAGCATTGAGCATGGTGCCTCGCACAAAGACTGTGCTCAGTACATCGTAGCCCCCATTGCTACTACTGTCACCATTACCACTATTTTCTACAAGGTGTAGTGAGGGAAGGACCACCTACTTTTATATGGAAGAATCCAGAAAGTAGCATGCAAGCCAGGTTTTGAAGAATGAGTACAGATCCTACGTGGATAAACAGGGGGTTGGGAAGCATTTCAGGCAAATGTAAACACTGAGGTGTGAATGAACATGTCGTGGTTAAGGGACCACCAGACTCTTGCGTGAGCATTAAATAAGGTTGGGGGCAGGGGGCCAGGAGGTGAGGCTACTCAGATAGGAAGGAGACAGATTCTACCAGCCCTTTGATGTCATTTGAAGGATTTTAGAAGGTCAGTAGTCCTCAACCTGTCAGCTATCCTCCCCTGTTTTTATAACACATATTTTGTAACACCCCTTTTACTGAATACTAAAGTGAAATTCATAGTTAATGTTACCTACTCACACACATAATTTTTTTAAAAAATGTATAGTGTTCTAACTGTAGTATAAAAGTGAAATAAAAGGAAATCAACTCATGATAAAACAATGAATGCCTCAACATGTAAAAATGCTCTCATCTGATTCCACTAGAAGACCCACCAGGTAATCTGATGCCTTCACCTATTATATGGAGTAAGTTCCCCATTTAAGAGAAATAGGAAAATCACAAGCCATTCCTTTCCAGAAGCACAGGATAATTAAAGAGTGAATCTATAGGGGAACACCAGAATAGAAACTAGTATACACAGCAAATCTTTAAACTTGCAAAACTGCTTTATGATTTTAAACATTATGAAGAAACTCAAGCAAATGCCGTGATAAACCATATTTTTAATTTAAGAGAGAGTCCTCTAAAAAATATCTGAGACAACCCTGTGAGCATAAAAAGCAGGTACATTTTTAAAGTAATAAAACCCTAACACTTTGTGTTTTATGTAAACTGGAGGTAGGTTCTAGATTTGGATAGTGATAAACATGTTTTGTGCCCACATGAATGTCTGGTGGAACGTCTGAAAGTCTTTGTTGTGCGGGGTAGTTCAGTACGTTTCAGGATGTCTAGTGTCTCTTTGCTTCCACCCACTGAATGCCAGTAGCACTCCCAAATTATTGTGACAACCAAAAATGCTCTGATAAATTTTAAAACATCTCTTCAAATGCAGCAACACTTTCATCACACACCTCTGCTCTAGGTTAAAGGATGCCACTGAAGAATTTTTAATAAGAAAGTGGCATGATCAGGTGGGGGAGGCTTGGCTAGAAGTAAGAAGGTAGGCAGGAAAGTTATTCTGGAGGTAATGACGCAGGCTTGAGATGATATATAAGGAGGGCTAAGAGGATGTCTTAGTCCATTCTTGCTGCTAAAACAAAATACCTTAGACTGGGTAATTTGTGAACAATATAAATTTATTGCCCACAGTTCCGGGGGCTAGGAAGTCCAAGAACAAGGTGCCAGCAAATTTGGTGTCTGGTGAGGGTCCCTTTCTCATAGAGGACACCTTCTTGCTGTGTCCTTACATAGTAGAAGGGGCAAGCAGGTGCCTTCAAACCTCTTTTATAAGGGCAATAATCCCATGCATGGGGCAGAACCCTCATAATCTAATCACCTCCCAAAGGCCCCACCTCTGAATACTATTCCACTGGGGATTTAGATTTCAACATTGGAATTAGGGGTGGGGTGTGGGGAGGAAATACATTCAGACCATAGTAGAGGGAGTAGATTTGAGAAATAATTTGGAGTTAGAATCGATAGGACTTGGTGATTAGTTGACAGGGTAAGTGAGGGAGAGGGAGAATTGGGGAACAATTTCCTGCTTGTGATCAGAGCTGCCCAAAGACAGAATGGCCTTGTGGTCTGGGCAGGATGTTCCTTGTCCTTAGAGCAGGGTTTCTCATCTTCAACACTATTGACATTTGGGACCCGGGGGCCATTCTGTGCATTGCAGGGTGTTAGCAGCACCCGTACTGGCTACCCACTAGATGCCTGGAGTACCCTCCTCCCAGTTATGACAGCTTGAGAACCGCTCCCTTAGAGGCATAAAAGAAGAGACTGGATGTTCACGTAGAGAAGAGTCTCAGGGCACCTCAGTGATCTGTAAGTTCCCTTCTCGTGCCAAGTGTAGCTTTGAACTTCTCTCCCTAAGGCTGGGCCTTGCTCTTGTGTCTGCTGAGAGGATGCTCACAGCTTCTCAGACCTGGGACATGGTGGCCCTCTCCAAGGAAGAGAAGACCCAAGCAACCTTGATCCACTGAACCACACCTTCGCGAGAGGAAAGATGGAAGGAAGAGAAGAAGAAAGAAGGAAGAAGGGATGACAGACAGCTTCATCGTTCCCAGGCAACCCCAAGTTCTATGATCTCTTATCTACTCTAAAGCAGGAGTGAGTAGCAGGAGCCAAAATTCCAACCCAGGCCACCTCTTACCTCTTAGAGCCTTGGTCAGATCTTGGTTTTATGATCACTGTCATCCGTAAGACGGATGATAATGCTATTAGCTGCTCAAGACAAACCTAACTGGACTGGAAACCTCAGGTCTCTCCGTGTGAAAGTGGGAGGAGCCCTGGAGCGGAGACCCCTTTGGGCTCCAACCAGGAAAGGCAGACCCTGGAGGCTGCGGGAGGAGGGGGCTGGAGGCCATAACGGGCTGGTTCAAGGGTGAGCCCCCGTTAGGCAGATAATGTTCTCATTGCACTTTACAGGTGAGAAAGTCGTGCTTGGGAGAGGCTTGGCGTCGTGTCCAAAGTCACACGGCTGATGAACGGCAAAGCCAGGACTCGCATCCAGCCTGGCTGGTTTCAGAGCTTGCATTTGCAAACAGTCCAACGTGCTGCTTCCAAAACGGGGGACCCTGGGGAAGACGAGGACCAGGCGCACCGGAGGCAGGTGAAGGTGGAGATTGACAAGGACTTGGGGGCGGGGCGGAGGGAGGAGGGGCGGCGGCCGCCTGGGGAGCGCTCCCCGCCCCCAGCCCGCCCCTTCCAGCCCGCTGCCTGCCAGGCACCGCGAGCGGTGGGAGCAGCTCGAGCAGATAAACAAGTTATTCATCACCGCTGTGGGGCCCGCCCGGAGGCTGGCACCGATGCCAAGCTCTTCCTGAGTCTCAGGGAGGTGGGGCCCTGCCGACCCCGAGCGCTGCCGTCTGGCCCACAGGCTCCCAGGCCGAGCCCTCCATGCGCCCCTTCTGCGACAAATCAATCCATGCCTCAGGTGTAGCAGCAATCTTCCTAACGTTTGGGGTCCACGCTTTCTATTTAAGTGCTGGGCGTGGAGCTCACTTAACATGCGTCCTCCTATTTCATCCTGTGAGGCAATCACTATGACAGCTCCGCTTTACAGGTGGCAAACAGGAGGCAAGAAGAGCTGAAAGCGAGCCCGGCTCAGGCCCCGGCTGTACCACCCGCTTCTAGGTCCCGGTCAGGGCTAGAGGTGGGTGGGATTCGAACGCAGGGCCTGAGTCTGAGCTCATGGTGTTCTCCAGTACTGGCTGGTCTGCCCTCCTTTCCTCCTGCCCTTCTCTTCTTCGTTCTCTCCTTCCCTCCGTCTGTCTCGGTTTCTTTTCTATAAACATTTATTAGGCACCAACTGTGTACCAGGCTCTGTGCTAGGTCCTGGGGACTCAGTGGAACAAAAGTTTACTAGGCACCAGCTGTGTGCCAAGTTCTGTGCTCAGCACAAAGACCAAAGCCGTGAGAAAGGCAGACCTGGCCCCATCCTCCCGGGTTTTCAGCCCAGCCCCTTGCAGCACTGCGCATGCCCAGGACCACTCGGTGAAATGACCCCAGGCACCCTTTGCCCCTTGCATCGTGACTCTTTGTTCCCAGCCTGCTCAGCAGGGCCAAGCTGGGGGTGGGCTCCTGCTTCACCTCTTCCGAGAGACCCTCCCTGTGTGCAAAGGGAAGGGCTCACAGCAGCCTGTGTTATAACAAAGCCTTTGTTGGCAAGTAGAACAGCTACCCTTGAGGTTGCCCGTTGGCCAAAGCACAAAAGGAAGCTCAGTTAAGCAGGGACTTCTCTCACGCCTTCCTTTTGGCCGCTGACATAATTTGCTATGGTCGATGTGAAAATTTTCCACGCCCCAGCAGATGTGAAAATTTTCCACACCGCCGCGCAAGGAAAAGATCAGGAAACAGGTTCCCAGGGCACAGGCTACAGGTAAGGGGGTGGGGCTTTGATCTTATTTGCTGCATTCATGCCTTAGGCTGGCTCCTGGGTGTGCACCCATTGCCGGGAGTTATTCTGTATAACTTTGGTGCAATCTAAGAAGTTTCACAATAAAAGCAAAAGGAGAGAAATAAACAGAACAAGATTTACAGCATAAAGCCATCTGTGTATATTAGAAACACTCAAAGACACAAAATAATACTAAGTATTTTGCCAGGAGGCAGGCGTATTTGCCAACAAATATCAAACACGTTAGAAGGGGTGGCAAGAATGGGAGGAGAGAGAATGAGAGAGAGAGAAAAACAAGGGAAGTTCCCCCGCACTGACAAAGATGACAATGACCATCTAATTACAATTATTAACTATGCGCAACAGACTCTCCAGGAAATCGATGTGTCATGATAAAGACTTTAGAACTGCCCTGCCCGGGCTCAGATCCCAGTTCTGCCTCCTGTTAGCTTCACGATCTTGGCAAATCGCCTCCCTGCGGGTCAGTTTCCCATCTATAAAATGGGCATGATGTATGTCAGATGTATGTCACGGGTTTGTTAAAAGCAGTAAGCAAGTTCATCCTATATATAATGTGATTACGTACAGAATACTTGTTCTGTCCCCATCCTTCTTCTAAAACCATTTTTTTCAAAAAAGAGCATGAACTTTGTGATCAGGCAGACCTTGGCCACTTACGTGCAGGAATCGCAGTGTGAGCATGCAGTACCCCTAAGAGGTCAGGTCTCTGATTAACCCCATTGAGAAGGTGAGGAAAAACAAAGCTGAGGCCAGGTCCAAGGCCACACCTCTGGTAAATGACTGAACCAGGGCTCCTACTCAGGTTTAATCTCAGGCTTCTAGCCACTCGGAGACATGTGGACCTTGGTGGGGAAAATTCCAGATGTGATAACAAAGACCAGCAGGGGCTATAGCTCCCAGGCCGGCGGCCAGTGAGATAGTGAGACAGAATGAACAACATTTGATAGCACAACCCTTTGCTACCAAGCCTTTGTGGCCACTGCAGTGCAGGTCACTGCCCACCCGACTGCCACGAGCTAGAACTTCTGCTTAGAACTGCAGAAGGAAAGAGCTGAGCAACACCCTGGCCTCCTCGACCAGCTGGTGCCACGGGGTTCGTTAGGAACAGTCTCTGGTAAAAGGCCAACAGGACAGACTGTAGGACTTCGGGCTGAAGCAGAGGCCGGGATCATCCCCCACCAGTTAGGAAGAGCTACAGCTCCAGCGATTTGGAAAGAAATTCTGGGCGTGACGGGGCAGGGCATCTCTCCCCGCGTGGTCCACTGCAGGGGAACAGACATGCCCAGTGAGTACAGGGGACCCGGGTGACATTCTCCTCCGCCTACCTTGCCCCTTCAGGGAGTCCTTGTCTCAGATTCCTAGAGAGAACAGAAGTCACCAAGAGCACCTCTGAGTCCAGACTTGTCCATCCAAATGCCAAAGTGGCATCTCTCGTGTGCCCAACAGACACCTCAGAGTTAACACTGCAAGTTAGAGACCAAGGGCTTCAGCACCACGCGTGCTCCTTCCAGTCTTCTGCCTCTCACTAAATGCCAACTTTCTCCACTCTGCTGCTCATGCCAGAAACCCGAGAGTCATCCTTAAGTCATTCATTCATTCATTCATTCATTCATCATTCATTCAGCAAGCGGTCTGTGTGTATCTCTATGTGCCAGGCACCGCGTCTAAGCACCAAGGATGCCTGGTGTGCAAACGTACCAGCAAAGAATGTACAGCATCTCTTTCTCAACTCCCCAAATCTATTTACCCTCACTCTGTTCTTCTCTACTTCCAAAATAACTTGAATCTGCCCATTTTCCCTCACCTTTACTTCTATCCCTCTTATCCGAGCCACCATCGCTGCTGTCTAGGTTAGAGCAAGACCTCCCGTCTTGCCGCCCCAAGTCCAGGCTTGCTTCCTTTTCATGTACCCCTCACAGAAGCCAGAGAGATCTTCGAGCATGAATCAGATCAGATCATTTCCCTGCTCAGGAGGTCTCAGCACCGCCCGAGATGCTCCGTCTGCCCCCCAGACCCATGGCTCACTGGCCTTCTTGTTATTCCTTGGACACTATTTCTGGCCCCAGCCTCTCTGCCATTTGGTTCCCTCTGCCTGGGGTGCTCTCCTTGATGCTCTTGGCTTAACAAACTCCTATTCCTCCTTCGGGTGGCAGCCTACCGTACACCCCCAGCAGCCCTCTCTTGGCCTCGATCTAAATTGGGTCCCCGAGAGCTAAATATTAGAAACAATTGATATCATGGAGACAGAGAGTAGAATGATGGTTACCAGAGGTTGGGAAGGGTAGCAGGGAGGTGGGAGATAAAGTGGGGATGATTAATGGTTCAAAAATATAGTTAGCTAGTTAGATAGAATGGACAATATCTGATAGCACAACAAAGTGACTATAATCAACAGTAAGTTAGGGTTTACTGTAAAATAACTAAAAGAGTGGAATTGGAATGTTCCTAACACAAAGAAATGATAAATGTCTGAGGTGTTAGACACCCCAATTACCCCGATTTGATTAATTCACATGTATGCCTGTATCAAACATCACATGCACCCTATAAAGATATACAACTATTAGGTACCCATTATAATTTCTTAAAAATTGGGTCCCGGAGTTATTGGCTCTCATAGCAAACATGACTTGTCACCTGAGTTTAATCAAGCATAACATTTGATTTGCATGGTTTTCTTATTGCCATGTGTCTCCACTGCACCCAGGCAGGGACCCTGTCTGTCTCTCTCACATTGCATCCTCCAAGTGGGAACTCAATACACGTTGGTAGAACAAACAAACATGGGATTTTTAGAGCCTTGAACACTGTGACCTCCT
The DNA here is from genome assembly GCF_041146395.1 of Eulemur rufifrons. Classification (NCBI taxonomy): domain Eukaryota; kingdom Metazoa; phylum Chordata; class Mammalia; order Primates; family Lemuridae; genus Eulemur; species Eulemur rufifrons. The sequence goes on from NC_090996.1 coordinate 20,208,382, forward strand.
GAAAAGGGGCAGCATTTTTCAAAGTCATATAAGTCATATCCACAGGCTGCCCTTTGGGGGAGACTCCACGATCAGCCATTCTCGGAACCATTCAGCGGACACCATTTGAAAACCACTGATACTGTGGACAAGCTCACGGTCACGGAGGCTGAGTCTCAGCTCCACCACTCACTGTGTGTGTGGCCTTGGCCAAGTTGCTCACTGGCTCTGTCTGTGAATTAGAGGTGGCTGCGCCCCCCTTACAGGGTTACTGTGTCAGTGACATGAGGTCCGGATGTAAAGCTTTCTGCACGTGCCCAACAAGTACCAGTGAAAACCTGTATTTGCCTTGTAGGTAACAGCAGTTGTAGTTGCAGCAATACAGCCCTCTAGCTTTTTGCTGTTTATGTAGATACATTTACCTTCCTTATCTCTTTGGGTCCTTACACACACCTGTGGGCTGGGCCAGGCTGAGGTCTGTATTCCCATTTGACAGATAAGGAACCCGAGCCTCTCTGAGACGAAATGATTGGCTCCGTGCCCTTGAACTTGGTTAAGTGGAAGAGCTGGACCTATGCCCAGTGCTGCCGGCTGCCGGCTTCACGCTGCCATCCCTCCCCCCAAAACATACTCCCTCTGCCTGAGGCGTGACAACCTTGCCTGTAGAGAGGGACTCAGAGCCCCTCGCCCGGCCAGTGGTCCCCAGCTGGAGTCCTTCCGCCAGCACTGTCTCCCTGTCCCCAGACTGGCTTCCCAGTTTGGAGAGGGGATATCTGTTGGGGGAAGGGGGAGTGTCTTACCTTATTCTAGACACAGGGCTCACCTGCCCCGGGGGCTGCTGGTGGCTTCTGAGGCAGGAGGAGGCAGAGATGGCCGTGAGAAGGGGACTCCTCTCCCTCTGCAGCCAAGCGCTTCGGAGGACGGCAGTGACTCTCCGTCCTATATGCCCACTGCTGAGAGGGCCTCCGAGCGGGTCAAACTCCAAACTCCAGCCTCTGCTGCAGCAGGGAGGAAAGGGAGCGTGAATGATCTCCCCAGGGGCAGAGGAGAGGCCCAGCCCGGGCCCCCTGGACCCCGAGCAGGCCCCTGAGGGGAAGATGTCGTGCCCTGTGCTCTGACCTCACCTGGGGGGAGCCCACGGAGGGGAGGGGTGGGGGAGACGCTTGAGCCCAGGGCACCGGCCGCTTCACTCACCCACTCTTCCACGGTCCCGCCTCCGCGCTGGGGACAGGCGGGCTTGGGACGAGCTGGAGGCAGGGGGAGGAGAGATGTTGGCGAGGGATGCGGGATAAAGGCAAAGTGCCAGGAGGGACTTGCAGCCACAGCCCTCACCACGGAGGCGGCGGTGGCAGTGACAGTGACCACTGCTTGGGCAAGCCCCGCTCCACGCGCTCTGCGGACCAGGGCAGGGCAACGCAGAGGCATCTGGAGCCCTGAAAAACCCTCAGGAATGACCACGCCATGGCCAGGGCGTGGGCCCAGGACACCAGGAAAGCCAGGGGGACACAGCGGAGGCTTTCACTGGATGCTCCCAGCAACCAAAAACTTTTAAAAATAATGACTAGCATTTGCAAACCGAAGGGCTTGGAACACAATTCTGGACTACCTTCCTTTCTAGAACAATCTGAAGCCCCATAGCCTCCCCATAACCCTCTAAGACAGGTCCCAATATTATCTCCATCTTACTGACGTGGAAACAGAGGTAGAGAAAGTGAGTAATGGGCCCCAGTAAGTGGCAGAGCCAGGACGTGTCGCAGCCGTTTGGTTCCAGAGTGGGGGTGGCTCAGAGATGCGTCCAGCAGGACGGAGGGCGACCTGGTGCTTCGAATGACACCAGCGTAAATGGGGCCTGCAGGGTAGGGGCCTGCCCTGGGGGACAGACTTACAAAAGGAACATCTGGGATTGGAGGAGGGGACAGACAGGCCAGGGACCTGTGATCTGCAGCCAGAAGCCACAGCATGGGGCAAGGCAGTGGGGTGCCACGGAAGCTGCATTGCTTCACCAGCCTGGGGTCCAGTCCTGACTTCGTGGGGCACATCTGCAGGCCCCTGGGCATGTTCCAGGCGCCTACAAGAGGAGGCATGTCAGTGAGCAAAGCCAGGCAGGTGGGCTGTGGCCGACCAGAGAGCACGCGTTTCAGCAGAAGGGGACAGCCACGACCCAGCTCCGCCTGGGGCAAGACAGGCCCAATGAGGTCAGAACTTCTGATTATTCTAGAAAAGTTCTTCAAAGTCTTGTGATTATTAATCTGTGAGGGCCAAATGTGGCCCACTTGGCTACCGGCTCCTCACAATTTCTCTGACTGCTAAACTTTCCAGTTTTTACACTTGGTGCTATAAAGAATAGGAGAGAATGATGTTATAACCCCTTTGGAGAACTATTTGGAAGTTTCTTATAAAGTTAACATGTACCTCCCCCATGACCCAGAAATTCTACCTTTAGGTACTTACCAAGAGAAGTGAAAACATACGTTCCCGAAAGATTTGTGCACAAATGTTCGTTGCAACATTACTCATAACTGTCCTAAAGTGAAACAACCCAAGTGTCTAGCAACAGCTGAATGGGTAAACAAACCACAGGGCATTCACGCACCAGGGAAAATTGCCATAGGAAAGGAACAAAACTAGTGACACATGCCACAGCATGGGTGCATCTAAGAAACAGGATGCTGAGCAAAAGAAGCCAACGCTAAAAGAGTACAAACCTTATGATTCCATTTATATGCAGTTCAAGAACAGGAAAGAAGAATTTGTGGTGATAAAAGTCAGAGGATGAGACAGGAAGGTGATGGAAATTTCTATCATCCTGGATTGGGTGGCAATTACATGGGTGTGTGTAGTTGTTAAAACCCACTGAACCGAACAGTTAGGATTTATGCATTTTATTCTATGTAAATTATATCTTAAGAAATGGAGCAAATGTATAGACAATGAGTTCAGCAAATGCATTTATTGCTCCTCCATCTCCCAGGATTGAGTTCCAGGCTCTTGTCACCACAGAAGAATGCATGTCGCCAAAGTGCCTGATTTTTTTTTTTGGGGTCAGAGTCTCGCTCTGTTGCCCGGGCTAGAGTGCCATGGCGTCAGCCTAGCTCACAGCAACCTCAAACTCCTGGGCTAGAGCAATCCTCCTGCCTCAGCCTGTCAAGTAGCTGGGACTACACGCATGCGCCACCATGCCCGGCTAATTTTTTCTATATATATTTTTAGCTGTCCATATAATTTCTTTCTATTTTTAGTAGAGGTGAGGTCTCGCTCTTGCTCAGGCTGGTCTCGAACTCCTGAGCTCAAACGATCCACCCACCTCGGCCTCCCAGAGTGCTAGGATTACAGGCGTGAGCTACCGCGCCCAGCCAAAGTGCCTGATTTTTCAAGAGAAAAAAATCTAGGTATTTAGAGGGACTCTGCTGATATTTACGGTTTGGCAATTAATTCAAAATTAGCAAAAAATAGTTCAAATGCTGTGTGTGTCAAAGGATGCACCTGGCTCTCAGTTTGTAGCCCTGTGTCCCTGAGTTGCACGTTTTCCTAGTCTGCAAGTCCAGGCTGAGCTCTGCCTGAAGATGTGATTCCTTCCTGAATTTTCTACAGCCTTTAAAAAAATTTCTACACACCTTCACCCACTCGCCCATGTGCCCCCCGCCAACCCTAATGTTGCTATTTGTTGGGTAAACCCCCAACACTGAAATAGATAAACTTCCCAGCCAAGGGGCAAGTGTGGGAGAGAGTCCCAGCTTTGGAGTAAGACAAGATACATTTTTTGATTAGTAACTGTGAGACCCTGGGCAAGTCACTCCACCTCGGTGAGCATTCCAGGTGTTCACAATGCCCACTTTGCAAACTGTTCCTAATGTCCACGTTGCAGGGGATTAATTGAGGATTAAATGAGATGCCGCAGGTGAAGCACCTTTCCTGTTGGTAGGTGCTTGGTAAACGTTGGCTCCCTCCTTCCTGGGAAGTGCAATTCCCAAGTTAACATGAGCTGCTTGCCTTGCACTTAGTATCCACAGAAAATTTCAAGGCCTATGTATTCCCGTTACTATGGCTTCCAAGGGGTGTGGGGAACTGTACATTTTTTCTCCTCTTTGTTTTGTTTTGTGTGTTCCCATCTCCCCAGAGTCACGGTTCTCACGAACCTGCGTTGCCTTTCATCCCCTGCAGCTGTAGGAGATTGTGGGGTGAAGAAGCCAGACATGGGGGGAGTCAGTTAGACCCAAGTCCTCATTCTTTGCTCCTAACTGTGCATTCTCGTATAAATAACGTAAGTGCTCCGAGCCTTGGTTTTCTCATCTGAAAAAGAGGACGTTGTGCTAATAGTACCTAGCTATTTTATCAGGAAGATTCAGTGAAATAATACATGCAACGTCCTTCTTAATATTAAGATGTTGTTTTTCTTTTTGTTCTCATTCTTTCGTGAAGGTCCAGTGGAGTTTTCCAGAGGCTAGGTAACCTGAGATATGGTAAAGAGTGAATGCAGAAGCAGGTATGAGAATCTAGCTGTCTCCTCTTAAACTGGGCATTAAAGAGATTTGCAAAAATATAAAACAATGCCACTCGTTTTACTCAATCTTTTGGAAAAATATGGTTGATTTTTATTAAAATGTTATTTATTGAACATGCAGTGGGCTTGTTATTATTCTTTTGAAATCAATAATGTTTAAAATTGTTCCTGAATTTAAATGTCTAATATGGCAAATATTAATATCTATAGATATATTCCACGTAACAAAAGCTCTTTGGGGTCCTTTGGTGTTAAGGGGTCCTAAGACCCAAAAGTTTGAGAACCGCTGCTCTATGGCAAACTCTTATGGGCTTGTGCATCTGGGAAAACTCTCAGAAATATTCTAAATCCAAAGCCACGTAATGTGTGTTAAAAGATGTCATCTGATGAAAGTAGACCCTCAGCGGAAAGCCCGTTACTGGCAATAGGGTCTGTGCAAGAAAACGGTTTGTATCTCAATAAACCTTGCCGGTTAGTGCATAGTGGATTGTTAATTAATCAACAAAGTCTTTTAAAATTAATCACTAAACACTTTAACAACAGGTCAACCATGGCAGAGAGGTTGAAATTTGTAGTGTGACTTCAAGACACTTGGAAGTTATTAGAGTGGAACAGGATCCCGTGGAAGCCAGTTGAGCAAAATTTCCACTGGCGTAAATCTGGGTTACTACAGGTGATTTTACTGAGTAGGAGTGATTTACCAGCTAGGTGTAGTTGAGCCTCACGTGGCTAGGAGTGGCCAGCTCTCGCCAGTGGAATGAGAGAGCACGTGCCTGATGCAACTTCTGCCTCTTTTGCCGAAGAGGGAGCTCCTGGTCCTTGCCTTCCTCTCCTCTCTGCCTCCCTGCTGGTCAGGATGGTGGCCACCAGAATGGCCTTTGATGCCACATGTGAAACTACAGTAGAACTGCTAGCAGCCTGGGTTCCTGATGGAACAGAGAAGCCGCTGACTTGGAGCATGTTCGGGGACTGAGAGGTGAGCCAGAATGCATTTCCTTTTTTCGGCCATGTTGTTGCTGGGTCTCTTGTTACAACAGTGCAGGCTTTGACCCTCAAACATTCATGCAAATCCTTTGGAAATGTGTCTGCCCATGATAAGCACGGGGTAAACTTTGCAGTTAGGACCCTGTTGTCTTGCTGTGGAAGGATACAGCTACTCTAGTCTCTCAGCACAGGAAAGACACGTGTAACGCATTTGGAATCTTTTGCAGCATGGCAGAGACACTCGACTTTGCTTTTAGACTCCATGACTCACTAGGTGTGTGGCTTGGGCAGGTGACTTCACCTCTCCATTATCTGTTAAATGAAATAACTGCATCTCCCTCACAGGGTACAGGGGAGACTTCAATTAGTTAATACGTGCAGACTGCTGAGCTTTATTTTGTGCATGTTAAGTTTTTTTTGTTTGTTTGTTTGTTTTGAGACAGAGTACTCACTCTGTTGCCTGGGCTAGAGTGCCGTGGCGTCAAGCCTAGCTCACAGCAACCTCCAACTCCTGGGCTCAAGCAATCCTCCTGCCTCAGCCTCCCAAGTAGCTGGGACTACAGGCATGTGCCACCATGCCTGGCTAATTTTTTCTCTCTATATTTTTAGTTGTCCAGCTAATTTCTTTCTATTTTTAGTAGAGACGGGGTCCCGTTCTTGCTCAGGCTGGTCTCGAACTCCTGAGCTCAAACAATCCACCCGCCTCGGCCTCCCAGAGTGCTAGGATTACAGGCGTGAGCCACTGCACGTGGCCCACGTTAAGTATTTTAATGACTATTTTCAATATTCCTAGTAGGGACTGTCTCAGACATTTTCACCTGTTGAAGTTGTTCTGAATCTTGGTTTGAGTGTTGTATCTTGCAGGTGTTTTGCCCAGCTGGGTGATCACCTGACAATTAAAAACATCTGGGCCGGGCACGGTGGCTCATGCCTGTAATCCTAGCACTCTGGGAGGCCGAGGCGGGCGGATTGTTTGAGCTCAGGAGTTCAAGACCAGCCTGAGCAAGAGCAAGACCCCCCGTCTCTACTAAAAATAGAAAGAAATTATCTGGCCAACTAAAAAAAAAAAAAAAATATATATATATATATATATATGAAGAAAAAAAATCTGGTTTTCAGTCTCAGTCCCCCCTCCCTGTCCCCACACAGCCATAGTCCATTGGGAGCTGGAATAAAAAAGAGAAGGCAGCTAGGGGACCCACTGGCCATGCATTAGAAAATGTCACTGTTCTCCTGGTGCCTGTTGCCATTACAGCTACAGGTCTTAATTCAAGCCTGGCTCAAAGAAGCAAATTATTCCAGATGTTTCTTTTTTTTAAATTTCAAAATCTTAAGGGAGTACAAATGTTTTTGTTACCTGGATACCATATATAATGCTTAAGTTGGGGCTTTAAATGTGCCCGTCACGAGAATAGTGTTCATTGTACCTGACAGGTAAGTTTTTATCCTCATCCCCTCCCACTCTCTCCCCGTCTTGGTTTCCAATGTCCTTTACATTTCTTTGTGCCCATGTGTGCCCATCATTTAGCTCCCAATTATTAGAGAGTACGTGTGGTGTTTGTTTTTCCATTCCAGAAATACTTTGCTTAGACTAATGGTCCAAATGTTTCATAGCTTGCATGTTATATCATTGTCTCTAAAGTCCTCTGAATTCTTTAATCCCCATCATCATAATAACCCACATCCCATAATGAGCAGCAAAGGCGAGGCTTTCAGTGACATCCCATTGCCTAAAACAAAGGTGGGCAAACTATTGTCCCCTACGCTCCCAGGCCAGATCTGGGCCACTGTTTGTTTTTATAAATAAAGTTTTATTGGAACACAGCCATGCTTATTTGTTACCTGTTGCTGCTGGCTGCTTTTTGCTACAGTGGTAGGGTTGAGTAACTGCGACAGAGACCACATGGCCTGGAAAGCCTAAAATATTTACTATCTGGTCCTTTCCAGAAAATGTTTTCTGCCCCCTGACTTACAGTGTCACCCAGGGAGTTGCTGTCTCTGGAGTCCTGGGAACTGGCAGGAAAAACTTTCATTCCCAGAGTCCTTCTTGGAGGGCTGTAAAACGCTGTGAGTGGGAAATGGGAGTAGAAGGGACTGCAGCCCAAAGCAACTGTCTGGTGACCAAGCTAAGCCATTCTCTGAAGCCCTCCGGTTTGACTAATGGGCCATTTACCATCATTTTGAGGATGGTCATTTTGAGGATTTTAATTTAAACATAATCCTTCTAGACATGGGTCTAAACTACTGAGAAAAGCATAAACAGAGCAGGATCGTAAACACAGCACTCTCTAGAGGCTTTTCTCTGTTAGATGCTTTCAAACTTTAAAAATTTCAAAATAATTTTGCCGAGGGAAGAAGCCAGACAAAAAAAAAAAATGAGTGCATGCTCTATGATTCTGTTTATGCAGAATTCTAGAAAATGTGGATGAATCTCTTGCAATAGCTCATGGTTTGCCTGGGAACGGGGAGGGGGAGGCAGGATGGAGGGATCTCACAGGGGACAAAGGAACCTTCTGGGGGTGATGGGTATGTTTATTCTCTTGATTGTTGTAATGGTTTCGTCAGTGACCCCCGTGTTAAAGCTCTTCAGATTGTACGTGTATGTGCAGTTTGTGTGTCGTTTATACCTCTACAAAGTTGTTCTGCAGAAGCATTAAAGTCTTCATAGAAATGGGTTCTTACAGAGAAACACAGGCAGCTGTAGCATGAGAGAAGCAGCGTGACTGATGTTGAGACGGGGTTGGGGCCTGGGGGACACTGTTGGCTTCTGGAAGCTTCCATGACATCGTGGGGGCTCTACGGATTATTTATAAAGTGTGGCAGTATTGGGGGTTTCTGTTTTAGGTACATTTCTGTATGTAAATGGACATGTATTTCTTGGTAGAGGTAAATATCGGGCTCTATTTCTTCTATTCGGTGTTACAGTGTCTAGAATTTATTCATTCACGGATTTAGTTAATCAACAGATATTTATTAAGTGCAAATACGTGCCGGGCAGTGTTCTAGGCTCTGGGGATGGACCAGGGAACATGGCGGGTCTATCCTCACTCTCGGATCTTCATTCTCACCCTCTTCAGGGGCTCCTTCTCCCAGCCTAATGCCACACTCAGGTGCGTCCCAGTATCAAACGTTTCTACCGAAGGCACCAAAGGGCTTCGACCCTTTGGCTCCCTCTGGCGGCGGCTCCGGCCCTGCGCAGGCCAGACCCGGGGGCAGAGCCTGCGCTTCCCCCGCAGGGCGAGCGTGGCCCGGGGCTCCCCAGGAACTGTCCTCGCCACAGGACAGGGCATCCCGACCCCAGTGATGGGTCAGGGGGAGGTCACTGCCCTTCCCTCGCCCCAGGTCACCGCTGAGGGTCACTCCAGCTGCGCAGCCCCACTCCTTTCTGCACCGTCCTCCCTCCCTGCCTCCCCCCACCCTGCAGTGTGCTCCGAAGGCCTTTTCCAGTAAGCTACCTCCACCCGGGTCTTCATCTCAGGATGTGATCCCCGGGGGATCCAGCCTACAATGCCACCTCCACTTCCGGTGTCCGTTAGCCCCTCACCCCCCTGGCATCTGGCTTCTGCCCCTACCCCAATAATGGCCTCCTGTGTCACAGATCCACGTGCGGCGTTCCCCCCACCCACCCCATTTTCTCTTCACAGGCATTCTTTGGGAATGGGGCCTTCTCCTTCCCGGAAATGTCCCCTGTCCCTGGGTTCTGAGACACCACTTTCTCAAGCCACCACCCCCCCCTTGCCCCGCCTTCTTGAATCTTGACTCTTCCTTCTCAGGCATCTGGTCTCCTTTTTGCTTCTCCAGTGGTGGCATTTCCTGAGCCCTCATTCTACGTGCTCGTCCCTTTCCACGGCATCGGCCATCATCCCTGACTTATAAACCCCAAACTGGTACCTCTACTACTGGCTTCTTTCTTAAACATGCATAGGTACATACATCTCTCGTCCATCCGTCTGTCCTTCCAACAAGTATTTTAGGGTACCTACTCTATGCCCTGGGCTAGGTGCTAAGGAGAGAGTGGACAAATACAGTGGCCACGCCACTTATACGCAACCAGACATCTGTGTTGGGCTGTTCCCCAGGCTCCTGGACCCACTGAGTTGCAAACCAAACTCCCTGCTGCTGCCGCCACCCTGACACCCGCTCACCCTCCGGGATCCCTTCCCTTGGCTACTAGCAGGCTGCCAAGGCGGCCAAGTCAGAAACGTGGGGGCTGCCCTGGGCTCCTCTGTCACTCCCCACAGACCCCAGCATCAATCTCGGGGCTTCTCCTTGTACTCATCTCCTCCCCGCATCTCGATGTTACGACCCTGGTTCTGCCTTTTATAATTCCTCACCTCAACTTCTAGAGCACCTTCCAGTTCCTCCTCCACATGCTTCCAGAAAGAAATGGTTAATGTCCACTCTTCAAGCACCTCACCTGCCCTGGATCCCCTTTCTTCCTTTCCTGGCTGTGCTCTGTGCCCCAGGAGGCTGGCTTATGTGTGGGTTCTGAGCATCGGGGTGACCAGGCATTGCCTGTGTGCCCAGGGTCACCTTCAGGGAACACTGAAGCCACCTCCTACCCTGTCTCACAGCCTCTTGTCTCCCACTTCTCTGTGGAGTTGGGGGGCTCCCAGTTAGAGGGGTGCTTCTCATGGAACACGGAGCCAGAGCCTTAAAGCAGGACCGAGGCTGGGCGCGGTGGCTCACGCCTGTAATCCTAGCACTCTGGGAGGCCGAGGTGGGTGGATCGCTCGAGGTCAGGAGTTCGAGACCAGCCTGAGCAAGAGCGAGACCCCCGTCTCTACTAAAAATAGAAAGAAATGATCTGGCCAACTAAAAATATATATAGAAAAAAATTAGCCGGGCATGGTGGCGCATGCCTATAGTCCAGCTACTCGGGAGGCTGAGGCAGGAGGATCGCTTAAGCCCAGGAGTCTGAGGTTGCTGTGAGCTAGGCTGACACCACGGCACTCTAGCCCGGGCAACAGCGAGACTCTGTCTCAAAAAAAAAAAAAAAAAGTAAGTCACAACCTTTTTTATATTAAAAAAAAAAAAAAAAAGCAGGACTGAGCACAACACATTTGGGAACCGACCTCACTGTCCTGCACACACCACAGACCTCCCAGAGGAGCGATTTCTAAAGACTGGGCCCCGCAGCCCTGGGCTCTGCACAGGAGATGACTAGGTAAGGCAGAGTCACAGATGCACAGAGCTCTCCCTCCGCAGCACATCTGACCACACCGGCAGGAAGTCTGTGTGGTGACAGGATGCCTTTAGCCTCTCTTGGACATTTTCTACTCTCTCCCTTTGACAAGTTGTCTTTTCCCAGAATTGAATATTTTATTGTTGTTGTTTGGTTTGGTTTCTTTTATAGCTCTTTTATGGCAAATGACACTGACAGTATGAGACAATGACATCAACTTACCTTTGTAAAGAAATTAAATCAAGGAGTTGACTTTAACAAACTGCAGTTGAGTAAAACCCAGGTGGTTCACGGGCATGGCAATATCCAAACAGCCAGGACAGGGGAATGCTGGACTTGGGCAGGGCCCTGGGGATGTCACGCTCTGGCCTCTTTGCCAGAGCTCAGTGACTCGGTGACTCCCTGCTACCCGTCATTTGTCACAGTCACAGCAGCTCTGGATGAAGCTCTTCAGCTGTTTCTTAAAGGGGTTTGTGGGTCTTGACTGCACCCTGCCATGGGGTGGCTCATCTTTCTGAGGCATTAGAGACTTTCTGAAGAAAAGCAATTTAACTATTTAAAACCATTTTAGATGAAAAGCTATGATAGAGCAGAATGCGAATCTGTATGCAGTTTTAACCTAAAATTCAAGCTTAAAACTCGGCCCTTCCATCCCAAGGGGACCCACATCCTCCATCCTCTACTAACTTTGGGATAATAATATAAGAAACCGTCTGGCAGTCCCAAAGGCACTATGGTTTTGTTTCTAGGGCCCGGCTGGGATGCCCTGAAAATGAAGTGAGAAAATGTGTACAACGCGCTTGACACGCAGAGAGAACCCTGAACGCACCATTCCTGTTACTCTCCCTATCCCCGCCCTTGCAAATGCTTCCTCAGGGAAAGTTCCACCAGGGCCAAAGGCTGCTGGTCTCTGTGAGGGGCTCTCAAGTTTCATTTGGGCTCCAATTCCGGGTCCTGTTCAGAGACCCCATTTCTTATATCTGAAACCAAAAGAACTTTGGAGAAGAGGGAAAAACCAGTGAAGTCCCAATGCACAGAAATGATGCCTTTGCCAAATGTTATGCCAGCTCCCCAGTGCCACCTACATCGGTGACCCCTCAGTCCTGATGCAAATATATCCTCTTCCTCTTGATCCCTAGATTCAGTCTGACCTGAATTCGACCCTGTCAACCTTGACACATCCCTGGGTCATCCACCTGCACAACCTAACAGTGTGACACCACCAGTCTTGTGACCTCCAGTGGCAACAGGTAAGAGCTATTTCCTTCCAATATTTATTCGGCAACTACTCTACGTGTGACAAGCAGGATTACAAAGATGAGTGGGAGCTTTCTAGGCACATGCTGGCCTAGCACAGTGGCCCGGACAGTGATGATAGATGGGATCCCATTTCTGCAGCAAGCAAGAGGTGCCTACTCTTGATGGGAGAGGAAAGCACAGTGTAAGCTGTCCTCCAGTCACTGAGGGTGACGAGGGTCCCAGCAGGCCCACTGGGGCAGGGGAGCAGAGCGGGGAGGTACATTTGAGAATGCCTGAGTGACTGTGTTAGGTTTTCTGCGACTCTCCTAGGCTGTGAGTGACTTGAGATTAAGCCAGGGCCATAGCACGGTCATGTGCAGGTCTGGGTTACAGGTGCTGAGAGAATAGAGCTGTGTTAGTTAAGGACTAGGCAAAAATCAAAACCACTTTAACAATTTTTAAATCAAACACTTTATTTCCACATAACAAGCGCAAAAAAATCCCAAACACTTTAACAATACAATTAACGCAGTTATGAAGTCAATTATATACTACTCAAAGCCCCAAAAGGTCAATCAGCTTAACGTTCCAAACATTTCCAGACATGGTTTTTCAAAGCTACCTTTGGTTTTTGGAAAAACCAGTGTGGAAGTCAATATACATTGAACGCATTGAACAACAGTTGCTTATATTAAGGTGTTCAACAACATTAGCTTACACCTGGCAAGTTGGAGCATGATTTGAAGTCATACACTGAAATACATACACAGGTTCTGCCCCCGGCTCCTGCAGCGAGGAGGGAGGGCCGTGAAGGGGGAAGAAAAGGCCAGTCCAGGCTGCGGCATTTCTCGTTTTGTAACAGAGGTATGAGAGTTTAACACTAGTACACTGTCAAGTCATTAAGCTTCATGTTCCAAATGGTCTCTTGCTGAGGCTTGAGATGGGCACAAATGGTGGGGAAGATGAAGTCACAGAAGTTTTGAGCAACAAGATCCCAAAGATGCTCAAAGAGGGTAGGAAGGAGCAAGCTACAGTTTCCCAATGTTCTCACATTATTTCAGGGTGAAATTGTGGAGAAGTTCAGATAAAATGTTCAAATATTTGCTTAGATTTTTTAATTGGTTGCTCTATGAGAACCCTCATACATAGCAACTTTGAAACTTTCATTATAAAAAAGAGCCTACAAATAAATTCACAAAAAAGAGACAATTAATGTTGAGCAGCCAAAAAGTCATGGTTTATTATATATGAAGAAATTTCATAATTCAAACACAACCAAACTGTACATTTTACAATCACATTCTATTTGTAAACAGTTAAAAGCCACTGACTTCTTTTGCATCTTAGGACACAAACAGTTAGAATCAAGGCAATGAAATGATGGCAAATTCTGTACTGTTAAAATTTTTACCCTTGTTTAGTCTCTCTTCTTTGACTAAGCAAGCATTATAATACCATTTGTGGGCAAAAAAGGGGGGAGGAAAGAAATTTAAAAATGGTGTAACTCGTTAGTTTGCAACAACATTTAAAATTTTCTTTATACAACAAACAACTCTGTAAGCCCAATACCTTGGTTACAGTATGCATAGTTACTGATTTCGGCTTTAAGGTACAACAGTTAAACATTAACACAGTCACAAGAGAGCAGAAACATATAGAGCCACTTGATGGGATTACAAAAAATTATTACCTATTGATTATTAGCAAACCATCATCACTCACTAATAAAAAGACAGCATCTGAAAGCAGAATGTCAAACTCCAGCTTTAAGCGTTTTTTTGTTTTTTCTTTTTTTTTTTTTTTTGGCAGAGAAAATTCTTTAACAGAGCAATACGTAGTATCAGTGCTAAAAGTTGGGGTTTTTCTTTATTTCCTATAAGAAACTACAAGGAGTTTTTTTTACTGGGGAACTGGTTTTCCTGAGAACCATGCTCTTTGATTTAGGACAGGAATAGAAAAACAAAAGAACATGGCCAAATGCTGCTCCTTTTTTTCCCAGAGATAGAAAGCATCTTTTAAATCATCCTCCTTTTTTTTTTTTTTTGTCTTTTAAATTTTTTTTAAATGATGGAAGAGTAAACATTTTTTTCTCAAAAAACAAACAAAAAAATCTGTAAACAAGAAGGTTCACTGTGGGAACCTTCAAAACAAAATGGAAAGCCTATTCAAAGTGCAGGGCCCGTCCTGGGTGGCAGGTGGGCTGCAAGTCACAGCTGTGGCCACAGTTTTTCAAACTGCAGAGCGAAATTCTTTAGTTTTACAACATGAAAAAACTGGTGCAATACTTTCATTAATAATCCTAAAGTCAGTATCATAACTTGATCTTTTAAACTCCACGATACCACAATAAGGTAGGCAACATCAAGGCATAGTAGAGAGCGCACACCTTTTAAGAACATCCTTGAGTAAACATTTACACTGGAACAGCTGCCCCCCCATATTGCCGATTAGACGGAGAGAACATCATTCAGTGCAAAGGTAAAAGCTCATACATTATCAGCCCAAAAAATGGTTTGCAAAAAAAAAAAAGGGGGGGGGTAGGGTGGGTAATCAGGGGAAAAAAAAAAAAAGAAAAAAAAAAAAGGCAGAAAAGAAAAGGAAGAATGAATCCGAAGGCTAAACATGATGAATATACACAAGTGAGCTCATTCTATACGGTTTAGCATGTATGGCGCTATTTGGGAGTGTAAATAGATAGATACCTTTTCACATTATAATATTGGCCTGCATGATTCAAGTATTCAAACTGATATGTTTTGGGGAAAACAAAGTGGAAAATGTGCAGAGAATAGCTGTTCCCACAGGTGGCCCCTGGCTGCAGGCGGCGAGCCCAACTTAGTGCTCCTTTCTTTCGCGTCTGAGGTCACAGTTTGTGAGTCTCCATCTACACTGTTACATGGACTCTCCACCCCCGCCCAGGTGGTCAACAGAAAGAAAAGCATTAATGGGGGACGGGCTGCTAATTCCCCGGGGGTCGCTGCTGCTTGGAGGACCCCACAGGCTTGTGGAATAATGTGGGGTCCCCCAGAGTGAAGTGCCGTGAAGGTCTCCACAGTTAGTTCCCGACAGCCCAGCACCATTCCAGTGATTGAGATCGGTCCGGCTGGAGAATGAGTGGGAACAGTCGAGGGAGCCCAGCCGGCTCTGGCTGGACCCAAGAGACTGCCAGCCAGGAGAAGGGGTCAGAGACTGACTTTGTGCAAAGAAACGACTGATCTCCTCTTCACTGGCAAACTCAGCAAGAATAGTAGTGTTCCCCAGTACACACCTAGAGGAGAGAGGCACAGCAGGCTGTGAGCACTCCACATACGAGAGGGGCTCCATTAACTCAAAAGTGAGGGTGAAACTTGTCTCTGCTAGAAAAGCCGGAGACAGAGAGAGAAGTCACCACATAACGAGTGTGCCCACAGCCCCCCCAGGGCCTGATGCCTCGCCCAGAGGGAGCCTCCCCGGGGAGCACCACTGTGGTGTGCCAAGCTCATGTCTGTCTGTCTCCTACATAAGGGATTTTCTAGGGCCCTTTCGGTCAGGTCTGATTCTTCCCCTCAGGAGTACCGATCTTGGAACCCAGGGTACAGTGAGGCTGCAGCTGTCAGGAGGCACCTCCTGAGGGACCCGGGGCCATGCTGTGCTTTCTCCCTCCTTCCCCCACGCTCTCCCCGTTAGGAGCTGAATGGCCAACTTACATGTGCAGAGACTTTTGTGCCTTCACTACCTCTTCTTTTGAACTGTAACGGACCAAAGCATTTCCATGTGGGAGGTTCAGGTGGAATGTTATCAGTGGGCCATGCTGCATGCACAGAGTACGCAGAGTTGAGCCATCGATCTAGGAGACAGTGTGGGGACCGCAAATTAGACGTGTCATCATGAGGGCCATCCAGGGAGGCTGTCCCAGGCTGCAGCTCTGGTCTTTCTCTCTTTCCCAAGGTTCTTCACTCCTGGGTACCACTCCTCACTGGCACTTGCTGCTATGATGGGGTACAGTGCCCCCCTCCCCACCTCCACTGGTCCCAGAGCCATACCTCTGTGGCCTCTAGACTCCTGGACACTCCCCAGATCCCCAATTCCTTAGTTAGCCATTGCCCCTGCTGTGGCTTCATGTCTTCTCTCTTCCTGCCCTGAGGACAGGATCCACCAAGGCACTGCTCCCTGGGGGGAGGGGAGGGAGGTGGGCTCTTAACATCCAGCCTCCAGAGGAAGGAGTAGTCTAGGGGCTGAGAAATGTCCTAACCTTAAAGGGCAGACCTGGGTTTCTCAAAGTGCAGGACTAGGACTGCATCAGATTCATCTGAAGGCCCTCATAAAAATGCAGATGCCCAGATCTACTGAATCAGAATCTCGGGGGTGAGACCTAGGCATCTGTATTTCTGTGTGTTCCCGTGCACGTCCACTGCATCAGACCACAGCTTGCCTGAGGCATCTCAAGACCAGTCCTCTGCCATTTCCTCTGCATGGCCTTGACTATCGCTTAGTAGCTCTTGTCTCAAACTCAGACCTGAAACCTTCGTTCCCATGCTCCTTGGCATATCCATATAAAGCAGGATATCTGGTATCCTTACCTGAGGTGTAAGGTTTTTTAGAACAAGCCAATTTGTTATTCTCCCTGAGCTGCTCTCACCCCAGCTGGAACCTAAACAAGGAAAAAAAGGACAAGTCAGTTTTCCAAGACTGCAGCCTAAATGACTGTTTAGGACAAACATACCCCAGTCAAATTACAGGTACTCAGTACATCACCTGGCCTCGTGGATTCCTTCTCATCTTTGCACTTCTACAAGGGATACTTTCTCCCTCGGCCCAGAATTTGAGCTCACTCCAGCCATGGCCAGGTGAGCTCTTAGGGCAGGGAGCTTGTGAGTTCAGAACTGCTCCCAGCGCACCACATGGTAGGGTAGTAAGCCAAAAAAGGGCACATCCCTCTGGGATCTTTTCATTTATAAAGCTAAAATTATCTCAGAAAGGTACCATCTGGGGGAGGTCTCGGTTTGTGATTGTCTGAGGTTTGATGACCTACATGTTATATTCCTCAGGGTGTGAAGCTTTAAGGGGATTTAAGAGCTTGTAATCATCTAGACGTCCTTCGTGTGGGAGCTCCCCAACTGGCTTCCCTGCTTGGCCTCCATGGCATCCTCTTCCCCTAGGAACTGAGCTTTTAATCATGATCCAGCCCTGCCCCATCTCCATCTCCAACTAAAGGTACCTCACAAACACTTCAGTGTGGCTGGGATTGTTCCATGACATAGTTCCTGCCTAATTCACTTCTCACTGAACCTTCCCTCCAGCCCCCATTCTCTAATAACTCCCAACGGAACCTCTGTGCTGTCTCAGGTCTCAGCCTCGGCACAGGCAATTTCCTCTGCTTGGCTTGGCTTCCTGATCCCACTCAACTCCACCAACCCTCCTTAGGGTGGGGGCTCCGTGGCCTTTTATTAGCTCCCCCTCCCTGTGTGCCACCAGCCACTTAGCGGACACTCACCTACTGGTGTGGCTTACAACACACCAATGACATTAATCTGCATTTAGTAGCTTGGAACGGACCCAACTATTTGTTTCATGTAATTAAAACTTTCCCTTCAAAGGAAATGCTGCAAGTTTTTTGTAGCCAATTACCTGTCTAAAGATTTGAAATTATACATTAGATCAGAAAATATTAATGAAGTTTTATTCATTTTCAGCTTGAAGATAAAGTTTGGTACAGTTTCTGGGCAGAGTAGAATGAGGGTCTTTAAGACCATTCTTACTGGGAGAACCGCTGGACCACTGTGAGTACGACAAGTGGCTGTGTGTATGTCTATGGCCTGGGGGTGCAGGCAGGGACATGATGCCAGTACACATGCAATGCCAGTCATTTACAAAATGAGCAAAAGCAGGGGAACCAGTTTGCCTGGGACAGTCTGGTTTATGCCTTGTTGGCTCTATATCATTAGTTAACAGCACCCTCTTTCACTCCCTAATGTCCCTGTTTAAACAGTAAGTTGTATGGTCATCCCAAGTGTAAGCCAAGCTCTTACCCAAACAGTCCCCATCTTTGAGGCCCAGATGGGCTATTCCCACCTTCCCCAGCCTTGCCACATATTGGCTTCTGCCCTGTGTGACACGGTGTTATTCTGCAAACCTGCCATGAGCAGGAAGATACTACACAGTTTAAGGTGCACTCTTGAGGAACTTCTGAAAGAAAAGTGCTCCCCATTCATTAACTTTACTACTGACTGTTGTATATCTTTGGGTAAATATTCTTAAGTAAACTGGGCTGAGACTCTCAAACACATGGAAATCGCAGAAGATGGCGATGCACTGGCAATCGTATATTTCAGTTCTCATCCCACCTTACAGAGGGTAACATTACTGTTTCAGTCTCTGTTAAACAGACTGTTGGTACTGGTTAGCATTCAGCAAATAAACCATATGAAACCAACTTACATATTTCATCTTACCTGGGGTATATCTGGCGTCAGAATTTCCCCATCCTCCACCTACACGAAGGGGAGAATTATCCCACGTAGACAAGGGTGGCTTCTGACCAGTCAGTCCCGGAGGTGGGCGGGACGGAGCAGTGATGTTTTTAGGTGGCAAAGGGACCTTCCACAGCTCATGAGCCAGAGAGGTGTTTGTAACTGAACCAGGAGACCATGTCAATTTGGAATCACTATTTCTGGCTACTCGAAGGGGGGGGAAAGTGGAGAGGGGTGGAATAATATTTAAGAAAAGAGAAAATTCAAATAACGCCCATTCTCCCATAAAAAACAAATCAAAGAAAATGAAATTATACTAAAAACTCTGAAACCAAACTTAACTGGCCAAAAAGAAATTCAAAAGGCCCAAAGGAAACTGCTCCCACCTCTCAAAACACTCAGACCATTGATCTGTTATTAATAGTTTTAAGACCTATGAGATTCTTAGGCCAGTATATAAAACTGTACTTTAACTGAAATCAAAACCAAAAATGCTTTGAATTCCTCTAAAATAGCAACTGTGAACTCCTAAATAACCATAACTGAGTCACTCAAGACATACAGGACATTAAATAAATTTCAGAACTTTGTTGGTTACTCATGGAGAAATGGACTACACAAGTGGCCCCCACTCCGGGAGTCGGCATGACAGATACATTCACTGGGTGCCGGCCGCCCTGTGCCGAGCGCTGGGCTGACACACATATCTCTAACCCTGACCGCGTGCTGCTGAGGGCAGAGAGGCTAAGTAATTTGCCTGCGGGTCTAATGCAGAGCTGGCTGTTTGAAAAGAAAGTCAGCTCAATTCCTGATACACACTGCTTCACAGCAATGGGGGCACAAGGGGGTGTACAGGGATCAGGCACACAATAAACTACATCAAAAATAATGCTAAAAACTTAAAAGGAACAGAAAAAGATGGAAAATTTCCTATATTCCACCACTGTTAATTCTTTTTTCTACTTGGCTTACAAAGTGCATGTTCTTTAAATCAGTGCTACTCAAAATGTGGTCGAAGACTGGCCACGACACAGTTGTATTACTGGCCTGCGACAGAATGAGCACAGAAATTTAGAGTGAACATTTGAAAACTTTGACATTGCTATAACTCTTAAGTGTATAACCATTTTTCTAATAATTCAAAATTCATGTTTACTGTATTCTACAGAGGATTGGAAATTAGGAAAAAAAAAAAAATCCTTTACTGCAGATAGTTTGAGAATCGCTTTGGCTTAAATTACATTTAATTACAGAGCCGAGGTAGCTCTCAAATGAGAATGAGAGCTGTTCAGTGAAAATTAATTACTTTAGTAGATGACTGCTAGGTACAATAAATTTTAAAGGAATAAATGATGTTGAAAATATTTCCCTAGGCTCACAAATATAGTCTCCTGACTCCCTGAAGAGAAGACTCTGGATAAAAAGAAGAGGGCATTAAAAGCAGCTGCCACAGCCCCAGCTGTGCGGACGCCCTCCCCTCCTGAGCGGGCCCTGGTGTGCACAGGGCCCTGGTGTGCACAGGGCCCTGGTGTGCACAGGGCCCTGGTGTGCACAGGACGAGGCTCACCTGAAGTGCTTTGTGCTGTACTGCTGAGGGGAACGTTGTAGTTGGAGGCACGAATGGATGACCAGGCACTAGTTGAAGGCAGCGTGGTGTTCAAGGATGAGGATGACCCTACATGGGGGGAGAGTCCGATGAGAGCAACCAGAGCAAGAGACATGGAGTTTAAGAACAGGCAAAACCATCCAGAGAAACTGAAGTGTCACTGCATGCCACGAGAAAGAAAACAGGTATACCTGGGATAACACATGGTGCCTGAGACTACATCTTCCTTCTTGCCTTCAGAAGAGTATGCCGAGAGTTTGCTAGTTGTTTTTACCTTGGCTTAGCAAAGGTATTTTCCTTCCTACCCCGTTTTCTCAAAACTGTAGGGAGGATACGCTCTAACAATAGGGTACAGCAGCCAAGACAACACGCAGCTCTACTGCCCACGACTGGGCTTTAAAAGGAGGTTCAAGCCTTGTTGCTCCTAATCCTGTCTCTGAACAGGCCAGCCAGTGCCCAAGGTACCCTGTCACTGGCAATAAGCCAAGCCTTCAGCCTTCTCCATCATACCCCACACTCAAGAGTCCAAAACCTAGTGTTTCTTCCCATTTTTAAAAACCCTCTTGACCAACTACTCTAAATGAGCCCTAGACCTGACCACCATCAGGATCACCACTCCAGATCCCCAACTGGTCTCCCAATCCAATCTGCTCCCCACTGTCATATCACCCCACCTTGAAGAATGAGTCTTCTCAAAACATTCAATAGTGTATTTCCTTTAATACCAAATCTAAACTCTCCTGCCTTTCAGCACCTTTCTGTAGGCCATCTGATCCTTCTATTTATTAACTGCCATGCTGTGAAGTTCTATGCTTGGCTTTTTATTCTCCTGTAAAAGTAGTAGCTTTAACTGCTTCTATATGGTTATCTGCTAAATTCAGCCCTTTTAGAATGATGAGGATTCTTTTCTTACCACTGTGATAGAGCAAAAACTTGTTACCTTAGAAAATTATATATTTAAACTGAGAGGATACATTTTACAAAAACAAAGAAAATACTTCTCAGTATTTCAAAAATGCCTTTCATTTACCTTTCTTCTAGAAAATCATGGATGGAATACAAGTAAATGCCTAGAGGTGAAAAGTAACCATGTGGTAGGTAATAGGATGGTTTTATTTGATAACCCACCTGGATTGCAGGGATCCATAAATTGGACTTATTTTTACTCTCTGAGAGAAAAAGAGGCTAATTTGCTCCACCAGAGAAAAGTCCTTCAATATTCAGAGTGTATAAACATATAAGATTATGCTCACATCCTTTACAAGAAACATCCATATTTAAATAACCACAATCTCATAACTTGGTATAAAGTAGACATGGCAATCCTCAGCATGTTTTTCATACAATTACTGGAAAGCAAATATTTGTTGGTCCTTTGTGTTAACTTATTAAATTAATATATGTGTTTTGCCATATCAAGTGATAATAAATCCTCATCATTTTTTAAGGTGGGCAAATTAAAGAGTCACTTATGGGAACACTGAGAATTATCTTCATTTTCATGATTCCATGGGTTGTCGGGTGCTGTGAGCTGGGGTGACTCTGGCTGCTGAGAGCTTCATGCCCACTTTGTGCCATTAAAGTGGGTTACTGAGCATCACTCAGAAATTAACTTGAGCGTGCCCCCCACCCCCCACCTTACGTACCACTGTTCCTGTCCCTGAGGTGGTCAACTTCCCGCACAGTATTAATTGAAAGATTGTTTATGACACTGCCAGGAGTGACGTAAGGGTCAGTTTCGGGGTCAATGTTTGGATAACCTTTCCATGGTTCACCAGGGCGAAATTCTGTAAGTGGAAATTTAAAATTAGTTCAAAGTTTCATCATTTAAAATCCATTATTAAATATCATTTATTCCTAAATTTTATGCAACTCTCAAATATTCTCCAATTTTACTACTAATAACCTTAAGAGGCTGGTTCAGTAATACAATTAGTACAACAAAAGCTGTTCTTTACGAATAACTTGTAAGTTTTTTGTAAGTTTCTCTAGATTTATACATTTTTAAACAGTAACACTTTAAAGTGCTTTATGACAAATCACAAAGGCACTGCAACTCAAGTAGGACAAAGTAGGCCACAGATGCATTTCTTGTGATTCCTCAGTGCAAATGAAACTACCTGACACAACTGAAGAGAAACGATGAATTAAAGTCTTTTATGTAATTCTTTATGCTGGTTAACGGGACTCATTCCACCTTTGCTGCTCGGAGCATCAAGGCACCAGGAACAGGCAGGCACGCTCATTTGCCCAAGACTTTATACTTAACTTTTCCTTCACCATTTCCGCATTCCTTCTTATCAGCACAGATCAGTCCAATCACACAGAATTGGGCTAAATTATTAGTAAGTCCAGATGTAACAAAACCTTAATGGAAACATAGTCTCAGGAAAGATGGTATTAGCATTTTACCTGGTGGCCAATTAACACTGCTAGAGCCATTAGGCGATTTGGCACGTGGCCAGCCATCTCCTATTGAACCTGGAGGACTGGCTGGTGAAGTACTGCTGTTCATAAAGTCATAGGGAACAAATGGAGACTCTTCCAGCCTGAAACCACTTGAAATAGCACCTAAAAAGAAAAAATGATAGTGAAATGTGAGCAAAATATAGTATCAAATTTATGTCTTATAGTTTCTCAAATGTAATAAGAAAACTCTCCATTAGATCTGTGGGCTCCAAAAAGTGTTCTGCAAATTATGTGAGGGTGCAAGGAAAAGAGAGCTCTGTGCTCTTTTACAGACTTCAGCTGCTTTTAACTCTTATAGAGTAAGATTCTAACATATCATTTGAAGAAAACTAACTAAAATGAAATATCCTTCTATATATGTCATACCCACTCCCCAACATTGTAATTTTCTATGGATGCTGAGGAAGGAAAAGGAATTTTATAAACTGTCTGGAAGTTGGAGAGTCTTAGGACCATGAAGTATCTCAGACATGCCAATTTAACCCTTCCCTAATGCAGAATTTCCTAGTCAAATGTCCATGCCTACACTCCACTTTTCTCCCCTTAACAAATCTGGCTTTTCTCATTGTAGGTGTGCAGTAAAAGGTTAGCACAGCAGACCTGGACTTCACATTCCAAAGTGCCTCATGACTAGCACTTATTAGGCTCCTGAGCTCCCCTAAGCCCATGGAATGCTCTGCCAGGTGAGAGTACCTTTGCATACCTAGGGCATGCCAAATAGTTTATGACACTGACCATAATTTATGATGAACGCTTATTTTTGTGCCTGGGGCTCTGGCCCATAGTATAGTTGTCTGACCTCTGAGGAGTCTGGTGATGAACAGCTAAGATCAGTTATGCAGCCGTTTCAGATGTGTATGAACGACCTCTGATAAAAACCCTGAACAACATTGCTTGGGTGAGCTTTTCTGATCAGCAATACTTTGTTCATGCGTTCACACATCATTGCTGAGACCTAAGTGCTGTCCATGCAATTCCATTGGGAGAAGACAACAGGAAGCTCACTCCTGGTTTCTCCTGGACTCTATCACATGCACCTTTTTCCTTTGCTGATTTTTATCTGTATTCTTTTGCTGTAATAAACTGTAACCGTTAGTATGAAAGCTTTTTTGAATTCCATGAGTTCCAGCAAATCACTGTGGAGCCTGAGGGTGCTCTTGAGACCTCTGATATAGAAGGCCTCTTGGAGTTGCTATTTCTTCTATGCTCAGCAACTAATGTATTAGCTATCTAAGTAAGCTTTGGTAATATGGGGAAAAAAATAACACTCACTTAAGATTGCGACATGATACCTCATTTACACAATACATACTACATACCAGCATACTTTAAGTAAGTGTACTGAGTATTTAAAATATATGATGTACATTATACCTACGATAGCAATGAAAGGATGGGAACAATTTGTTTTTATAAACAAACTGACGATCAGATTCTCTGTTAAAACAAACAAACAAACAAACAAACAAACAAAACAAACATGGAAAAACTCACCTTAACCTGACAAGACAGAAAACCACAATGGTAGAAACATTTTTCTAGGTCTCCATATCACCTCCCTCTGGCCGTTCTTTTCCAAGTTTCTGTAATACTAGTGGCTCCAGGATCCTGTCTTTGTTCTTTATTCTATGTTCTCTCCCTCTGGGCAACCTCATCCATGTCGATGACTTCAATAAATACCAAATCTTCCTCTGGTCCAGACTTTTTTCCTGGATGCTAGACCTCTGTTTCTAATTTATTACTGGGGTTTTCTGTGTTGAGCTACCCCCAAATACCATATTCGACAAATCCAAAACTGATTCATTATCTATCACAGCAAGCTTGTTTCTATTCCTGCATTTGCTCTATCATTAATTGCATTATTATCCACTCATCCCTTCACCTAGCAAATGCTCA
Organism: Eulemur rufifrons; assembly: GCF_041146395.1. NCBI lineage: Eukaryota > Metazoa > Chordata > Mammalia > Primates > Lemuridae > Eulemur > Eulemur rufifrons. Next base: position 20,232,690 of record NC_090996.1, read on the forward strand.
CTGAGTGAACACTCCAATGTGCTCTAGTCACTTTTCTCTAGGAGTTTATGCTCTTGTGATGGAGACAGGCCTCCTAAGTGGATACTTATATGAAACAGAGATATATAAAGAGTTGCTACTAGAGCACAAAGCCTGGAGGACACTTTTTGGAAATGACACAAGCAAAGTCTTCAAGGTCAAGGAAAGGACTGAAGGAGGCCAGAGGCATAGGAGGCACATCGTAAGTAACCATGTGTTTGCTGGATGGAAGAATGAGTTAAGTTAGTCACCAAGCCCTTTGGCTTTTAATTCTAAAACTCTCTTCAATGCACTCCCTCTCATGCCTATTGCCCTTTCTCTCTCACCTAGACTACTTTAAGTTTTATCTGGTCTAGATGTCCACTACTTCATACCTACTATTCCATCTTCACCTGCCTCCTTTCTCTCATTTGCACCTTCACCTCCAGACATGCTTGGATACAAAATTCACCAGGCTGACCTCTTTGAAGCTCATGTGTACTATTCTCTCTTGGTTGTTCTTCCTCTTCTTGTTTGTTTGGTTCACTTAAGGACTCATTTCAAGATAAGTCCTTCTATCCTTTCCAGACCCACACCCACAGTTATAACTGACTCAATGCTCCCATAGAACTTCGTGTTATTACGCTATTATAAGTATCAACGTTTATATTACCTATTACAATGTACTATAATAAGGCCCTCCAGGGCAAGTATTTTTATATAAATACATACATACATTTTGACATACATACACTCAACTGTGTACTATGCACATATGTGTCTACATATTCTAGGTACTGAACACAGTCCTTGGAAAGCAGAATATATATATTCCATTAACATTTGCTGGATGAATGGATAATATCAAATAAGATGAAAATGGCATTTCTAAAAAATAATTCAACTGAGAAGACAATAATATTAAAACTATATGACTTACACATATCAACAAAATATATAAAGAAAACGTCAATATACATGAAATTGACAGAAATAAAATCACAGAAATTTTTAATACCCTACTATGAACACGTCAGATTAAACTCAGTAAATGTTAAGAAGAATATAAGAACAATAAAATCACTTAGAAAAAACTTCATAACCATCACAAGGGGAATAATTTTTTTAAAAAACTGCATCATCTGATCTCTCCTTTGTAAAACAGAAGTGAATTTTGCTTTTCCTTTGAAAGTCTCTTATTTTAACTAAGACTGAATAATTAATGGAGGACTTTGTAAGAATGAGGAAAAGTTCTAAGATAATTCGACTTTGAAAAAAATATATTTAAAATAAGATAAAGGCCTAAATTTAGCATTCATTTGTTTTTTGTTTTTTAAGGGAAACTGTAACAATGTATTTTATACCATGTTTGCTGGAGTTTTGATCCAAAGATGTGTTCACAGAAATGCTGTCCACTGTAGTCCACTTCCTTAGTCTTGACTGTGGCTCTTTAATACTGTTCATATCCATATTTACATTCAAGTTTGAGTTCAAGCCTTAAAAATTAAAAAAAAAAAATCTTATGAAATATAGCACATTTTCCTTCTGTTACCACAACTTCTATTTTCTAGAAAAATGTATGTAACTAATGATTTCAATCATGCTTAATGTCCCTTAATAAATACCTGCAAATGTGGCACAGCCAAATGATAATAATAAAGGCAAGGCAGGCAAAATAGGCACTCTGGGCTCTTGGGCCCAGTCGTGTAGAAACAGTGTTGGGAGAAGGCGCCTCGGCTAGGTTATCAGAATAACCAACACATACAAATCCTAACTAGCTATTCTACACTCAACAGTATAGTATTTTTAAACCATAAGACTCTTAATACTATAATTATATGTGGAAAAGGATTTCTCCATATAATTTTGATTATTTTTAAATTCCTTGGCAAAATAAGAGGGAAAAAATTTTAAGGAAATCAAATTTACAGTTTACCTCTATTAAAATATATTATCTGTCTAGCTATTTCCCAAGGGTACCATGGATGAAGAAACTGTGATCACTTTCAGTTGCTATCTTTTGGTTACAAACTGAACAGTCAGCTAGCCTGACCAAAGGATGTTGTCATTTTAAAGTAAACATATCCAGCTCTAACAATCACACCTAAGGAGGAGACACCCATAACCTAAGGCACAATTTACTTGAACTTTGCTGATGAGGCATGTCAGGTTCAGATATCCTTTGGGACAAAGAAACAAGGACAGAAACTTCAATCTTAGATACTGTCGTCCGAAAACTGACCATTAAGTCAGTCTTTCTTAAAGTGTGATCCAGGGACTATTAACATTAGAATAATCTAAAATGTCTATTTAAAAATGAAGACTAAGCCGGGCGCGGTGGCTCACACCTGTAATCCTAGCACTCTGGGGAAGCCGAGGCAGGTGGATCACTTGAGGTCAGGAGTTCAAGACCAGCCTGAACAAGAACGAGACCCCTTTCTCTACCGAAAGTACAAAAAATTAGCCTGGGTGTGGTGGCACATGCCTGCAGTCCCACCAACTTGGGAGCCTGAGGCAGGAGGATCACTTGAGCCCAGGAGTTTGAGGTTGCAGTGAGCTATGATCACACCACTGTACTCTACCTGGGGCGACAGAGAGAGACTCTGTCTCAAAAATAAATAAATAAAATAAAATAAAATAAAAATAAAGACTTTCCAGTGGAAGCCAGAATCTTTGTTTAACAAATTCCTGGGTTTTTCTTTTATTCTAAAGTTTCATATTAAATGGTTTTAAATTCTTTGGTCTGATGAGAGTCCGTGTGATACCAAGGTCTGTCAAATTTAAAAACTTTAATAATACGAATCCTCTAATATCATCCCCAATTTTACAAAGAGTACTCAAATTTGCTGTTCTTGGACTCATCAGTCAGATCAAGAGTTGGCAATTTTTCTCTGTGAAGGTCCACATAGTAAGTATCTTGGGCCACATAGTCCTTTTGTCTCTATGCAACTCTGCTCTTGTAGCATGAAAGCAGCCATTGATAATATGCTAAAGAAAGAGTGTGGCCATGTTCCAATAAAACTTTATTTGCCAAATCCTGCAGTGGGCCAAATTTAGCCAACAGGCTGTACTTCATCAATGCCTGATTTGGACAACCATATTGGTGTGGGAAGGCTTTCTTAATCAAGGGAAAGTATGCCTTGCTGAAAAGCCAAACAGAATAGGAAATGTCATGCTTATACTCCCTGGCCCAACTGATATGTCAAGGGTGTAGTCAAACAGTAAGAGCCACCCCCTTCACTGGTGAGACTGAAATCTGTCAATGTAGTCGGGTATTTTTTTGCCACTATATTGTTGTCTCTTAGATCACCTAATCACCAGCAAATGGCTTCTACAGTATTCACCCACAGTGGTAACTAATGAGGGAGCTGTTTCTAGAAATGTATGGAGACTGCTAATAATCCCAAGGTCTCAAAGTGCAGTTTATGTCCTAGCTGAGAGTCCATGGCAGTATCAGGGAGAGCCAAATCAGTTCAGTCAGCGTGAAGCACAGCATGTCTCAACCTCTGCCCACACCCCAGAACGTGCTAGTTAACCAATGGTCTTCAAACACAGCTTGGCTAGCAACCAACAAAGCTGGTTTCTAAGAAACCATTGTACAGGAAAAGAGAGAAAGAAAAAGCAAAATGAACGGGGTTCAAACAATCAAGAGTCAAATATAATCAAGGGCACAAAAAGAGGGACCTAAGAAGAAGACATACAAGCCTGAAATTTCCACACACTGAATAAAAGCCTGTAGACATAGGAAAAAAAAGGGTAGGGAAAACTATTCCATGTGTAATAAAGGCAATCCCTTTTCTTACCCCCATTTCCTTATTTATACCAGTGATCATTTATAAATATTTAAAATTTGAAGTTCTAAAAACTAGTAAATGTGACCGTGACATTCCTAGCTGCTTCTCCAAAAGAGCACTGCTCAAAAATTCTCTGGTGTGCTGTTTCTAATAACCATAACATCAGCCTTCACCACCTATTCGTATTCTATTAATACAATTCAGATATTTCCGTCTTACAATGAAAAGTTTCCTTTAATCCACTTTAAATGAGCGTGGAATTTGTGAAACAGTGTGATTATCTTAAATGGAGAGAGACCATTCTCAAAGCATGAAGACAGGCTAAACTCAGAAGAGGGGATGGCAACTCTCTGCCAACTTCACGCAGGAACAGAGCTGTAAGGGTAAGAGAGAAGGATGCATGCTTGTGACACCCAAGCATCAGCTGGATGCTATGGCCAAGGGAAAACCCACCTATAGGGAAGTTGCTGAAAGCATTTATTGGTGATGGCCCTTTTTGCAGCTCGGGTGTAGTGTGGGGCATGACGTTGTCAAGGAAAGATTTCATGGCTGGCTGATGAAGTGACTGCTGCTGAGATGGCGGAGTCTGCTGCTTCACCAACAGGTTTGGATCAAGTTGACGAGACTGTTGCATCATTTGCTGCTGCACACTAAGAGGTCGACCCTTAAAACAAAATGGGGAAAATTGTGAGGAAAAAGTCTTTAGAGATAACTACATATTCCTCTTCATTTTTCAGTTCACTTTCTTCTCAGCAGGAAGGCGAACAATCACGGTGTAACAGTTAATATGACTCACGAGTAAACAGCAGTTTAATAAACAACAAACTTCATTGTATTTTTAAAAAATTCTATTTTAAGAAAGACATTTCCAATCTCTTGTTAAAATGGAAATGATAGAAGTAGAGTTTACCAAAATAAAGGATAGCACAGCATGGAAAGGATCTGATCTACCTGCTGGTCTTGCTGCTGCCGGTTACCAGAAGGCACGCTTCTCTGATTCTGCGCCCTTTGCTGCTGCGCTAACAATCGCTGGAGGGAAGATGGCAGAAAGGTTGTCACCACCACACCGTTACATACTAGTATGCTTCAGAATGACTGTAGCAGATGGGCCTACAGAGGCATGACTTGATCTAGCCAATGCTGACATGTCCTGACTCATCTAGAACAATCACTTCCTTGGACTCTCTGGCTTCCAAGCCATTCTACTGAAACTCAGTCTTTAGTGCAATCTAAACTTTCACTTCAACGGAGAAACTTTTCCTGATCATTCTACCTCTCCCCCTAGCCCCCGACTTGGCTGGGCCTCCTCTTCTAGCATCCTGCACTTCTTCAAAACACTCCTCACAGATGTTCACAATGTCTTCCCTGACAAACTGTAAGCTCCATGAGGGCTATGACTATAACTGTTTTGTTTACTGCGATACTTCCTGCACAGAGTTTAGTGTTTGGCACACAGGAAACACTCAGTAAAGTTGTACTAAATAGGACTATCACTCTGCTTACCTGTAACTGGGAGATCTGAGAAAGCTGGTTTAGTTGGGATAGCTGGTTCAGCATGGCTACCTGTTGGGGGCCGAAGAGCGGATTCAGGCCACCGTTGTTTGGTGCATACTTCAGCAATGAAACTGGAACCTTAGGATCACAATGGTAAGTTAATAACGTTGATAAAATAGCTCTAACTAGCCATATGTACCGTGTATTTTAAATTATCCACAGAATAATTAAGTTAATGGACTATTCATTGGCAGGCTGTGGTCTCTGTCTTACTAATTTATCGTTCACTTATACTTTTTCTTGGGTTAAGCAAAAGATGACAGAGATTGTCTTCCTCTCAAGATGTTTTATAGAAGAATCTCATAAATTTTAGATTTAGATTATCCTTGACTCATGTTCTTCATCCTTCCTACATCCTTTTGTAATAGCTAATTCAGAACTAGCACTACCTCAAAGATGCTTCCAGCCATTCTGCTAAAATCTCAAAGATGCAGCTAGCTGTGAATTAGCTATTATAAAATAGTCATCTCATTCAAATATAAAATTATTCAAGGTTATTTTCCAGGTAAGCAGAAAAGAATATAAGGAAAGCTTACTTACCTGAGGGGAGAGTAATGGAGGAGGCACTTGAGCACGGAGATTAGGCTGAGATGAACTAAGAGGTTGTGCTGGAGGCTGCTGCATGCCCCGGGGTTGTGCTGCTGTGTTTCCAACACCAAACATACTGGGATTGCCATTCTAAAAAAACAAACAACAACAGATAACAGTGGGATTCTTTAGGGACCAACATCTCATTACCACATAGTACTACTGATTTAAACACAGTAACTACAGGTAAGAGAGATCTTATTACTAAAACAAATCATTCAACAGAGAGCCTAAAATACACACCTGGACTTACCTGTCTAACAGAATTCAAGTTTTGCATACCCAGCCCTGCTATGGAGCCAAGGGTCTGGTTAGGTAGTGCACTATTTGAAGGGGGAAGCTTCATGCTTTGACTGGACATAAACTGCATGTTTTGGGATTCATCTGCTACAATGCCATCCTGAGTGGACAGACAGAAAGATGTGCAACACCAGCCAAGCAAACAAGTGGAAGGGAGAAATCATTGCAGGAACAGAAGAGAAGTCACATGACATTCCAGCATCAACAGGAAACAAGTAGAAAACAGAAGAGATCAGATTAGTGTTAATTCTAGAGCACATAAAAAGAGCCAAACATATTTCATGGGATTAAGAAGAAAATATAAATGCAACTCCTATGCTAAATTGAGACATGAAAGGACAATGAGCTACAAATCCAGTAACAGGATTTAGTACTGGATTATAACACGTTAAATTATTTAAAATGTTCTAAAATATTAATGTGAAAATTATGCTATTAAGTGTATTGGTTTATTAGTCACAGAGGTAAAGGTAAAAAAAAATCTTACCTTATCAAAATAAGGATTGCGTTCCATGGAAGACTCTTTGGAAATCTGAGGCCGAGAACCAGGGCCTTTCCCGACCGTTCGATTGTAATCACCAATATTTAGGCTATGTTTATCTATCTCCATTCGTTTGTCTTGTAACATTCCTAATAAATGCAGGAGACTATGTTATCAAATAGGATATAACCTAATTGGTTTCAGATAACTTTACAACAGAAAGGAAAATACTTTCCAAACTAAAATAACTTCTGCCAAAATAAGGATACATGAAAAATATACTTGCATTTCATAAATCTTGCATTACTCGCAAGTTGGGTTTAGCAGATAGTGTTATTTTATTGAACCAATTAACTTGAAAAGACTAGTAAACAGAAGGTGGCTAACATCTCATTTTCAAAAGACTTCTTAGGCAACATAACTTAAGACATCTATACTCATCTCTAACATGCTTGATTTTATAATAAAGATAAGTTTTCATTAACAAGTAACAAAACCAACAACCAGCACCCACCATAACCACCATTTAATAAATGCCTAGTATATGTCAGGTACCATTCCAAGTGCTCTGCGTGTACTAATTTAATGCTTGTCCTGTTATCGCGCCTATTTAGCAGGTGGGGAAACTGGAGACCAGACAGCGTTAACAACTTCCCTTCTCCAAGGCCTTGCTAAGTCTGTTACTCTCCTCATTCTGACTGCTCTGCAAAAAAAAATGACCTTCTCTCATGGAAACTTCTCTCCTGCAAAATCTTTGCTGATACAGCCGGCCCCAAGCCCATAAGCTACCACCCTATTTCAATAGATCTTCAAAGTGGGGACCCTGCTCTCTGCCTCCCCATCCTTACCATCTGCCCATTGTGGTTTCTCCTTTTTGTGTACAGCTGAGCCCGCCTCTTTTTGCTTCTTCAATGTTGGCTTAGCACACTCAGCATCTCAGTCTTTTGACTATCTCTCTGTATACCTGCTTCCCCTAGACTATTCACCGTCAAGGTATCAACATTCATCCCCATTCAAGTGACTCCTAAATACAAATGTGTAGCTTTGACTTCACAACTGAGCTCAGTCCCACATCTTTAACTGCCTGCTAGGCATATTCACGTCAATGCCTCATTGTCGCTTCTAACAGGTTTTCACCTCCCTATTCCTCATTCTCTACATTTTCTCAATCCTCAAATCTCATCCATCATTTCTTTGCAATGGCTGTTTTTTGAGATGTCTGCCACCACCATTATACTTACCCTTACTACCCTCATTCTAGGGAAGTAGAAAAGGAAAAATTTTTAACAAAAGGAAAAAATGCTTAAAATAGGTATATTTTAAACATGCCACTAGTTTCCTAAAGTACTGTTCCAGCTATGGGTCAGGCATCTGAATAATATACCTTTTAGCACTTGTTTAAGAGCCCTCCCTTGATGACAATAATCCTTTGCAACAACCTCTTCCTCTGTTCTCTCTCCCCCTGTTAATGGCATCATTATTCACTGATACACCCAAGCTTTAAACACTTTCCCTCCCTCTCTACACCTAATCCTATAACCAAATCCAATCAACTCTTCTCCTAAGTCTCTCTCCAAGTTTCTTCCTAATAAGCCACATTATTTTTGCCTATGCAAATTATATCTTTTAAAAGAGTAATGTGTTACATCTTCTCCAAAAACCATTCCCCAACACTTCTACATCCCTCTAAAAACTAAGTGCCAAATGTGACAATCTTCCCTTAGGCTACCAGCCCTCTAAGAAGGGCCTTTTGTTACCAACATTGCTCCAAACCTCCACTGTCAAATCCATTCCCTGACAACCATTCTCCTGTTTTTAAAACTCTTGGCTTCTGAAAAATTATTCTATTCTACTTCAACTCATCCTACTTCTCAGGATATTCCTTAAATTGTCATTATTCCCCAGAATTCTGTCTTTGGGCCATTACTCTATGACTCTCTCTGGTCAATATAGCCTTATGGATTCTACTACCATCCATGTCTAATTAGTTACACTTATTATTCCAGCCCTATCTATTCTGAGCTCCACATTCAGATTTTCTACTGCTTACTGGACATTGCCACAAGGTTTTCATAGCAACTTCAGACTGAGTATCTTATCTATCAAACCTGCTATTCCTATTATATTTATCTCGAATAATGCCTAATGATTTATTGTCTCTCAGCTCCCAATTCATCCTTTTTATTACTCTGTTTTTGCCACCTGGCCCTAAGGCATTGTCAACAGAGGGTGCTGGAGAGACAATGCAGGAGGAAACGCTGTGCTCACTTGGCCGGTTCCTGCAGCACTCACAGCCTCTGCGGTGCCTGCCTGGTCAGCCAGCAGCACTCAGTGCCCAGCTTCTCGCAGCATCCCCCAGACCTCCACACAGTTTTGCTGCAGAGTGTCTCTGGTGAGATACTTCTCCATGAACAGCTTTTCCTAGCACCCTAAGAGGGCAGATTTCCAGCAAGTTCCACCAGCATGATATCACGGCAACCTCTGTGCCATTCAGCGAGGTGTGGAGGAGGCAGAGATTTGTTCTCCTGGGAACAGACATGTATTCTGGACACGGATTCTTCTTGCTTGTAAGGCTTCTGTCATCCATGGTCTCACAGATTGCCTTGTTCACCACCACGGCACTCCTCACAGCATCGTGTCTGATCAAGGAACTCAGTTCACAACAGGGGAAGTGCAGTAACGGGCTAGTGCCATGGGATCAAATGGTCTTAGCACATATGCCATCACCCGAAAGTAGCTAACCAAATTGACAGGTAGAATGGCTTACTAAAGACTCAGTTACAAAGCAAGTTGGGAGACAATATCCTAAAACGATGGGCTTCTGCCTTACAGGATGCAGTATGTGTCTCCCCCATTACCAGAATACATAGGCCTGGGAATCAAAAGGGGAAAGTATGAGTGGCTTCTCTTATAATTATACCTAATAAGCCACTTACAGAGAATTCTTGCTTCCTGTTCCAACAACTCTGCTGGTTTAGAGAATTTAATCCTTGAGAGAGAAAATACTTCCAATAAAAGACAAAACTATGGTTCCACTATATTGGAAGATGAAGACTGCCACCTGGACATTCTGCACTCCTTGTAACATGAACTAACAGGCAAAAAAAAGGCACTACTCTACTGGCTGGGGTGACTGATTCTGATTACCAAGGGGAAATTAGTTTCCTGGTACAAAATGAAGGCAGTGAAGACGGTGTAGAACCCAGGGTATTCTCTGGGATGATTCTTAGTACTTCCATGCTCAGCAAGCAAAGGAAAATGATAAACTACAGCAACCATAAAAGGCAGGACAACTGAGGGCCCAGCCCCTTCAGGAACGAAGGTTTGGGTCACTCCACCCAGAGCAGCCAAGGTTGAACCTGAGAGTGGGCTAAGTTTGGAACAGGTAGTGAAAAAAGGAAGCCACAGATACCAATGATGGCTTGTGACCAATGGTAGTAGCTTTGCATGTCTTCTATTGCTTGTTACATGTGTATGTTAATTTGTATAGGCCAACTATTTTCTTCTTCTTTCTCTTCCCCATTTTTACTTTATTCACAAGTTGCTGGTTAACTTTGTAAATTAATCTTCAGGTAACAAACTGTGCCTGAGTGTAAGGGATAATTAATACAGCCAGTGATGAATACAGTGATTCTTAGGAATGTATAGCTCCTCATTTTGAAGAGAGAGGGAAAACTTCTTCCCTTTTAAGAATGAACACTGTATCTTGTTAAGTACAAATATAGAGTTGTTTTGCCATTGTACTGGACTTCAAATGTGTGGAGAAGAGTGTATATGGAAGGTAAGCAGTCAAAGGTTGGGTGAACTGTGCTGCTTACTGACTTATTTCCTCTCAGCTCCAAATTCATCCTTTTTGACTGGTCTGTGGAAAAAAAAAATGGATCTGGGCCAATAACATATTTTTTCCTTTGCCAGCTGGCACTGAAGCTTTGTGGGTAGAGGGTGTAGGACAGACACTGTAAGAGGAAAGTTTGGTTTCCTGGCTCTGGTGAGCTCTATCCTGCAGCACAGGTAGCTTTTCCAGCACCAGGCTCCTACAATGCTGGCTCACCAGAGGCCAGCAGCTTCTACCGCATCCTCTCTGGCAGCTTGGTAGCAGGGTGCCTTCTCCAGTGAGACACTTCTCCTCTGAGCTGCTTTCACTGGTATCTTAGAGGGTAGGTTTCCTACCATTCCACTGTGGTAGCACCATAGTGAGGGGAGAGGGCTCTTCCTTGGGCATGCCATGTCAGTCCTAATTTAGTGACTTCTTCTATCTGCTATTCACACATTCTTTAGCCAGTACCTCACTACTCCAATTCCTTGTTAGAGTTAATAATTCTTTATATTGATATTAAACTTTCTCTGTTCAAATGTCACATGCTCTCATTCATATGTGGGAGCTAAAATTTTTAAAAATTGATTCATGGAAATGAAGAGTAGAATGATAGTTATCAGAAGCTGGGAAGGGTATATGTTAAAAAAACTAAAAGAGTGGAATTGGAATGTTCCTAATAAAAAAATGATAAATGCTTGAGGTGACAGATATCTGAATTTCAGTGATTTGATCATTACACATCGTATGCCTGTATCAAAACATCACGTATCCCATAAATATATACAACTATTGTTACCCATAATAATTAAAAATTAAAAAAAAAATTTTTTTTAAACCAACCTTCCCTATTCAAATTACTGTATAGTTTCTCTCTCCTGACTGGACTCTGACTAATACAACAGCACCACGATCTACTAGACCGTCCACGCAAGAAAGCTGGCAAGTTATCCTTTACCACACTCTCCCTCACCCTCCATAACAAATTGGTTCAAATTGGTTATCAACTTTTGCTGATTGTAATTCCTATGTCTCCACTGAATTAGATTCTTAACATCTATTGTCTTAGTTTGGAGCTCTGAAAATAATCACTGGCTACTGCAACAAATTTCTAACTGGTTTTGCTATCTTTAGTATCTTTTTATCTATCTTCTGCTGTCAATGTTTTCTGTCTTAAGATATTTTCAATCTATACCCAATAAAACATAAACCCAAACCATGTCATTCTCCTGCTTACACTTCTTTAATCCATACTTGAGGAATAAAGTATGCCTAAGCTCCTCGTGACTCAGCACCTACCCTAGTTTTTCCAGCACCCACCTAGTGAAGTTTCACCATCATGCCCCATCCCCCACCACCAATTCTGTATTTCCTATCCCATTATATAGAACTACTTGCCATGCCTACAGTATAGTCTAAGATGTCTCTGTCCTGCTAGGTATTTATACATCCTGTTCCCTGGTCAGGAAGACAATACTCTCTAATCTGGATAACTCACTCTTGACAGGATTATATTTAAGGTAATCAGAGTAGTATCACCACTACCTTGGCTCTGCACAATGATTTGCACTTTAAAGGCACATCAACACATTTCATCACAGCATTTTAATGTATATTGGGCCGCACAGATCTCCCCTCTCCTGGTCTAGGTCCAGCAGGTTCATGTCACAGATATGCCTGCCCATCAGTGAATATAAACAAACTGATTTAACTTTCTCTTACCTCCAGAAAGGTCCATCTTATTGCTCTGTACATTTTCTTCTGGTGAGTCTCTCTGAAGAAATAAAAAGCAACATGTTAGGAGACCTTAGTTTACCAAGGAAAACAAATGAAAAATGAAGAATTTTACTGTATTTTACTATGTGAAATTCAAGTGGATCATAAAGCTCCATTTTTCATTGCCTAATATAATTTTAAAAATTAGACATGTGATCAATTTTAAAATAAGACATGTAATCAAAGTTTTTAGCTAAAACATATAAAAATAAAGAAGGTTTGAAGGCCAGTTTTACTCTAACTTCAAGCATATTCATAAGGACTCAAAGATTAAGAATAATTCTTAAGAAAACAAACAGAAAAAATAAATCAGGATAAATTTTAATAGAATACCATTAAAAGGGGAGGGCAGCTGCTAAGGAAACATACTTACCGAGAAACTGATATTTGAAAACTGTTTAACAAATGGATTGATCCATGCTTCTTCTTGTTTGTTTCCACCTTTCATCATTCCCTTTGTAAAATAAAAAAGTAGAAAAGATGCCATGGCCATATCTATTTATCTGGGTATAGTGATGGATTAATAAAACTTAAAGACAATTCCCCACTCTTATTTTTAGCCAATAATTTTTCCTCCAACCAACTCTTACTAGAGTTGTTAACAATTAAAAATCAACTTATTTGATTTTCAACTTCCTTTGCTCCAGTCCTCTGGTATAGCTGTAATGTATAGAGAAATCTCTAAAGGCAAGCAGTCAGAAGGAAAAGACAGAAGCAAAAGGCCTCAATGACCCACAAATAGAAAAAAAAAAAAAAAAAAGGGCCTTTGAATAATGGAGAACTGTCTATCAGGCAGTTTCCAACTTACACATGGACTGTGTTTTATAAGACTAATTATAATTTAGATTTTTGGAATTCTTACTCCAAACCAAAGTAAAAAATAGCAATTAGGTTCTCAGGTTGGTGTGAAGAAGCCAATTTAACCCACAATTTAATTATGCTAAGTACACTGTACAAAAAAAAAAAAACCCCAAAAAAAAAAAAAAAAAAAAAAACACCATGTGTTTCCACATGAAGAAGTATTTTAAAATTTTTATTTGTGTTGCCAAGAACATAACACCCCAGCAGTAGTTGAAGCTGGGATTCCTCCCACTTAGTGTTGGCTTTCTGTGGCTGGCTGGGGTATGGGTGGCATGGAAACCACACTGAGATGAGAGAATGAAGGGTCCGTGACTAGCAGTCTGGTAGATAGGGAGGCTGGAAGCCATGGAGATCTAGGTCTCTCATTTATGTGTAGATCACAGGACCATTCTGGGTCTGTTGCCATAATTGCCCTTTCCCTTTGCTACTACCTGTTCCTTCTGACTGTGGAACAGAACACAGCTTCATAATTTCCCCCCTAAATGCAGGTTTCTGAAGCAAGCACCTAACCCTCTCCGAGGTTTCTGAAGTTGCTGTGATTCCTTTTCCTTTTTTACCCCACCAATCCCCATATTTAACTAGTTACCAAGTTTTTCTCTCAAATTAGTCCCTTCCACTATACACCCATTTTTGTTTCCCAATTCAAGCCCTCCTTTCTAACTTGAATTAGTGCAGAAGCTTCCTGAGATCCCAAACTCTCATCTCTCCTCTGTTCCAATTTATATTTTATACTCTCATTGGTTCGCTTTCTTTAAAAAATTAATAATTTAAAAAATCCACTGATGTTGTCTTTTACTCAATTTCATTGGCTCCATATTTTATACAGAAGAAACTTCAAATTCTTTGGCATGATATTGAAAACACTTTACAATCTGTCCTTAATCTAACTACAGAGCCAGATCGCTTATCACTTCTTTCTAGAAATTCTACATTTTAGTTATGCTGGACTATTATTTTCCTTAACACATCCCACCCAAGCATCTTCCAAATTTAAGCTGACACTCTTTGAAGTTCTTCTAATGCCCCATATGACTATGAGCTCCTTGAAAGTGTAGCTCATATCTTAGTGCACTTGAATCCCCAGCACCAAGCACAGTACCTGGCACACAGCAGAGGCTAAATAAATGTTTGCAGTTGCTTTCTAAAGATTTTTACTAGTAGAAACAAAGGAGAAAGAGTAAAAAGGCTACACACCCTTTCCCTTCTCCTTTTTTTGCCACTCAGACCCTGTAAGGAAAGACAAAGTCACAAAACAGCATGGTCCAGTGGGAAGAACACAGGGTTTGGAATTGGAAGACCTAAACTTAAATCCTTGCTTTGTCACTTACTAGTTATGTAACTTTGGGCAAGTCACCACCTTTGCCAGTCTCAAATTCCTCATCAGTATCCTATCTTAGAAGGTTATGAGGATCAATGATTTATGTAAAACATGTAAAAGCACTTCATAAGCTATATGGCAAGGCAATAGGCAAATTCAGCCAAATGAAAAATTTTTTAAATGAAAATGGCAGGTCCTAGACTTAGAATCCCAGGATTAAAAGGGAGGGAACTTGGCAGTCAGGTAGTCCAGCTACCCACTGAACATTTGACTTCTAAGGTCCCTCAAAAGGCAATTATTCTCAGGTAGGGTGGAGAAGACATATTAGAATCACTTGGGGGACTGGGCACATATTTTGAAAACAGTCTCCAGGAGAATATGACACCGGCCCCCAATACCACCTCTTAAGAGCCAGTACTGTAAATCAGAAGTTCCCAAACCTGGCTGTGCATCAGAGACATTTTGGGAGCTTGTTTAGAACAAAAACCTTGGTTCAATTTCCAAAACTTCAGTAGATCTAGGGTACAGGAAGCTGTACTTTTAACAAATGCCACATGAATTCTGATGTACAACCAGATTTGGGAATATGATTTGTCAATGCATAAAGGCAAAATCAAGCTCTGTCCATTCCTAGGGATTTTTGTCACAGGACCTATGGGGATGGGGAAGGGACAATGATGACAGGTGAATAAGGAGGATGATGACTCTGGGTAAAAGGGAGACTGGGGACTCCAGGTTAGGAGGTGGAATGGGAGATGAACTGGCAGTGGGATGGAAAGAGTCAACATGGAGATTTGCCCTTCTCTTCCTCCTCACCACTGCAGGCACCACCCTGGGGTAAGGGATCGTCCCAGGCAGCACTGGTAGAGGGGGAGGAGGAGAGAAATCCCAAGCTGTAGCAGTGGGGAGAAAGGAAGTTCCTGTGGTCTTGTGTTTTTCTAGGTGGCTGCCCATACAAGTGGCTAAACCTAAGTTGGGGACTGCCTGGGCTGTACTGATTGCCATAAATGGGCAGACAGAAGATTAATTTTCTGTGGGTAAACTATCTTTGGAATTTAAAGTTTCAAGAGCTTTGCCCTTGAAATGTTTACCTTCGATGACATTTTCTTTGTATATGGTGGCCAATTTAAAGATGAGTTAAGCTCTTGAGATGAATTACTATTCCACATTCCAATCTCTACATCCTCTTCCTCTTCCCAGCCAGTGGGGCGATTTCCAGGCAATGGCATATCATCACCACACCAGCCATCTTGCATAGATTTTGGCCCTGATTGTGGATTTGTGACACAAAGAGAAACATACTTTGAAATAAAACAATTCTTTTGGGAGGACAAGTACACATTAAAAAGCAGGGAGGGGGGACCTAAAAACAAAAAATAAAAAACAGCACACTTTTATTTCCCTTCCCAAGTTTGCATACTAGGAATGTACGTTTTATACTGAGTTAAAAGTGTCTTTTAAAAAGTCAATAAAACTTCTCCATGCCTTTACAAATCAGGGCTCCTAAATATGGACAATGGTGGCATTCTTGTTCATACCCACTTAACAACCTGCATAGTGACACACCAGACAAAGACGACGGATGAAATTTCAAAAGATCAATTTTGATATATATATTTCAAGCAGAGTGCCAAAGAGCATTCAAAGTCATAAGCAGAAAGCATCATATCTCCACACATGGCCTTTGGGATTCCTATAGGTTATCTTGTACACACTCTATGGAATAATGACAATCTTAACCTGAATCTCTGGGTCCTTTCTGAACTATGCTAATTTTCTGTATAATTTTCAGGGAATCATCTTGAGAGTCTGGATACATGTCTCTGTGGCTATACTATTCAGTCTCTCAGGTTGGATGGCATGAATGTTGCAGGGCTATTTCTAGAAAATCTAATTTGGAAAAACATAATTTAGACTTAGTGAAATACATGCAAATTAATTGTTGCGGTTCTAAGAAATATGAGAAAAGAGGAAAATTCAGAAAGATAAAAGAGAAAACCGTTTATAAATTCAAAGAGCCAAATACTAAATATCATCTAGTATATCATATGGCTACATTATCAATAACATAGAAACCTTATCCAATTATTTAATTATAGTCAACGGATCACCTGCAGCTACAAAAGAGCTACCAGGGATTCTCAATAACTTACCAGATTTGCTTAATGCTTGTGGACCAACAGAGCTGGAGCCCCACGTGGATGTGTTGGATGCCGCAGCAATGGGTTCCCCCCAGCTGGGACCACTGTCTATGGGTTTACCCCATGCTGAAGTACCATTATCCACAGTTGTGGCTGGAGTAGAAGGCTCCCCCCAGGGCTCACCCCAGCCTTTAGAAAGTGTGGGAAAAGAAGTCATCAGCATAGATGGTAAGGAGGTACAGTAGAATAAGGGATAATAAAGAATACCTAGTGAACCAAGGATGAAGAACTTCATGTTCATGTACTGAATACTGATACTGTGACAGGCAAAAAGATGGGATCTGCTTCATGTAAAGAAGATAAAACATTTCCCATTAACATAATAACAACATGGGAAGAATTTTTTTTTAACCTCTCCTTTCATAATTGCCCTCTGTGCCTAGAGTTGATTCTTGAATAAGTATGGCAAATCATCCTCCCCTGAGGATTTGAATTTAATTCCTGGAAAAGTCAAGTCATTCTGAACTAAACCTAGTGTGCTGAAGCAGGTGATGAAGCTGGAGAATAGTGTGTGAATAACATTTGTACCAAAAGTGTAACCTTTCCACATCACTGTACTGGATAAACAATAACTACAAGGCCAATTATGAGTAAACAGCCTACTTTTATACATACTGGATAACGCTTATTTAAAAATCTGAAGTATTAGGTTGAGGTTGTCCAAAGCAAAGAAAATCAAAGCCATAAACATATTTTGTTTAAAAGAACTAAAGCAAACAGGCTTCCACTTAGATACATACTGGCCTCTTCCTAGAATCAAACCTAAATTAATACAATAAACTATACTCAGACTAAAAAAAATTAGGTGATGAAAAGTTAGTTCATGAAAGCACTCCTATCTCTATGTCCAATGAGACTATTATTCAATAAAACTTTTATTAACAAAGACAATGCATGCCAATCACGCTTAATAGAAACAGTGGGACCAGGATAGTTTGCAGAGATAGGAATTCATTCGTTGTCAGAGAGGAAAGTGAGAATATACTAGAAAAGTACTGTCAAATGTTTTCAGTACACACATACACAGTGTATCTAAGTAAACCTGAATTTCTTGTCTACTTAAAAAATCTCTTGTAAAGCCAAATATAGTACCCCTAATGTTTAGAGTATACTGTACTTACTTGTTTTATTTGTGGGGATATTTTAGTCAAATAATAAAACCAAAAAGTTAAAGCTTAACTTGCAAAAACTCAGAGAAGCGCACAGCATGCTTACTTGTCCCCCCTTTCCCAATTCTGCCATCTATTGCATTCCTAATACAGAATGGAGTATGTAGGATTCACAATACTGCCAAAGGCAGAGCTCTGTCCCCTGATGGTAAAAATTGCCCTTATTTTTCCTCAGCTTCTTCTGGAGTAGAGTAAAAGGGGCCTTTGTGTGCATATCCAAATACTTTATTAAACAAATCTTATAATAACAGTAAGTTGAAACAAGCTTGCTTTCAAAATATTAAGCATTTTACAAAACCACTGGACTCCATAAAATAAGAACTTACCAGATCCACTGCTTGCCTCTTTGTTTGAGATGGCACTTGCAGATGGTAGCAGCTGATGTACCTGTGCTTGCTGGTCTGAACGGCTGCTGCCATTTGGGACATTTTTGTTCCACATGTTCACATTTTTGTAGTTGTATTTGCTTGGATCTCCCCAAGCTGAAGTTCCATCATCAATCTCCATTTTGCGACGTATAGATTCTGGGGATGGTTCCTCCCAGCCTGTGGGTTCTTCTTCTTTTGTTGGGGCTGGTATAGGTCCCCCCAGCCAGCCTGTACCAGGAGGTTTGCCAGTAGCTGGCGGGATTCCCCAAGATCCAACAATGTCCTGTTGCTTGTTCCAGTCTGGAGAACTGACTGGCTTTGACGAATCTCCCCAACCTAGAGACTGATTAGACTTTGGAGGGTCTCCCCATCCCTGGGAAGGATTAGGTTTAGAAGATTCATCCCATCCTGATGAATTATTTGGATTTATGTTATTTCCCCAAGTAAAAGAACTAGTCTTACCAAGTTCGTTCCAACCAGAAACAGACCTGTCACTGTCACTACCTCCTGAGCTGGATTTCTTATTGGCCTCACCCCAATGGTTACTCCTTGAAGTTTCTCCCCAGTTATCACTGGCAGAAACAGACCAACCTTGGCTTGACTTTTGTCCATCACCCCATCCCTGTTTGTTCTTTTGCGAATCATTCCATGCAGACTTCTCTTCTTTGCAATTGCCCCACTGATTGCTCTTGATCATTCCTGTAGCAGCAGAATCATCTTCCCACCCCCCCTGGCAGTTTGAGCCTTTGGAATCTCCCCACCTCAGAGTAGGTTTGGGATCGCCCCACCCCGATACAGATGAGGTATCATTACTATTAGGGCTAGTCTTATCTATACATGCCCCTGAGTTAAAAGTCTGTGTTGCAGAGCTTCCCCAGGCCTCTGTTCCATTGTCAGTCTTTCGTTCCCCTCTAGGTGATGTTTCAGTATCCCAGGCAGTATTCTGCTTAATAGGAGTCTGTCCCCAACCAGAGTTGGATAGGACACGTGGATCTAAGTCAGTTCTGTTTACAATGCTTTGGAGTAATGTGTGCTGATCCATTTTTCTTCTGTCTCTACTCTGACTTTCCCCAGCTACTTTTTCCTCAAGGCGTCCAGTGCTTTCTGTACTACCATCACTCTCCACTGTACCTCCTGTTTTGGCCCACACACTGTTTTGCTCATTTGTCTGAGATGTGGCAGAACCCTGATCCTCTTCCTCAGTAGATTTCCATCCGTTTGTAAACTTCTTACCATTGCCATTTGCACTGTCATTGGAATGCTGATTGCTAGGCAGTTTGTTCCACTCAACGCTGGGTATATTAGTGCCAGTGTTTTGTGCAGGGGTTCCCCATCCTCTTCGACTTCCTCCAGAATTCGCACCATTTCCACTTCCCCATGACGTGCTCTGGGAATTCGCTGCCCCAGACTCCCACACACCTCCTCCTTTATTTGTGTTAACTTGGAAGTTAGTGCCCATAGGCCCATTTACACCAGGCTGCATTAGAGTTGCATTCACAGTGTCACCATTAGCTTGGCCGTTAGGGCCTGAACATTTGTCTCCAGAGTAGTTAGAACCATAGGCACCCCATGTAGTACCGTAAGAGCCTCCACTTTTTGACTCTCCATTGCTAAGATGAGAAAGGGAAGTGCCATTCATAACTGATGGAGCCTGTATCTGAGGATGATTCATTGTGCTCACACGCCAGGCCCCCGTATTACTACTAGGCAGTTCATTATTCTGTACGGAACCGGAGTTTGGTAAACTAGAGGTCATAAAGTTAGTAGTGTTATTTGGTCCAGTCATTTCAGTGGTAATATTTTGAGGTTGACCACTGAATGAAACCTTCTGTGTACCACTTACTTCAGATTCACAAGTTTCCTGAAGGCTTCCCCAGGTACCATGGGTAGAAGAACCACTCACTTTAGAGTTAATACTCTGATTGTTAGGCATCTGGCCTATGGTACTGCACTGAATATTGATGCCAGAACTGCCACTCCCTACAGGCCCTTTTAGGGCAAGTCCATTGTTCTCTAATACTGGCCAGGCACCATGGTTGCTAGCTGAATTCAAAGTGCTTGGATTTAACCCTCCATTTGATGAAGAACTTACAGTGCCCCAAGCATTCATTCTATTGTTGCTACTTTCGGGTTTGCTTTCAGGAGCATCCACAGAGACCTGACATGTGCTTATTATGGCCCCATGGGAAAAACCCCATGGCCCAGTACTATTTCCATGGCCCACATTATTGCTGCTGCTACCAACTACAAACTTGTTTTGAGAACCAAGTCCAGTGCTATTCCGAAGGCCATCTTTTTCACCACCTGTGCTCCCTGAAGCCATGATAGTGATGTTTCTCTCTGATTCAGAACTGGAAGCAGAATCAGCATCCATACATTCTGAAGCCAACTCTGGATCACTGCCAGGGACTGAGGGCCATGCTTCTTTTTCAGACAAGTCACTTACAACAGCATTCTTACAGTTTGTGCTAGAATCACTCGTAGAAGACACAGGTCCCCGCTGGGAATTTTCATAATGGGATCCTGAAATATTGTGGTTTATATCTAGAATAAAGGAGAAGTACAACTATTTATAAAGTGTTAGTCAATTTCAAAACAACAATAAATAACCTAAAAAAAATACATATATGTGGCTCCTTAACTTTAACAAGACATGATACTTAACATACAAGACATGATACTGGACAGTATGGTTACAGGGGCATTGGTTATCTTCCAGCCACCAACTTTCCATAACCAATAATTCCACAAAGGCAGAGAATTTTGCTGCTTTGTTCACTGATCTTATCATAAGATCCTACAGGAGTGCCTAGAACATAACAGTCCCTCAATAAATATTTTCTGAATGAACAAACTATTAACATGTCAGTAAGTAAAAGAATTTTGGAGTCAAGAAAGACTGGTAGGTAGTGATCTATTAGGATAATGGAGCAACCAGGCTCAGAAGATTGGTATGAGAAAGAGAGAGCTGAGACGCAGATGGGTAAGGGTAAGTGAATAGCCCAAACTTGATGAAATGTATTAGGAATACATTAGGAATCTTTTCCCAACCTCCATTTTCTAGTATAGTTTTTCCATACAACTGTTTTGGGTATTATAAAATGTTAAGAATTCCAATGTCTTTTCCATTATACTTCCATTTCATTAGTATCCATATTCAACCTGAAATACTATATCCAGGTGAGAATATTTTTAGTTCAACTCCCCCTCACAAAATTTTATTTATGTTCATAGCCATGTTTATAAGAAACAACAGAAAAATAA
The DNA here is from genome assembly GCF_041146395.1 of Eulemur rufifrons. Lineage (NCBI taxonomy): Eukaryota > Metazoa > Chordata > Mammalia > Primates > Lemuridae > Eulemur > Eulemur rufifrons. Next base: position 20,254,175 of record NC_090996.1, read on the forward strand.
TGGTTAGTTGATATGCTGCAGATCACAGAACTGTGATGATCAAAAAATCACCTGCTGACACTGGAGACCATTACTGACCAATCAGACAATCCTATAGTCTTAGACTTACTGTTATATATTATTATCTAGTTATTTTACCATAGGTAGGGCAGTTCTAATGCTCTGATAGTTCCCCAGATTATTTACTGTAATTTAAGGATCTGGTGGGTAGAATTTCCTCAGATAATAATCTGCATAAGATATTTGCATGTAGATTGTTTTGAGGGAGTTGCTTATATTGTAGCACTCTATTTGAGTAGGAATCAGAATCATGTGTTGTGCTGCTAAACACACACTCAAGTCATGTCCCAGACCTAATGAGCCAACCTCCACGAGCTGTAGGCCTAGGAAATAAATGAAAGTCACTTGTAGGATGATTTGCTAATATGGGAAATCAGATTCAGTTTGCATCATTTTTTTCTGAAGCAAAATCATGACAAAGCAAAAGATGATGAGCTGGAAAGAGTGGCAGGAAAAGTGACTAGAGAGAGAGCAGAAATGTATACATAATTCACCAAATAATACATTTTAAAGTTCCACAGGTGAATCTAATTTCCACTCTGTTTAAAAATCATTTCTTTATGCTGACAAAATGCATCATGTTTCAGTACCCATGAGGAAGATTTGTCATGAAATAAAGGGTAAAAGTTAGTCTCACTGGGTAAAAACAAATCAACATGCCAACACCTAACACTGGCACCAGCACCATCAGTGACACCAACAAATGTCTGGCTTTCAGTGCTGGGGATCACGACCTTGATACACACTTTGATCACTGAATCCTTTGAACAATCCTAGACCATGGGGATTACCTTCACTTGCAGATAAGGAAATCAAGGTTCAGAGGTTAACTTATGGAAAATCAAGTGAGAAAGGCAGGATTCATCAGAATCCTTCATAAAGCAAGGTGGCCAAGGACATGGCTGGGACTCTAGAGACACCTAGATTCCAGTATGCACTCTGTATGATCAAACCTGTAAAACGAGAATAGAAATAGTACTTGTTAACTGTACTATCATATATAAAGCATTTAGCTCAGTGCTGGCTGCAAGTAAGTGCTCTATAAGGGGCAGTTTGACGTAGTGATTAAAAGCACAGACTCTGGAGCCAGACTGCTTAGTTTTAAGAGATGGTCCACCATTTACTAGCTGTGTGACCACAGGTAAGATCCTCAATCTCTCTGTGCCTTAGTTTCCACATCTGTAAAGTAGGAAAAACAGTACTAATCTCACACAATTGTTGTGAAAATTAAATGACTAATAAATAAAAGTGCTTCAAACCATATCTGATCCAGATTAGGTGCTTAATAAATGAAGGCCATTGTTATCATTAATTAATGCACGCTAATGATTATCATCATTCTTCAGTCCTCTCTCCAAACCATGTTTTTCATTCCACCATGTCTCCCTCATGAAGCAGAAAATGAGAAATCATACCTTGCTTACTTAAAATCTTCACTTAGATATTGCATCCAACAGATGCTTCCTCCCAAAGCGGGATAAGAACTGCTTCTGTACCAGTTTTGCTCATCTTTAAGTATTCTAAAACGTATAATTTATCTATTAGTCCTCCCTGTACACATCAAATCCAAAACATCACCAAGTTGCAAATCCATACTTTTTTTTCCAAATCTAACACAGTTCAGCCATCACCGTCCTCTCCTGGACTTTCACAAAAGTATTTATGCTGCCATTATTTGCCTATATGTGTGAATGTGTGTGTGTGTTGCTACTTCCATAAGGCAGGAGTAAGAAAATAAGACTGGACATCTCAAACAAAACTACCCAGATGGAAAATAAAGGGATTGAGGCAGAATCAGAATGTAACAGCAAAACACCAGAAACACTCCCATAATGACAAGAAAAAGACAGGAATATTTGTCATCACCACTACTATCTGATCCTATGCTGGAAGTACTAACTGATGAAACAAGACCCAAAAATAAGAGGTAAAGATAATGGAATAGAGACAAAAAGAGCTAACATGTAAAAAACAATAGTTTTACTATACACCAGGAATAATCAATGAGAAAATGTGAAAGAAAAATGATCCTAACCACTAACAGCCATAAAACAACATGAAATAAACCTAATAAAATTAAAGTCTTTTAAGAATTTTAAATTTTATTTAAATTTTATTGCAAGCCATAGAAGGCAACTTATAAGTATACAAACTTGTTCCTGGATAGGAAGATGTAACAAGAGTCTATAGTATGATTAGAAGTTATTTCAAAATTCTACAAAACAAATGGAAGAATAATCACTAAAGAAGAGGAGTTTACGAAGGAGAGAATCTGCATTACCATGCAAGTTAAGCAGCACTGCGCTGGCAGAATATATAAGCACTTAGATTGAACAGAAGTAGTAACCCAGAAACAGATCCAAGTATGTGTCAAAGATAATATATCAAGGGTTAGTATTTTAAACCAGTGGGGAAAAGGAATATTCAACACTCAGAAAATATTTTTAAAATGAGACAATATATCAAAAATAATTCCAAATGATTAAAGCATTAAAAGTAAAAGCTGAAACCATGAAGTTAGCAGTGAATAAGAGTTTTTAACATCTACATGACAGATCTGACTACTTATGTTTAAAAAAGTGAAACATTTTAATGTCAGAATACATCAAAAAGCAAAGCAAAAAAGCAAACACCAGAATACATTCTGCAAATGGGTTCTACCACCTTTAATTTTAATGAAAGGTGTTTTCAGATTCTGATCATGACCTGGTTTGGAGGTGGTGGTAGTCTAAGTTTGTCTTTCGCTCTATCTTCCTATGTATTTTAAGAAAATAAAGAGAGGTGCCATCAGTAATTACTAGCTCAAACCTCTTTTGAATCTGGAAGCCACTTGACCAAAACCTAAATTAAACCGTTTCAAAAACTGGGTTACCAAGGGTGAGTTACGAGGCACTTTTGGTTATAAAGAAGGCTGCAGTTTAGAAAGAAAAATTAAAAGGTGTTCGGAGCGGGTGGTGACAGACAACACTATAACTGGAAGAGTGAAAAGAACAGGACTACTCAGGAATCACAACTAAAATGTTTCAGAGTCAGAGACTGTTCCAGAGTGGGAAGAAGCCAAATAGTACATTTCCCTTATAGACCAGGAGTACAAAATCCATTGTTTTAATTTATTTAGAGGATAAATACATAAGATCATTAAATATAAGATTATCACTTAGATTTTCTAGGAAATAGTGAGAAACAGTAAGAATGAAAATCCCTGCACTAGTAGGAAGAAAGGGGGCAGTTGAGTTTTACTGAATATAATGCAACATACAAACTCTTAGACACCACAGAGATGTAGGCAAACAGATTTGGAAGCTTTCAGGTTACTTAGAAACATCTGAAATCCAAAATATCATTAGCATCCTACTCTCACACAAAATTCCCATAGGAGAATTGGGGGCAGCTATAGTACCACAACTCAACAAGAACATAATAGTGCATTATAGAACATCTATTCAAAATGATCAAAGAGATTAGGTGTGGGTCGAGCAAAGACTCATGATAATTCAAGTGATTTATAAAGAAATCACCTAATTTATTCAGGAAGACTTTATATCCATGGAAACTCATACATTCTTCTTATAAAACATATAGCATGTAAACAAACAAAACAGGTAAATATTTGCTTTTTGCCTTGAAGACTTTCAATTTTGCCAGAAGGCAGAGAGCTTCAAAAGTAAATGATACTTAGGTTTTATGGTGTTTCCAAGGAGTATGAGATGGTACCACTGAGAATATGAGAGAACCTTAGATGTACAATTTCGAATAGCTCTTAAGTATGAAAGTTCAAAATGTCTCTTTCAGTTGTTATAGCCTTTGGTCCAGGGATTGGCAAACTTCTTCTGTAGAGGTTCTGTTAATAAATATTTTAGGTTTTGCAGGCCAGATGGTCTGTGGCAACTACTTAACTCTGCCATCATAGCTTGAAAGCAGCCACAGACAATACGTAAATGAATGGGCACGGCAGTCTCCAATAAAGCTGAACTAAAATAGGTCCCAAGCCAATCTCTGTTCTAGATTAAAGAAGACAAAAGCAATACCACAACCAAATGCAAGGCATGGATTGTGACTGGCTTCCGGTTTGAGACAGGGTGAAGCTGATAGGGAGTCAGCTACAGAAGACATTCTTGGAGATGTTGGTCTAGACCAGAGGGTGAACATCTCAGCCAGGGCAAGTGATGGCAACAGTAAGTAAGGAGAGACAGGGGAACACACAGATAAATTCTGGAGCTAAAATCAGTAGGGCATGGTAAACCCAGTGGCCTGTGAGACATGAAGGTGAGGAAAGAATAAAGCATGATTTCAAGGTTTCTACACAGGTGACTAAGTGAATGGGAGTACCAACCTTTTGAACAAAAGGACCCAGAAGGAGGAAGAGGGATGGGGGAAAAAGGAATGAGTTCAAGTTTGGATATACTGCATTTGAGGGGCCCAACAACAGCTAAAGACATCCAGAAAACATGCACCTAAAATGTGGGGAGATCTGAAATAAAACCTTGGGAGAGAATAAAACCTGAGAGCTTGTCAAAGAAAAACTATGCAAATCACAAAAGAGGAGCACAGAGGCATGAGGAAAACAAGGGATATATAGTGGCATAGAGGGCAAGGAATGAAAGAGATTTAAGAGAGAAGAAATAATCAACAGTAAAAAATGTAGGTATATCTACTAAGATAAAAATGAAAAAGACTTTTTTTTTTAAACCACAATTGGGGGGTGGAAGTGGGAAAATCTGGATTTGACATTCAGGAGATCAGTGACTTTAGTAGTAGAGCTATTTTAGTCCCGTGAGCAGAAGCCAGATTATGGAGAACTGACATAATATATTAGAGATTATAAGTTTAGACTATTCCTTCAAGAACTCTGGAAAATAGGGAAGAAGAGAAATTCTGTAATAGCCTCAAGATACGGGGGTTTAAAGGAATTTTTTTTTAAGGATAGCAGAGACTTGAGTATGTTTATAGACCAAGGGGGAAGTGCAAGTTGGGAGTAAGAAGTAAAAGTTATAAAATAGCAAGGATGTAAACTGCATTGAAAAAAACAAAAACAAAAACAAAAACAAAACACCAATGTAAGAGCACAGGTGCTTAAACTGTATTTTAATTTTTAAACATCTTCAGAAACTTTAATGCTAACATTTTTGCTTAAAACATCCCAGTTCTTGGTCATTCACCATTATACCTCAAATGTCCTTTGTTTCTTTGGGGGGGAAAAAAAAAAAGAAATATTTCTAACATAGGAAAGGCTATAAAGAGTAACATAAAAAATACCCATATGCCCCCACCACCTTAAGAAATACATTACTAATATAGCACGAAAAAACTCCTGTGTACCCTCTTCTCTGATTCCATCTCCTTTCTTCCCCAGTGGGTATCCCAACACTAATCGCTGTTCTTTTGCATGCTTTATACTTTATATGAATGGGCTGGGCATGGTGGCTCACACCTGTAATCCCAGCACTTTGGGAAGCTGAGGTGGGAGGATTGCTTGAGGTCAAGAGCATGAGATCAGTTTGGGCAACACTGCGAGACGTCATCTCTACAAAAAATTTAAAAATTAGGTGGGCACTGTGGCATGTGCCTGTAGTCGCAGCTACTTGGGAGGCTGAGACGGGAAGATTGCTTGAGCCCAGGAATTCGAAGTCGTAGTTAGCTACGACTGCGCCATTGCACTCTAGCCTCAGCAACAAAGTGAGACCCTGTCTGGGGGGTGGGAAGTGAATGTGTATATGTACAATATAAATGGTATCATACTGTGAACAAAAAAAAAATACATTCTTGTGGCAACCAGTAGAAATATGAACACAAACTATACAAGATGTTGTTAAACTGTTAATATTCTTTTGCTTAGAGGTGATGATGGTATTGTGGTTGTACAGGAAGCAATCCTTATTTTTAGGATAATTACCTGTGGATGTATTAAAAGTAAAGTGTCATGATGTTTACAACTTGCTTTTAATTGGTTCAGCAATAGTAAACATGTGCACATGTGTGCATTTATTGTATTAATATACATGAGAAAGAGGCACAGACACAGAAAGGTGTGTGTGAAGTCAAGATGGGACAATGTTAACTGTTGGATCTGGGTGGGGGGTATTCAAGTGTTCACTATTCTCATCTGTTTAACTTTTCTGCATGGATCATATCAGTTGGATAATAAAAAGTAGGACAGAACACTTTTGCCCATAAGAACAATGTTGCTGCCAGCCCTGTTGAGCATACTTGTCTGCCCAAATCCTTCATTACATGGCCTATGAACCCCCCAAATTCAAGGGTTATTTGGGCAGCAGCAAGGCCTGACCTCTTAGGGCTCTAGAAGTCAACTGAAAAAAAGAGATGTTAATTCTCATTTAAAACCATCAATAAGTATTTGAGGCACAGCCAAAAACTCGAAGCCCAGGGCTAGCCTGCAGCATTGTCTGACCAGCACAGGGTTTTAAAAAAAAAAAAAAAAAAAATTAGAATATAAAGGTATTTAGGAAAGATACAAAATCAATACAGTTACCATGGGTAACATCACTCCTTTTCATCACTTACTTCATATACCATCTGCTAGTCCCTGAAGGCATTTAGTTTGTGGCTTCTGATTTAGAAAAAACCTAATCTCATCTAGGTAATTTCCCTACTCTCTGAATGAGAAATGTATTATTGTATATGAAGACAGGGAGGCATATCCAGTACTTTTTTACCATGAAAGCTGTTAAGTGAATTTCTATGTATCACATTAAATGCCACATCTACTCCATTAACTATTTCTGTTCAAAAAAGCCAAATAAAAATAGACAAAAATAAAAAGAGTTCAGATTATGCTCCCACAATGCTGAACTACATGGAGTCCACAACAAACAATTTTCATGTTTCTGGGCCACTGATCATGCTGTTTATATTGTCTAATATATTGTTCTTCATTGACCAGTAGGCTACTTTCTAATTTGTAAGCTAAAGATGATACTATCCAATCTGTAAAGTAAGTATTAAAAGAGTTAATACACGGCTAGTCACTATATCATTACTGTTAGTAACTCCTTGGCAGCTGAACAGACCTAACTTCTCTAAGAAGCCTTCTGACTTCACTGACTCCCAATGGTCTATTTTATGGCTAAAGTTCCTATTGCCATTCATAATAGCACCCACAAAGAAATATGTAAAATATGCTGGTAAGTGGGATTCACAAATGTTTTTAAAAAGACAAAAGTACAAATCTGGTTCTTCTTCAGAATGCTTTGTCTTCATCATCTGCATTCTCTAGTTGTTTGGGGATTTAATTCCAGAACTCAGGTTGCTAAACCTGCCTGACTTCGATCTTAACCTCCACATTAATGTAGTCCACCCTTGTAAAGTTCTTTGAGAAATAGGCAGGATGTTTTTCCTTCTCAGCCTCTTTTGAAGACTTCATATCACTTTGCTTAGTTCACAGTAAGTACTCAAACATTTGTTGTTTAACCTCTCCCAAGGTTTTGAACCACATACTTTATTATGCTGATGATCAATACATCTGCTTCCAACCTGACTTCCCAGATGACCTTCAAATTACTAATTACCTATACTTGGCATTAGATGTAATATGTCTAAACCAAACTCTTCTTGAAGAGTACAAGTCTTTCTATACAAGTCTTCCCCCTCTGTTAAGGGGAAGATAGTTTATTCAGCATCTAAACATTAGGCACTAAGCTAATTACTTTAACATGTCATATAATTAAGTCCTCAAAGTAACCTTACAGGGTTGGGTACTATTGTCTACACTTTACAGATTAGAAAAGAGAGTCAGATGAGTTGAGTTATTTGACCAAGCTCACACAGGTAATAAGTGGCTAGGAAAGTAGGAAGTAAGTATTAACTCAGGATGATAACTTAAATTTGTATCCTTTCCAATAACAATGTGCTGCTCTAAGTACCTATGCTAGAAAACTCACAGTTGTGTCCTCTTCCTCCTTACCTATCACATCCAGCATGTTGCCAAAGCACAGCATGGTGGTTATGAGCATAGCTTTGGAGTCAGACAGATCTTGATGTGAGTCCAGGATCTGCTACTTATTAGCTGTGAAATACCATAATATATTATAATGTACAGAGTAGTTCTTGCTATATATAAGAGAGTATAGAGTAAAAAGTGATTAACTCTATCTGAGACAGTTAGGAAAGGCTGCTCAGACAAACAGAGCAATTAAGTAACCTACCCAAGGTCACGCACGCTGGGATATGGTGGAGCTGGGACTTAAAAACCAGGTCCATTTGGCTCTAGAGATGCCTTTCTTCATCAGTATGCTATACTGCCTCTATCCATGTTTTTGTGTATGGGAACCTTGATCCCCCTCAACTCTACCATCTAATTCTCTATCTGGCTTGTGGTAAAGCTTTAAAATGGCTGGATAAATGGCCGGACAGATCAACCAACTATTAAAACCTATTAAAACATGCTGAAACAAACTGGACCTTGAGAAAACCTGTAATCACATACTATTTTCTGCTTTACAATCATTATAGAGCTGAGAAAAGCCATTCTAAGGCAAGTAATTGAATACATTTGCTGTTTCAATATAATTTTCATGACTGTCAGTCTTTTTATGGCATGCAGTAACTGAATGATCTTGGGCAAGTTATTTAATGTCTTGGTGCCTCAGTTTCCTCTACTGAAAAGTGGAGATAAGAACTACATCTCACAGGGTTGTTGAAGACTAAATGCAGTAATATGTGTAACTGCTTAGCACATGCCTTGGGGGGAAGTACTCAATTTTAGCTATAGTCTTATAGTCAATTTTAGCTTTAAGCTCCTTATTAATACGGATAAAACCTAAAGGGAGAGTGAGTGGTGGAAATAATCATTTTTAAAGCAGTATGGGCAGGTAACTTAAAGGAAATATTTTAAAATTCCCCATTCATAACTCCCTGTACAGAATATAATAAAGCCCAGATACTGATGAATACAAATACATCATCAAAAGCTATGAATTTATAAACTTGCTATACTGCTAATGATGATAAAGTTTGAGTCTGTAAGAAATGCCTTCTCTCACCTGACTGGTTTTTGCTGTTCTGCACCTCTCCGTTATTTTGTGGCTGTTGATTTGTTAAAGCACTGCTTTCTGACTGGCTGTTTAACACTTTAACAGCAGATCCCAGGTTTGCTGCTATGACAGGAAAATGCTGACCCCTCTTTAGAAGCTGTTTGTGTTCCTGGTGGCGAAATCGTGGAGGTACTTCACGAGGATACCGAGGCAAAGCCTGTGGCGGCTGCGGCTGCGGCTGTTGCTGCTGCTGTTGTTGCTGCTGCTGCTGCTGCTGCTGTTGCTGTTGCTGCTGCTGCTGCTGCTGCTGCTGATTGTTGGCTGTAGCTCGCTTGGCATTATTATTAGTGCTGGTTGCTGTGGAAGTGCCGTTATTAGAGTTGGCAGGCTGAGGCTGGCTTACACTGGGCTTTATCTGTTCTGGCACTAATCCCAACAAAAGAAAAGGGGTGGAAAAGATTAGCCAGTAAAGTGTACCTCCATAGTAAGCCATCTAAATTCAAAGGCACTAAGAAAAATAATCCTAGAGAAACAGAAGCTTTAAGCGTTCAGGGATCTCCTCAGTCATGGACTCAGGCTTTCTTAGAATCACTGCCAAGAGTCAAATTTCACTTCTGTTAACTACCTATCTAATAAGGGCATAAAGACCCTTAGCCAGGGTGACAACTCATGCTCGCCATCTCTCTTACCATATTATGCTCTGATCAGAGAACAAGCATTCATTACATAACCATGAAACCCACAATGACTAAAAAAACAAATGGGGCAAATCAATTTTTTGGTAGTCCCACAAGAATCCTCAATTCCCTGATAACTATTCTTATTTGGCCTCCTTTTTAATATGTTTGGTCCGTATATTTTAATCTCTGGAAGACAATACAAGAACAAGGGTAGAAAATATCCTGCCGGTTTCCTTACAAAAAAGCAAAGTTAACAATGGTTTTCATTGTTAAAATGTAAAGTCTGAATCAGACAAGACAAACTCAGAATATAGAAATAAATACAAAGATAAAAGAATTAAAGTTATGAGATTAACCAACATTAGAGAATTTGGATACTCTATCTTAAGCAAATATGAAAAATAAATCAGAAACTGTAAATAGTGAATTTTTGGACTTCTATAAGAAACGAAGTAAATAAACTGATGGAAATACTTTAAACCAATGAAAATATACTCAAACTCCAAAACTACGAAGAGACAGCATGGAATATACATGAGCTTTTCGTGCCAGATAGACCCAGGTTTCGATCCCAGTTCTACTTTTACTAAGCTTTGTGTCTTTGGGCAAGTTGCATAAACCTGACTGATGTGCTATCCCCTCAGTAAAGCAGGGATAATATCTATACTTCCCAGGGCTATCCTAAGGTTCAATGTGTTAATGCTTATAAAGCACAGAACATACGGCTATTCTTTAATAATTGGCACAATACCAGATAATATTTTTGTAGTAGTTTAATGTTTCTGTGAAATTTTGATATATTTTTACAGACAGATACCACTGTCAGATAAGGGAAGTGAAACCCCTCCATGTTACTGGTGAGGACACTCACAGAAAACTCTGTTCAAGGGTTAGGAGCTCCAGTCCTGGAATTAAAACAGCCCCAAGCACTCCCATCTGGGTTATCTCTGTATCTTTCTCCTCTATAATTTTGCCTCCCAGATAATTTAATGCTCTTTAAAGTAGGGACAGTCTTGGTCAAGTGCCCAGCATACTGTGAACCCCTCAGTAAACAGAAGCTATTATTGTGGCCTAAATAAGATAAATATTTATGAAATGCCTACAATGTATATGATGCTCTGATTAAAGCTGTGGTCACCTGTATTGTTTATAACAGTCGCCCAACTTCCTCTTCCACTCTCTCGGCTCCAGAGCCTCCCTTCAGTTAACAATCTAGCCTCCCTATTGTCTTTCTTCTCTGAACATCTGGTGGAGTTAGTCTATATCAGTCACACTAATATGTTTATTTTTTTTACTTATTTTTTTCAATATGATTTCAATTTTTCCAAAGTAATACAAGCAAATTATAGTACAGGAGAAATTATAGCAAAAAATTACAAACATTCTATCTGTTGCTTGGAATCCTTTCCCTTCTTCTTGACACTAACAAGCCTCTTATTGATAATCTGGGTAAAGTGCTTTCTGGGCCTAATTACTTTATATATGAAAATTTTGTCTCCCAGACAATTTAATGCTCCCAATATGTAGCAATAATGTATATTCCTTTGGGTGCTGCACACAGTAATAAACAAATATTAGCTATTAAAAACATTTTGTGAGGACAATATGGCATTAGAATATTCTAAAGTATCTCCAAAACCAAAGGAAGATAAAGTACGGTAGACCCACCGTATCTGTGGGTTCCTCATCCAAAAATTCAACCATCCACAGATCAAAAATATTAAAAAAAATAACAATACAACAATAAAAACAATACAACTATTTATAAGCATTTATACTATATTAGATATAAATAATCTAGAGATGATTTAAAGTATACAGGAAGCTGTGCATGGGCTATGTGCAAATACTACACTATTTTATACAAGGGATTTGAACATCCACAGATTTTGGTATTCCTGGGGAGTCCTGGAACTAATTCCCTGCAGATATGGAGGTACGACTATATATGAAACTATGAAATTATAGGGAACATAAAAGCTCTAACTTGGCTTTTACATGTTTAGTACTGGACTTAGCATGGTTATTTATTTGCCACTTTATTATTAAAAAAATTAAACGTTCTAAAAAAATAACATTGTGACAATTTTATACTCAAGCAAGGTGTTATTTATGTGAGAAAGCATAGGAAAATGCTCTTTTTATAGTTAAGAGACTTGAAGATAGCCTACATGCAAACACCGTGAATGACCTACATGAAGACATGTATAAGAACCCTAACACTAAATCAGAAGTGACCAGAGTTTAGAAGCAATACCTACATTTGTCACCCACTAATCCCACCCCTACCTCAAACCCCGATAACTGATGCGCTACTTCTCATTAGTATAAAAAACTATGTGGAAAACAAGGCTGAGATAGGTACTCTTTTCTGGGGCCAGAAAACTTCACTAAAACCAGTAAAGACATTAAGACAATGTAACAATTGATTACAAAATTAAACTAAATAATCTAAAGTAGAATCTCAGATATAAAATAGGATATACCTACCCTGAGCAAGAGCAAGACCCTATCTCTACTAAAAATAGAAGAAAATTAGCCAAGCGTTGTGGCACACGCCTGTAGTCCCAGCTACTCAGGAGGCTGAGGCCGGAGGATCACTTAAGCCCAGGAGTTTGAGGTTGCAGTGGGCTACGATGATGCCACTGCATTCTACACAGGGCAACAGAGCAAGACTCTGTCTCAAAAAACAGGCGGGGTGGGGTGGGGTGGGTACATGTTAGCGACGCATGACTAAAGGAGATGCTAACAGTAGGTGTAGGTAGGGGGGTCAGGGGTTGCTGGGTAATACATAAATACTGAATAATTTTGGCTATTGTATATGTGTAGTCAAAAATTTAAGTTACATATGTCAGTTGGCACCCAAACCATTAAAAGGCAGAAAAAATGAAAATTAGAAAACTTGATCCATTTAACAGACACAGAAAATGGAATTTTAAAAAAATCCAAAATTCTGCTTAACACAAAATAAGATGCTAAATATAAGCCCCAAAATATCTGTAACACAATAAATGTGAATGGGTTAAATTCACTTGTTAAAAGATAAAGCTTCTTAAACTGGGTAAAAAGAAACAAAATTAAGAAATATACTTTGCAAAAAGCGCTCATGAAAACAATGCAGGAAAATTGAAAGAAAAAGTATAAACATATACCAAGAAATGCTAAGAAAATTTAAATGAAAACAATATTACCAACAAAGGAAAATTCAAATAGAAAAAAACCATAAAAGATAAGAGAAATTTCATATTGATAATAAAAGAAATAACTAAAAAGATACAAGCAGTTCAGAACTTTTATATACCAAACCTCACAGTATCAAAACACATAAAACAAACGGAGAGAGAAAAAGAAAAAAATAAGAAAAAGCAAAACCATGTACCTTGAAAACATCTTTTTGACAAGTACCCATGAAACAGTCATAAGAAGTTAACACACACATTCACACACCATACAGCACTAAAGAAAACATTAATAAATTCCAAAGACTATAAATAATACAGAGGATATTTCTAGATTACAATATGTCACTAGAAATGACAAAACTAGCAAATAAAAAACTACTTTAAATAAATTTCAAGTTGAGGAGGAAATAAATACCAAACTACAGGGTTGTCAAGAAAATAGTGAAAAGGCTGTGTTTAAGAGATAAACTAGTGCTCAAAGAAAAATTGATAGTCTCATTTTTTTTCCTCCCACCCTCCATAGTCTTATTTCCAACAAACAAGAAAGGACATAAAGTATGCAACTCAAGAAGGCTTAAAAAAAAACCCAAAAAACCTAAAGTAAGTAGAAAAAAGGAATTAGTACAAACAAAAGTAGAAATCAATGACTTTAAAATCCAACCAATAAATCCAAGGCATAGTTCTATGAAAAAGACTACTAGTTAGCATATTTTTTAAAAGATGAAAATAAAAAATAAGAAATGACTTTCTAAAATCAAGATACTTCTTTATAGTCAACCCTATAAATAATAGTTGGAAAAGCTGGAAGAGGTAACAATTTAACACTAGCCACAGAAGAGGCAAGAAATCAGAATAGATTATTTAGCATAGAAGAAACAAGGAAATTTATGAACTTACCCATCAGGGCTACATAGTTTCATTGATCAATACTACCATACTTTATCTTTTTTACTACTGTACCATTAAGAAACATGTATCTCTAAGCTTAATGACATTTAAATTGTTGCAGAGCATAGTAAAAGATGGAAGACAAACATAACACTGTTACCAGTAAGTCAGTCAAAATTTTAGTAATCCCAAACAGTGAGAACAAAAAGAGATAAATTGTACTAGGAATAAAAAAGGAAGGCATAACTTCAAATATAGATTCTGAAAAGACAAAAAATACTATGTACCATTTATACCAATAAAACCTAAACCTGAGCTAAACGGAAAACAATGATACATAACAGAGGTTGGCAAGCTCTTTCTGTAAAGGATGAGAGATGGATATATTAGGCTTTGCAGACCATATAGTCTCTACCACAACTACTCACTTTGCCACAGTAGTACAAAAGCAGCCATTGACAACAAGTTAATGAATGAATGGATGTGACTATGTTACAATAAAATTTCATATACAAAACCAGGCCTGATTTGGCTTGCAGGCTGTAGTTTTCCAGCCTCTACTCTATAAAATATAATTTACCAAAATAGGCTCATAGAAGTAGAAGGTCCTATAGTATAGTAACAGAAAACCTTGCAAAGTTCTTCTAAGATTGATCTCTCTTAAAAGCCCCAGGCAAAAAATTAAAATTAAAAAATACGGGGCACTGTGTCAGGTCCCTACTACTAGGGAGGCTGAGGTGGGAGGATCACAAGTCTGGGAGTTCAAGGTCAGCCTGGCCAACCTAGCAAGAACCCATTTCTAAAAAAATAATATAAAAACTAAAAAGCACCAGATCCAGATGACTTTGGGAGAGGAGAAATGGAGTAGGGAGGAAGCCTCAAGAAACATGTAATATTAATCTTATATAAACTGTTCCAGAACAAAGAAGGGCAGGTTGAAAAGACTGGCTGGATTCAAGTTTCAGCTCTGAAACTTACTAGCTGTATGACCATGGGCAAGGTACTTAACCACACTGTGCCTCCACTGTAAAATAGTGGCCTCATCTGTAAAACAGGGATAAGTATTAACACTGACACCACATAGGGTTGTTGTGAAGCTTTAATATGATACTGAATGCAAAGAACTAAGATTCTCTAGGTACTATTCTAGTACCTAGCACATGGTTAATGCTCAATAAATGTCAGTGATTACTATTATCATCTGGGTAAAAGGAGGAAAAAAGGATGACTCCCAGGTTTCTGGCCTGAAATCTGGGTAGACAGTGGTACTATTTACCAAGATATGAAATAGAAGACAAAAATTAATTTTGGGAAGTATGTGAGAGAGAATGAGTTTAGTTTTGGATACCATTAGGTTTGTTGTTAGTAAAGGACAGCATTTTCCAACATTATGGTCTCAAGACTCCTTTAAACTTTTAAAAATAGAGAACGCCAAATGGTTTTGTTTATATAGGTTATATGTATGTATAGTTACCATATTATAAATTTAAGGAGAAAATTTTTAAACATTAATTCATGTAAAAATAAACCCACTGCATATTAACATAAATATACTTTTTGAAAAATAACTGTATTTTCCAAAATAAAATCAACAAGAAGCATGGCATTGTTCTACATTTTTACAAATCTCTTTTAATATGTGGCTTAACAGAAAGCAGATGGATTCTCACATATGCTTCTGCTCCAGTTTGTTACGGTATTTCACATTATGTTGTCTCTGGAAAACTCTAGTATATACTCATGAGAGAATAAGAGTGAAAAAGGCAAATAAAGTCTTCCTGTTATTATGAAAATAGTTCTGACCTTGTGGATCTCATGAAAGAGTTTTAGGGAGCCTATCCTTAGATCAACTTTGAGAACCTTTGTTACAAGATATTCGTGCATGGAATGCAATTGAGTATATGGTTCTGGAGTTCAAAACAGTCTGCACTAAAAATATGGACTTAGGATTCAATATACAGGTGGAAAAAGAAGTTATTAGATTTGTAGAATGAGAAGAAATGGCAAGAGCTAAAGAGTGGGTTTAAGCAGCAGGCAGAGGAAGGGAAGTAAAAGCAAGAACGAGTCCTAACTGCCAGAGCAATAGGAGGGAAACTGTTCATTTCAATGAATGGCCTAACTATCTAGTTACTCCAGCAGGAGTATCTTCCCCAGTTTCTCCCTATCTCTATTTAGTCAGTCAGCAGGCCCAACAGATTACCTCCTTGATAAAATTCAAATGCATCCTTGTGTTTCCAATGCCATAATGTGATTTAGGCCCTCATCAATTTATTCTTACAAAAACCTCCTACTGGGTCTCCTGGACTCCAGTCTTGACACCTGACCCACCTACTTTCACACCTCCCCAAATCTTATCATCTACCTGCTCAAGTTATCTGTATCTTAAAATCACTTTCAGAATTAATCTAAACTCCTTGGTATGGCCCCTCTCTACCATTTTCCCAGGTGCATATCCTGCTACATCCATATTCATTTCATTCTCTTTATTTTATTTTATTTTTATTTTTTTGAGACAGAGTCTCGCTCTGTCGCCCGGGCTAGAGAGCTGTGGCGTCAGCATAGCTCACAGCAACCTCAAACTCCTGGGCTCAAGCAATCCTCCTGCCTCAGCATCCCGAGTAGCGGGGACTACAGGCATGTGCCACCATGCCCGGCTAATTTTTTCTAGATATATTTTTAGTTGTCTAGCTAATTTCTATATATACATATACATATATATATATATATATATATATATATTTTTTTTTTTTGGTAGAGACAGGGTCTCACTCTTGCTCAGGCTGGTCTCGAACTCCTGAGCTCAAACGATCCACCCGCCTCACCCTCCCAGAGTGCTAGGATTACAGGTGTGAGCCACTGTGCCCGGCCTCATTTCATTCTCTTTTATCAATACACCAAACACTTACAATTCCTAAAAGGGTATCACGCTCTTTCTTTTGCTCAAAATGCCTAAATACCTTTCTTGCAAATCTTTCTGTTCATCTTGCCTAGGAAACAACTAATCAACAACTCTCCCAGATTGAGCTGATCCCAAAAGCATTTTATGACAACCAATGTTCCCTCCTCCATTCTGGTAAAACTCTTCAAATCACTTGTGTTGCAGTCAATGTGCTCTTTAAAGTGCTGGGTTCTTATTTCTCCTTCACTTTATCACTGGCATCCCCTATACCAAACACAACAAATGCTCAAGAACTGTTGGTTGAATGAACAATTCAAGAACTGTCAGCATATACAAAATGACTGAACCTACAGAACAATATAGAACAATACTGAGGATTAAACATTGTGGAATATCAACATTCAAGAGGTCGAATAATCAAGAACCAGTAAAGAAGGAGGAGAAAGAATGATCAAGAGAAATAGTACGGACGATGATGGTAACTGGTTAGTATGCCGCTGAATAAATCTGTAGTTTTAAATAAATCTCTGCTCTAAAAAAAATTTAAAGCCAGTATGTAAACAGCAAGACAAGTCCAGTCAGTGTGATCATTAATGTGAAAAGATTCTCTAGTTAGCCCTAACATTACATTGTCTGTAATGCTGAGAAAAATGTTTCAAAGAAAAAGAATTTTACTTAGCTAGTTTAAAAGATATATATCCAGCAGAAAAGTTATATTTTTAGATTTTTTGCCATACTGTGACCCAACTCATCTATTTAACAGTTTAAAGAGGATGGGAAAAATTTGAAGTGGCTAAGAAGTAAACAAGTTGTACGTTTAAGAATGGAAAAATTACTTATTAAAAGAATTCAAACCAACATTTTCCTAAATTGTGTTCCAAATCAGGACATCCCATTTTGTGAAACAATGAAATGGCCTAATACAATTAAATTATTAACATTTGCTAAGTTTTACTACTTTATGAGCTTTCTAATATTTCTTATGTAAAAACAACATTCTGTAAACCTAAAACTGTTTTAAAAAACCTATAAATTGAAAAAATACAGCAATTGCTTTATATTTAAGTGAAAAACCAAGAATAGATATTAGACGAATGTCTAAAGTTCTAAATATACCAAGTTTTAAATTTGTGAAAACACCGTTTTAATATTTACTTGTTTAAATCCTTAAAATAACATTTTATGCCATTTTAGTAAGCTTATTTCAGAAAATATTTAATAAATGAATTTCACTTTGACCATCTACAAGTTTAATAGAAACAATTTAAATATGAATCAGCTATCAATCATCTTTGATTACTACCAACTCCCAAAACACCAATTTCCATGCCTTAATACCTCAAGCACTTAAGATTATTCCGATCCATCCAAAGTCTACAATTTAGCTTTGTATGATAGTTTTTATACTGGCTACACTGCAAATCTTCCAAAATACTGGCAGAATAGGCATGGTATACAAAATGCCATTTTAACATGTCACTTTAACAGAATGAAGTGTTAGGGTGACCTCCAGAAAACAAAAACACCACATATAGATTTGCATTTGAATTAAAAGAATTGAAAAAGTTAAAACTACCAGCTAAAAATATTACTTATTAACATGTGTAGAACATAGAGTACTTTTAAGACTGCTTTTGTCGAACTTTACAATTTACCTAGAATTACTATTTCTAATCCCAATATTTGTCATTATATACAAAACACAAAACCATAAGGTTAAGCTCTTTGCTGACAAGATGGTGTGTACCAATGAAAGATCCTGGAAAATGTTATTCTTACAAAAGAGCAAAATATAGGATATTCCTAAGTGTCTTTTATTTTTATTAAGAAAAAATTTTCTACCTTGTCAAACAAATGAAATTAGGCATTGTCAGCAAAACAAACATTCACTAACAAATTGCAAAGTAAGGCTTTTAAAAATTACAACACAAAATTTCTCATTTCAAATAACTAGGTTAAATTCTGAATGTTTGATGCTTAAAAAATCCTTAAAGTACAACTGTCCAAATGATATTTTTACAAGTATGACCTACAGATAAACATTCTTTAAAATCTTCACTACAGACAATTATTTTATGCGATTAAGGGCCATAAAATAGGATCCTTGTAGACAGAAGAAAAGTTAACATATAACATTAAAATTCAACTGTTTATCAGGAAACATCACATATATTATCTCTTTCTTCTCTATTGTTAATGCTTGCAATAGGTAATCATATTCTCTTTAATCTTAAACTCTCGAATCCATTATTCTAGCTGCTTCACTAAAATAATAAGGTAGCTTTCAACAACACTGACATTAAAAAATCTGCCTAATGATCGGAGGAAGAACAAGTTAAGTTTGGGTGAAATTGATTCTTCCAGTTTTCCTGATGAAGAGTGGCAGCATTCTCACACTGGGGCTCAGACTTTCCAAAGGCACAAACCTGGTAAGAACTTCAAAGTAAATGAGAAATTTCTCTACACCAAGAAATTCCAAAGAGAGGTATTTCCAACTTCTGTTGCTTTCCCAACTCTGGAGCTTTCAGTAGAAAATGGAGGAAAAGCATAGCATCATTTTACTGCTATCAGAAGTACTATTTGCCAACTTCTTCCAACTTGTATTTGAGGCCCAATAACTTGAATTCCATCTCCTTATATTTTAAGTGGGGACAGCAGGGAAAAGAAGCCAGCTAGTTGAACAATGCAAAGAGTAGTTCTATTCAATTAAAATGAGTTTACAAATCAAATTTATTTAAAACATGGCCAAACATTGTACTTCTATAAAAATCCTCTTCTTGCTCATTAATAAGCATACTGGATGATTTATAATATACTTCACCTGTATAATATACATTCCCTGTCCTGTACTAACTTCAGTCAGTTCTGGAATGCTAAAGGGCATAGAAGGGAAGTCTGGCTTTTAAGCTAATAAACATAAAACGCAGCGATAGAATTTTTATTGTGGATAAATGGCTGTAGCTTTAAGTGTCAGTAGTTGATCTGGAAAATACTAAATGCTTGCCAATCCATTAACTTCTGCTAATTCTTAGCGAGCAGTCTGAATTAAATGGCTGTTTGAATACTTTAAAATAAAGATTTAAAAACTAGAATGAAACATAACAAAGTGTATTTATATTTTATATAAGCACAAGCAAGTCTTAGTATTTTGGTTGAAAAGTCCCTAAGAAAAAATAGCAAACAGCAAGACATTAAAAACATCAGTTCAAAATTAGATTATCAAATTTAAAATAAATATTAAATTGAATTCACTTAGCTTTAATTCACTTCACAAATTACAGAGAAATGGGAAGTATACATTTTCCTGGGTCTTGGGGAGGCACCCAGCTCTGCTCCCTCAAGGGACTCTATCTTCTACCCAAATATTTCCCACCTTAAATTATCAACACAAAGAGAAACACACCTGATTTGTCTTGATACAATCCTCCAGGTCTCTAGATCACTGATATTTTCCTGAGTTTCTTCACTAACGAAATTCAGGATAAAATCATCCTATTACCAAATTCTGCTCTTCAGTAACATATCTGAGCGATTTCTATCTGTTCTAAAGTACAGGATCTTCTTCCAGAGATGGAGGACACCCACAATATTCACAGTATGGGAATTTCAAAATCTTTGGTTAATCTATCCATTCATTGAATCTTGTCCAAATATGTAGGATTTAAAAAAGTAGGATGATCTATTTTTCTCATACAGGCATACCCTTTAAAAGAAAAAAAGTCAGATTATCCATTAGTCTCTCTTCCATAACATACAATTCTAAAACGGTGATCCTCCTATTTCCTTAATTAGATCCGGTTAGGAGCAACAGATTCGTCAGCCTCACAGACTTACTAATCAAATCTGAATTTCTTTATTTGTTATTATTTTTTTTTTATTTTTGGAGACAGCGTCTCACTGTGTTGACTGGGCTAGAGTGCAGTGGCGTCATCATAGCTCACTGCAACCTCACGCTCCTGGTCTCAAGCGAGCCTCCTGCTTCAGCCTCCCGAGTAGCTGGGACTACAGGCATGTGCCACCAGCCCCCAGCTAATTTCTCTCTCTCTCTCTCTCTCTCTCTCTCTCTTTTTTTTTTTTTGTAGAGACAGAGTCTCACTACTCTTGCTCAGGCTGGTCTCCAACTCCTGAATTCAAACAATACTAATGCCTCGGCCCAGAGTGCTAGGATTACAGGCGTGAGCCACCGCACCAAGCCAGAATCTGAATTTCTTAACACAAGTATCACCTGGGGTCCTCATGTCTGAGTAAGTTTGGAAACCTGTTCTGGAAAATACTATAGCAACATCTAGAGAGCTTTGGCTTCCATCTGTGACTCAAACAACAACAACATAATAAAAATTCAGTAAGAAGTTAGTAGCAGGAACAACAAAAAACTCCCAACACACTGAAAGGGAAAAAAAAAAAAAAAAAATTCAAGAGGGTCCCAAAATTTATACAATAAAGAAATTGTCGGCCGGGCGCGGTGGCTCACGCCTGTAATCCTAGCACTCTGGGAGGCCGAGGCGGGTGGATCGCTCGAGGTCAGGAGTTCGAGACCAGCCTGAGCAAGAGCGAGATCCCGTCTCTACTAAAAATAGAAAGAAATTATATGGACAACTAAAAATCTATATAGAAAAAATTAGTCGGGCATAGTGGCGCATGCCTGTAGTCCCAGCTACTCGGGAGGCTGAGGCAGTAGGATCGCTTAAGCCGAGGAGTCTAAGGTTGCTGTGAGCTAAGCTGACGCCACGGCACTCACTCTAGCTTGGGCAACAAAGTGAGACTCTGTCTCAACAAAAAAAAAAAAAAAAGAAAAAGAAATTGTCATTAAATCACTGAAGATATAAATTAGTTAAGAAATACAGGATGGTTAGTTGATTTTTAAAATTAGAAAAGAAGCCCCAAATATACAGGATAAAAATAAAGTTCAGCTAAATTAAACAGTTATTACTATAACATGCTAATGTTTTAAAAAGCTTTTAGAAAACACAGGCAAAATTTTTCTAAATCTGGATAAATGGTAGGTTTGCTTAGCATAAAAAAATGAGTCAAGAAATCAAAGAGTGAAAAAATTGATGAGTTTGATCAAATAAAATGCTGTACATGGGTGTGTATTTTATTTTTTCAAATGTGTGTGTATTCCAAATTAAAAGGCAAACTGGAAAATATTTGTCCTTTAGAACTAATTAAAGAGGTATCCATTCTCTCCCCTCCCACCCTTCCCACCTCCACTTTGCCTAATCTAAGGAAAAGCAGTAAGGTTTCAGTTTAGGGATACTAGGCCTAACACAGGGAAGCATTCAACACAGTCACTAGAGTTTAGGACTGAAGTTCAAGCTAATAATGCAAATGTTATTTAATTTTGCTTTCCTCCTTCTGAACAAGTATTTTCATCTTCTGTGTATGTGTCCCCTACAGGGCCTGGTATGGGGCAAAAATGTAGATATTTCTGCCTGGTATCTCATCTTCAAAATGACTTTATACATGCCACATAGCCCATAATGTTAGAAATATTTGCATCAAATACATCTGATAAAATGTTAATGAGGCTGGGCGTGGTGGCTCACGCCTGTAATTCTAGCATCCTGGGAGGCCGGGTGGATCGTTTGAGCTCAGGAGTTCGAGACCAGCCTGAGAAAGAGCGAGACCCTATCTCTACTAAAAAATAGAAAGAAATTAGCTGGACAACTAAAAATATATAGAAAAAATCAGCCAGGCATGGTGGCACATGCCTGTAGTCCCAGCTACTCGGGAGGCTGAGGCAGGATTGCTTGAGCCCAGGAGTTTGAGGTTGCCGTGAGCTAGGCTGATGCCACAGCACTCTACTACCCCGGGGCAACAGAGTAAGACTCTGTCTCAAAAAAAAAAAAAAAAAGTTAATGAGTATATTAGCTCATGTGAATTGCTAACAAAAACTCTTAGCCCAAGCACTAAATGAGCAAATAATAAGAACAGGCAATTCATAAAAAGAAAAAGAGCCAGGCATGCACGGCTGTAATCCTAGCACTCTAGGAGGCCGAGGCGGGAGGATCATTTGAGGTCAGGAGTTGGAGACCAGCCTGAGCAAGAGTGAGACCCCATCTCTACTAAAAATAGAAAAATTAGCCACGTGCTGGTGGCACATGCCTGTAGTCCCAGCTACTCAGGAGGATGAGGCAGGAGGATCACTTGAACCCAGGAGTTTGAGGTTGCTATGAGCTAGGCTGACACCAAAGCACTCTAGCTCAGACAACAGAGCAAGACTCTGTCTCAAAAAAAGGAATTAATTAAAAAAAAAAAAAAGGAAAGGAAAAAGTCCAAGTGATTAAGCACAGTATTACATTGTACCAATAAACAAATAAATATAAGTCAAAGGAAAAAACACCAATTTTGGCCAGCCAAATTTATAAAGATGATATATCATATTCTCGTGTTGTAAGAAATATTCCTTGCACTATGGCAAAGACACTGCACAGTGATTCACCCTTGCTAGGTTGGGTTCTACTTTAATAGGAGGAAAAAGCAAATCACATCTGGGTGGGGAGGAATCCTGAAGTAACTGGAGAAACTGCTGGCATGTTGTTTCAAGGGGCTTAAAGCGTTGCTAGGATATTGTAAAACCACAGTGGTAATTTTAATTTCCAAGTATGAGCTGGATGCCAGGAAAAATATCTGTTATCTCATCATGATTCTATAAATTTGAAATGTTATTCCCACAGGCAACTATGGTTCAGAAGAAGGCTGCCCATGCTCAAACATCTAGTGAACGACAGAGCTGAAACTTATAATCAAATCTGGTCCCCAAAACAAATGTTCCTTTCAGTATACATGAAGTTTTATCTTAATTCTATGAGCAAAAACAAACTCTCTAAAAATAAAGGAATGACTAATTATAGATTAACCACTTCAAAAATTATTTTATAGCCATTAAAAGTAATGCTTTTCTCATATCTACTTCCTGTCTCTTTTGTCCTGCTCAGTCTTATCACAGACATCTGAAGATACAAAATCTTTCACTTCTACCAATTTTAATAGTTTATTAGTATTTATAAGCAAACAGACTTACATTTGTTAGAAATTATTCTTGCCTAAAGCAAAAAGGGGTCTTCAGCACTCTTCATAACCTCCCTGAGTACATAAATCTAGACTTACATGTATAAATTTATGTAAATCATTTTCCTTTCACAATAGGAGAAAAGGAAAAATGGTCATTTTACTATTTCCCATGAAAGCAGGTCATTTTTTTTTTCATCCCGTTAGTGCAGAGCTACAATCGTATTTGTTCTGTATTGCAAAGAAATCTTCCATAGGAAGAAAAACACCTGCCATTAGTAAATTCTTAACCAATAAGAACCTATGCTTTTATTTTAAAGAGGTCAGCACACATTTGTCTTTCAAAATATCTCATAAAGCAAAAGCACATCTGGAGTCTACAACATAATACAAAAGTCATAATTTCTACTATACAGACTGTAGAGGAAAACATTAAACTAAGCCCCAATTCTAACAGCAGAACCACCCAATCTGTGTGACAGAAATGAGTTATAGGGAAATGGGGTGACCAGACTCTCTGGGATTGTCATTTTCAGCTGTGAGTGGCCTCTTGTGTTTACCCCAATAACCCTGACAAGTATCACTTTCTACATGTGCCATTATGCTATCCACTCGAAGTCACAACCTACTTGGACCTCAATTTTCTCCTCTGAAAATCTATGCAGTACAGTAATCCCTGTCAAGCCATCAAAGCTCCTGAAATTCATTATAGTAGGCAGCTTCATCATTGAGAAACTTAAGGTCTTATGGATTCTCAAAAAATTACCCAGCAATCCCTCTTCTGTTTATATACAGTAGTCCTCCCAATTTATCCTCAGTTTTGCTTTCCAAAGTTTCAGTTACCTGTGGCCAATCACAGTCCTAAAATAGGGTAGAGGAGTACAGTCCAGTAAGATATTTTGAGACAGAGACAGACCACATTCTCATAACTTTTTTTATAGCATATTGCTATAATTATTCTATTCCATTATTAAGTTATTGTTATTAATCTCTTACTGTGCCTAACTTATCAATTAAACTTTATCACAGCAAGTACGTACAGGAAAAAACATAGTATATATAGAGTTCAGTACTTTCTGAGATTTCAGGTATCCATTGGGAGTCTTGGAGCGTTATGTCTCCTATAAAGGAGGACTACTGTATACCCAAAGGAAATGAAATCAGCACCTTGTAGAGCTATCTGCGCTCCTATGTTCACTGCAGCATTGTTCTCAATAGCCGAGACAGGGGAAAAGCTAAGTGTCCACTGACAGATGAATGAAGAAACTGTAGTATAAATACACAATGGAATATTACTCAGCCGTAAAAAAAAGAGAGAGCGAGCCTACCATTTGCCACAACGTGGATGAACCTAGAGAAATAAGCCAGACATAGAAATAAAAATATTGTGTGATCTCACTTATATGTGGAAACTTAAAAAAAAAAAAAAGATAGAAACAGAGCAGAATGATATTATACTTATGGGGTGAGGGAGGGAGAGAAAGGGGAAATGTAGATCAAAGAGTACAAAGTTGCAGTTATGTAGGATGAATAAGTCTAGAGATCTACTGTACACAAGGGACTACAGTTAATAATAATATTTATATATTAATACTGTAACTGGAAATTTGCGAAGAATAAAGTGTTTTTACCACAAAAAAGGTAACTATGTGAGATGATAGATATGTTGTTAATCTGCTTGACTGTAGTAATCATTTCACTATGTATATGCATATCAAAACATTATGTTGTACACCTTAACTATATACAATAAGTAAAAAGATCTTACAGAGGAAATGAAGTGATAAACTGACATTACAGGTAAACTGATGAAGGCCCTTAAACATATATTTACCATTACTAAAATAAAGGAAAGATGAGAATGGAAGTACAGTGGGACCACAGACTTGGGGTTTGTTCTGTTCATGCTTATTGCCAGTGACCCTAACAGTGCATGACACAGGCATGGCACACAATAAATATTTCAGAAAACAGCATTTTATAAAAGCTAAGTTTGGAATAATGGATAACTACACAATTATTTTCCATTTACCTTTGTTTCCCAAGATGGGCTCATAAGATGGTGAAACACAGCTGATACCGGCAGTGTGATTTAAAGAAAAAAGTAGTACTCTATTTATTAATGAGCAAAGGACAAATTAAACACTTTTCCTTCTTCAGCACAAACTGAGTCATCTCAGCCATATTCTGAAAGCTAAACTGCGCTATGATTTTATCAAATTTATCAGTCAATAAGCATAACGGAAAGGGACTTTTCTATTGCCCAAGCCCTTCAGAAGGGGCTCTGCCCACCCTTTTGAAGAATGATGAAATGGAGGCCATGTGGTTTTTAAGCAAAATTCCCTTTACACCTCCCTTAGAGTTGGAGGGAGGACACTTCAAACATGATTTAGCACTTTGGTTTTGCTCCATAAAGAGATTTTATTTTGTACAGGCCAAAGCATGGAGAAAACTTTTAGAATCGGCTTCTTGCTTGGTCCTCAAAACTCTTGTTCATTTTCATCAACACCCAAAGGTGTAATAAACAATTTAAAAGCCAATTCCTCACTCATTACAAAGTTGTTGAATACTCTCTGAATTCAATTATGCTGGTGCTACAATTTCTTTATTTCTTTCTTTGTGCTCAATTAACAAGGAAATACTATAAAATCTGTTATAAGATTTTTCTGGATTACTTTTAAGAGATGAGTTGTTTTAGTTCATCCAATGACTATTAGTTTGCAGTATGGGTAATGGTGTGCCCTTCCCAGTTCGTCTTCAATGTATCTGTGGGAGCTGTTTTTACAGAAATAGAAGCAGGAGAGCCCAGTAGAGTTAAAAGTCAAATGCTGGCTCAGGAACTGCACAACCATTAGACAAGTTATCTAACTTTTCTTAGCCTTAATTTCACCTGTAAGTGGCGAAGAATTTCACCTGTAAGTGAAAGTACTATCTACTTTCATAGGGCTGCTGAAGGAATTAAATGCAGACTTAAATTGTGCGAGTACACACTCATGAAGCCCTACTCTCATATCAGGTTTTATATATTCACTGCATGAAGTCCCAGAGTACCCAGCCTGCTGCACTGGCCTCTCCCCAGGGTCCCACAGATTCCCAAAATTCAGTAACTAAAGGGATACTCAACACATTAAGAAGCTTTTAAGACCCTGCTCTAGTATGTGTTCTGAATTGCTGGTGCCCGTTCATTAAATACTCAGAAGATTTCCTTGATTAAATGAAGTATATATAAAGCATAGTGCCTGCCATACAGTAGGTGCTCAAAGTTAGCTATGATATCCACATGATTTGACGTGCAGCTAACTTAGTAGCTCTTGAATATTTTGGTCATTCCCTAGATCAATGGATTTAAGGAATGAAATTGTGTTTGAAAGATAAATATTAAGGCTAGGATCAAGTAATAATAATAGTTTCCAATTGTGGTGGGGAAAAAATATGTTTTAAACGCTGATTCAGTTTCATATGAGTTTTTAATTAACTCAGAAAAAGAATAGCAGCGATAAACTACGCTTCCCTATTTCATCATCAGAAAATCAAGGAAAATCTTAATCCTTTTTTCTCTTTTTCTGCTTCTCAACAGGATCTCCCCAGGCTCCCTATATCTCCCTTAGGAGCTCAGGGGATTGTTATTCTTTGGAATACAGCTTGCTCATGAAATTACCTAAAGATAGCATTGACAATGATACGTGGCGGGGAGGGGGGAAGAGGTAAAGGGGAAAGGGTGAGGAAGAAAATTAGCTGTCAAAAATCAACCGTGCAGGC
Source organism: Eulemur rufifrons (assembly GCF_041146395.1). NCBI lineage: Eukaryota > Metazoa > Chordata > Mammalia > Primates > Lemuridae > Eulemur > Eulemur rufifrons. The sequence goes on from NC_090996.1 coordinate 20,281,644, forward strand.
GCAGTGGCTCATGCCTGTAATCCTAGCACTCCGGGAGGCCGAGGCGGGAGGATCACTCAAGGTCAGGAGTTCAAGACCAGCCTGAGCAAGAGCGAGACCCCGTGTCTACTAAAAAATAGAAAGAAATTAACCGGACAACTAAAAATATATGGAAAAATTAGCTGGGCATGGTGGCACATGCCTGTAGTCCCAGCTACTCAGGAGGCTGAGGCAGTAGGATTGCTTGAGCCCAGGAGTTTGAGGTTGCTGTGAGCTAGGCTGATGACACAGCACTCTAGCCAGGGCAACAGAGTGAGACTCTGTCTCAAAAAAAAAAAAAAAAAAAAAAAGCCAACAGTGCTTATTCTTTTGCAAGAAATGTACAATCAACATGCTTCCCAAAAAGCCAGTGGCAGAGTTGAAAACCTATTTTAAAAAATTACTTTTATTCTTAATCAAGTTCCCAAAGACATTCTGAAGTTGAGACATTAACTCCTTCCCTGCCATTATATAGGCCATAGTGTATCTTAAAACTTATCTATCCATCCCTATACCTCACTATAAATTTTTTAGCACTTCATTCCCCTGCTGTTTCAAGGAGACACTCATAATATACATATTTTTTTTTTTTTTTTTTTGAGACAGAGTCTCACTCTGTTGCCCAGGCTAGAGTGAGTGCCGTGGCGTCAGCCTAGCTCACAGCAACCTCAAACTCCTGAGCTCAAGCGATCCTCCTGTCTCAGCCTCCCGAGTAGCTGGGACTACAGGCATGCACCACCATGCCCGGCTAATTTTTTCTACATATATTTTTAGCTGTCCATATAATTTCTTTCTATTTTTAGTAGAGATGGGGTCTCGCTCTTGCTCAGGCTGGTCTCGAACTCCTGAGCTCAAACGATCCGCCCACCTCGGCCTCCCAGAGTGCTAGGATTGCAGGCGTGAGCCACGACGCCCGGCCTATAATATACATATTTTTAAAAGCCATTTTAAATATTCAAAATCAAATATTCATGCTCTTTACAGTTTTTCAAAGTTCAAGTCACAAAGTAAAAATAAAACTTTCAAGAATTTCATTATGTCATTCATTATACTGGTCCATAGCTTTATTAGATGAATCACGAATCCACTGCCACCAAGAAATAAGTATCTAATTGCATTCATTTAAGAAACCTGGGGCCGGGCGCGGTGGCTCACGCCTGTAATCCTAGCACTCTGGGAGGCCGAGGCGGGTGGATCGCTCGAGGTCAGGAGTTCGAGACCAGCCTGAGCAAGAGTGAGACCCCGTCTCTACTAAAAATAGAAAGAAATTATATGGACAACTAAAATATATATATAAAAAATTAGCCGGGCATGGTGGTGCATGCCTGTAGTCCCAGCTACTCGGGAGGCTGAGGCAGGAGGATTGCTTGAGCCCAGGAGTCTGAGGTTGCTGTGAGCTAGGCTGAAGCCATGGCACTCACTCTAGCCCGGGCAACAGAGTGAGACTCTGTCTCAAAAAAAAAAAAAAAAAAAAAAAGAAACCTGGTTAAGAACTTACTTTAATTTATGCTACTTTACAAAAGTCCAACTTTTATAAAAACAGTTTTACCACTGAGTGGCAGCAACAGTAGTAGTTATTTAACAGGAAGGGCAGTACTCATAGAAAGAAGTGAGCTCATTAAGACAGAATTCAATACAGGAGGTGCTACAGCCTAACGAGTTACGCTCAGTCTGATTATAACCATCAAGAAGGCTTTAGAGTCACGCTGTCCAGGAAGATTAAATAATTCAGTCCCTCAAGTCACATTAGCTTCAAAAGTACTTGATAGCCACATATGGCTAAACTTGGTCTTTACATAGATTCTATAATATAGGCGGACAAAAAATGATGTTGACGGTATGAACTGGAAATCTGAAATAGGCAGGCTCTTCTGATTTTTAAATGTTGGCAATCAATTAAAAATTTACAGGATAATAATAAAAAAACTGTGGAGACCAGGGAAACCTGACAACTAAATGCATTGTGGCATCTTGCACTGGATCCTAGGACAGAAAGTAGTTACTAGAAAAACTGGTGACCTCTAGATAAAGTCTAGAGTTTAGTTAGTACCAATGCTGGTTTTTTAATTTGACAAACATACCCACAGTAATGTAAGGTGTTAATAATGGTGGAAAATGAGTGAAGTATACATGAAAACTCTCTGTACTATGTTTCCAACTTTTCTTTAAATCTTAAATTATTCCAAAAGGAAAAGTTTAGTAAAAAAAAAACAAAAAACAAACAAACAAACAAACAAACCCAACACTGAGTGGGCCAAACCTGCCCCTCTAGTCTCCAGTTTGTAATCTCTAATCACAATCTCTATAAACCCCAAACCATAAACACTACATAGACATATACATACCACAAAAATAAAACAATACATTTTCATGAACCAGGAAAAGCATAACCAATTATGAAGGGAGCCACTGTCAAAAGAAGGATGAAGTAAGTGAAACTGTTGGCAAAACAACATAATACATTTTGAAGTGACTTTCATATGCCCAGCCTAACATTCTCAGAGTTGTGGAAAAGTCTGAAAACAAGACTCAAATATGTTCATATTTTATGTAAGGATGTAAAAGGATGATTTACATTTGGAAATGATATAAAGAGTAAGTACTCAAAGATCATGTTGCATGGGTGGTATAGTGGTGAACATAGCTACCTTCCAAAGATCATATGGAAGAAACAAATACCCATGGGTCAAACAATCTGAGACAGAATATAATCAAGTGCCCAAATTTAAGAGATATCGTAACATCCTAAGAAACTAAAAAGGGAGAGACTGATGGTAGTTGGAGTGACCCATTAGAAGAAGAACTTGGAGAAGTTTAAAAAGGCATGATAAAGACATCCTAGGCTGAGAAACTGGATCAAAAAGAAACAGGAATGAATATGAAAGAGATAAGAAGGCTCTAAACAGAATAAGGGAGTGATGAGAAACAGATCCTCGGAGGTCAGATTAAAGCCAAGCAGAGGGGTCTTAAAGCACGAACTGGGGACAACTTAACATTCCTATGCAGGGGGGTGGTATGAGGAAGAGGAGTTTTAGAAAAATTAATTTGATTGTGTTCCTACTAATCTGGCAATGTTCCTATTTACGTATGTTCCACATCCCTGTAACTGTATCCAGGTTCAAAGCCACAATATTACCTTCAATTCCTCTTCTGATCTTTCTTGCTGCCAGTCCTGTCAATTATACCTCATGCATCTGTTTTACCCCCACTGCCAAGACCTCAGTTCAAACCCTCATTATCCTCTCCATCCCTTTCTTCCCTCTCCAATCTTGCTTCTATTGGTGACATTAGGTAGTAATGACAAAGATATGTTCCTAAAGCATAGCTTATGACCATGACACTGTAAAGGCTGGCTCTCCACTCCCTAACTAGCATGAAGCCCTCTGGCGCCCCCTACCTCCAGGCCTATATTCTGTCACTTCCTAATACCCCAATGCTAAAGACAAAAGCTGCATACTCATATTCTCTGTTCCTATCTACCTGCTTCCTCTGTGTAGAATGCTTTTCTTCTCTTAGCTCTATCTTTCAAATCCCTATCCATCTTTCAGCCAGTATTTTCCATGTACAGTGATTACTGGCTTTAAAAAAAGAAAGAAAAAACAAACCATGTCACTCCCCTGCTTAGGCTCTTCAGTGGCTCCTAACTGCTTATAAAATAAAAGTCCAAGCTCCTTGGTACATATGGCATGTAAGGCCTTCTTTGACCTAATCCCTGTCTATTTCTTCAGCCTCAACCCTGCCCACTTATCGCTGGGTATTTAATACTCTAGGAACACCACCACTGCATATCACATCACAAGATTTCTTTTCTCTGTGCTGATCCTGTTGCCATTTCAGTCTTCGGTCATTTCATCTTTTTTTTTTTTTTTTTTCCTTTTTTCTTTTTTGAGAGACGGGGTTGTCTCACTGTGTTACTCAAGCTGGCCTCAAACTTCTGGGTTCAAGCAATTCTGCCTCAGCCTCCACGTACCTGGGATTACGGATACACACCACCATGCCCGGTTTATTTCATCTTTTAAGACTCAATCTTAAAGAGGTCTTCCTTGACCCCCTCTGTTAAGCTAATCATCATATCTCTGTGCTTCAGGATAACTATGACTCTGTAGTTAAATTACAGTATACTATACTGTGTTTGGGTATGTCCTCCCATCACCTCTCTCTCTCCAGTAAAATATAAATTACAAGTGTTCTCGCTCACTCTTATACAAGTGAACCTAATGAATGTTACCTTAACTGGCACTGACCTCTAATAAACATAGGCAGTACTGTAAGTGCATATACCAACGAAATGCAGAGATCATACTTTTTTGATAGAGCTTAAAATCAAAATTCAGAATACTGAGGCCTAACAAGTTCAGCATCTGAGAGCCTTCCACTTTTCATTACCAAATAGTCAACTCCTGGGAGGATGAAGGGTTCCTGACTCAGGACCTGAAAGGAATTAGGCTCCGGTTTCTTTATCACCCTGAAGTTTTTTGCTTGGGGTATACTGGGTGCTGTTCAACCTGGCACAATGGCCATAAAATTGACAATCCACTATTCTAAGTGATAATATAGAGATGCATGTCACTATCTGCCTGCAAGAAGGAGTAGGGGTCAACAGTATCCAGAGAACAAGAAATAAAGCAGGCAGAACCCCCAAGGGATGGAGTGGGGTCCTAGAGGTAACCCCACACAAGAAGACTTTTAGAAGGAAGACTAAAGAAAAGGTACATGTGGCACAAAGACTCAAACAAGGGAGTATGTTAGGAAGTGGTGTTTATCCTAGGAGACAGTTTTAAGGTAGGTCTTGAGGCAACAAATTTTAAATGTGGTAATATATACCACGATAAACCATAAAACTCCAAAGGATGACTCCAAGGTGTGTATCACTGAAGAAGTCTGTTCCCACCCTCTGTTTCTTTCATGCTCTTCTCACTCCCATCCTGGAGCTAGATAAAAATTCATACAAACAACCTTGGCTTTAATGAAAAAGAGAATAAAATATAGCTTTAAACAACGTACCTTTGATTTTTTGTTCAGTGGCCTAAAATAAAAACAAACAAACAAAAAACAATGTAAATATGAAACTGAAAGAAATGGATTGTTATGATAAAATGCTCATATATTACTATTATATAAAACATACATACTTTCATTAAATAAGGAATTTGTCATTTAGATGAACTGCATAGGAAAAGATATGCAAAGAAAGCATGCTTTTCCCACAGATGTGCCCCATTGTCCTTGACACTATGTTTATTAATAAAAAAATTCTGTAATGTTTCTTTAGACACAAAGCACAGAAGACATCATTGTATGACAATACAATTTTTAAAATGGGAGCTGCACTTTTCTCATCATTTAGTATAAAAATGATTTTTATATATAACTGTCACCTTTCAATTTAATGGATTTAGTAAGTTTTGTATATGTTTAAATGGCTTCAAAAATTGCTACAAATCAAAGGAAATTAAGTTTTCTGTAAGAAAAGCTATATATAATCACTTTAGCTAAATTAATAATAAATTTAACTACTGGAGGTTAAGCTGCTATACACAGTTAAACATAGTCAACTTTCAAGTATTTTTGAATGGGGAAAAAATTTTGCACTAATTTGTCATTTCTGACACATCTGAAAATTCATTAAAGTTACTGTGTCAGATGTTAAACTCACACGAACTGTTTTCACTGCTTTCCAATGCCTGCTTCTGCTCTACCTGTTTTCTGATACAACTGAGGACAGGGGCTTGAAGACACCCGAGTTGCCTCAAAGTGAATAGCTCAAACTTCCAAGGGCCTCAAAAGAACCATAGAGGACCCAAGCAAAAATCAATTTTTTTTTATTAAGATCAATCGTATGGGAGTCCTGAAAATAAAAGATATAAGAATAGGCAGGGAAGTGAGGAAAGACTGAATAATAATGGTAACTGAATAACCAGGAATTGTTTCTAAATGTTTCTAAATGAAGATAAAGCTTTTCTTAACTGTTAAGGGGCATGACAATTCATTTTGCCTAGTTAAATTGAGAAGTTATCAAAAATACCATTTTAAATTATATCATTATGGAATATATGGTAAAAACTATAGTAATTTCCCCAACATTGAAGCCATGTCAAACACTAATCTTTCTCTGGAAAGCCAGAGAGTCAATCTAAGCACTGAGGTGCTTTACGAAGTTTTAGAGCACTAGTGACATACGAAATAATGGAGGCCCATCTTTATGGATCAAAATTTAAAGGAAAAAAAAAAATTGATGGAAGGACAATACCAAAAGACCAGCCAACTAGCTTGACAACATTTACTTCTGAGAAGTCATTTTCAAAATATGATAGTAAAAAAATAAGTATTGTTAGAGAGAGTTAGCATATGAACACTTTTAAGTATTAGAAATGTGATGTCAAACAATTAATACATAATTTTCTGAAGCCAAAGAATACAAAAATTATTTTGCATGTTGAAAACTTTTTTTAACTTTCTTGGTCTCTTTCACAGTTTACTTCCAAAAGAAGCTAAATTTCAGTACATGGAAGCCATGACCACATTATTAAAACCCAAGGTATACAATGTTGCTCTTCTAGGCCTTTCAACATAAAGGATGTCTGCTAGGCAACTCCTTGGGAAAAACAACTCCATTTTGCTTCAGAACAATGGTCAACCTCATTCAGTATTCTGTCATCTACAGAGAATGGCACCAAGGAGACACCATAAGGTGTGTCTGCTCCTCAGTATACTGACCTAATATAGTGAAGGAATAGAAACCAAGAGCTCCTAACTGATTAGGAAGAAATGGAATTGATAGAGTTCCACTTCTTTAAAATACGTTTTTGTGGGCTGGTCTGAGGACCTAGTACATTACTCAAATTATTAAAAAGAGAATTTTCCAAGTGAGGTTAGTGATTTTAAGAGTAATTGTCTGCACTGTCCAAAACAGTAGGCACTAGCCACATGTGGCTACTGACTATTGAAATATGACTTGTCTGAATTGAGATGTGAAAATAGTAATACATACTGGATTTCTAATAGTATTTTTAATAGAATGCTAAATGTCTCTTTATATTTTACACTGATTACATGTAAAAATAATAATTTTTTGGCAATATTAGGTTACATAAAATATATTAAATTAACCTCAACTGTTTCTTTTCACTTTTAAATGACCTTGTCATTTAAACCTCTGGGTCTCAGTTTCCTAATCCTTCAAATGAAGAAAATAATTGTCCTGCCTACCTTTCAGGGCTATTATAAGGGTCAAATAATAAAATATGAAACGCTTTTTTTGGAAAAACTATACAACAATGTTCAAATATGAGGTATCAATATAGATACTCTTGTACATGAGAATTAAGATTCTGGAAGCAAAATGATTTCCATTTTTAACATTTTTTTCTTTAAAAATATCTGAGCTGTGATTCCACAAGCAATTATCGTAATTGCCTCAGTTCATTCATGAAGGCATCAGACAAGTGGCAGGACATAGCACACTGGGTGCTTGTTTCTATTAGGCTCTGCACTCCTTGTCCCAGCTCCCAGATCCTGAAGCATACTTCAGTGGTTGAGATCTCAGGGTCTGAAACCAGACTGCCTGCCTCGCTTTGAATCTTGGCTCCTCCACTTACACTGTGTGACCCTGGTTAAATCTGTTAACTTCTCTGAAGCTTAGTTTCTTCACCTATAAAACTGGAGCAGAAAACACCAACCTCAGAGTTGTTGTGAGGTCAAAGGGATTTAATTTACGTAAAGCACTTTGGACAGTGCCTAGCATACAGAAAGCATTCAACAGACATTATTAGTTGCTGTTGTTGCTATCATCAGCCCCACCGAACCATGCTTTGCCTTAGTGGCTTCTCTCACATTTGGAAATGAGCTGACTCTCCACTCATTCCAGTTCTCAAGTCTTGCTTTTCATTTTTTGTAATCATTTACAATGCCTTAACAGTGCCAAATATTATGACCTAACACTAGGAATAAAGAATTAATCTAGTTCAATTTGCTTATTTTAAATAAGATAATTAGTGTTCCCAGAGCTTTCCCATGATTTTAGCAAACAGCACCCAAGTCTAGACCCCAGTTCTCCTGAAAGAGTTTTTTAAAAATGAAGAAAAGAGAAGACCAAGGTAAATTAAGGAGCAAGACTGCAAGAGAACACCTAACTGTCCTAGAAAAGCCACACAGTTCCAAGCCTGGTCATGTTACCATCGAAGTTACTAAGAAAATTTACTAATTAGACTGCTGAATATGATCCCCCAACAGGGCAATGAAGTTTTCTACAACCTAAAAATCTCATTTAAACTTGAATTTAGTACATTTAAGTCAATAAAACCTATAAAAATCCCTTCCGCTCTTAACACGGTAACAAAAAACTCGTGAATACTGAAACATTCTCAACACGAAAAGATCCCAATTTGTATTGTTGCTTCCCCTCAGCACTCAACTATTATACGTTTTCTAGAAACTACAATTACATGCTTAAAGGAAAGGTTATACTAAATCATCCCTCTATAATTAACCTATTTCTGAACCTCTTTTTTCCTCCTCATTACATTTCCCTTAAGATCCCCTTGAGAAATTTCTCCTAAAAACAGAACCTGGAGAGAAATCCATGATAACCTATTGCTACTTATTGTTGCTCCCTTTTTTTTACAAAGTATGGAAACATTTCCATGAGCTATCAAATTATTTTCTACAACTGAGAATCAGAAGATATTAAACAGAAAACAGTGTTATACATAGCAATTTATGAAAAAATTTTTCAAAAAAATTAAAAGCAGAAGACGTCTTCTGGTCATTGATCACTATATTAGAGATGTTTAGGGGCTGAAATATAAGTCACCTAATTTTTATGTAAAATTTCTATAAAAAACCTAAATATTTAAATTTATATTTCAATGACAGAATAAGAAAAATTATCATAGTAAAAATATTGTAGAGAATCTAGCTGTGTTATCTGTTTTGGTATTTTTAAATAGAAAATAACCCATGGTACGAATTTAAATGGCTTTAAAAAGACCACAATAGCTATTAGCCATAATGGCTATATATATTAAATCTACATATTTTCTGGATTCATGGCATAGAGACCTATTTTATGCCCTATTACAAAAACTACCATAATATGTTATTTTCCAATTTTAAAGTTCACCTTTAGAGGGTAAAAAATAAAAGCAAAAGTATAAGATAATGTTCTGTATGAAAAGGATAAAGTCATGGCACAGGGTTTTGGAAAAGCACCAAATGGGGGAATTAGAAGATTTCAATTCTATTCCTAGTTCCATCACCATGATGAAACCAAGGTCAGCAACTTAATACATTCTGATGCTCAGGTTCCTTATATTGAAAATGACATATTTATTAGAACAGATAATAGCTGCTCTTTTTCAGAAATAAGATTATATGTATTACATAAAATAGACTGTTGTTACTGTAATGAGTTTATGTTCCAACGTTTATAAAATGGGCCCGCCCACCTGGTTCATTTAGATGTCTGTCACCTGCCCGGATACACCTGCTGACTCCTACTACAGACAAAAGACAAGCTCCAGGAAACTTGTCTTCAAACTCCTGTGACTCACAATCCTTCATATGGGCTGTAAGTGTGCCAGTGTGGGGGTTCTTTTTCTCTTCTTTTTTTTTTTTTTTTTTTTTTAAGAGCTATTTGGTAACACTCTCTGGAAATAGCAGCTGTACTCTCTTCACCAACAGATTGTATTCAGATTCAGTTGTAAGCTAGTTATTTGAAATAGAAGAACAGTGTTATTTACAGTGGCAGCCCAGCTCATTAAACTTAACACTTACTGGCGATATTACACTTACCCTTATATTGTGTTCAGTGGGTAGATATTACTATGTGTCCATGGGATACATAGAAATACCCTATCAGTGCTGAAGATCTGGCAAAAGAGGAGAAACCCCTTGTATCTCTAAGCCTTTGATGATGGTTCTATTAATAATAGGACATGGTTGTAGTGAGACACTGAAACCATGGGGTGAGGCAGAGATGAAGTGGAAAAAGTATGAAAAGCTGCCACTTCTCATTTGGTGAGAAGCCAAATGGCACAATAATCACCGTTCATGTGTTAGAGGTTTATTTATAAGCTGGTCACACATAAGTGACCACCTATACTGACTTGGTGATTTAGAGATTTGATTATAAAAGAATATAAAGATGAACTTTAACAATTAGATCCATTATTTGTATGTTACCACTTAACCATTATATTCACAAAAATACAATATTTAAAGAAATCGTTCAAGTGATTCCTCTTTTTCTTAGAATATCCTCGGTAAATACAATAAATTCCAAATAAATACACTTATATACCATCTTAGGCCTCTTCTCCAGCCATTTCACATATATTCTGACTTACCAGATAAATCCTAAACTCCTCAGATGCAAAGACCAACAGGGCCTAATGCAACATTCAGATGCTTGCCAAACTACAGATTCTATACAAAGTATACCTAAGCATCCTCCTCAACAAATCTCTTAAGTTTCTTAGAAGCTTTTCTCATGGCGTAAATGGCCTTCATATGATGGAACAACAGTCTCACAAGCCTTCCTCCAACCTTAGACCCACAGAGGACACAAGTTTTTCATAACAAATCCTGAGCAATGACTGACCAAGCTGCAAAGACTGTCCTACATAAATAGGTCTCTGACAGAGAGGGTCAAGGCATCAGTCAACGCCAAAACTCTACACCAGAAACCTACCCAAACCCTCGCTATAACATATACCTATGCATCCCTTCCCCATCACCCAAGAGCAAGCAAAAGGCAGATGACTAGGGTCACCTATCATCTCCTCCTATCTCATACTAAATTCTAAATGCTCTGTACTCTGTTCCTCCCCTAATACTTGCTGATGATACCCTAAGCTCAGCACATACAGAAATGTACTATTTATCATTTCTCCTTTCTTTGTATTCTCAACCCTGATAACTGTTCTCAAAGTGTACTTAGTCACTCAATCTAGAACCTAAGAGTCAATCTAGGTTGCTCTCCCTTTGTGTCCTTTAAGAAACAAATTCCATGGATTATTTTAACAGGCCCATCGACCAGTATTTCAGCCTCTGGTATGAACCTCTTCCAATCCAGTTCCAATTTTCCAAGGTAAACATTCTAAAATACCAACTTTTATTTCAATCCACTAAAATATCTTCAGTGTTTTCCCCAATGGCCAAAGCCCTGAGACAAACCTACATCTACCATCAAGCTTTCCTGTCTCATCTCCTGATGCTATTTAAATATTAAAAAGTAATAATTTTTCATCAGAGTAGAGAAATGGAACAATAATTTCACTGGGTCTTGGAGAATATTTTAAGGTGCTTGAAACTTTGACACAGTAGGAGATGAGTACCCAGTTTAGTTAACCGGTATCAGCTTTTATAACAATTTGTGTTTTTAAAAAAAATTTATAATTATAAATGTGGTCTTTTATTTTTGCCTTAATTTGTATTGTTTTGGTTACAGTTTCTTATACTGTATTGGCTAGAGTTCTTTTGCAGTAATTAATGTCTTAGGCTTAATTTAAAGTATCCTAATGTAAACTGCAAGTTTTAAAAATCAGTCCAGGTATTAAATAAAAAGAGAAAAGGAAACTGACATTTTATTTATTATGTCTATTACTATTTCCTCTAATAATGTATTCCTGTATTACTTTATTTCCAATTATATGTGTATATATATTACATTATCTCATTTAATTCAACTCTCATTTTACAAAACATAAGGAAACTAAGGCCCAGAGAGGCTAAATAACATTCAAGGCCACACCATTCTATGTGCTATGTGGGAGAGCGAGGTTTCAAATCCTCTCAGTGTGGCTACAAATTCCATGCTCTTCCCACTTATAAAATAATACACTATGAAACACCTATGAACAGCTAATTCAAAGATAAAGACCTATAAAATGTACTTACCTTTGAAAAACTATTGGCAAGATTAAATTATTATGCATTAAATCGTACACACTCAGCAAGCTACTTTATATGCATATACAAAGACATTAAATATTAAAACAAATCTTCACTGAAGCTAAAACATTAAATCAAATGCCTTAAAAATATCCAATGAAATTTTCTTTTTTAGTCTATGTTTAAACTGCTTAATATAAATAGTTTATACACATACTACCTTCTTTTGAGCAGCTTCCTTCTTTTTCTTGTCGTCTTTTTTCTTTTTCTTTTCTTCCATCAACTGTTCTTCTTCTTGCACTAAATCCCTGAACCACACAGTTGCAATTAACTTTCCCAAAATGTACTAAGAAATAAAAGTAATGTCGCACACAGGGTCATTTTCACTCTTATTAGAAGTAAATACATGGCAAATTCTTTTATCATTCATTGATATAAAACACAACTTGTAACCTAAATCTAACTATATAGTCACTCTACAGCACAACTCACTTTTCCTTATTAAGTCACAGTAGTAGAGCTATTAACTTAATATTGTATCAAGGAAGACAACCTAAAATTAGCAAAGTTCACACAGGAAATAAGCAATTTTTCCCTCCAATTCTAGAATGTAAACACTCTCGTAAACTGGAGTTATCTTGCTACTGGCCCCAATTATCAATTAGTAGCTAATGGCAATGGCTGGGGCCTTCCCACAATCCTCTTCTGCCCAGGTTTATGGGGAAACCTTTGGCTTTCCTTACTCTGAACGGTTTTTAAAATATTTTTTGAACATGTTATTCATAAATAGGTCACTTGTATTTCTACATTACAATAATTTCATATTTGCTAAACATTCCAAACTAGTGTATCAAATTCTTGGGAAATAATAATGTACTCTTCATATAAGTTTAAATTTTTAAAATCTCAAATGCTCAAAGCTATCAACAGAACCTCTAGTTCAGGATTTCAAAATGACAGCCTAGGACAATGTGTTTCAGGAAAGATTATTACCTTTTTTACTCTATCGAGAGCTGATGAATAAACAAGAGCAAAGGAGGCCACACCAAAGAATAAACACAAGAGAAGTCTTAAATGGACGTATGTGCCATCCTTTCTGGTGGAGCTCTAGAGAAGCTCCGAGATCAGATCAGGGAGAACAGAAATAGGCATGGGGCAAAAAGACTGCCTGAGAAATAGAAAGGCCATAGCTACTCAACCCCTCCCACTCACTTCCCATCCTTATGCCTACACAGCCACAGGTAGCAGCTGCTTTCAAATCTGGCCTAAAACCAAAGAAACGCTCTCTAAAGAAACTAAACCTTCTGCTGGAGGCCAGCAGGTTCCGGCTATGGGTCTGGCTGTCCCAGAACAAAGCCCTTCTGGTTGGAAGCTACTGCCATTCCCTAAAATAAAGCCTGCCAGTCAACACCCTTCACATACATCAGCCCTCCCATTCAAGGTAGGAGTCTATTGGGTAAAATCTATGCAAAGGTGGAGGAAAGTCACTCCAGCTACCTAGGTGAATCACCCCGGAGTCTAGAACCAAAACCGTCATTCATAAGAAAACCATCATACAAAAAGAAAATATCACTTCATTTCTGTCTGGCAGCAGCTAACAGGTAAGCCAAAATGGGTGCATACAAATACATCCAGGAGCTATGGAGGAAGAACCAGTCTGATGTAATGCCTTTACTTCTGAGGGTCCTCTGTTGGCAGTACCACCAGCTCTCTGCGCTCCACAGGGCTCCCTATCCCACCCTGCCAGATAAAACACGCAGACTGGGATACAAGGCACATACAGAATTTGTGCACACCGTGGTGTCCACAAACACTCAGTTCCTAAGGATGCAACCTATGGCAAGCCTGTCCATCATGGTGTTAACCAGCTAAGAAATAGAAAGGCCATAGCTACTCAACACCCCCCACCCGGCTAAAGTTTGCTCAAAGCCTTCAGCCTATTGAGGAGCGAGCTGGATGCCACTGTGAGGCTCTAAGAGTCCTGAATTCTTACTGGGTTGGTGAAGATTTCCACATACGAATTTTTTGAGGTTATCCTCATTGATCCATTCCATAAAGCTATCAGAAGAAATCCTGACACCCAGTCAATCACCAAACTGGTCCACAAGCACACAGGGAAAAGCATGGGCTGACATCTGCAGGCCGCAAGAGCTGTGGCCTTGGAAAGGGACATAAGTTCCACCACACTATTGGTGGCTCTCGCCGTCCAGCTTGGAGAAGGGGCAATACTCTCCAGCTCTACCATTACCGCTAACATAAGTAATGTTTGTAAAATTCACACCTAATAAACAACTTAGGATGGTCATGTCTGCTTAAAGGTGTTATCTGTCTGTTAAAACTAGTCCACAGATAGTTTCATGAATGCTTTGCCAAATTATGAAGTTAAAGTGCCATAATGTTTGAAGACTGTAAGTGATGGTGTGTCTTGTTTCTAATAAGATAAATTTTTTTGTCTTTGCTTTATCTTATTAGGGAGTTATATGTCAGTGTTTAAAACATGCTATGTGGTACAACAGGTGTAAAATAAATTCTTTAAAAGAGGAGTGCCTAAAAAAAAGAAAGAAAGAAAGAAAGAAAATACCTAACTCTGCCCTGAGAAACCTTTCCAGAGAGGACACTATAAATATCAGGCAGACAAGGAGAGGTTCAGAGGATATGAACTAGATATTTGGGAAACTGCAAATCAGTTATCAAGGCTAGAATGCATATGCCAATAGAGATGTTGAAGAAGATAAAATGAGAAAGATAGGCAAGTGCATAAGAAACTGGGAGGAGTACTACAGCTGCACTAGAATGAAATCAGACAAAATCTAAGTTGGCTTGGCTGATGGAAGAGACCTAGAGGAGATGCAGGTAGACAGTGACATTTTGCATAATTGATGATAATTTAGTAAAGTTAAGCATAAGAATACTAAAATCAGTTAAAAGCTAGAAGAAGGGTATCGTAACTGTTGCTGTATTTTGTTACAACTGTCATGTGGTTAACGGAGTAGCGTAACAGATTTGTGCCAACTGTAACCATGATTCACCCTCTTATGGAGTCTGCATAAGGGAGGTAGTAAAAGTGAACAAGCTCACTCACAGTACGATCCTGAGGAAGTGAAGGATCAAGACAACCACAGCATATGAAAGCCACAGAGTAAAATTAGTAAGCAAGGCAATTAGTTTATACAAGTTACCTATCCTGAGACATGCAGAACTCAAGAGCGAAAGCTGATTATCAGCTCTAAATACTTCATCTTCTCCAGTCCCAATTTCTTCATATTAAACTGGAGATAAATGACCATACATGTCCACTTCATATTAACAGTTATTTTATAAGGATTAGGAGTGCTTACTTAGCACAATGCTTATCTAGTAAGCACTCAAATGCCTAGTCACGAACTCATCTCACCAACTATCAGTGGCACCCAAAAGACTGTCTTTACCCGAGTTATGTGAAGATATTATAGGTTTATCATTCAGAAACATCTGGCACCTTGAATTAGAGACATGTCCTTTTCCAATGTTCTTTTATGTCACTATAAATTTACTCCATGGAATTTTCCCTAACTACCTGGATTTTTTTCTCCTTTCTCAAATTTCATTTAAAGGGTTTTTATTTTTTGGTTTTTGCTTTTGTTTTTAAATTCGAGACAGGGTCTCACTCTGTTGCCTGGGCTAGAGTGCAGTGGAGTCATCATAGCTCACTGCAACCTTCAAACTCCTAAACTCAAGCAATCCTCCTGCCTCAGCCTCCTGAGTAGCTGGGACTACAGGCACACACCACCATGCCTGGCTAATTTTTCCATTTTCTGTAGAGACAGAGTCTTGCTATGTTGCCCATGCTGGTCTCAAACTCATGGTCTCAAGCAATCCTCGTGTCTCAGCCTCCCAAAGTACTAGGATTACAGGCGTGAGCCACCGCACCCAGTCTTACAGGCTTTTTGATAAGCTTATTAGCAAGTATTTTCCTGGCCAAAAATATTCCCCTTAGTACTTAAAAGACATGCCACATTTCTTCTCAAGGAAATATTACACTATCAGCTGATATTGTAAGCACAGAAGAAAATGTTCTGTTTAACACTGTCATCACTGCCAACTAACAATGCTTTTCCCGTATCTCCTCCTTCAGAGGGCCAACTGGAAAAAAATATAAATGTGCCCAAACACTGCAGCTTTCAGGATATAAATGCCAGTAGGGATTCATTTAAGATATTTGTATCATTTACCATATTTATCAAAAGGAATAAGCGCTGATGATTTGCTAAGTCTAAGTGGGCCATCGTGTTTGATACATGATCCACAAAGACAACATTCCAGTTAGCAATCATCCATCCCTTGAAGGTTGGTCTGCAGGATACCTCAAATCTGTAAGTCCTTGTTGCGCTATAAAAACTGTACTCCCCTTTATCAGAATTTGATATTTTTATTTACTTATGCCCTGTATCTCACATATAAAGTCTTTGAGATGACTTATAAGAATCATTACCACCGAGGGAATTTTCTAGGAAGATGGAAATGTTCTCTTAACTTGACTGGAGTGGTAGTTACATGCATTTGTAATGTGTGAATTTTACTGCATGTAAATTATATCTCAAATTTGATTTTAACAAACAGAATGAGGGGAAATGCAATATTTGGATTCTAAAAAATAAATAGATCAAGATTACGACAGTATATTCCACACAACTATTTAAGCTATGCTTCAAATTTTGCCCTCATCTTCCAGTAACCAATACAAATCATTTACTTGTACTGTTCAGGAATGAGTTTCCTCAACAGCAAGCAATGACAGATTTATCTGTGTTAGATACAGACTGTTCAAAAGTTAGGCTTAATTTTTAGAAAATTCTCCCTTCATTAAGCCAAAATCAATCTACTTCCCTGTAAGTCCCACTCATTGGCTCAAAGAACCCAGAAATGAGAACAAACTTCTGAGTGATTAAAACGTTGCAGTGACTATGCTGGACACTTTATATTTTCTAATTTAATTATCCCTTTTTAAATGACAGGTAAAAATGTTCCCTATATTTGTATTTATAAATGAGGAAACTAAAGCTCTGAAAGGTTAAGTGACTTGTTCATGGTCATACAGCTAGTACAGAGTAAAGTCAGGACTACAATCTAGGATGCCAAAGTCAAGGTCTTTCTTTCTTTTTCCCTACACCATGGTACTTCCCAAAGTAAAGTACTGTACTGGCTCTCTCTTCAGGAACCACAAAGAACGAATCCTTTTCCTTTAGATCTGTTAAGTGATAAATCTTATTTATAGTATATCTTTCCCCCAGATTGTATGCCTCCACAATCTTTTTCTTATTTCCTTTCACCTTTTACAAGAACCCTTTTAACAGAATGTACTGCAGGAAACACAAAGTATTAGAGTTCCAAGAACCACAGGTATGTAATTAGGAGCAAGAACAGTAAAAATATAAAGAAAGACAAAAGACTGAACAGCCATACTTCTATGGTTTTTAAAACACCATACTTCTAGGATTTGCTTTCTCTGCTCTAGGCCCTCCTCCACCTCCCAGAAAAAGAAAAATGAAATGAGATTGACAAAATGTTGGCAATTGCTGAAACTGCGTAATGGGTACATGTAGCTTCCTTATTACTTTTGCATATGCTTAAAATTTTCCATAATAAAAGATGGAAAATCACAAGCCTCCACACCAATGATTAAAGGTAACAAGATAGGCCAATAGAAAGATTAGACATTTGAACTAGACCAAGAGTCCTGGGAGGCAGGAAGACAATGTGTGAGGCAAGGGTCTACAACAGCAGCAGGATACACCTCAGAGCTAGAATGTCCCTCCTCCTCTTGTGCTTCCTGATATTAGACGGTCAGTTTTTCCTACATTCCCAGCATGAATATCATTAAAATTAATCTCTTCCAAAGGGTACTCTTGTACACTGCTATTAGAAGTAGAGACTAGCACTAAGCCCTCTGGTGAGCAACTTGGAAGTACCTATTCAGAATGAATTTTTACATGTTATTATCTTATGATCCATCAATTCTAATCTAAGCTTCTAGAAAAGAAATTGCACAAAGGTGGGTACTGCAAAATAACAGCCTAGAAGCTAATCAATAGGGAAAAGTTAAACCATAATGTGGTCATTCTATGGAATACCACACAGTAATATTAAAAGGGGGCAGATCTCCACGGTGTGCAGAAAAGAGTTGATGGAGTTAACATAGCAGGTCTGAGAACGTGGTCCTTAGAAAGGATTGCAAAGGTGGCCCATGGTGGGTGGCAGGGGATTCAGATTTCAGGAGGGTTCACACTGTTCCCTGATCAGTTAAGAGTAGTTTTCTGTGCCTAAACTATACAAACAATATGATCTACGCTGAACAATTGCTTTCCTTCTGGGAGAATGGAATTTCGGTACCTGCCAGGCAGAGGCTACCTGCAGGGCCAGCCCCCAGTAGAAACCTTGGGTACTCAATTTCTAATGTACTCCCCGGGTAGACATTGTACAACTCACAATTTGAAGCTGATGATATTAAGTATGTCCAGTCTGACTCCACAAGGAGAGAACTCTTAGAAGCTTGTACCTAGTTTCCCCCAGACTTTACCTCATGTACCTTTTCCCTTTGCCGATGTTGTTTTGTATTCCTTCACTGTATTAAATCATAGCCATGAACACAACTATATGCTGAGTCCTGTGAGTCTTCCTAGTGAATTGTAAAACCTGAAGGTGGTCCTGGGGACTCCAACAAACAAAGAAAAACCTCTTGGACACACTGCAGAGTTAAAGAAAAGTCAAGGTCCAGATCACTGTAACATTTGTTAGGAAAACAAAAAGAAATTTCCATTTAAAAAGTACACATTTTCCATGGTACAGTAGGGGAGTGAAGAGAAGAGCTCAAAGGATACCTGAATAAATTGATCTCTGCACCCAAAATTATTTAATAATAACATACACATTTAGTCTCTCAACCAACAAGAATATACCTAGGGATTCCTATAATATAAGGCAAGCAATCTGTTGTGCACTGGAAGAGCTCGAGTAGAAAACATGATTTTTTTGTGGGAAAAAAATTCCTACAATTTTGTAGGAACAACTGAACACATCTGAAATAAGAAAACAAGCAAACATTTGCTACAGGTTGTAAGCAAACTTAGGAAAATAAGATGTGCACATGAGCTGTTATAACTATGGACAGCTTCGTGAAGCAGTGGGGTCTTGAGGAAGCAACAGGATTTTCTAGAAACAAGAAAGGCATGCGCATGAGCAAAGCACGAAGACTCATTAGTATAACAATTTCAGGTACTAGTATTGACTGAAATTGAAAAAGGGAGGGAAAGTGTTGATAGGAATAGGCAATAAATTGCCTCAATAGGGTAAGAAGACTTGCAGCAATTCAAGTGAATGTATTAACTAACGTCCTTGGTGGCAGCGGAAAAAGGAAACAAAGAATAAATCCAAAATAATTCCAAGTAATTATAACAAATTAGAATAGTCAGCAATATTAAAAAGAATGGTAAAAAAAGAGATATGTAAATGACAACTCCGAATTTTTAAAATAAAAAAATTTTAAATGGTGGCTATGTGGTCAGAAATGACAATAATGGGACATGGGTTTGCATGTTTCCATTTAGCTTTGGGAAAGAGAAAACAGGAAACAACTTTCCAGAGGGCCCGACTAGCCTATCAGTCAGCAACTCACCATAAGCCAGCTCATACTCACGCACAAGCCAGTTGTATGTTACAAGCTTGTAACAAAAATATACTTCACATCTTCTGCCAAAAAATAATTTTGTTCTCCTACTTTTTCCTTTATTCTATTTCCTTCCAGTGTTCCTGTTCCCCCTTTTGATCACCAACCCCCATTCTTTTTTACTCCTTTTTATCCTCCTACCTAAATTCATCAAAGCCAGTCTAGCACTACACAGTAAGAAGCCACTGGTAACCTTCAAAACTATAATTCGCCAGATAGTAGAGATGGAAACCCAATTACAGCAAAAATAGGTAAGGGAGTGAAGTCGAAGGTTTAGTTCATTTTTTCAAAAACTTTGGCAATGAAATGAAGAGAACAGGATAAAAATGAAGTATTGTCGATTGTTTTTAAAATAAGGAAGACCAATATTTATTTAGAGGTGGAAATGGATTCAGGAATAAAAGTATAAAAGAAAGTCATGGATGGGGGGACACACTAGAGGCTATCACAGTAGTTAAATATCTGCAAATACAGAATATTAAAGAAAATGAATACATCCATAAAATGGAATACAAAACAAATAAACAAAGGCCACTCTACATCCTGATAGGAAAGAATTGTGAAGGAATAAAGTTAATTGGAAAAAAAGCTAAGGTTCAGTGTGCTATCTTTTGTGTTGGGGGAGAATATGTATATCCACATATCCTTATGTATGCATAAAGAAAATCTGGAAGTGCACACAAATACTAATAAAAATATAAGTTTGTGACATGAGTATGGGGAGAAAAGAAGATAAGAGACAAGGTGTGGTCGATGCTGTACATTTATTCCTAGAAAGCTTAGCTTTAGAGGCACAAACGGTAGTAATAAGTTGGCACACCTTCCTCTTAAGGTATCTGGTTGATTGGGCAGGAGGGAGAGAATGAAAGGAAAATAGGCACAAAGAGGTGGCAATGAGGATCCAGATTATAGTCTAGATCTCTTCAAAAATGAGAAGGTTAAGCTTGAAAGAGACTTCCACTAACACCATAATTTGAGCAATAAAATAAATAATGCTAATAAAAGATTATAAACCACTGAATAAAACAAGAACCAATGTGTCCATACCGATATTAGTAAATGAATGAATGAGAGAATGGGCAGAAGGACCAGGTCTTACAGTAAAATGTCAACTAATGGAGAAAGAATGGTTGATTTAAAAAAATCACTATTTGACAACCCAACTGATTCAGGCAAGAACATTAATAAGAAACAAGACATTTACATACTCTCAAAGTATCTCCTAACAATATTATTATTAATTACAAGGGGAAAAATTCTAACTTTACAGTAGTAAAACCTGACAGATAGCACCTTAACCAAGTAGTTGACGTTACCATTACCAGTAACAGGATAAGTGAACATGCACCTCTTGACATGATGTACTGAGAAAAACATAGTATCACTTTGGTACATTCTTGCCAAAAACACATAACCTCATCTGATCATGAGGAAACATCATATAAACACAGACTGAGGGTCATTCTACAATGTAACTAAATAACTAGGCTGTAATCTTTAAAAATGTCAAGGTCCTAAAGAACAAAGACTGACAAACAGTTCCAGAATACAGGCAACTAAACAAACATGAAAACTAAATGCAACTTGTGATCTTGAATTGAATCCCTGACTAGAAAAAAATTATTTTTTGTTTTGCTCTAAAGGGCATTATTGAGACAATTGGCAACATCTGAACAAAGTCTATAGATTAGCTATTAAGATTGTCCCAATGTTACTTTCCCAATTTTGATAATGGGACTGTAGTTACTAAGAAAATATCTTTGATTTTAGGAAATACATACTTCAGCGTTTAGGGGTAAAGGAGTATCATGTCTGCAAATTACTCTTAAATGGTAAATACAGTATGTATATAAAGAGGGAATGATAAAGCAAATGTGATTACATGTTAACATTTGAGGAATAAGAGTGAAGGGTAGTCAGAAATTCTTTGTTCTATTCTTGCAGCATTTCTCTATAGCTGAAATTCAAAATAAAAAGCTCAGGCTGAGGAAAGTTAGTGAGATTAGAAATTGAGAAAATAACAGACACTCTACCATAAGGACAGAAGCACTCTAAAGTTTACAAAGTGCTCTAAGATATTACCCATTTTGAACCCACAATCCTAAAACATAGAACTGATGTTATACCCATTTGACAGTGAAAAGAAATTGAGGATCAGAAAGCCTAAGCTACATGTCAGATGGTATAAGGATGTGGCAGGGCAGACACAAAATCCAGTTTGCTAAATCTACCCACCTAAATCCTACTCTTCTTTTCAGGCTTAACTTAATTACTAACTCCTTCACGATTCTTTTTAACCACACAAACCTCACCCTTGACATCTAATTAAATAATACTCATTTTCTAACTATTTTAGATGTTAATCTCACTCTTCCAAATAGGACTAATTACTGGTCTGGGGACAAAAACCAGTTCTTCCACTTGTATCATACTCCCTGGTACTGACCACTCAAATCAGATGCCAATTCCTGCTTCCTTGCCTTACTAAAAATGCCCTCCCCATCACCAAAAATGGATTCTTCTCACTCTTACTCCTATCCACACTCCAGTTCTTTAAGAACCAGTTTAATTTCAATCTATTCAAACAAGCATTTCCTAGGCAGCATAGCATGCAGTGAAAACCTCCAGGTCCAATGCCAAAGTGAAGTAGACTTAAATCTCAACTCTACCACCTACTTGTGTAACCTTAAGCAACTACTTAATTAAACTACTTGTGTTTAATTCCTCTAAAGCCTCCAACTCCTAATTTGAGAGGTCTCAAACTGTACCTTCCTCAAGGGGTTGTTGTGAAGATTTAATAAGGTAATGCAGATGAAATGCTTAACAGCTGACCATAAAAGTATGCACTAATTGTTTGTTAGCTATTAGAGACTAGGTGCCAAAAAAAAAAAAAAAAAAAAGAGAGACTAGGTGCAAAACACTGCACCAGGCTAAAGTTAGGATACAAAGAAGGCTGCAACCAAAGGAGGCAGAGCATACAGTAGAAAATGAAATTGAATATACATAAAAAAAATTATCATAGCCCAATGCAAAATGAGGTAGATGCAAAACCAACAACTAAAGGCCTCAGATTCCAAACCAGACCAAATCAGCTACCAGGTACCAAAAGCAGACAAAGACATCAGAAGAAGAAAAAACTACATATCAATGACCTTTATGAATAGAAATACAAAAATCCTCGACAAAAGACTAACAAATCAAATTTAGCAACATACAAAAGGAACCACACAAAGTGGATTTCTTCCTGGAATGCAAGGTTGGTTGCATGAAAATCAATCAATGAAATACAACATGTTAACAAAATGAAGGACAAAAGCTACATGATGATTTCAATATACACAGAAAACGCATTTGACAAAATCCAGCACCCTCTTAGAACGAGACAAAAACACTCAAATAGGAATAGAAGGAAATTTCCTCAATCTCATAAAGGCCCACAGCTCAGATCATATTTAATGGTAAAGACTGAGTATTTTTCCTCTAAGATTAGGAACAAGAAAAGGATGTCTGATCTTGCCACTTCCGATTCAACATGAAGCTGGAGGTTCCAGTTTAAAAACTAGACAAAAACTAAGAAAGAGAGTGAGAGCAAGAGAGAAAAAGGGCACCAAGACTGGAAAAGAAGATGTAAAACTATCTCTATTCACAGATGACATAATCTTGTACACAGAAAGTCCTAATGAACCCACACACATAAAGACTACTGGAACTAATAACAAGTTCAGCATAGCTACAAGACACAAGATCAACGTATAAAATTGGCTGACACATTCTATAACATGGATGAACCTTGAGAATATTATGCTAAGTGAAATAAGCAGTCATAAAAAACCAAAATACTCAATTATCCCATGAATAAGGTATCTAGAGTAATCAAATTCATGGAGACAGAAAGTACAATGGTTGCCGAGGCTGAGGGGAGGGGAGAATGGGGAGTCACTGTTTAATGGGCACAAGATGAAGAATTGCAGAGATGGATAGTGGTGATGTTGCACCATAATGTGAATGTACTTAATGCTACCAAACAACACGATTTAAAATGGTTAAGATGGTAAATTTTATATTTCACCATAATTTTTTTAAAAAACTTAAAAAAAATCGATTGGATTTCTATATAGCAGCAATGAATAATCTAAAAATTAAGAAAACAATTCCATTCACAATAGCATCAAAAAGAATACTCAGGAATAAATTTCACAAAAGCAGCACATTCATATGCTGAAAACTACATGACATCTTTGAACAACATTAAAGACCTGAATAAATGGAAAGAGATTCCATGTTCACGAACCGAAAGGCTAATATTGTTAAAATGGCAATACTATCCAAATTGATCTACAGATTCAACACTGTTAGTATCATAATCCCAGCTACTTTTTTTTGCTGAAACTGACAAGCTGATCCAAAAACTCATATAGAGGTGCAAGCAGAACAGCCAATGCAATCTTGGAACAAGGACTCAACATTTCCTGATTTCAAACTTATTACAAAGTTACAGTAGTCAAGCCAGTGTGAAACTGGCATAATGATGGGCATATAGTATCAATGAAATAGAACTGAGAGTCTAGAGGTCATTCCTCACTTTATGATCAACTGATCTCCACAAGGGTGCCAAGATGAACATCTTTTCAACAAATGGTGCTGGAACAACTGGATAGTCAGTCGCATAAAAAGAATGAAGTTCTTTTGAATTTGAATGAAATGCAAATCAAAACTACAATGAGATATCACTTTACATCCACTTGGATGGCTATATTAAAAAAAGACAATAATAAGTGTTGACAATGGCAAGCATATGGAGAAACAGAAACCCTCACACATTGCTGGTGAGACCGTAGAATTCTACAGCTGCTTTGGAAACAGTCTCGCAGTTCCTCAAAAAGTTAAAACATATAACTTTTAGAAATTCCACTCCTAGGTATACACCCAACAGAACTGAAAGCATATGTCCACACAAACACTTGCACCGGAACATTCATAGCAGCATTATTCCTAACAGCTCAGAAGTGAAAACAGCCCAAATGCCCATCCACTGATGAATGCATAAACAAAATGCAGTATAGTCACACAATGGAGTATTTTTCACCCATAAAAAAGGAATAAAATGGAGCTTCCAGATAGCTGAACACGTGGAGGATCTTGGAAGCTGGCATGCCCAGGGAGGGCATGGAAGCTCCACACGCCTTCCCCTTATACCTCACCCTATGTATCTCTTCATCTGTATCCTTTGTAATATCCTTTATAATAAATTGGTAAATGTTAAAAAAAAAAAAGGAACCAAGTACTGACATATGCTACAACATGGATGAACTCGATAACATTATACTAAAACAGACAAATAAGACAAAAAAGAATCATATCATATTACATTTATATGAAATATTCAGAATAGGCAAGTCCATAGTCAGTAGATTAGTGGTTGCCAGGGACTAGAAAGGGACAAATGCAGAGTGACTGCTCTTAGGTATAGCATTTTTGGGTGGGTGGGTTGGTGGGGGCATGAAATGTTCTGGAATTAGATAGTGTTGATAACCGCACAACTCTATAAATATACTAAAAACCACCAAACCCTGTTTGTGTACACACGTGTTTTAGGAGGATACTTCAAAAGAATAGAATGGACTGAAGTCAACAAAGATGTCATAACTCTAAAAATATTCAATGTCACTGCAGCAAACTGCTCAACAAATGCTCACTGACTGAAAACCACTAATAAGAACAGCAAAACAAGTGAGTTAGTTTAATCTTATTTGTTATTATATAAAATCGAATCAGCCACTGTTTGCAGAAAATATCTCGTAAGGCTCAAAGTATAAAATTCCTCCACCAGGTTCAATCTGTTTTGAACATTCCGTCTGAAATGGGAAGTCAGCTGAGTCATCGTCACATAATATACTACTGCTGAACATTCAAAATGCTTTTCCCTAGTTAAAGAGTGGAAATGCTAGGATTTCTGCTTTATAGCCAACTCAAACACAGAGTATGCAAATTATTTTTAAAATAAGACATCTTAAATAGGAAATTTAAACTATATTTATTTTCATGGATTTTTTAAGATTGAGAGAAACTATGCCTAGTGGAATATTACTTTCTCTCTTTTGAATCCAAAAATCTTCCTTCCTTTTATTGATACTATTCAGCTCCTCTGACATAGCTCCCCATAATGCAATGTCTCTAATCTTTGAGGAGTAATTACTCTGTGAAATGTGATAAATTAAGGACTATATCTGCTTTTTTTTTTTTTAAAGCACACATTCAATTTTTCAAGCTACTTCATACCACCAGTGGTCCCTCTATGGAACCCAGGACGATAACCTTTGGTCTGGTGGCTCAGTGCCACTCTAACTTCAAATGCGGCATTCTTTCAAGAATACCAATTACAAGCCTAACCAGTGTTTCATTTTGATACCAAGGTTATCAGTTCATCACTGGTCAAAGCTGAAAACAAGCAACATTCATGTTCAACAATAAGGGAGCTACCTTCAGAATAACCCTTCATAAAAGTAACAATCATTAAGACTGATCAATTTAAATACAAAGACCTGTAATTATTGTAGCCACAAATATTTAAAATTGTATCTCAGTTTAGACTGTTTGGCATTTCCTAAAATAAAAGGAACACCAAATCAGTGTAAAGGTAAAAACATTATCTAATTAACCTTTTAGTTAATTTACTTCAAGATGCTGGGCCTGACGTGATGCACTGAGAACATACCATCATCTATGGCATATTCCTGCCAAAAAGGTTTAACTTGAATCAATCACACAGAAACAATTAAACAAATACAAACTAAAGTCTGCAAAGACAACTAGTCCGGAGTATTCCAAAGTATCAATGTCACAAAAGGGGCAGAAAAGGATAGGAAAATGCTCCTGATAACAAAGAAACTTCGGAGACAACTAAATGCAACCCTGAATTAAGAAACTGAGTAAAAGAACAAACATACCTTTAAAAAAAATTATCAAGACAACTGGGAAAATTTGAAGATAGACTGAAGAGTATTATTAATTTCCCATGTAGGATCATTTGATTGTTGTTATGTAGAATGCTTTTATTCTTGCAAGATACATATTGCCATATTTTGGGGTGAAGTGCTATGATAAAACAATATGGCAAAATATTAATAATCAGTATATCTACCTAACGATATACAGGTATTCACTACACCATTTTTAATACTTTGCATAAGGTTAGAATGATTTTTTAAAAATTTAAAATGAGACAGGGACTTTTTTCTGTTTTGAGTGACAGACTTGTCATAAAGTTAGCCTGAAACGAATACATATAATGCATACCATTTTAGTCTTTCCAATCATGGGCAATACTTTTGAGGTTGCCATAAAACAGAACTATAAAAGACTTTAAGTCTTTCCAATTTATACTTTCAGACATATCTCAGATGCCAAAAATCAAAAGAGGTTACAGAATGATATTCTTTTTATGTTTATATTCAAATTTTCCAGAAGGTTGTTATGCATTTTTAAATTAAACTTAAAGTTTGTGATTCATTTATTCTATCAATTGATTTACCACAGTTGCCAAAAAAAGCTAGAAAGAAGCCTACCAATATGATTCTGGCCTGCAAACTGCATCACAGCAAAGCAACAGAAAAACTTAACAAAATTAGAAGATGATTTTTTTTCCCCCAGATAAAGGTTGATGAACTGCAAGAATAGGACCCACCTTAGCTAGGGAGACCTAAAGCCCTGGTTTACTCCTGCTCTAGTCTTTTCTGATGTAGCAATTGTCCCAACCAAAAGTGTCTCAGACATAAATGTCCAGCTTGGATGCAACATTATATGGTATGGTACCTTTAATAATTCTTGTTGTATGACGACATTCAACAGTTGATTTAGCGGGGGAAAAACAGTATAACATAAAGCATGTTTAACTTCTACTTTAGACAATATAGCTTATGTCATAGCAAACTTATCACTAAAATGGGCATAAAATATATTGAGAAAATTACTCTTTCAGAAAGAAAGGAGAAACCAAAGTTATATTTTATCTATTGTGCAATATAATCTAAAATACTGCATAGTGGGAAGAACACTGGAGTTAGAGTCAAAAGGCCTGTTTAAATCTCAGCTCAGTCACTTGCTAAAGAATATAACCTTGAGTTAAATTACTGATCTATCTCCACCACAGTTTTCTCATTTGAAAAATAAAGAGCCAGAATACTGGCTGATCTCTATCTAAGGTCATAGTCTAGCTCTAAAATATTCAATGATTCTGTGACTTTGGCCTCCAAAATATTTTTAAAAATGAAACCAATTGAGTCATACTAAAAGATTTTTTTTTTTTTTAAACAATTGAAAATGTAATTTATCCTCTTTTCTCCCCAAACTCCTATTTCAGCTGACTTCTGTTCAGAGGCTGGGTCAAATTCCTGTTCACTCAAGATGGAGATCCCTACATATTTTGACTCCTCTCCCAACTAATCAGCTGCCAAATCCCAGGTTCTGCTTCCTTAGTATCTCATATTATCATCTCTCTTCTACCACTACTTTAATTCAGGTCTTCTTTATCTCTTGCCTAGACCACTAGTTGTCTCCCATAAATACACCTGATAATCACTAATCCCAGACTAGAAGATTATTCTATCACATCAGTACCCTACCCTAGAGCATGCAATAGCTCCCCATACCTAAAGATTTATGCACAAACTCCTCAACCTGACCTTCAAGAACCTCCACATCTGGCTCCAACCAGTTTACTACAAATGCCTTATATGATGATAATCCTACCACTATTACATCAAAATCCCTTGTGATTTAAGGATTTTGACCCTTTAGTTCTGCTGTTGTTCTTACAATACCCTTCTCTCTGCCTTTCAAAATCGATTGCAGTCTTTAAAGTTCAGTTCCAATGGTGATCACCCTCATCTAGACATTACAGCTCCCTCTTTTGAACACCCATAATACTGACATAGTATGACAATTTTAATGGCCAACAGTGAATTTTAAAAGATAGTTTAGCTATGATAGCAAACTAACTTTATCCCTTGTGCCAATTTTAACTGGCACTGGCTATCAGGCACACTGTCTTGAGTAGAATTTGCAGTTTAGCAGAGGAAAAGGAGAATGGCAACATGTCTTTGACATTCAGAGACCAGAACTTCCAAACTGGGAGTCCACATAATGGGGTTTGGGCTTCCATGGTATTGAAAGATGTTTAAATTAATTCAACACTTACAGGTTTGAGGCTTTCGATTAAAATTCCAAATGAAGATTTAGAACAGTGCTTCGCAACCAGAGTCAATTTTGCCCCATCCTGGGGGAATCTGACAGTATCTGGAAACATTTTTGATTGTCACAACTGGGCAAGAACACTACTGAAGATGCTGAACATCCTACTGAATGCAAAGGACAGCCCTCACAATAATAAATTACCTGGTCCAAAGTGTCAACAGTGCCCAGGTTGAGAAACTCTGTTCTAGACGTACTGCATGCAACTTTGGGTTCTGCCTCTCAAAAGAAATTTCTAAATTTTTCAAGGTGAAGAACCATGCCTCTAATAAGAGAAAATATAGTTCAATGCCTGACAGCATCTCCAATTACCAGTGGTGTGGCCTCCTGCAACTTACTTAACCTCTTTATGCCTCAAATTTTTCTGATAATAGTACCTACCTCACAGGGTTTTTCAAGGATCAGATGAGTTCATGTAAAGTCTTTGGAGAAGGGTGCCAAGCAGAAAGGAAGCAATCAATATACTTGGTTACTTATTCTACCCTCCCTAGTGGGTCCCACATTTGAAATATAAAATGCTCAACAAACGTTTACTCAATGAATACAATGCCTTGACTTCCTGCAGAGAGCACTAAAGACAGATATATTCTTGTTTGGGAAAAAGGAAGCATAGGGCTAGAGATGGAGTTGAAAGGAAGCCTCTGTCTACCTAACCACATTTCTCCTTCCTCAAATACTTTTAAAACCTGTAAGAAACGTTCCCCTCTCACGGGATCCTTAGTACACACTGCCCTACCATCTCCTTGATATTTGTTTTTCCTTTTCATACTCTCTGACCAACTGAAGATCCTCAAGCACTTGAACAGGATGTTATCTTCTTTTGACCCCTACATCACCTACCTTGTATTACAGTTATTTACGTACTTACTATAGTCTCCCTACTACATTGTACGTGCCCTCTGTGGACATGGGCAGCACGTCACTCCTTTTTATGTAACCCAAGGGGCCTAAAGACCTTAGCAACTGGCTGGCCTCTCATTTTATAGATTAGACACAGAGAGGCTAAGTGACTTGCCAAAAGTCAAGGTCATATTGTAAGTGGCAGAGCTGGAATTCAAACTCTGATACATAGCCAATTCAAAAACTCAAGTTCTACCCAACTGTAACAGCATGAAAATTATACTTGTGGTACAATTTTTAATTAAATCCTAGAGCACCTTCACAGGAATGATACTGATATAGTTACCTGACAAAACAAAAATGGAAGGAGAAATAGACCTAAACCCCAACCTCCGTTCTGCTGCTGAAATTACACCTTAATAACTCAACCTGTTTTCTTTAATGGTTCCATATCTTAACATTTCTTTAATAGCTTTTGACCACAAAACTTATTTAAATGTACAATGAACAGTTATTTAGTCAGTGATGTCAAAACCTTAATTTCCTTTAAATGATTCCATAATTATAACAGAAAATCTCTTACTACGTAAACCAATCATGCCCACCTTTACCAACTGAACACATTCCTTAACCACCACCTGAACAGATTAGTATCTATAAAACTCAAAAGGCCAGCAATTTGGAATGATTCTATATGGTGAAAAATATTCAGATGATTTGAATTATGAGTTGCTAATAACCCCAAAATAAACCTAAAATTTATAATCATCGAGAGCAAACTGCATTAAGACCTGAAATAGGAGAAATTTTATTCTGTCCAAGGGGGGAGGGTGGGGAAAACTGTCCCCTAATTTGGTTAACCGGTTAAGTTTCCGAGTGTCCCTATATGATGCAAAAGAAAAAGGTGAATAAGAAAGGAAAAGATTGTAAGACAGAAAATGAATGTGAAAGGAGTTAAATACAGTGGAATTCCCTGAAGCTTTAGCAATTACAGCTCAATAAAGCTAAACATTTCCATAAAGGCATCTTGTAAAAAAAAAAAAAAAAAAAAAAAAAAAGCAAAAAACAACAACAACAACAAAAAACCCCACCTCTCTTCGCAATGACGCTTTAAGTTGCCAGTGCAAAAGCACTCAGGCCCAATAGGAACGATAATCACTTACTGGGAACAGATTTTTAATTATTTTACCAGCTGATAAAAAGAGCACACACCGAACATAGACACAAATGTAGTTTCAAAGGAAAACAAAACGCAGTCTATGCTTGGTAAAGTTCAAGGGCAAAACTGTTTCCAATGCAACAAAATCCGCCTGACTACAATGTGTTAAAAAAAAAAAAAATGCGAACACATAGTATCTTTTTATAAAAGCAACAATTTGAGATACAAAGTAATAACGGGGAAGCCAAAACAGTTTGACAGCCCGCCACAAGGGCCGCCTCAATCATGAGTCACACAATGCCTGCAACCATTTACAATAGTAATTAATGCACAAGTCCCCTAATTAAATTCTAAAAGGGTGAGAATGCTTTAACTAAGTTTACCAGAATTGCTTTTCGCTTTATTTTAAGAAAGAAACACACGCGTAATTACGCATCTCCCCGCAATCGCTCCATCCAGTATTCCCTCAGGTCGCTTCCCCCAAACGTCTGTTCTCTGCGTGCGAAAGAAAATGACACGGGGGAACTTCTAAACCCAGAAAGGGCAAACCGGAGTGGAAATACAGGATTTTAATAGGGCGGGAGACGAAAAGCTCGCCCATCTTACCTGCCAAGATTTCTTTCTAGGTCTTTGGTAGCTTTAGCTTCCAATTCTCTGAAACAGAAAACAAAAACAAAAAACAAAAAAAACGAGATGCGCGTGAAAACGGAGCTGCTGCGGCAGAGGCTCGCGCTGGGGCCGGATGGGGGAGGGGAGGGCAGCCGGGGGGAGGGGGACTCACAAAGCTGCGGGGCTGCAGCCCAGACTGCGGTCAGGCGGCGCGGGCGAGACGCAGACCCCGCCCGGCCCCAGAGGCGCGGCGCAGCTCCTCCGGGCCGCCCGCCCGGCCTCCGCAGCGGTGCAGCCCGCGCCCTCTCGCCGAGGCCCGAGGTCTCGGGGACGCCCGGCGCCACCGCCGCGGTTACGGGCCCTGCGGCAGCGCCCGAGGCTCCTCCCGCCCGGAGGGAGGACCCTGCCCCGCTCACCTCATGTGTGTAAAGTGCACGAGCAAGTGGGGCGCGGCGAATGAGGCTCGCGAGCCTCAAGCCCTCCGCAGCGCCGCGGGGAGAGGCCCGAGCCGCTGCACCAGCGCCATTTTCTACACCGACCCGCTGCCGCCGCCGCCGCCACCACCGCCGCCGCCGCAGGCCCCAGACCGGAAGTGAATGCCCCACTCGGCAACCCCTTCCGGGGGC
Source organism: Eulemur rufifrons (assembly GCF_041146395.1). Classification (NCBI taxonomy): domain Eukaryota; kingdom Metazoa; phylum Chordata; class Mammalia; order Primates; family Lemuridae; genus Eulemur; species Eulemur rufifrons. The sequence continues at coordinate 20,313,739 of NC_090996.1, forward strand.
GCCGCGGCCACCGGCCCCAAGATGGAGGCCCTAGCAACTAGACCCATAGACAGGGCAGGTCCTTGGCAACCGCCCGGGCCCCGCGCGCTGTCCCAGGCCGGAGCTCCCTGGAGGTCACAGCCTCCGAGGCGCCCCGCAGAGCGGCTGGGGGCCCGCCGAGCCCCGAGCCCAGTCTTTCTCGTCGTGGCTGGCTCTGGCCTGACTAGAGTCCCTCCCCTCCTCCTCCTCCTCCTCCTTTGCTGCGACACAAGTTTCCTTCCCCGCGGTTCGTCCCCGCCCCCACCGAGAAAACGCCAAAAAAAATCACCTAAACCTCAAACTCTACCCTAGCCACAGCCTAATGAGCCCGCGCGGCTTTTAAATTCGGCCGCTTCTAATTGTTTTTAACCTTGGGCCAAGTAACCTCTCTGCTTCTCTCTTTCCTCCTCAGGTAAATAATGCATACCTGAGGCGGGCTGCGAGGTTTAAAAGCGATTTTTAGCCACCAAATTTTGCAGACCCTTTGACTCAGCAATTCCGCTTTCACGAATTTCTACTCAGGAAATAATCCTGGGTATCTGCAAATATTTCACCATTAAGATATTAAGTCGTAGCATTGATGATGTGAAGAATTGTAAACTGCCAAACTGTCCAACATCATGAGGTGGCTTTAAAAACGGAGCGACTGGCATGTATTAGGATACTGTAAAAATGATGTGGAGGAGGAATACCGGCACGAGGGAAATGGTTGCAACAGAATAAATGAAAAAGCAGGTTCCAAAGTAGCTCACACAGTAAGAAACACGTAGACACACTGAGATGCATATATATGTAGACACAGATACGTGTAAAGTGAAAAATATATATCCATGTAGATGAAATAAGGTATATGCATATCTACAGGTAGATACATTATACATACATGTAGATACAATAAGATACATATATTCCCGTGTGTGTGTGTGTGTGTGTGTGTGTTCTTTTCATCCTCTCACCACGCAACGCTTTTTCTTCCAAAGATAATTCCTCCTCTGTGCTTAAAATCTATTCCCTTTTACATTGTCAGAAACCTCACAAGCTCGAATATCTCCCATTAACAACAAAACTTCTCTGGACTGTTCAGTTCCTATCCTCTCCGAGAGAGGATAAGCTGATGAATGAATGCACAGAAAGGAAGTCAGAAAGCATATGCACCAAGATGTTAACTGATGCCATTAAAAGTTTTTTGCTTCCTTCTTTTAGTGTACCTGTTTTGTTTGTTTTCTTTCTTTCTTTCTTTTTTTTTTTTTAACAATGAGCATATAAAAAAAACAATTTTTTGGAAAAAACTTAGGTTTACAAAATGTAAAACAGGGGGCACTGAATAAATCCTAGTGACTTTCCTTTTCCTGCTATCATCCCTGACATCCATTCACTCATACGCATATTTGTTTTTCTTTCATGATCCTTTCTACTTAAAATGTTAAAAATTATATTATACGGTTTTGTTAGGACTTAAAAATATAAACATATATGTATGGCACAATATGTTTTCATACCAGCTTTATGAATAGTCTTCCACAACAGCATAAGGCAATGAAAACAGTAATATTTATTGACATTTGCACAGCTGTTAAGTTTAGCTGATTTTTTTTTATTAGACTTTCTTAGGTTTGGATAACTCAGTGGTTCTAATTGGGGCCATTTTACTGCTCCCCCGACCCCTGTGAACATTTAGCAATGTCTGGTTTTTGGTTGTCACACTGGGTGCTACTGCTACTTGGTAGGGACCAGGGATTTGGCTAAACGTGCAGCCATGCATGGAACAGCCCCCCACAACACAAGTAGCTGACACAAAATGCCAATGGCACCAAGGTTGAGAAACCCTGAAACTAATTCCCAGCTCCTGAGAAGCTAAGATGATGTGATTCCTTGAAGGTCTGTCCACGGTGGTTTGACATGTCCCATATGACCCATCCTGGGCCACAATATACAGTGTACCATATGAGGCCATGCTAATCACTTTTTAATTATCTCTTACTTATACTTGTTACATAGGTTGAAGAAGAATGGTAATATAAGACCAACACTGGTGGGCATGGTGGCTCACACTTATAATCCTAGCACTTTGGAAGCCCAAGGTGGGAGGATTGTTTGAGACCAGGAGTTCAAGACCAGCCCGAGCAGCATAGTGAGACCCCCCCATCTCTACAAAAATTTAAAAGTTAACTGGGCATGGTGGCACAATCCTGTAGTCCCAGCTACTGAGGAGATTGAAGCAGGAGGATTGCTTGAGCTCAGGAATTTGAGGTTGCAGTGACCCTCTATGACACCACTGTACTCTGGGTGACAGAATGAGACCCTGTCTAAAAAAAAAAAAAAAAAAAAAAAAAAAGACCAGCAGGACTAATTCCCTACTGGGGACCTACCTCTTTCTACTGAATATTTCCCACCCAAACAAACTGTTTTTTAACTTTCATTAAAAAAAAAAAAAAAGGCTGGGGCTAGTGGCTCACATCTGTAATCCTCACACTCTGCGAGGCTGAAGCAGGAGGATCGCTTGAGCTCAGGAGTTCGAGACCAGCCTGAGCAAGAGTAAGACCCCATCTCTCCTAAAAATAGAAAAAATTAGCCAGTGTGGTGTGTGCACCTATAGTCCCAGCTACTTGGGAGGCCAAGGCAGGAGAATTGCTTGAGCCCAGGAGTTTGAGGCTACAGTGAGCTATGATGAGGCCACTGCACTCTAGCCCAGGCAACTCTGAGTGAGACTCTGTCTGGAAAAAAAAGAAAATAAAAATACTCTTGATGCTTTTTTCCTTTCTCCTTCATGGCAAAGCTTCTTGTAAAAGTGTAAAAGTGTTGTACACAAGCCGTTTCCACTTGCTCACCTTCTTTTCCCAGCCTGCTTTAACTTGACATCCCACCCCTCCCCCAGAAACTGCTCTTATAAAGGTCACAAATGACCTGGAAGCTGCCAAACTCAATGGTAATATTTCTGTCCTCATCTTGATTTACAAATGACTGCTCCCTCCTTCTTAAGAGATTATCTTTTCTTGGCCATCTTGACAGCATATTCTTCTGGATTTCTTTTTACCTCAAAGCCATTTCTTTTTTGGCTTTCCCAGCATCTCCTGCTTTACATATCAGATAAATATTGGAGACTCCCAAGGCTCTGTTCTGAATGCCTGCCCCACAACTAACACTTTGTCTTTGGGATGGATAATCTCATCCATTTTCTTGTATTTAAATAGTATCTAGATATAGATGACTCTCAAATTTATATCTTTAGGCCATATCTCACCTGTGTATCCCTGAATGCCAAAATGACAGCTCACCCATGCAACAAATATTTATTGACCACCTACTGTGTGCCAGGTACCATGCTGGGGCCTGGTTCATTGGCACTTGTGAGGAACTACTCTGGCAAATTAGTCTAGCAAGGCAGACAGATTTTTTTTTTTTAAGGCAAACTATAAAGTGTATAATTACAAACTAACTACGTGCACAGAAGGAACGGAATATTGCTCTAAGAAAGTGCAAAAAAAAAAAAAAAGAAAGAAAGAAAAGGAACCCAACATAGATTGTGTGATCAAAGAAGGTTTCTTTGAAAATACAATGCTTTGGCCGAGCTCGGTGGCTCACGCCTGTAATCCTAGCACTCTGGGAGGCTGAGGTGGGTGGATCGTTTGAGCTCAGGAGTTCGAGACCAGCCTGAGCAAGAGTGAGACCCTGTCTCTATTAAAAATAGAAAGAAATTAGCCAAACAACTAAAATATATACAAAAAATTAGCTGGGCATGGTGGCACATGATTGTAGTCCCAGGTACTCAGGAGGCTGAGGCAGAAGAATCACTTGAGCCCAGGAGTTTGAGGTTGCTGTGAGCTAGGCTGACGCCACGGCACTCTAGCCTGGGGAACAGAGTGAGACTCTGTCAAAAAAAAAAAAAGGAAAGAAAGAAAAGGTAAAGCTTCACCTGAGAACTGAAGGATGACAGGCAGTCAAGCCAGGATATGAGGAATGGTAGGGGAAGTGTCTCAGGCTGGAGGTTTATATTTGTGGTTATATTTGTGAGTCATCATGGGATGAAAACAGGTTTGATTAGGCAGAAATACAGAGCTTAAAAAGAAAAAAAAACAGGCTTCATATTGTATTTGGCTTTAAATCCACTGGAGCCACCATTTTTGTTTTACTTGCACAATCCATTAGGAACAAAACCAGCGACAAGGTCCTATACAAAGAAACAGAAGCTATACAAATTTAAATTTAAATAAGACTGTTTCTCCATTTGTCTTTGTTCCTTTGGTTCCTGAGGTTACCAGAACATAAATGTCCTTCAACCCCTCTTCCTTATCTTATGGAGAAGGGTAAATGACCAAGCCTAATACTTTGGAAATTATGTTCTTTAAAGGATTTTTTTCCTCCAAAGGCTTTACCAAATGCCATTGTGAGATATACATGCATATTTTAGTCAAGGCTCATGCATAATATTTTTAAATTTAGGAATTTTTCCACAATAATGTATAAATGGAAAGTAAAGACATGAATGTGGATAAGATGTTTTCCTGGAAGGAATGTATTTATCTTATTTAACCAAAATTTAATTGGTACATAATATATGGCAGACACTGTTCTAAGTGCTTTACAAATATTAACTAATCATTAATTGTTTTCACACAGCCCTAGGAGGTAGGAATATTATCCCCACTTTGCAGATGACAGTAATTAACTTGCCCAAAGTCACATAAATCGCAAATGGTAAAAACAAAACAAACAAGTGATTTAGCTCCAGAAACATGTCACTAACCACTACATTGTAGATCTGTTTTTCTCAATCATATTAATAGATCCTGCACCCTCTTTTGATAAGAAATATTTTGTAATACCACCCCTTACTATCCCCAAATGATAATCATAGATAATGAAATCTACCTAAGACAAAATTGCATGAAGAGTTCTGGTTGCTCTACCTCCTCGCCAGCATTGTACATCTTCACTCTTAGCCTGTCAAAGCCATTCTCCATACAGCAGCCTTTGTGGTTTTTCTTAACCTTGATCATCTTACTCTCCAGCTTAAAATAATTGAAAGGCTTTCCAAGTCTCTTGATATCAAGCCTAGTGTCTTTAAGATGGTCTATAATGGCCCCCAATGTTATCTCCTCCCTCACCATACCCCAGACAAGCCAAGGACTCTTCTTTCGTTTCCTAAAAGGCCCCCAGCTCCTTGACCCCACCCACTCCCCACCATCTTTCGGGTGTCAACCCAAATGTGATCTCCTCAGGAAAGATGTTCCTGACCACCACCTGCCTTGACTCATTAGATCTCCCTCCCTGTCAGATATTCTAAAGGCATTCTCTACTTCTTCATAGCATTCATCACATTTGTAATGATATATTTCTATCATTTGTTTAATCTTTGATTTTCTTGATTCTTTGTAAGCTCTAAGGGAGGAGGGACTGTGTCTGGCTGTTCATTACTCTCTCTCTCTACACCCAGCACAATGGCTACTACGTATCAGGCACTCAATACTATTTATTAAATGAAGGAATAATTTTACCACACTTTGCTTATCCCCTTCTAGCCAAATATCCACATCGCCACCAAAGTGGTCTTTCTACCAAGTTAATCTGATCAGGTCCTGCTGCTGCTAAAAATTCTCGGCTCTATTCTATAGAATACTATCTGAAACCCATTGCATAGCGTAAAAGGCTCTTCAAGGATTCTTGCTACCCAACCTGCCCTATTTCTTAGAATTTCTATATTGTGTTCCAGTGATACTGAATTATCGTTAGTTTATTGTGTTTTTTCAAAGTTTGTGTGGTTTGAACATGTTATTTCCTCTGAATGGAAGACTTCTCCTATTATGTCTACCTAACAAACTCCTACTTCAAAGTCCAGTTCAAATGCTGCCTCCTTTGATAAGCCTTTCCTGAGATTCTCTGGATCTCATAAGAGTATAGATGTGAGTCAAGTACTCATATTAACTTAGACATCATTCTTGTCCCCTCCTCCTCAGGTGGAAACCGAGCCCTCTGAAAAGAATGCTTTGAGCCTTTAAGGGCTGGAATCTCATATGCTCTCAGGAGATAACTCAATTTATACAGGCACTGCTGGCATGTTAGGCCCCTGAGAGTGGGGATTTGTCTGTTGTGTAAAGTGTTATATTCCCCAGTACTTAGTGCAATGCCTGGGAGGTATAAAACATTGAATTAATATTTGTTGAATGAGAAAGAATGAATGCTGTCTTTATTCCAAGCAGTTCTATAACATATGTCAAGGAGCATCATTGTTCTCCCAGGTATCTATTTGGTACCAACACTCCTGACTGTCAGTAAGAACTGGATTCTGAGACTTCTGCTTGATCTCTGGGATATCCTGCATTTTGCTTTATCTTGCAAATAACACTCTATCCATCATGCCCTGGCTTGCCTCCAGATCCACCAGGCACCTTCATTGTTTCATTGAGGATAAAGTGGGTACTTCCATCTCTTACTAAGGTCAAAAGGATAAATTAAAAGGGAAGGCTGCCACGGTGGCTCATGTCTGTAATCCTAGCACTTTGGGAGGCCCAGGTGGGAGGATTGCGCTTGAGGCCAGGAGTTCAAGACCAGCCTGAGCAACATAATGAGACTCTGTCTCTACAAAAATACAAAAAAAAATTAGCTGGGCAAGGTGACATGTGCCTGTAGTCCCAGCTACTTGAGAACCTGAGGCAGGAGTATTGCTTTGAGCCCAGGAATTCAAGGGTTTACTAAGCTATGATTGGGCCACTCCACTCCAGCCTGGGCAATAGAGTGAGATCTGTCTCCCAAAAAATAAAAAACAAATAAATCATTTTTTTTTTTTAGAAAGGGAGAAATAGACACCACCTTAGTCAAGTGTTCAAAGTGAACATAATCAGGATCAGGACAAATCAAAATCTAGCGCCACCTAGATTAGGATGCATTGAGAAGAACACAGCGTTATCCCTGTATTGTTCCTGTCAAAGATTCACAACTTGAATCCGATCATGAGGAAACCTCACACAAACTAAATTATGGGACATTCTTCAAAATAGCTGACCTGTCATATTTTTAAAGCGTCAAGGTTATGAAGGGCAAGGAAAGACTAAGAAACTGCTCCTGGTTGAAAGAGAACAGAGAAGTATGACAACTAAAAGCAGTACTCTAGACTGGATCCTTTTGCTAAAAAAACATCATTAGTATAATTATGGGCCTGAAAGAGGCGTGAGGATTAGACGGTATCAACATTAATTTCCTGATTTCAATGGTTGTATTGAGGTTATGTAGGAAAATTTCCTGGCTTGTGGGAAATATACGCTAATTTATTCCAGAGTAATATGGCATGTATTTGGGTCTATTTCTAGATTGTATCGCAATTTACTCTCATTTGGTTCAGGAAAAAAATTTCTTTTTCTGTACTTTGAACTTTTTTGTTAGTTTTTGATTTTTTTAAGAAAATTTTTCTATGTATACCTTTGTTCATGTATTTGAGATATCTGTGGCAGATTTTCATAGAACTGGAAGAGCTCGGTTAAAGGATATGAACATTTTAAAATGTGAGAAATATTACAAATTTGCCTTTCAGAGAGAATATACCAGTTTACAACCTCGCCAGCAATTTATGAAAGTACCTGTTTCCTCTTACTCATTGTGGACATTACTGAACACTTTTATCTTTGCCAACCTGTTATCTCATTTTAATTTGTATTTCTTTAGTCATCAGTGAGGTGAAGAAACTTCTTGTGTACTTTTATGTGTTTATAAGCAATTTGCATTTCTTTTTGTGAGTCACGTCATTCTTTGCCCAATTTAAAAGTCATTCATATGTTTTCTTTTTAATTATAAGAACTTTTTGTATTTTAAGGAAACTCATTCTTTATCTACAGTATGAAGTGTAAAGACTTTTTTTTCCTAGCTTGTTACCTACCTTTTAACTTAATCTGTGGTATTTTTATACTTTACATCTATTTTGTCTTATGTAGCCAATTTTCCTTTTTAGCATCTGAGTTTTGTGTCTTGCTTAAAAAGATTTTCTCCAATTCAAGATTGTGCGTGTGTGTGTGTGTGCGCGCGTTTGTGTGTACCCATGTTTCTTCCCTTCCCCCATTTTATTTATTTTCATTTAAATTGTTTATCTGTCTGGAATTTATTTGATGTAAGAAATCAGATAGGCATCCAGTTTTAACTTATGTTTTTCCAAATGGCTAGCCAATTACTCTAACACTAATTATTGCATTGTCTAATTTTACTTTTTCTTCCCTGATTTGAAATACAGCTTTATCATATATTAGCTTTTCAAATATATTTGGTCTATTTCTACATTCTAATCTCTTTTGTTAATCTGCCTTTCTCTTTGGGGACTAGTACCAAACTTTTATAATAAATGCAGCTTTATAGTTATGCTACAATACTTACTAGGGTTAATCCCTCTTTCTTACTTTCCTTTTTCAGAATTTTCCTGGCTAGCCTCACTTGTTTATTTTTCCACTTGAACTTTAGACTCAGTGAGTCTACTTCCAAAAAAAACTCACAATGTATTTTTATTGATATAAAATTAAAGGTAAGGGTTTATTTAGGGAGAATATGCATCTTTACACCATTAAATCTTCTAACTGATGAACAGGGTACGTGTTTTCATTTATTTCTTCTTTCATTTTCCTACATTTTTGTTGTTGCCGATGTTGTAATAGTTAGTGGGCATTGGTGCTATTTTAAGTACATCATTTTCTTCCATTTTGATTTTTAGCTTTTTTCCTGAAACATAGAAATGCTGTAGATTTTGTAACCAACTACTTTACTGACTTACTGCATTGTTTACAAGACATTTTCCACTGGTACTCTTGGATTGTCTAGATATGCAATCATATTACCTGTAAATAGTCATTATGTTGTCTCCACTTTGTAATTTTTAAAATTCTTATGTTTTTATCTTGATATATCTAAAATAATATTAAATAACAGTGGCAATATTATCTTGTTGCTGACTTCAGTGGAAAATGCTTCTAGTGTTCAACATTAAATATGATGCTATTTTTTAATTTAAACATATTTTTATCATGTCAATACTGGATGTTGAATTTTATTAAATAGTCTTTTAATTCTAAGAAAGGTCATGTAATTATTCTCATTTAACCAGCATTAAGAGTTCCTCTAATATCAATGAAGAGTCTGTATAACATAGATTTGAGAGGCCAGACTGGCTGGTTCTCGATTCTAGAAATTCTAGATGTGCCATTTATTATCTGTGTGACTTTGGCAAGCTTCTTAGCTTCTCTGTGCCTTGGTTGCCTCCTCTGTAAAACAGAGTTAATAGTAGCAACTAGCTTAAGGGGTTGTTGTAGGTTTTAAATGAATAAAAACAAATAAGGTCCTTTGAAGAGAACCTGCTTCATAGTAGATGCTATATAAGTATTAGTCGTTAGCATTGTATTTCTGGAATAACCCCACCTGTGCTGAGCTTTTGTGTTGTTATTGTTTTAAATAAACATATTTATTTATTTATGGGAGTGTAACGTGCATCCAGAGAAGTGCATAGCTGGATGAACTGATACAAAAGTGAATATGTAATTATTATACTCCTATGCATTCCACCACACTCCTTGCAAACAGGTTGTAGTGTATTATGGTTTTAAGATGTTACTAAATGCTGGTTTATGTATCATCATTATGCTGGCTTTGTGGGAAAATTTGAAAAACTTTTTTTCTCTCTATGCTAGGTTGAACCATACTAAATTGCCAATATTCAACAATTTTGTAACTAGAAAATGGCAATTTCATTAGAGAAGATCTAAATAAATCAAACAACATCCCATGTTCATGCATCAGAAGACTTCATGCTATTAAGATGGCAATACTCCCCAAATTGATTGAGCAAGAGCTTCATCACAATCTATATAGCAATCCTATCTGGATTCTTTATAGAAATTGACAAGCTAATCCTAAAATTTGTATAAAAATGCAAAGGACTACAAAAAAGCAAAAACCATCTTGAAAAATAACAAGATTTGAGAACTTGCACTCCTCAGTTTCAAAAGTCGCTACCAAACACAGTAATTAAATAGTTTGATACTGGCATTAAAAATAGACATATAAATCAAAGGAACAGAACAGACAATCCAGAAATCAACTCTCATATTTATGATCAATCGATTTTCAACAAGGATGTCAAAACAGTTCAACAGGAGAATGAGTAGTCTTTTCAAGAAATGGTACTGGAATGACAAAATACACAAATGAAAAAAGAAGGAAGTGTAACCTACCTCATACTGTGTATAAACATTAACTTAAGATGGATCAAAGACCTAAAGGCAAGAGCTAAACCTATAAAACTCTTAGAAGAAAGCATTGGAGTAAATCTTTATGATCTTGTATTTGGCAATAGTTTTTGCCAAAAGCACAGCAACGACAGAAAAAAAAAATAGATAAATTGCACATTATCAAAATTAGAAACTTTGGTGTATCAAAGGAACTACCAAAAAAGTGAAAAGACATCCCATATAATGGAAGAAAGTATTTGCAAATTATATATTTGATTAGGGACTTGTATCTAGAAAATAAAGAACTCTTGCCATTCAATAAAAAGACACATAATGCAAATTAAAAAATGTGCAAAAGATCTGTATAGCTATTTATCCAAGGAAGATACACAAATGGCATAGCAAATAAGCACGTGAAAAGATGCTCAATATCATCAGTCATCATGAAGGTGCAAATCAAAACCACAATGAGATATCACTTCACACCCACTAGGATGACTATAATAAAAAAGATAATAACAAGTGCTGACAAGAATGTGGAGAAACTGGAATGCTCACACACCGCTGGTGGAAATGTAAAGTGGTACCACCATTCTCCAGCCACAGTAGACTGAAAAACAGTCTGGTGCTTCCTCAAAAAGTTAACCATAGAGTTACCGTATGACTCACCAACTCCACTTCTAGATGTATACCCAATAGAAATGAAAGCATATATCCACACAAAAACTTGTAGATAAATGTTTATGGCAGTTTTATTCATAATAGTCAAAAAATAGAATGCCCATCAACTGATGAATGTATGAATGAAATTTAATATATCCATTCAATGGAATATTATTTGGCATAAAAAGCAATGAAGCACTGATACATGCTCCGACATGGATGAACCTTGGAAGGATTATGGTATGTGCAAGAAACCAGACACCACGAGTCACACCTTATATGATTCCATTTATATGAAATGTCTAGAATAGGCAAATCCATAGGGACAGGAAGTAGATTATTGGTTGCCTAGGGCTTAGGCAGAGGATTGAAAGATTACGGGATGTTAGTTAAAGGATATGGGTTTCTTTTGGGAACAAAGAAAATATTCTAAAATTGAATATGGTGATGATTGCACAACTCTCTGAATATGCTAAAAACCATTGAATTGTACACGTCCAATGTGTGAACTGTAGGGTATGTGAATTATGTCTCAATAAAGCTGTAATCAAAAAAAAGGCAATTTCATATGATTCAATCTAATCTTCTGCCATAGCTTAAATAGCATTGGCAAACAAGGGTATGATTTGAAGATTTGACCAAGTTTATACAGGAAATTTGGAAGAGGCCGGGACGGTGGCTCGTATCTGTAATCCTAGCACTCTGGGAGGCCGAGGCGGGAGGATGGCTTGAGGCCAGGAGTTTGAGACCAGCCTGAGCAAGAGTGAGACCCTGTCTCAATTAAAAGAAAAAAACTTAGAAGAGAAGAGGAAGCATAGATTTCTTACATGGGAATCCAGAAAAGGAAGCAATCAGTGTGGGCATTTCGAGGCTTGTTTGCTCAGGATAGGAAAGACTTGGGATTTTTTTACAGGAGGAGGAGAAAGAAGCAGCAGAGTGGGAGGGAGATGTTAACGAAATAGGAACAAAGTTGACGGACGGACTCCAAAGTTCAGATGGAAGAACTGACCTTGGAAGGCATCCAGGGTGTCTCCCATAAGACCAGAAGGAGGGAGGGGAGGATGGATTCAGATGCTGATTGGATGACGGGCCAGAGAAGTTTATTCTTACTGGCCTCAATTTTCTGAGGAAAGAAGGCAAAATCATTTGTGAACATGAGAGGAGGAAGAGCAGGGTCATAAGTTTGAGAGGAAGGGAAGGTTAGGAGAGTTAGTGAGGCAGGTAGGTGGGGGAGTATGGGTGCTTGGATGGCAGTGAGAAATGAATTCTGAAGTGGTGGCGAGCCGGACCTCCTGAAGTTTCCCCTGCAGTCTCCCACAACTTCATTTGGGAGCAAATCTCCTCCTGAGTCATCTCTGCTTTAGGCCAGACAACCCCAATTCTTTCAGTGTTACTCATACATCTTGGCTTTGAGCCTTTCGCTCTCTGGACAGTTGCCTCTGAACTTGCTGCCTTTTGGCAACCTTTCTCCCAGAACTAAATGTTCTTCCCTGGTGAGGCCTGACCCAAGTCCACCTCCCTGGTTCTGGGCCCTATGCTTTCATTAATTCAGCCTGGGATGACCGGAGCACATTTGGCAGCCTCCCTGCATTGGTTCAGTGACAAACAAATCCAAAGAGCAGAGAGAAATCTGTTGGATAATGTACTGGCCCCCTTTTATCCATGACAGAACATGGGGTGGAAGGAGACCAGTGGTTGGTTAAAGAAGCCAGAAAAAGATGTTTAACATGTTCACTAGTAAAGACTATCTAGACCGGGCGAGGTGGCTCACCCCTATGATCCTAGCACTCTGGGAGGCTGAGGCGGGAGGATCACTCAAGGTCAGGAGTTCAAGACCAGCCTGAGCAAGAGCAAGACCCCGTCTCTACTAAAAATAGAAAGAAAATTATATGGACAGCTAAAAATATGTATAGAAAAATTAGCTGAGCATGGTGGCGCATGCGTGTAGTCCCAGCTACTCGGGAGGCTGAGGCAGAAGGATCGCTTGAGCCCAGGAGTTTGAGGTTGCTGTGAGCTAGGCTGATGCCACGGCACTCTAGGCCAGGCAACAGAGTGAGACTCTGTCTCAAACAAACAAACAAAAAAGACTATCTAGAAGTGGGAGGTCAGGGATCAGGAGTGAAACACAGGTGTAGGCCATTCCCCAGGGACAACATCTCCTTGGCTAAGGCAGCCTTGTTCGTTGCTGTGTCCCTAGCAGCTAGCGCAGTGCCAGCACATGAGAGCTCGACAGAAATATGTTGAACGGATAAATGAATGAATAATCACTCATCTAAATTTTCTCCAGGCTAAGAACATCTGGAATCTGAGGCAGCATCCTCACCGGTGTGTATATTTTAGCTTCCACTCCTAGGTGTCTCCTTCAATCATTTGACCTTGATCCATGTCCAGGTTAGATGACATCCCCTTATAGCATGGTCCTGCCTCCAGTCTCAAATCCTGTCCACCTTCCTCATTGCCACCAGAGGGCTCTTTTTAAAGCATTGGATCTGGTCCTGTCACTCTTCTCTGGAAGAACCTATGTGGCCTCTTGATGGTTAATACCTCTAAGACTTGGTTGGATGCCAACCCTCTGTCTTGGTTAGATTCCTGCCATGTTACATGTGTGCACCAGTTAGGATGCTCTGGCTATTTTTTAAACCAGAAAAATATACTTCTAACTGGCTTAAGCGATGTGGAATTTCACTGTATCCCACAGAGTCCAGATTTGCAGTAGACTTCAAGTCTGAGTTGACCCAGTGGCTCCTGGTCTGTTTGCCTCGGCTCATTCCTGCATAGGTTTCATTCTTAGGCTCCTAGAGAGAAAGTGGCTATAGCACTGGTCTCACTTCTTCACTCAGTGATGCCCAGAAGAGGAGAGACCACAGTATCTTGAGCTTCTTTCTTAAGGGTCATGAGTCTTTGTCTGAATTCCCTCTGGGCCTCCCTGGGCTGAGTTGGGTCACTGGCCATTCTTAAACCAATCTTTGTCTCCAGGAGAAAGCCACACCCGATTGACCTAGGTCTGGATTTCCGAACCATCACTGACACAGAGGATGAAATAAAATTGGTTTTTATCAATCAGGCTCCACACTTTTCCTGCTTCCCTGGAGCTGAGGGTCAAAGCCTCAGAAGGCTCCAAAATGGTGGGGAGGAGGAGGAAAGTGTGTTGAGGAGATAATACGAGTTCCTTCGCAACGTACCTCATAGCATCCTGCACACTGGTCCTTCAAACAATGATCACAATCGTTATTTTTGAAAAAAAAATGTGAGTAAATGAACACATGAATGAGTAGGGTTTCACTTGCTAGGGAAGAAAAGAAAGATGTCCAAAAAAAGTTGAAATAGCCTATAAAGGTGTGGCTTCTGAAGGTTTGTTACGACTAGAACTTGGGGCTGTATAGCCAGGAAGAACGTACAGAAATTAGACTGAGTGGGTCTCAGTCAAATTGTAAATGACCTTCAGTGCTGTAACAAAGAGGTGAAGTTTCATCCTTTAGTTATTTAATTTTCACGCATTCCTTGGTCTCCAACTCCACAGACCGTGGAAATACGATGGTGAACGGAGGCACACGTGATCTCCGACATCACAGAAGTAAGGGGAGATATGGACATTGAACAGAAAATTACATAAATAGCTAATCCTCTAGATGCTACCTCCTCTGAAAGGCCTTCCTCACTGCCTATCCCCCAATGCCCCAGGGAGACCCAGTGTCTCCCTCCTGTGGCCTCACAGGGTCCCTTGAGGTGGCCACCGTAGTTAAGACAGGTCTCAGGGCATTGTTCTAAGTGCATGCATTTGCTTATTTAAACCTCAAACGGCACTGTGAGGTGGGCACTGGGACCGTGCCCATTAAACAGAGAGGGTAAGTAATTTGCCTGAGGACACAGAGCTCGTAAGTGACAGAGCTGGGACCAGAACCAGTGAGTCCGACTCCAGATGCAAACTCTGAGCCACCACGTTGTAATACTGCTCCCAAGTGGTATCATCATTATCCGCATTTTACAGATAAGAAGACTGAGGCTCAGGGTGGGATTTACCTAAGGCCATAGAGTTTGGGAGCAGAATCTGAGTGCAGACAAATGGCAGAGCCTGCACTTCCCACCATTCCCCCATAACCCCTGCAGAGGCCGCTGTCAAGGCCCCGATCATCCTGCGTAGAGTTTATCTACACGCCTGTCTCCATTCACCAAGTAGAGAAGCCCCTCGAGAGAAAAGACCAGATCTATTCATCTATTCTCTGCTTCTTCAGCTCCAGCACCATTTTGGCATGTAATCGACTCTGCAAATGTTTGTTGAATGAACCAAATGACTGACGAATGAATGAATGAATGATTATCAGTGAAGCACCCAGACACAGGGTATGGCCTATGCTTAGGAAGGCTTAGAAATATTCTTAGCAAATTGGGGATGTGCATAGGCCTCTGTTGCTTCAGCCTCAGGAAGAAACAAAACACTTAAAAAGGAAGAAAGAAAGAAAATGGGGCGTAACAAGGATTCCGGGCTGGATTCTATAACATCACCCTAAGTCGGATGTCTGGATTGGTAAACAAAGTCTCTCGTGACATGGGCCCTGGCCAGGCTGGCCACTCGGCCCGCGTGGGGGAGGCGGTTAAAGTGCACTGCCCCAACTCTGGTCCCCACCCCAAGCTTTAGCCCAGGCGCCTCTGCATTCAGCAGGTATCTCATCCAAGGGAAAACCAGGACAGGAAACCACGTTGCTATGGAGACCAGAGAGGCCCTTCCAGACACAGGGGAAAATAAACACGTTCTGGTTGGACTTAACCCCCACGAAGCCAGGATGGCCTCACCTTCTGGTCTGAGAGGTCCCAGTTTTCACTAGAAATGTCCAGGGGGCTCTTCTCCAAGGGCTGTCAGCACCAGGGGCTGAGTGGCAACTCCAACCCATGCAGAGTCCTCGGGGCAGTGTCAACCCGGGGCTGAAGGATGAAGCCATTTTGTGCCCACACCTAAGACCTCCTCTGGCTCCTTCACAGATGGGGGTTGAATGTTGACAAGGTGCACCAGGCACGTTTCTATATACTTCATTTTTATCTATTCATTTATTTATTTATTTATTTTGAGACAGAGTCTTACTCTGTTGCCTGGGCTAGAGTGCCGTGGCATCTGCCTAGCTCACAGCAACCTCAAACTCCTGGGCTCAAGCAATCCTCCTGCCTCAGCCTCCCAAGGAGGCTGGGACTATAGGCATCGCCACCATGCCTGGCTAATTTTTCTATATATATTTTTAGCTGTCCATATAATTTCTTTCTATTTTTAGTAGAGATGGGGGTCTCGCTCTTGCTCAGGCTGGTCTCGAACTCCTGAGCTCAAACAATCCTCCCGCCTTGGCCTCCCAGAGTGCTAGGATTACAGGTGTGAGCCACTGCGCCCAGCGTCTATACACTTTAGATCTATTAACTCTTTCAATCCTCATGACAACTCAACGAGGAAGACCTTGTTATTATTATCTTATCCATTGTCCTGACAAGGAAACCGAGGCACAGAGAGATAAAGCTACTTACTCAAAGTCACAGATAGTCAACAGTGGCACCAGAACTTAAGGTATTTTGAGAGTACATGGGTACCAAATCATTGCACTTAAGACTACAGTATGGACTGGGCACTGTGGCTCACACCCATAATCCCAGAGCTTTGGTAGGTTGAGGCCAGGAGCTTGAGCTTGAGGCCAAGAGTTGGAGACCAGCTTGGGCAACATAGCGAGACCCTGTCTCTGAAAAAAAATTTAAAAGTTAGCCAGGTCTGGTGGTGTGTGCCTGTAGTTCTAGCTATTGGGGAGACTGAGGCAGGAGGATCACTTGAGTTCAGGAGTTCCAGGTTACAATGAGCTATGATCTGGCCACTGTACTCCAGCCTGGACAACAGAGCAAGACCTTGTCTCTTTAAAAAAAAAAAAAAAGAAAAGAAAACAAAAACCAAAAAACAGTATGACCTTGGGCAAGTTAATTAGTTTCTCATTGGCCTGGTGTGGCCTGGTGTGGTAGCTCACACCTGTAATCCTAGCACTCTGGGAGGCCAAGGAAGGAGGATTGCTTGAGGTCAGGAGTTGGAGACTAGCCTCAGCAAGAGCAAGACCCTGTCTCTACTGAAAATAGAAAAAATTAGCCAGGCAACTAAAAATAGAAACAAAACTATTAGCCAGGCGTGGTGGCTCATGCCTGTAGTCCCAGCTACTCGGGAGGCTGAGGCAGAAGGATTGCTTGAGCCCAGGAGTTTGAGGTTGCTGTGAGCTAGGCTGACACCAGGACACTCTAACTTGGGCAACAGAGTGAGACTCTGTCTCAAAAAAAAAAAAAAAAAAAATTCATTTCTCACTGTTATATAAGCCACTACCTTGAAAGATTGTTGTGAGGTTAAATTTGGTGCACATTTACTGAGCATTCACTGCATGCTAAGCACCGTGTCTGACCCTGGAAGTACAACAGGAAAGAAGACAAACACACTCCCAGGATCACGCAGCTTGGGGACAGGCAGGTGCTTTCGGGACAAAGGGAGGGGACCCTCTGGAATCCCTGAGTTATACATATATATATATATATATATTTGTTTATTTTTTAAAAGGTACCTGATATGATTTATTTATTTATTTGTTTTTAATGTGTTTTCATTTTTTATGTTAGAGATGGGATCTCGCTCTTGCCCAGGCTGGTCTCGAACTCCTGAGATCAAGTGATCTCCCACCTTGGCCTCCCAGAGTGCTAGGATTACAGGCCTGAGCCACTGCGCCCAGCCTGGAATCCCTGTGTTTGGAAGGAGTTGGTCCCTTGCAAGAAGTGGAAGAAGGGTGAAGTTTCCAGCAACATGTGGAGACAAATATCAGGAAGTGGATCCCATGGGGACCAGAGTAGAGTCATCTTTAATTGGAAGAAGTGGGGTTTGTTCCAAGGCCTGACTCAGAGCGAGTACAGAAGAAAGTCAAGTTTCACGATGCACTGTTAGGGGGTCCATCCTGCCCGAAAGGGCCTGGACTAGGGTTTGGCTAACTATAGACTGAGGGCTCAATCTGGCCAACTGCCTGCTTTTGTATGGCTCTCAAACTTAAAATGGTTTTATATTTTTAAATCAACGACAGCCAATCAAAAGAAGAATATATTTTGTGACATGTAAAATTATGTGAAACTCAAATTTCGGCATCTATAAATAAAGTTTTATTGACACATGCCACACCCACTCATTTACAGATTGTCTATGGCTGCTTTTGTACTGCAATTGGCAGAGTTGAGTAGTTGTGATAGAGATGTGCACAGAGACAAAAATATTCACTCTCTGGCCCCCCGTACAGAAGGTTGCTGAGGCTTGGACAAGACACCCCTGGCTTTGGGGTGCAGAGTCTAACTGAGCAGAGACTACATATTGGGACTGTTGATGGGGAAGGAAGTCCAGGAAGCAGCAGTGCCCTGGGAATTAGTGTTGATGCCAACAAGGCTTTGCACATAGGGCTCACTATATCCTGGGTGCTCTACATATTTTAACTCATTAAGTCCTCGCAAAAGTCCTTCTAAGGACTATGATTATCTTGGTAGATGATGAAACCGAGGACAGAGGTAAGAGCTAAGGAACTTGCCCAAAGTTACTCGGCTTGTAGGGGACAGAGCCAGGATTTGAACTCAGGCAGTTTGCCTCTAGAATCTGTGCTTTTAGCACTGCACTCTCCCACCTCCGTCGGTGGAGGGTGGCTGATGTTGGAGATGCCGAGAGCTGTGACTCTCCTGCTGAGCCTTACTTGAGCTGCCAACTCATGTGTCGTAAAAACTTCAGGGGAGTCTTGTCCTACCACCAGAACTGTGTTGGGGAATTTCAGTATTTGATCAAATGTTTGTGCTAGTCGTATTGTCTCCTTGCCTTCAGATCCAAGCCTCGTTTGTAGCATTTAAGAGCCCAGGGCTTTGGAGCTTCTAGAACTAGCTGTGTGTGTGACCTTAGGCAAGTTAATGAATCTCTCTGAGCCTCAGTTTCCCACTAGAATGTAAGCAACTATCTTGAAGGATTATAGTGAAGGTTAAATTTGATGATGCATTTCTTGAACACTTAGCATATCTGTATGCCCTGTGCCTTGAGAGGCCAAGTGTACAGACTGTTCCAAGGGCTCCCTTAGTATGGGTGAAGTGGCCCATGCCTGTAGTCCCAGCTACTTGGGAGGCTGAGGCAAGGGATCACTTGAGCCCAGGAGTTTGAGGCTGCAGTGAGCTATGATCACACTATTGCACTCCAGCCTGGGCGACAGGGTGAGACCCTGTCTGTAAGAGAAACCAAAAGCCAAAACCAAAAAACCCAGAGGGGTCTCTTGCCGTCTGGCTTCCCATTGGTTTTTAACCAATAGGGAGCCCAGGAAGGTGATTGGGGGAGGGAAGAAAGTGGGGTTGGGGTATTTGTCTCTAGCTTCTTACCTGTGGTGATTCTGGGCACTGGCTTCTTTAGAGTCACAGCTCCTGCCTTGGTGGCCCTCTCTGTATAAGCTTTTCAGTCTCTGGGTTACAGTGGTCATTCTGCCCTTTGGCCCCTCAGCCTAGGGTTGGTAACAGAGCCCACTGCAATTAGTCCCTGTGGATCCTTGTGACTTTCTGCCTTCACTTTGTACGAATCCTCCTTAAATGACCCAATTTTCCGTGACTTCTCTTTCCTGCTGGGACTGCAACTGATGCACTCTTCATTTAAATTCATTTCCCAAGCATACCTGGTAGACACCATACATTCTGCCCAGTTTCACGAAACAGCCGCTCTCCAATTCTCCTGTACAATATTTACAGTCGAGTATCCCATCGCAACTTATGTCAGAGAGGAATTATATCCCACGCTGGTGAGGGGGTGGGGAACACAGGGACTTTCATATACTGACGGGTAGGAATGTAACGCAGCACAAGCCAAATGCAGAGGAGTTTGGCAACATGTCTCAAAATTTTAAAATATGCATCCCTTTTGACTCAGCAATTTCATCTTTAGGAATTCATCTCAAGGAAATAATTATAAGTAGTGAGAAAATAGTAACGTACTGTGGTAGACTCAAACTGGTTGTCTATCAGTAGTTGACTAGTTAAATTAGTTCACTCAACAGATATTTTTCGAGTGTCCACTAAACTTCAAGTATGGTTCCAGGCCCTAAAGATATAACAGTAAGCAAGCCTGATAAAGTCTTGTTTTCACAGAGCTTATATTTTAGCCATTAAACTAACTACAACATGTATATACAATGGAATGATATGCAACTATGCAAAAAAAAAAATTAGTAGCTCCATGTGTATGATCATAGAAAGATGTCCACAATAGGCCGGGCATGGTGGCTCACGCCTGTAATCCTAGCACTCTGGGAGGCCGAGGTGGGAGGATTGCTCGAGGTCGGGAGTTCGAGACCAGCCTGAGCAAGAGCGAGACCCCATCTCTACTAAAAATAGAAAGAAATTATACGGACAGCTAAAAATATATATGTAGAAAAATTAGCCAGGCATGGTAGTGCATGCCTGTAGTCCCAGCTACTTGGGAGGCTGAGGCAGAAGGATCGCTTGAGCCCAGGAGTTTGAGGTTGCTGTGAGCTAGGCTGACGCCACTGCACTCTAGCCTGGGCAATAGAGTGAGACTCTGTCTCAAAAAAAAAAAAAAAAAAAAGATGCCCACAATATATCATTAATAGAAAAAGAAATCAGATTACAGAACAGTAAGCAAAATAAAACCTCTGTGCCTACTTCCTTCCTTTTAAAGTAATATATTCCTTTTTAATTACAAAAATTATACAGAAATATATTCTTTGCATTCAAATCTCAAAAGTTGCAGGCAGAGTTGAAGTCCTTCTTAAGCACCCCGAGGAAATCACTGCTATCAGCTGATATGTTCACCTCTGGGCTTATTTTCATACATTTATGTGTAGCTACAGAAAATATTAATATATGGCATTAAGTTGTATTTTTTCTTTTATGTGAATGATATCCTGCAAAAAATGTTGTTCTGCACATTGATTTTTAAAATACTAATGTCTTTTTTTATTTTTATTTTTATTTTTATTTATTTTTTTTTTTGAGACAGAGTCTCACTCTGTTGCCCGGGCTAGAATGAGTGCCGTGGCGTCAGCTTAGCTCACAGCAACCTCAAACTCCTGGGCTCCAGCAATCCTCCTGCCTCAGCCTCCCAAGTAGCTGGGATTACAGGCATGCGCCACCATGCCTGGCTAATTTTTTGTATATATATATTTTAGTTGTCCATATAATTTCTTTCTATTTTTAGTAGAGACGGGGTCTCACTCTTGCTCAGGCTGGTCTCGAACTCCTGACCTCGAGCGATCCACCCGCCTCGGCCTCCCAGAGTGCTAGGATTACAGGCGTGAGTCACCGCGCCCGGCCCAATACTAATGTCTTAAAGGACTTTTCATATTAGT
Source organism: Eulemur rufifrons (assembly GCF_041146395.1). NCBI lineage: Eukaryota > Metazoa > Chordata > Mammalia > Primates > Lemuridae > Eulemur > Eulemur rufifrons. The sequence goes on from NC_090996.1 coordinate 20,334,980, forward strand.
ACTTATAGATTGACTTAGTCTCTCTTAACCACTCCATAGTATTTCTTTTTTTTTTTTTTTCTTTTGAGACACAGTCTCACTTTGTCCCCCAGGCTGGAGTGCAGTGGCATGATCCTAGCTCACTGCAGCCTCAAACTCCTGGGCTCAAGAAGTCCTCCTGCCTCAACCCCCCAAGCAGCTAGGACTATAAGTGCACACCACCATGCTCCGCTAATTTTTCTTACTTTTTACAGAGATGGGGTTTCTCTACGTTGCCCGGGCTGGGCTCAAACACCTGGGCTCAAGTGATCCGCCTGCCTCGGCCTCCCAAAGTTGCTGGGATTACAGGTGTGAGCCACTGCACCTGGTCCATAGTATTTCATAGTGTGGACATAACACAGTTAATTTAGGAGCTTGCAGTTTGAACATGAACATTAGGTCAAGTATTAGTTATATCTATCTCTGCATAACAAATTTCCCCAGAATTTAGCAGCTTAAAACAACAAATATTTATTATCTTACAGTTTCTCACAAAGCTGCAGTCAAGGTATCGGCCTGGACTATAGTCTCATCTGATGGCTCAAGTCGGGGAGAATCTACTTCCTCTTTTTTTTAAAAAAATCATCAGGCCTGAAGTGTCATAGGAAAATCCACTTCTAAGCTTGCGTGCGTGGTTGTTGGCAAGCCTCCCTGCTGGCTGCTGGCTGGAGGTTCTTCCGCAGATGCTCGCCCCGTGGGCCTTCCCATAGGAAAGCTCTCGACATAGTAGCTGTCTCCCTCAGAGAGAGTGAGCAAGAGAAGGTACACACGACGGAAGCCAGAGTCTTTCTTATCACCTAATTCCATCAGTTTTGCCATATTCTGTTCATTAGAGGTGTTTTACTCCACCCAGCCCACACTCACGGGGCAGAGACTACACAAGGGTGTGAATATCAGAAGGCAAGAACCCCCGGGGCCCTTGGAGAATATCTACCAAAGTAATCCAGCTACCACGCCGACAGTGGATCTGCAGAGAGAGAATAGAGGGGGCACATGCAGTTCAAGGCAGGGGTGGATAGGAGAGTCATTCATTAGCTCAACAGACATCCATTGAGTATCCACTGCATGCCCAGGCATTATTCTAGGTACTGGGGGGAAAAGGCTGAACAAGACAGAGAAAGCTCAAGCCCTCGTGGAGTTTACAGTAGAGCAGAGACAAGACAAGGCAAGTAGAGAGATAGCCAGCATAAGCTACAAGGCAGCAGCCATGCCACTTAGGTGCTGCTCAACAGGAGGGCTCAGCATGGTTTGTGACCAATGGGATGGGCTGATTGAGGGGAAGGGAGGAATTCAGGATGAACTCCCATGTTTCAAGTTTGGGCAGCTGGTGGATTCTGGTGCCTTTCCCGGGGAGGAAGAAAACTGGAGGGAGAATAGATTTAAGGAGGAATAATAAGCCCAGGGCTAGACATGGTGAATTTAAGGAATCTGTGGGACAACCGGGTGATGGTGGGGAGGTGATTGGACACCAGTCGAAGAGCTCAGACATGACGCCTGAACTGGAGACGGGCGATAAGAAGTCAGTGGCACCGTGGGGACAGTGAAAGCCACATGAGGGAATGCAGAGAGAAAAGAAGGTTGGTGGAACCACGGGGAACAGGAATTTCTAAGGGGTGGGAAAAAGGAAAGAGAAAGGAAAAGGAAAGAGCAAAGGTAATGGAACAGCCAGAGAGACAGGATGGGGCTGTCTTGGATTCTGCAGAAGAGAAATTGAAAGGAAAAAAAAAGCGATCAGCTATGTCAAACACAGTCAAGAAATCGAGACGTCTCCATGGGTGCAAAAAAAAGGTCATTGGTGGATGACCTTGATGAGAACAGTTTCGGAAGTGGGGGGTGGGTAGGGGAGAAGGCGGAGGGAGGAGTGATGGAGAGGTGAGGAAGTAGAGATAGTGAGTGTAAATCACTCTTGACTCTTTTTAGCCTGTTGGCACATACATGAATTCTGAGGCATTATCTGAATTAAATGTCCATCCTGGAAGTTATTTTAATCTCTGGGAGGTGGCCAGCCCTTCTTTTTTCATTCAGTCTTAATGCATTGGTCGGGAATAGTTTCATTAGGCAAGATAAACAGGATTGCTTGGGACAGGTGGGAAAAAGGTAGGAAGAAAAGCCGAGGGTGGCACATCCTTTTGGGCTCTGTGATTGCGAAGTTGTGTAACCTCCAGTAGACAGAGCAGCAAAGGTCTCCAGGAGTGCAAAAGATGGGTGGTATGAATTCCTAGATCCCAGGTGGGTACTCAGTACCCCGTATCTAAAATAAACCCTCTTTTACATACAGGATATCCCTTTTCAAGCTAAAACAGCCATCTCCTTTAGCGACCTGAAATCTTAGGAAATTCAGACATTTATTTCTAAGTGGGAAGAACCATAGCTTTACTCATGCAAAATACTTTTTATACTTCTTTAAATACTTCCCTTGAAATTCCAATGTGTTCTCTCTGTCTGTCCTAGGCCTTGCACTTTGAATTTTTCCCCCCTTGGGGTCAGAAACTGCAGGAAATTGGTGGTGTTGGTTGGAAACTCTGGGTGGCTTCACTGAGAGGTTACTATGGCACCCTTTCCATAATCTTCCTTGTGATCCTTTTCTTTTTCTTTTTTTGAGACAGGGTGTCCCTCTGTCACCCAGGCTGGAGTGCAGTGGTGTCATCACCAGGGCACAGCACCACGCCTGGCTAATTTTCTATTTTTTCTATTTTTAGTAGAGACAAAAATCTTGCTCTTGCTCAGGCTGGTCTTGAACTCCTGGCCTCAAGAGATCTTCCCACCTCCCAGAGTGCTAGGACTACAGGGGTGAGCCATAGCACCTGGCTTTTTGTGATCCTTTTAAAAAGAGTTTACATGATTGTTCAGATTTAGACCAAGATGTGTGTGTTGGAGGTGGGGGTTGGGAAGCAGTGTTTTAAGAGAATAAATAATGCTTAAAAGGATTACCTTACAGAGCCTCAGCTTGTGCGGCAATACATTGTAGAATTTGCAATGCAGAGGGAAAGATGTCTCACTTCCACCTGAAATCCAGACTCTGTTACTTGCAAAGTCCCTTCCAGTTAGTCCCAGATTGTTCATGCCATCCTGGCAAACCAGCTACTCACGGTTTGTGAGCCCCAAGAATCATTTCAAACTATTTTATCTTTGAATCACACATTGGAAATAAAAAGTAGACCATTCAAAAACATTAGTATTTGATCTGAATTGGCCTGAAAAGAGGTACCCAGGACTGAGAAATATTTGAACCAATTTGCCGTTGGTATTTTCATTTTTATTTCCCTTCTAAATAATCATATCCAAACAGCTGTTTTGTCTTAGTTTTAAATCAGCTCCTCCCCCCTCCACTTTTTTTTCATTTTATTAATACATGTTCAGAGATTGACTTGCATTTAGGATCTGAAAATGGTAAATTTGCAAAATGTTATTGTCAGTAAAATTGATTTGTAAAATGCAGGTTTTACTCCTTGGGAAAGACTCGGGATAGGGTTGAACTCCCTCCAGACTGTTCACTTAGGGAGTTCTAGATGCTTCCAGGTCTGATGTGACGGTCCACAACCAGACTTTTATTATCTATAAGAGGGCACCCCCTAGGGGTTTCTGTGTACCACCACCATCTCTGTGATGGTGATTCTGGGGAATGAACCACTGCTGTGTTGTATCATGAATTTTAGCTTTAAGATTCCCATTGCCAGTTCTCTCCAACCACACCGAACTCAGAAGCTCCATGATCATTTTCTTCTACTTTTTCACTTCTTATTTCCTCTGTGTTTCCCAAGTTCTTCTTTCGTTGCACTGATATAACTTTCTCCTGCGTCATTTCTGCTTTTCCTGTTTCCAATGAGATTTTCGTATTAAGTTAATGTGTTTTCCTTTGTGTCCACTTCTTTTTTTTAAAAAATTTTACTCTTGGCCTATTAGCTACCCTTTTATCTCATTGAGCACAGACCATTTTTCAAATGTGCTGTCTTCTTTGCAGTAAATCTTTGTTTCAAGAGAAACATTTTCATCTGAGCTCTTTCATCTTTATAATTCATCTCATGTTATTAAATGTTTTGTAAGTCCCATTTTTTTTTTTGAGACAGAGTTTCACTCTGTTGCCCTGAGTAGAGTGCCGTGGTGTCAGCCTAGCTCACAGCAACCTCAAACTCCTGGGCCCAAGCAATCCTTCTGCCTCAGCCTCCCGAGTAGCTGGAACTACAGGTATATGCCACCATGCCCGGTTAATTTTTTCTCTCTATATATATTTTTAGCTGTCCATATAATTTCTTTCTATTTTTAGTAGAGACAGGGTCTCGCTCTTGCTCAGGCTGGTCTGGAACTCCTGAGCTCAAACAATCTGCCCGCCTCGGCCTCCCAGAGTGCTAGGGTTATAGGCGTGAGCCACCGCGCCTGGCCTGTAAGTCCCATTTTTTATTATTTGGAAATCTATGAGTTTAATTTATTGATCTACATGTGTGTTCTCGGAATGTCCTTATTTTTTTAATTTTTATTTATTTATTTATGAAAAAGGGTGGGGCTTTGAGAGGGGTGCTCAGTTGCCTTGCTTGTTTTTCTTGAGACAGAGTCTCACTCGGCCACCCAGGGTAGAAAGCAGTGACATCATTGTAGGTCACTCCAACCTCTGACTCTTGGACTCAAGGGATTCTTCTGCCTCAGCCTCCTGGGTAGCTGGGACTACAGGTGCTTCAACACCTGGCTGGGTTTTTTTCCCCCTTTTCTTTTTGGTAGAGACAGGGGTCTCACTCCTCTGCTCAGGTTAGTCTCGAACTCCTGAGCTCAAGTGATCCTCCCACTTCAGCCTCCCAGAGTGCTAGGATTACGGGTGTGAACCACCGTGCCTGGCCAGTCGGAATGTCTTCAAGATTGAGTAGATGCTACAACCAGTCTTTGGAGCAAGAGGGCAGAAAGGCAATAGATATACATCACTACCCTGCTTCTATAGCATATTTTAGACTAGACCCTAGCTCATTTCATTCAGAGACCCCTGAAGGGTCATGTCTGGGTATCAGCAGTTGGCAAAGCTTCAGAGGTGATTCTAACATGCAACTAGGGTTAGAACCACTGCTTAGCTCCTGGCTTATTAAAGATCAATTGGTAACTAAAAACACCCAGCAAAGCTGGCAACATGGCGCTGAATTTTGGGCAACACACAGATAAAACAATGAAGACATTTATTAAGTTCATGTCTATTATAATTTTATTTTCTAGCCTTTAAGGCTTGTTACATCTAGTGTTGAAAGTAAATCTTGCAATAGTGCTTTTAAGAAATACTCTTGATGATAACATTGCTGACGATGATGTTTTGATGTTGATGATATTTTTTAGTGCTATGAAAATGATCATGGACTGTCTTTCCCAACTCCTTTCCTAGGCCTTACCCAGAAATGTGTTTTGGATAGCATCTGACGCCAGACTCTGCCGCTGAAAATATTGCCTGCGGTGGGTGAGCTGCAAGCTGTATGAGGACAAGGGCTTTCGTGTGTGTTTATTCCCACTGTATCCCTGCAGTGATGTCGTGTCACAAAAATATTTCTTGAATGAATAATTGTTGAAAGGTTGTTTCACTGCTTGAACTGGTGCTATTCTCCCACTCTCCAGAACCCGCCTCCTTATCTCTGCCTGGGACATGGCCTCTGGCAAAAGGGGACCCTCTGGCATCCCTAGGTGAGCAAAGCCCTCTCCTCTCTGGGAAGGCTGTGGAACATTGTTCCAGAACATAGCTTTGGAGCCAGATGGCCCAAATCTGAGTTCAGTTCTGAAACTTGAGCCTTGGACAAGTTACTTGCCCCTTTCTTTTCTACTTTTCCTCATGACTCTTATTATTAAAGTTTCCACACATGCAGAAAAGTTGAAAGAATAGAACCACCTAGATTCAAAAATTGTTAATATTTTGCTGTATTTGCTATATATGTATATATTATATATATATGCATGTATACATGTGTGTGTAAGTATATCTACAAGTAAGTTACCAGCATCTCCCCTAAATGCATTGCCCCATATCACCTAAAAAGATGACGATTCTCCTACATAAATACAACACCAGAATCACACTTAAAGAAAATTAACAGGCTGGGCGCAGTGGCTCACACCTATAATCCTCACACTTTGCAGGCTGAGGCAGGAGGATCACTTGAAGCCAGGAGTTCAAGACCAGCCTGAGCAAGAATGAGACCCTGTCTCTACAAAAATTAGAAAAATTAGCCAGGCGTGGTGGTGTGCACCTGTATTCCTAGCTACTCAGGAGGCTGAGGCAGGAGGATCCCCTGAGCCCAGAAATTTGAGGTTGCAGTGAGCTATGATGACACCACTGCACTCTAGCCTGGGCAACAGAGAAACACTTGTTTCAAAAAAAAAAAAAAAAAGAAAGAAAGAAAAAATTAACAATGATTTCCAAATGCTATCTATGTCATATGTTGTCCATATTCAAATGTCACCTAATGTCCCTCAAGTGTCTTTTATGGCTGGTTTTTCTTTTTTCTTTTTTTTGGTTAGGATCCAATCTAGGAACAGAAATTCCATTCGGTTTTTGTCTCTTTACTCTGTTTTCTAGAAAAGATTTCTACTGTTTCGTAAATGACATTGATATTTTTGAAGAATCCAGGCCAGTTGTCTTGTAGTGTGGCCCACATTTTGGATTTCTATGATTGTTTCCTCAGGGTGTTTTCTAGGCCTTAGATTCCCATCTGTGAAATGGGTGTAGTGACAGTAGCTGCCTTGTGGCTACTACAGCCTACTGCACAGTCAATTGGAGGATTGCCTGCAAAGTGCTTGGGATGGTGGCCAGTACACCACGAGTGCTCAATAAGTGGTGCCATTGTCATCAGGGTGATTATGACCACGATAATCCTCATCACCACACCATTGTTCCGCAGCCGCCAAGCCGCATTGACGCACGGACCTCTGATTCTTTCCTCGCCCCTCTGGGATGTCTTACGCCCCTCTTGCTGCATTCTCTCTGCCCTGGAGAACTTCACTGATGCATCTGAAGCCAAACAAGTCTCTTAGCCCCTCTAACAACTGGAGTTTAGCCTTACTCATCCTCCTAAGGACCACCTCTGTTTTCAGAATCCCAATTTCAGGACCCCACATGGCTTAGACAACAGTGAGGCATGAACTATGAACTGGTGTCATGTTTGTCCAGGCAGGAAGGGGGTGCTTCGTCATTGTTGATGCCGGTGGTGACCTTGGGGCTGAGGCTGGTGGTGCGGCAGCTGCTGCAGTGCTGCCGGAGGGGTGCTGGGGAAAGGAGATTGGCTGGCGAGGAAAGTGAGGAATGTGCTGCCAGAAGACTGGGCTCGCAGCCAGACGCTAATTACGATGGCCTGGGGGTGCTGGTACCCCTGTCAGCATCATCTAAGGAAGTGCGGGGGCTGGAGAGAGCAGGGGAGGCGAGAGAAACGGGCAAGGTGAGAGGCACTGACAGGTTGGAGAAATCCACTTGTTCCCCTAGGGTACACCCTCCCTTCAGACCCAAGCTGTCTGGGAGAAATTGTGGCTGTCACCATAGCAACAGCAGCAGCTGATGCGTGATGCACAGTGTCTTTATTAGAGAACCTCGGTCAAGCTTGTTCCAGTATTTTTCCATCTGAATCTCATTTCTTCAGTGAAATGAGAGCGACCAGCGGCTGGGGCTGAGGGGGTGTTTGGAGAAGGAGTAGAGACAGGAGAGTTCTCAGATAGTCTGCTGAATTTGGGGGAAATGTAGATTGAAGAGAAGCAGATTTTTACATTGCTGAGACATAATTTAAATATTCCAACTGCTTCAGAATTCCCTTAAATTATACATGAATTGCTGAAGTGGCGTTCTTGCTGCCTTCAGAAAGGTACAGAGCATTGTCTTCTGGAGACCCTTGCAGGAAGAAGTATTGTCTCTGTGGTCCCTAAGAGCACCACCCTGGGAGTCAGACTGACCTTAGACTCCCAACTCTGCTAGTTCCCAGCTATGTGGCTTTGGGTAAATTATTTTACCTTATTAAGCCTCAATGTCCTCATCTGTGAAATGGAGGTAATAAGAGTAGCTGCCTCAACAGGGTTGAGATGAGAACTAAATGAGCAGATGCGTATAAAATTAAACCCAATACTTGGCTCACATTAGGTGCTCAACAAATGGTTGCTACGATTACCACTATGCATATTTCTACGGTTACTAAAACAACAACTACTCCCTTTACTACAGCTGCTACTGTTACTGTTACTACTCCTACTACAAGTCGTCCTCCTCCTGCTAGCAGTATGGAGATAACACGATCTAGCTGAGGACAGGATTATGAATCATTGGCGACTCGGTCCTCTCCCACAAATGGTACTGGAGTGTTTGAATTTGCCAGCACTTCTGTGAAGAGCTGGGATCAAAGACCGGCAAGACACAGTCACTGTCCTCATGGATTGTGACTCCAGTGTTAGACAAAGGCATGACTCAACAGACACCTAGGGAACCCTACAGGAGCTTATGATATTGTGAAATATAAATTTGGTCTTTGTCCCCGTTTCCAGGTATACAACTCTTAAAATCCCTGGAATCTCCAAAATGATGACTTTTTGTATGCTCATGATTGATGGCTTCAGGGTGGGGTTGGTCACCAGAAAGATCAAGGCAGGATTAGAGGGTTGGAACTTTCAGCCCCACCCTTAACTCTGGGGAGGGGCAGGGACTGAAGGTTAAGTTGATCACCAATGGCCAATGGCTTACTCAATCACACCTATGTAATGTGGCTTCCGTAAAAACTCAAAGGACAGCAGGGTCCAGAGACCTTCCAGGTAGCTGAACACCTGGAGGTTCCTGGAGGGCAGTGCACTTGGGGACTCCCACATGCCTCACCCTATGCCTCTCTTATCTGTATCCTTTGTAACATCCTTTATAACAAACCAGTTCTGAATTCTGTCATCCACTCTAGCAAATTCATTGAATCCAAAAAGAGGGCTGTAGCTTGAAGCCAGTCAGTTGGAAGTTCCAGAGGCCTGGACTGGAGACTGGTGTCTGATGATACGGGACAGTGTCACAGACTGAGCCCTCGCCCTGTGGGATCTGACTTCCAGGTAGAAGGTGTCAGAATTGAATTGCAGGACACCCAGCTGGTATCCGCTGTAGAACCAATTGCTTGCTTGCTTGTGGGGAAAAAATGGCCCCATATTTCAGGGTCACAGAGGTCTTCTGTGTTTATTATTGTTGTGTTATTGAGTGAGAGAACAAGAAAAAGCATGTTGAGTGTTGTTTTTTCCACACTCACTGAGCTGTAGGATTTTTTCTAGAAGACATTATACAGCTAATCTATTTTGGGATTTTTCCCAAACTTATCACTCAAGTGCCTCCTCTCTACTTTTGTCCTGAGTACCACTCACATTTGTATTTATTTAAGTTTTTTTTTTTCCTTTAAATTGTTTCCTTTTTTATTGGCCAAATAAATGTGGTTTTAGGCCGGGTGCAGTGGCTCATACCTGTAACCCTAGCAATTTGGGAGGCCAAGGTGGGAGGATCACATGAGGCCAGGAGTTTGAGACCAGGCTGGGCAACATAAAGAGACCCCTGTCTCTACAAAAAAAAAAGAAAAGAAAAGAAAAGAAAAAAATTAGCCAGACATGGTGGCGTGTGCCTATAGTCCCAGCTACTCATGAGGTTGAGGCAGGAGGACTGCTTGAGCCCAGGAGGTTGAGGTTGCAGTGAGCTATGATGATGCCACTGCACTCCAGCCTGGGTAAGAGTGAGACTCTGTCTCAAAAAAAAAAAAAAAAAAGTAGCTTTGAAGGAAGCTGTTTAGCACTATGAAAAATGTGAAACTAGTATCACTTGCCACAGAAGAAAACTGTAAAAATAAAAACCGTGAAAAGAATTGAGTGTCGTTGAATTCTAGCTATTAATACCTGTTTCCTGTTGAAAATTTTGAGACTCAGGCTCACTCTCTCTGTTAAAAAGGGAGGTTGATAATCAGAAAAATTTATCTGGATAAGATTATATATTTGCCAGTTAGATAGGAAGGCTTCAAAAAAAAAAAAAAAAAGGGAGGTTGGAGAACGGTGGCCATGGAAGTTGGAATCCACTAAAGAAGGTGGCAACTCACCCACTGAATCAACTAGCCCTGAAAATGGCTGGTGCTGAAGCATTGGGACCGTACCTGGCCATCAGAAATTTTAAAAAAAGGGGGGAGGTTGGCAAGTCTTAGAGAGGTATGAAAGACACACTAGCACAAAATGAAACCTTCTTGTGTCATCAGAAGTGCTAAAAAGAAACTGAAGGCGAGTGACTTTCCCACAATGTGATCCGATGATATCTAAAGTTCCATGTGACTCCCCACCTGAAGCCACTGCTGGCCTTGATCAAGAGTGAATAATTACCTCTTCTCACAGTGGGTAGGGGAGGCAGGGCAAGATGTGGGCCCTAGAGCAGACTGCATCTCAGCTGAATCTAATTGTTCAGGTGGTCAAGGAGTCAGTGGACATCCCAAATGGAAGACGTAACATTGGTGACAAAAACGGAGGCGAGCATGATGCCACCTTCAGGTAGTTCAGAGTCAATGAAGCCAGGGTGGATGTGAAGGCTTTGTTAATTGCACTCATTCACTGAATGAAGTGCAATCATTGAAATATATTAAAGAGTAGAATATCCCAATAGTAATAATAGCTACCATGATTGTCATGTATGGCCACCCTTGCCTCCCAAACACTTTTTCTCTGACCCAAAACTTTACCTGCTCACAGATTTCTGTAAGGCCAGCTTTTTGGAATTTCTTACAGGCTTTTTCTGGAGATTTGGGGATTATTGGCAGGGCACTATGTACACACGAGTCTTTTGACATCTCCCTACTTTTATTTACCCTTCACTTCTGTTCACTAAAGGGTTAACTCAGCAGGCCTGGGATGGTCAAACCCTGCACCTTTCAAAGGATGGACTGGCCTTTGATCTACCTTTTCCTGGGAGATAACCTCTAAGCCCTTGGAATGCCCTGCCTGATACGAGTGTCTCTGTATATCTGGGGTCTTGGGCCACGTCACATGTTTCATGCTAACAACGTGACTTATGGCAGGGGCCTTGGGCCATGCTATGTGGATCTGACCTCTGGAGGGGCTGGACACTGGGTAACTGATCCCCACTAAAAATCATGGACACTAAGGCTCAAGTGAGCTTTGCTGGTTGGCAACACTCTGGGTGTATTGTCACACATTGCTGGGAGAATTAAGCACCATCTGTATGACTCTACTAGGAGGGGATGACTAGAAGCTCGTGCCTGGACTCTGCCCTATGCATCTTTTTCCTTTGCTGATTTTAATCTGTATCCTTTCACTGTTTTAAACCGCAACTGAACACAACAGCTTTTCTGATTTCTGTGAGTCTTCCCAGCAAATCATCAAACCTGAGACTGTCTTGGGGACTCCCGAACACACCTTCCCACACCCACCTCTCCCTTTTCGCTTCCTCTGGAGTAAACTAGAAGAATCCTCTGCCTGTCACTTGCAGGGCAGTTCTGACCGTATTGGGATCATTTGTGATCTCATACCCTCTTCTAAGTAGCTCATCAAGAATTTTCTTTAAAATAAATTGAGTGTTCTCCAGGGGGGTGATGCTGGTGAAAACTATTTTCTCCAGCTTATTATATACTTTTGCAAATACTCCTGTGTAAGCATGTGTGTGTGGAGGTGTGTATGACACATGGACACACACAAACATATGCATTCACATTCAAACTGTCACACCTTTACCAGAATCAGGACTAGGGGTTACTGTATTGCTAGAATCCAGGAATCATTTCTACGTATTATCAGACCAATGAAAGCAGAATGAAAACCACACCTGGCAGCATGCCTGTGCTTGGCCTCTCTGCAAAGAAGATAAAGGTCCCTTAGCCACCTGCTCACACTGCTAATGGTCTCATAGATTCCATCGCATGGCTGCACCATAATTTTCTTAACTGGTCCTCTGATGTTGGATACTTGGGTTGTTTCTAACTTTTTTTGCTTTTCCAAACAAAGTATTAAATGCCAATAATGATCCTTGCAGAGTAATCATTAGGCTCTTCTATAATTATCTTAAAATAAATGTCTATACATGGAATTTCTTAATTAAAGAGTACAGATGTTTTTAAGATCTTTGATAGATTATACCTTTTGGGGACTGTATCAATTAACAACTCTACCAGTTCTGTAAACCATGATCATTTCTCTATTTCCTTGCCACACTGAACATTAATCACTTGCACCATTAATTAATTAGCTGCTCCATCAATAAGAATACACTTAGATAAATTATGACATATTTATACTACAGAATATTATGCTATAAAGAATAAGGGAAGATTTTGGAGCATAAGGGAGAGAGAAGCAAAAAGACTTTTTCTATCCCAATACAATGAAATGAACAGAAAATTGACAAAATCCAGATTAAAAAATAAAACCCACTGGGAGCATTCAGAGGAAGAAAAGAATGTTTGGTGTCAACAGAAGAAATGCAAATATAGAAACTTCAAGGGATCAACAGGCACCTTCTACCCTGTACCCCAAGAAGTACAAAGGGAGGTGAGGAATGAGTAGAAGGAAAGAGTGAAAGTCCTGCAAATCTCAGCAATATCCCCCAGTCTGGAGAGAAGCCCACTGAGGGGATGAGCTGGCCGCCTGGTGGAAGGAGTCCCTGACCCTGGAGGAGGCAGCAGCCCCCTGCTAAATGTCTTGTCCTCCCAGAGATCTCAAAACAGCTGAGGGCCAGGTGCTGTTTTCCCTGGAGGGTAGGAAAGCTGTAGGTGGGTCTGAACCACGCTGCTCTCCTCGTCTCCTGCCACAGAAGGGATTGGCCAGAGAGCAGACCATGGAGAAAACGAATCGGATCGTCTACGGAGGGCAGGGGCGGCAGGCGGAGAGGAGAAGGGGAAGGAACCGCTGGGCGAGGAATAACCGAGGTAAAGCAGCCCCTGTGATGGCGGGATGCCTAACGCAACTGCAGACTCAGGAACCAGCTTCCAGCGCCCACTGTTGCTCACGGGCTTAACCCTTTCGCCTCCCCCCACTGCAAAAATGGACAACACAGAAACCCACCAGGTGCACCCATTTTTGAAACTTTACTAAGTCAATAGATATTTTCTAAAATTGACAAATCTGGAAATAGAGGTTTAAAAATATTGCCTGAACACATAAAGGCAACCTAAAAATATATAGCTACAAATGACCAGAAATGCACAGATACAGAGTAAGGCAAAGAGAAGCAAACACAGCACTTATATCAAATGATATTTTAAAAAACAGGCAACACAAGATCAGGGAATTAAGAGAAATCATATTTGTTATTTCAATAAATGTATGTGAAGTTAAAAAAAAAAAAAAAGAAGTAATTTAAAGAGAAAGACATTCAGATTGGGCCAAAAAAGCAAAACCTGACGTTTGGTTAAAAACAAAAGAATACGCTAAACAGAGTTTCTCACGGAGATTGAAAGTAAAAGTATGAACAAAGACATACCAGATAAAGGTTTTTTTTTTTTTTTTTGATAGAGTCTCACTCTGTCCCCCCACACCCCCACCCAGTAGAGTGCAATGACATGATCATAACTCACAGCAACCTCAAACTCCTGGGCTCAAGCGATCCTCCTACCTCAGCCTCCCAAGTAGCTGGGACTATAGGTGCCTGCCACCACACTCGGCTAATTTTTCTTTCTTTTTTTTTTTCTTCGTAGAGATGGGGTCTTGCTCTTGCTCAGGCTGGTATTGAACTCTTGAGCTCAAGCAATCCTCCCGCCTGGGCCCCCCAGAGTGCTAGGATGACAGGCCTGAGCCACCTCGCAGATAAAGGTTAACAAAAAGAAAGCTGATTCATAATATTAATATCAGACAATGTTGAATCCAAGGTTAAAAGAGGCAACCAAGACAAATGGGGGCATTTTAGAACGACAAAGGGCACCTACAGTTAGGCTAAAACTTCAGTGATAAGAGAGCACAGTGGAAGATAGCATCAAAATCATCGGAGCATCAACTTCCAGCTGCCACCAAGGACTAACACTCCACTGTAGCTCACCTCTCCCAGCCCACGGTGGATAGTAGATAAGGAAATGAAAAATACAGATTTAAAGGCTCTGGATGCATATTTAATAAGGCTGACTTTGTAGTTTTGTATCAAATGCTATACACTGATATTAATAATAGAGGGTACATCTTTTATTCCATACTGTGGAATTTTTGTAGTAATGGATGATATATCAGACTGCCAAGAAAATGTTAATAAATTTCAAAAAGTAGAAACAATACAGACCACTTTCTAATCACAATACAAGAAAGCTAGAAATTAGCAACAAAATTAGAAGGGGAAAAACCTACTGCCCACCTGGTAAGAAGGGGTATGTTGTGGAGGGGGGAGACAGAGAGAGAGTGAGACAAAAACAGAGAGAGAGAAAGACAGAGACAGAGACACACACAGAGAGAGAGACAGAGACACACACAGAGAGACAGAAAGTGAGACAGAGACTTAGAGTGAGAGACAAAGAGAGAGAGACTGAGAGACAAACACAGACAGAGAGAGAGAAGAAAAAATTCAAACCAAAATTTCCCAATATCTCGAAAAATGAAGTTAATACATATCAAAACCTCTGTCATATGGCTAAAGCTGGGTTGTTAAGAAGAAAATTAAAAATAGCCCTAAGCAAATGTATAAGAAGGACAAAGACAGTAAATTAATTTAGTATTCAAAGAAGTTAGAAAAACAACAAACTATCCTAAGAAGTAAGAAGAAAGAAAATAATAAATTAGTGAATTAGAAAGTCAAACAAATTAAAAAAGAATTAGTTAATGCAAGAGCTCACTCTTTGAAAAGAAGCTGGTTAGAGAAAAATAGTCAAACTACTGAGTCGACTAATCAGAAAAGGAGAAACCTCAAAAACACATTAGAAACAGGGAGAAATAACATAAGCCAGAGGAAATGAAATGAGTTAGTACTTTCAAAACTTTGTGCAATTATATTTGAAAATCTGAATGAGATAGATGATTTTCTAGAAAAATATAAAGAACTGTACCAAAAAGAAACACAATTTTAGAAATCTTGAGTAAAAGAGTAAGCAGGAACAAAACTGAGAACATGGCCAGGCGTGTTGGCTCACGCCTGTAATCCTAGCACTCTGGGAGGCCGAGGTGGGCAGGTCGTTTGAGCTCAGGAGTTCGAGACCAGCCTGAGCAAGAGCGAGACCCCATCTCTACTAAAAATAGAAAGAAATTATATGGACAGCTAAAAATATATATAGAAAAAATTAGCCGGGCATGGTAGTGCATGCCTGTAGTCCCAGATACTCGGGAGGCTGAGACAGGAGGATCCCTTGAGCTCAGGAGTTTGAGGTTGCTGTGAGCTAGGCTGACGCCACGGCACTCACTCTAGCCTGGGCAACAGAGTGAGACTCTGTCTCAAAAAAAAAACAAAAAACTGAGAACGTTAACCAACTTCCTGCCAAAAATTCACCAGACCCACAGAGTTTCTTAGAGATTTCCTTCCATGTAGCCAAGAAATAAACAATTCTATTTCTATATAAATTATATCAGAGCACAGGGAAGTAGAAGGTGTTCATATTTTTCTTGTAAAGGCCACATCAAAACCTGAAAATCATGTTGCAAAGAACAACTATATACCAAAATCACTTACAAATATCATATCTTAAATAAGATATTACCAAAGAAAACCTAACATATTTCAGGAATGTAGGAAATGCTCAGTTTTAGGAAATCTATTAATAAGCATCATTCACCACATATTGGCTTCAAAAAAAGTGCCATAAAATAATCTCAAAATTTTAATGCTATTAGCAGAGAACTGACAAAATATTCTTTTACAGCTTTCTAAATCTCTACTGTATTTCTGGCTAAACTCTCCTTTTGATTTCCAAATTTTGAAGCATGTATTTTATTTTCTTTGATATGTCTCTCTAGAATTTTATTTTATTGATCTTATCAAAGACCCAGATCACAGTTTTATTCAACATTTCTCTCTATTGTTTAATTCAGTAATGTCTCCTTTTATGATGATTTATTTATTTTTTTTTTTGGAGACAGGGTCTTGCTCTGTCACCCCAGCTAGAGTGTAGTGGTGCAATCATAGCTCATTGCAACCTCAAACTCCTGGGATAAAGTGATCCTCCTGCCTCAGCCTCCCAACTAGCATGTGCCACCACAGGTGGCTAATTTTTCTATTTTTGTGGAGACGGGGTCTCGCTCTTGCTCAGGTGGGTCTTGAACTCCTGGCCTCAGGCGATCCTCCCGCTTCTACCACCTAGAGTGTTTGGATTACAGGCGTGAACCACCACATCCAGCCTATAGTTCGTTTTTATCAGATAATTTGACTTGTACAATTTCTTCCTTAGGAATTTATTTAATT
This sequence comes from Eulemur rufifrons, assembly GCF_041146395.1. Classification (NCBI taxonomy): domain Eukaryota; kingdom Metazoa; phylum Chordata; class Mammalia; order Primates; family Lemuridae; genus Eulemur; species Eulemur rufifrons. The sequence goes on from NC_090996.1 coordinate 20,351,310, forward strand.
TTTCATTTGGTCTGATATAATTTTTTATATATGTTCCATGTATGTTTGAAAAGCATATGAATTTCTTGATATGTATCTTATGTAACATTTATTAATTCCATATTTAAATCCAGATTTTTTTGTATTTGGTGAGAAGGAAAATAGCTTGTTAATCTCTTGCTCAATTTTAGTTTTGTCAATATTTCTTATATTTCCATAGCGGTGATTCCTTTTCATCCCTACATTCTTTGACTTGGCTTTACTTTAAATTTGAGACAATCAATTCAATGACACTTAAAAAAAAAAATCTAAGTTAAAAATTTGTTGCCTCCAACTCTTTTGAGAATGTAAAACATAGGCTTTTATCTAAATAAATTTCTTTCTAAAATCATGTTTAAAATATATCTATATGCCAGTTATTATGAAATCAAATTCGATAAATACTTTTATAAATTCCTATCGTCATAAAATTATGCTTTTGTCTAAGTCTGATAACTAAGAAAAAGCAAGGAGCCTTCTTAAATGAAGAGATTGGTTTTAACAGCACCAAGCTTAAAAATATAAATGTTTGATACAGGAAATGGCATTTGAATGTTTGTTGTAGAGAATTTTGTTTATTTCCTCAATGTTCTAAGCTAAATTTTTCTTCCTGATCTAGTTATAATTACCTAACATATAAACCATGTATATGTTCTCTTGGAGTCAGGAATAACTCTTAAAAGACTCTTCTCCTTATCTAAGTCATATAATAAAAATAAATGGTGATTATAGTGGAAATAGTTTAAAATCACAAAGCAGAATCTTACTTTTGTTGACAATATCATTTTTTTCTCTGTCAGGGCTTTTACCTCATAGACATTCATGAATGTTATTATCTTTGGGGGGAATTGCATCATCTACCATGAAATAATATTCTGTCCAAAATGCTTTTGGTTATGTGTCCTCTTTCCTCTAAAATTAGTAGTAATGTTCTGTGTCCTTTATGTTTGTGTTTCTGATATATTTTAGATCATCCCTCCTTTTTTTTCTCTTAACACTTTCGCTTCACTCTGCATTAGGCTTTTCTCTTGGAGACAGGACACAGCTAGATTTTAAAAATCTATTCTGAAGGGCTTTGTTTTCAACACAGTTGGTTGTTTTTTCATCTTTGTCATATCTGGTCTCATCATTGTCATCGTGCTTGTACTTTCTGAGGTTAATGCTCCCTTGTTTGTTCTTTCTTCCTGTCATTTGCAATATGAATCATGCTGTCTTTGTTGGTGTTATGATTCTACTTTTGATAGATTTATTCTCAGACCCACAACTTCTGCTCAGATAGTTCAAGGTCCCCATAATCCTGTCTCAGTATAAGGCCCTGGTCTTGGGGAAAGTGGAATGCAATTTCAATTTAGGAAATGGTGGGAAGCCAACACTCCCAAGAAGCTCCAATTTCAATGCACTTTTAAGCAAAGTTCAAGAAAATTCTCAGGCCTCTCTACTGATTTAATTGTCTTTCTTTACTAATCTATTTACTCAGTCAATGTCAGGTAGTGCCAGGGTAATTCTGAGTTTGAGACAAGGATTAAGGTATCAATCTATGTCCTGTAGGCACTGGGGTAAACTTGATACATGGGGAGGTAGAGAACTAGTGCTAAATTAATACAAACTAGGTTTCTCTAATGTAAAGAAAGGCAAATTGAGGATCCCAAACACTCTTAGATTTCTTTTTTCTTTGCCCTCTGTTCTCTCTCTTTCCTGAGAAAAGATCCAGTTACCTAATAATTACCACTTATTCAACATACATGTTTAAGGAACAAGTGAAGAAAGCCAAAGAAAAATAACCGTGGATATGAAAATAAGAACTGTAAGAACAACTGGTGTGCTGAAAACTGTTGAGGTCAGTGGGTTAGATGCCAACTGGTACCATGGTCTGGAGGCTTTTAATACAATAGCAGCTTGGAACGGATAACCCGGATATTAGCCAAAATACTGGTAGAGAAAACCTCATAAATTAGTTTTGATCACTGTTTGGCATCTTCAATTTTCAGTTTATAGAAAGGCCCTCGTATTAATATAATTTGTGTATCTTCTTTTTGAAGAGTTACTTTTGACTTTGCATTAAATATTATACCATGGTATAACACTTATCTAGTGTTATCTATATTGCAATTAATTTTATTTGATTGGTTTCTTTGTTCATCACTTCTATCAAGACTTCCCATGCTGGGTGTGGTGGCTCCTGCCTGTAATACTAGCACCTTGGGAGGCTGAGGCGGGAGGATCTCTTGAGCCCAGGAGTTTGAGACTAGCCTAGGCAACATAGCAATGCCCCATCTCTACAAATATTAAAAAAATTAGCCAGGTGTGGTGGCACTAGCCTGTAGTCCTAGCTACTTGGGAGGCTGAGGCAGGAGGATTGCTTGAGCCTAGGAGTTGGAGGTTACAGTGAGCTATGATGATGCCACTGTACTCTAGCCTCAGTGACTGACAGAGCAACACTGTGTCTCTAAAAAAAAAAATTCCCCTTTATTTTTTTCTAAATTAATTTTAATTGTATGGGTAATACTTATATGCATTCTTCTCCCTCCATAGGGCCACAGGGGGACCTACTCTCTGGTGTCTATCACCAATTTTTAAAATATGATATATTTTTTAAAAATGACATGGCATTATACAACTTGCTTTTTCCCTCCCCACCTAGTAATATGTCTTAGAGATCTAACCATGTGTCTATTTTAAACTGTGACATAAAATTCCTTAGAATAGACATACCACAATTTTTTTTGCTGTGCCCACTTGATGGATATGTGGGTTGGTCTGGTTCATGGCTATTGTAAATAACATTGCAAGAAACATCTTCCTACATACCTTCTGTGCACCTGTGCAGTTTTTTTAGGGAAGAAACTGAACAGTGGAATTGTTCAGACAATTGTGGTTTTCTATTACTGGAAGTACCCTGTCTAGCACCGTAGCCACGAGCCACATGTGGCTACTGAGCTCTAGAATTGTCGATAATGTGAAAGGGGAACTGAATGTTTAGCTTTACTTAATTTTTAAAATTTCAAAACTCAATCAGTATAAAATATTTTTCTGTTAAAATCAATTTTATTTTGGTAAGACTGCATTTTACTCTCACGAGTGCCTCACGTAAAATATTATTGTTATATTGTCAGTGCACATGCCAGGCTGTGCCTGTTTTCTAGGATTACATGTGAGCATATCACCCATCTAACTGGTGTCATCTGATTCAGTCCGAAGGATTTTTTTTTCTGTGCCCATTGATAAAACATTGCAATGCATTTACTTGAATATTTTATGCAGACAGTATGAGTTGCATGACATGTTTATATTGTAATTTTAATTAAATCAAAAGATCATTTTAGTTATAAATCAATAATTTTTCTGTGTATGGACAAAATTTTAAATTTAAAATAAAGGCAGACTACTGATGCAGAATCCAGGGGAGGTGTAGAAGCGAGAGCTATGACAAGAATAGTAAATTAAAAGACACTGGATGCTGGGGGGATTGGGGAGACGATGGTCAAATGACACAAATTTTCAGTTAGCAGGAGTAAGTTCAAGAGCTCTATTGTATAACATGGTGACTACAACATATTGTATATTTGAAAATTGCAAAGAGAGTAAATTTTAAGGGTTCTCACCACAAAAAAGTATGTGAGGTAATGTGTACATTAAATGGCTTAATTTAGCCATTCCACAATGTATCAAAACATCATATTGTGTACCATAAATATATATAATTTTTACTTGTCAATTAAAAAAAGGAAAAAACCCAAGAAACTAGAAGAAGATATGCCGCAGACTTCATGATGGATGAAAATTGCAATTTGCTGTGGCAGAGCAAACAAAAAAGCTATGTTTGTGAAAGAAAATGTTAAGATAATAAAGTGGAAAATATTGAGACATTTTCAGCAAATACATAGTGAATTTGATAAGAAGTTTTCTCTCAACATTCAGAAAAGAACTAATGAAGTCCATGATAAGATACTCAACAACGCTAGTCAAGTGTTAGTGAGAATGTAGACAAACTAGAACATTTCTACCCTCACGCATTGCTAGTGAGAATGTCAAATGTGCAGTTACTGTGGAAAGTGGTATGGCAATTTCTCAAAAAATTAAACATAGAAATATCGTATGATCTAGCAATTCCACTTCTCAATAGATCCCAAAAGAAGTGAAAGCAGGGACTTGACCATATATTTGTAAACTCACGTTTGCATTATTCACAGTAGCCAAAAGGTGAAAATAACACAAATGTTCATCAACAGATGAATAGATAAACAAAATGTGGTATGTACTTACAATGGAATATTGTGAAGCTTTAATAAGAAAGGAAATTCTGATATGCTACATCATGGATGAACTTTGAAGACATTATGCTAACTGAAATAAGCCTGTCACACAAAGATAACTATTGTATGAATCCACATATATGAAATTCCTAGAGTAATCAAAGTCATAGACAGAAAATAGATGGTGGTTGTCAGGGGAGGAAAGAAGGGGGAAAAGGGGAGTTAGTGTTTAATGGGTTTAGAGTTTCAGTTTGGGAAGAGAAAGTTCTGGAGATGGATGGCGGTGATGGTTGCACAACAAGATGAATGTACTTAGTACCATCGAACTGTAAACTTAAAAAGGATTAAGATGGTAAATGTTATGTTATGTATATCTTACCACAATAAAAAAAAAAAACTGATGAAATTCCCTGAAATTAGAATAAAATGTTGAACAAAAACATTTAAATAGATTTTATCAGGATTAGAGATTATAATTTTGGCCAGCTAGAAAATGACTTGGATTCTTGCATGCATGTGCATACACACACACACACACAATTTTTAGTGGAAAGATAATACATTATTTCAGTTGTGAAAATTTTGTTAGCAAATTTTTGGGAAAAGACGGACTAGATATTTTACAGAAAGTGAACAATCTTCAATTAAGCCACCAAACAATTGCCCATAGAATAAAAGAACATATGAAAGTTCAATTAATTCAAATTTTGGAAAAATAGCCATTGTTTGCTGAGTCATGCCATAAGATATTGTCCAACTAGTAGTTTGGGTATATTTAGTCTCAAAGGTTTTCCAAATTTATGAAGAAACATTGTCAATTCACAGCTTAAAAAAAAAAAATCAAACTGTGGCATAGGCTTTTAAAAAATCTTTTACAATTGATAAAAAATTTTTAGTTAGATATGAAAAAATTAGTTTCTATCATGCCAGATGGCTCCAGCTATGTTTGGTCAAAAGTCTGGATTTATTGGAATTTCAAAACAAGAGACTGATGTTTCCCTTATTGCTTTATTCTACCGTATGATAAATATTGAAAATATTTATGCTGCTTTCAGAAGCAGACTCTGTGGAAAGTGTCATGAATATGGTTGTTAAATTTGTTCAGTGTATATGTACAAATGCTATGAATCATCACCAGCGTATGGAACTTCTGAGACGAATAGAAGGCAATGAATGTGATGATCTTGGGTCTTTGCCAATGTTCGTTGGTTGAATGCAGAAGAGTTTTACAAAGATTTACTGTACTGTCAATTCCAATTCAACATTTTCTTGAACCGAAGGCAATGCTTGCCAAATATTTAATAACCAAAAACAAAAATGGCAGTGTGATTTGTGTTTTCTCATCAATATCATGGTGTATATGAAATGAGATAAATTTGAAGTTCTAAGAAAAACTTGCCTGTGTCCTAGCTAGAAAGATATAAGAATTTACACAGAAATTGAACCTTTTCATAATACAAGTCAATAATGATTTATACCCTTTCTAACATGAATCAACAGGCAAAATATTTTTAATAGTAATTGCCAGCATTATGTAATTTATCTGCAAAACCTACAAGAAAAATTTGAAGAATGTATGGTTGATATTAATAAACTTTAGAGTTACTTTTCAATGTATACAACACCCCTTTGCATTCCATGTTAATACTAAGTTGACACAGGAGTCAATGAACTGACATACTTGGACAGAAGTAGTTTTGAAACTGATATGCTTTTGCTTCAAGGTCAAACCATTCTTCCACCAAAGATGAACTAGTTTTGTCACTGTGGAAGTAAATATTAAAAGAAAATGATTTTTTTTTTTGTACTTGGTTCAGTAATTGGAAAATGTTTAAATGTCTTTGGAACAACTTGGGTTTGCAATTCTATTTTTTCAACTATGAATATACATACAGATCAAATGTTTCCAATGAAAATTTGGCATCTGAATTGAGCTGTGTGGTAAATGTAAAATGCACCCTGGATGTCAAAGACTTAGAACAACAACAAAAAGTAACATATCTCATTGCAATGTTTATATATTGATTACATGTTGACATAATCTTTTAGAACTATTGGGTTTAATAAAATGTAATATTAAAATTAATTTTACTTGTTTCTTTCCACCTTTTTAAAATACTGCTACTAGAACACTGAACAGCAATGATCTAGAGTCTTCTCTTTTCTTATTAGCACCAGTTCTCCCTCTGGGAGAATTATCTACAAAAGGGCAATTTAAGTCACTTGCCTCCTCTTTTAACTCCTGCTACAAAAGCTGAAGGAGCCAGATCCAGGAGATGACTGTGAACCTGAGCAATTAGATAGTTACCCCTGGACTTTGATTCTGGAGTAAATGGTGCAGAGACAGAGGATTATTTGAAAGTCAAATTCAACATAGTATTATCAGTATCAGTGTGTGGACCAGATTTTTAACTCCCCTAATCTGTGTTGGTGCTACTAATAGGGATGGGGTGGAAAGGACAGTGGAGAATCAAACAGAATGTCCACTACAGAAGAGAAGCTAGAGGAAGATATTGACTCAAGGGAAGAATTTTGTCAAGCCTCAAGTCTGACTGACGGGTTAGGTAAGCCTCCAAACCGAAGATTACGCAATGAGATTGAAAGTCAGAAAGATGGAAAAAATAGAGTGTGGAGTAGAGCATTGGAGTGGAGTAATGAGAGGTGTGAACTAAGAATGAATGGTGCATGGGGGTGGTAGCTGAAAGAAACCACATAAAGCAAAGGTTTATGGTTAGGACCCTATGCCTGCCCTATTCAGCAGTCCTAAGAAAACCATTCTCTGAGTTTTGGAGTGAAAACCTGGGTTAATTAAAGAAAAAGGACTGTCTGGAACCATCAGGGTCATGGCAATCATGAAGGCACTAGGGGAGATTCCTGCTGCCAAAAGAAAAGAAGCAACAGGCACAACCTTCTCTCTCCTTCCTTCTGCAGGGGGAGGAATGGAGAGACAAGCCCGCCGACTTCCTGTCCTCTCTTCCTACTTCCGCTACAGCCCAGGTCTTTGGGCTCCCATGAATGGGATGGATTTTGTTCTTAACCCAGAAGGGTTTAAAGGTTTAGGAGCTCTGTCTCTCTGCTTATACTTTCAAATTTGACTAAGGATTCAGGCTTATCACTGGGCTCCTATGACCAACTTCTTGCTTTATGCCTTAGTTCTGAGGTCACTTCCCTCCCGTGCTTGAGTCCCTGCCTTAATGCCTTGCATGGGACGTAACTTACTCCTCCCTGAGGCTGGAAATGTTCCTTGAACCTCAGCTCAGTGCCCACAGCCCAGCTTTCTGCCCACGGACTGATGCTCACTCCCTCCCTGTCTGACGACTTGACAGATGTCAGCTGTTCTTAGATTTCCCATGGCTTGATCCCTACATCGCCATGTTCGATAACCTGTGAAAAGATATTTCATGGTCTTCTGCAGTCTGACTACCTGCTTAAAATGTTCAAAGTGCATTCTGCTCTGTCTACCGATCTGAACTTCCTCGCCCGGCCTTTGCCTAAAGCCCTTCCCCATGGTGCCTCCCTTGTTGCAGTTTATTGCCAACTATCCGGTCCTGTCAGGAGACACAAGATCTCAGCCGCTGATTCAGATAGATCCTGGGATGATCATTCTGTTATCTCAGCTATCCCTGCCTAGAAAAATCTTTCTCCATGGGACTCAATCAAACTCAGTCCATCAATATACTTCTTTCCGGCCTTTACCTTGATTAATACCGTTTCATTTAGCAATTTTCTCCTTAGCTTTTTCTCCTATTGTTTTTTCCCCCCAAGAAACCAGCTTCACTGGCCACTGATTGAGTTCTCCTCATTGAGTTCCAGAAGGACAGGAGTATTTGTCTAGTTCACTTGATGTATTCCTAATGTCCCAAACAGTGTCTGGCACATAGTAGGGGCTCAATAAATATTCATTGACTGAATGAAAAAGAAATTATAACTCAGATTCTTCAGTGGAGTCAATACACATGACCAATGACTAGTATGTTCACATACAATGCACAGGGTATATCTTACTTATAGTACCATACATAGTTTTTGTTTTGCCAATACTGGCCTTAAGAACATCCCTTAATGTAAACAGCAAGTGGACATACATGAAAGCAGGAACTCTTTTTCCTCCTCATTTCCATGTGGAATTCATTTCTAGTCTACACTTTCCACTATCACTGCTTTACCAGCCACTAACCCAGGTAATATCATACTGACACAGCAGACCCCACCTGGATCATTTCTTCTTCATTTTCCTCCTGGATCTCTGCAGAAGCCTCCCAACTGGTCTTCCTGATTCCATTTTTCTCCATCCCCCCCATGCATCCTTTGCAAGTGGCCATTGATTTTCCTAACACTGTGAATTACATGGGAGAGAGTGTCAGTTGCAGAAGGGCTGGAAGGCGACTCACCGCCAAGCTCTTCAGAGATGGACATGATATGGCCAGAGATAAATCCACCTTCAGGAGGTGAAGTGGGGTCATGGTACATCAGCCTCTGTCTTGGGATCATGAGGGCTGAGTTTCTAACCTTAACCTCTTTCTCTTGCCCCACTTTGATTTCAACCCCACTCAACTCATTGAGTGGATGCTTCCTTTGGTTTCCCTAGTTGGAACCTCAGGCAGCTCTGGGCTGACTGGACTGACCCAGGGCCCCCAGTGTGAGTGATACTACCTGTTCCATTCCTCGGGCAGCGGAATGTCTTGAGAGCCAGGACACCTGGCTTCTAGGCCTGGCTCTGCCACTAGTTGCATGACTTTAGGCAAATCACATCACCTCTCTGGGCCTCAGTTTTCACACCTGAGAAATGAAGGGGTTGCATTAGATTAGTGATTCTCCACTTTTTACTTTTTTTTTTTTTCCCCTCCCAAACACAACCAGTAATGTCTATTCACCTAGGAGACACACACCCATATGCAGCTCCTGGGTGCAAAATCTTAATTTCATCCCTTTCTTGCCCACTCAAGAAAGCCTGTTAGAACGAAAGAGAATGAAAGAAAATTCAGGCTGGGCGCGGTGGCTCATGCCTGTAATCCTAGCACTCTGGGAGGCTGAGGCAGGTGGATTATTTGAGCTCAGGAGTTCGAGACCAGCCTGAGCAAGAGCGAGACCCCATCTCTACTAAAAATAGAAAGAAATTATACGGACAGCTAAAAATATATATAGAAAAAATTAGCCGGGTATGGTGGCACATGCCTGTAGTCCCAGTTACTCGGGAGGCTAAGGCAGGAGGCTCGCCTGAGCCCAGGAGTTTGAGGTTGCTGTGAGCTAGGCTGACGCCATGGCACTCTAGCCCAGGCAACAGAGTGAGACTCTGTCTCAAAAAAATAAATAAATAAAAAAGAAAATTCAAATATGTTTTTATTATAATATTTTTAAAAAACAACCAGCAAGCTTGGTATTTTGACTGTATTAGAGTTACACTTATTGAAGATTTAGAACAAAGAGAGAGTGTGTGTATAAGGAAGAAAAGCATCATTTTAACAGCGTGGAATGAGTGTGAGATGGGAAACGTGGATCTGCTAGTTCCTCCGGTGGTCTTAGTCCTTGCAAACTTCCCCTACTGTGAGGTTCTCATTAAGCTCACAGTTATACTAATATTTTAAGACAAATTTTATACAAGGCCTCTAAATGCAAACCAGTGACGTCAGCTCATGTTCAGCCACAGAAACACAAATCTGAACCTATGCTGGAGGAAAGCTTGATGGAAAGGAAAGCACATGATCTCCAGCAGGGCCTCTTCCTTAGAGATGCTCAGGGGTAACTTTGACTCTGTGCGGGCTTTGCCTTCTACACCCGCTTGCTCATCCTCACGTGAGATGTGACTGCAGGACTCTATACAGTCTTATTTACAGGTTTCACAAGTCGCCCTTCACAACTGCTTGTTTTATGAACCAGGTTGGTAGCTGCGGAATTAGGTGATCTTCAAGGTCTTGCCAAGTATCCAACTGCTGGGAAATTGCCCGGCTTAAGCCTATTATGGTCTCTCTGGCTTCACCCTTCGTAGTGCTATTTTTCCATGTTCTTGCCTACGAGGAGGGCTCCACTCTGCTATATCAATAATTTTTCTTGTCAACATTTATATCTATCTTTTAGTTATCCCTTTGTAAGAAAGGGATATCATTCTTATCTCATTGTAAGGAGAGATCCCTTTTGACCATGTTAATTCTTCCCCTTGTACTTTGATCCAACACCCTCTGCCCAATTATCATTCTTTCCGTCACCTACGTCTGCAACTTCTCTTTTCTCTGATAGACAGCAAGCTGCAGGCAGGCCAAGGCGGCACCTAGTCCATTTGCTGCTCTGTCGCCACCATCAAAACCAGTAACTGGCACAATAGGTGTCTAATAAGTAGTTGGTGAGTAAATGAACGACTGGAAGATTGAATGCAGAAATCAACAAATAAAACTATTCCTGTCTACTGCTTTCCTCCTTTAGCATGTACACACGCTCTCGTCTTTTTCATCTTTTAAGATAAACACTCACACACTTTAAAAAATTGTCATCCCCATGTACATTCTCTCTTAACTTTCAAAATCACTTGAAATATTTGCCAACATCACTGTTTCCAGTTCCCCAAATCCCATTTCCCCTCAAACTTCTGCAATCTGGCATCTGTGGAGCTACTTCTCCCAATACCATCAAGATCCCGTATGTTGCCAAATCCAATGGCGACATGTTTCTGTCCTCATTCTACTTGATCCCCTGGTCATAAATCCTAAAAGTATTTGGATGTCTGCCGAGTGAATTTATTATTCTTATATAAACAGAAGGGAGACAGAAACAAATTTTTTAAAACAGAGAAATGACCGTAAAAATAGCTATTGCTTCAATTTTCCCAAGGTGATCAGTTTAAGGCAGACTAAATACAACCCCATTTAGAGATTTTGGGGATTCGCTTGTTTAATCATTCCCTTATTCATTCAAACACACACACACACACACACACACACATTCGCACACAATGAATCCCTTCCGTGTGTTCACTGTACTAAGTGCTGAGGATGCAGAGGAAAATAAGGCAAGACAGCAGATTTCAGGGAGTATCCCATCTATCAATAAGACAGAAAATTTTGAATTAAAAAATATTGGCATATGATATTCATACAGAAAATGCACACATTACAAATATTCAGTCTGATGAATTTTCACAAACAGAACACCCTGATATTAGCAACACCGGGACGAAGAAACAGAACGTTACCAGCGTCCCAGAATCCCCACCATGTCTCCTTCTAGACGCTACCTCATCTCAGTAGTAAGTGCTACTTGATTTCTACGGCTTAGAAAATGTTGCCTGTTTTTATATTCTGTATAAATGGAATCATACAGAACGTACTCTATGTGCTTCACTTCTTTGGCTCAATATGGTATTTGTGAGATCTGTTGATACTGTGATACACAGTTGCAGGGCATTCATTCTTTGCACTGCCTGAGTCCTTTTTTCCCAATGCCCTCCACCTCTCCAATGGGCCCTTCCTTCCCACGGTAATTATGGTTCCCTTGCTCCCAGTAGCATCACCCTTCCCTCTTCCTTGCTTTTTTTCCATAGGCTCTATCACCATCCAATATTCTATACATTTATTTATTTATTTTTAGTTTTTATAGAAATAGGGTCTTGCTATGTTGCCCAGGCTGGTCTTGAATTCCTGGCCTCAAGCAATCCTCCCACCTGAGCCTCCCCAAATGCTAGTATTATAGGCGTGAGCCACAGTATCCTGTCTAATTTATTTATTTTATTATTTGCCCCTTGCCTAAAGTATGAGTTGCAAGGAGTCAGATAAGGGCTCTCTGAACAAGTGAACCTCAGCTACTTCCACATGGCATGTAGCACGCCCATAGATGGAGGGAATGCCGTGTTGCCCAGACAGAACAGATGGTTTAAGAACTGCAACAAAGTGTCATTTAGCAGGAGAGGACGACCTGATGTGGAGCCAGGTGTGGCTTTCCTACTATGACATCTATACCACAACTATGAGTAGCGATGTGAAAATCCTACATAAAATGCTTACAAATACATTTGTAAAGCTTTTGAAAATTGCAAAAGAAAAAGATCCAGAAATATCTATTAATTGGAAATATCTGAACTTTCTGGCTTTATAAGTTTTTGCATCTTTTGAATTTTTAATAATAAGCATCCATTGATGTAGCAATTAAAAATTAAAGAATAACATGCCACAATGAAGTCAAATTGATCCCAGTACTGTAAAAACAGTTCAATATTTACAAATTGATATTAAAACTATCACAAAGCCCTGCAATATTTTATAAAAATCACACATTTAACATTACAATAATAGAAGAGTGCCCGGCTTACAGTAGCCCCTTAACTATTTCTTGAATGAATGAATGAAAATACATTACACTATGTTAAATCATCCCAGTAGGTCAAATAAGAAAAAAACAACATAATTTTACTAATAAATGCTGAAAATACATTAAGAAAGAACCCAGTACCCATTCCTGATGCAAACCCTCGGCAAGCAGTGAAGACGAAGCCTGCTATCTTATGCCTCCCTGCAAACCACTGCAATCTGGCTCATGCTGGCATAGTGCCATCGAAACTGCTTCCCCCAAGGCGATCAGTGCCCTACATATTGCCAAATCCAATGCACTTGGATGGGTACCAATAAATATGTAATGAATTAAGGAAGGATGATAAAAGAAGCTCAGCTCAATAGTCAACATCATACTTAACAATAAAACCCCAGAGTTGTCTTTTTAAAGTCAGAAATAAAACCAGGATGTGAGCTACCACGAGCATTTGATGATGTTTCTGGCAGCTCAGGCAAAAACAAAACAAAACAAAACAAAACAAAACACCATGGAGACACAATACAAAGATACAGCTATTGGCAATAACGTGACAAACCTTATCTTTCCTCTTACATAAAACCTATGAGTATCATCCAAAAACTATCAGAAATAATAAGCGAGCTCTGGAAGTTCATGAAATAAATACACAAAGAGAAACTGTTTCCCCCAAATACCTGCAAATGTAATGTCTATGGGATTATGGGTAACGATACAATTGAGAAGGTAGAAAGGCTGGGTATGGTGGCTCATGCCTGTAATCCTAGCACTCTGTGAGGCCGAAGCGGGAGGATCACTGGAGGTCAGGAGTTCGAGACCAGCCTGAGCAAGAGCAAGACCCCATCTCTACTAAAAAATAGAAAGAAATTAGCTGGACAACTAAAAAGATATAGAAAAAATTAGCCGGGCATGGTGGCGCATGCCTGTAGTCCCAGCTACTCGGGAGGCTGAGGCAGGAGGATGGCTTGAGCCCAGGAGTTTGAGGTTGCTGTGCACTCTAGCTTGGGCAACAGAATGAGACTCTGTCTCAAAAAAAAAAAAAAAAAAGAGGGCAGTACGGAGGGGTTCACTGCAGATTTGTGAACATAAATTTAAAGAAAAACCAATAAGCACAATTGTGTGTGTTTTCCCTCCTGCTACGTCCAGTTGCCTGGGTACAGACAAATGAAGTAGGCAGAATATTGGGTTAAGAGAGTTTGGTTGATATAAGAAGATTTGTGACTTTAATTAAAAATGTTTAAGAGAATTTGATTCAGACTGAAACGGAATGTTCAAAAACTTCTGGCTTAGTAAACAATTTCAGACTTACTGGTTTGTAGGTAGTATTTAAGCACTTTAGCAATTGTTTGTTGGATTTATAAGTTGGCCTTGTCAGATGTTTGAAGCATTTTAGAGATTCAAGTTTGTCATTGTGGTTAAAAATGCCAAAGCTAAGAGAATATTTATTGCTTAAACTTTTAAATGATGCTAAATAGGAGAATTTGTCAAATTTACAATTTAGCCTTGATACAAGAATAAAGTTTAGTCATAACTTTAGACAAGATATACTGGATTTATAAATACAATAATGTGATTTGTGAGTTATGTTAGAGGCCAAGAAAAACTAAGCTTTTAGATTTATAACTTTAATAAGTTGAGTGTTAGTTAAAATACCAGTAACTGTAAGTGTATTCATTTATGCACCAAGGCCCAATTTTAGGTGCTAAAACTACAGCTGTTCCTTGTGAAATGCCATCGTCTGCCATTCTCACCATTTTATTTTCTGAGCATGGGTGTCCATCTCCATTTGATCCCCCCAAACCCCACTAAAATGACAGAAAAATATTCAGTTGACCTTTGAAGGATGCAGGGTTTAGGGGCACTAATAGTCAAAATCTGCATGTAACTTTTGCCTCCCCCAAAACTTAACTACTAAGATCCTACTGTTGACTGGAAGCCTTGCTGATAACACTAACAGTCAATAACACATGTTTTATGTGGTATATGCACCATATCCTATATTCTTTTTTTTTTTTTTTTTTTTGAGACAGAGTCTCACTTTGTTGCCCAAGCTAGAGTACCATGGCATCAGTCTAGCTCACAGCAACCTCAAACTCCTGGGCTCAAGCCATCCTCCTGCCTCAGCCTCCCGAGTAGCTGGGACTACAGGCATGCGCCACCATGCCCGGCTAATTTTTCTATATATATTTTTAGTTGTCCAGATAATTTCTTTCTATTTTTAGGAGAGACGGGGTCTCGCTCTTGCTCAGGCTGGTCTCGAACTCCTGACCTCCAGCGATCCTCCCGCCTCAGCCTCCCAGAGTGCTAGGATTACAGGCGTGAGCCACTGCGCCCGGCCCCTATATTCTTACAATAAGGTAAGCTAGAGAAAAGAAAATATTAAGAAATTCATAAGGAACGGAAAATATATTTACTATTGACTAAGTGGAAGTGGATCATCATAAAGGTCTTCATCCTCATCGTCTTCACGTTCAGCAGGCTGAGGAGGAAGAGGAGGGTTGGTCTTGAGGTCTCAGGGGTGGCAGAGGCAGAAGAGGTAGCAGAGGTGGGAGGGGAGGCGGGAGAGGCAGGCACACTCTGTGTAACTTTTATTGAAAAAAATCTGCGTGTAAGTGGACTGCATAGTTCAAACTCCTATGGTTCCAGGGTCCACTGTGTACCTTATATTTATATGTATATATACATTTTACATACAAATCCATAATTGCTAAAAAAAAAAAAAAACAAGAAAGAGAATTGAAATTGTCAGGAATTCTTGTAAGATAGAAAACATAAGGATTCCAATCAATGGCAAAACCAGGGTAGAGAAAATTGACGCTAAACACTCCTGAGGGAAGACAGTTCTTTCCAAGGAAGCCTCTGGGAAACCCAAGATTAGAGTAAACAAATATTAAGAATGAGAGGTCTCCCAGGGCAGTCATTAAGGTAATTAATTGCCGAGCTGCATTTGGCCTGGCTGGTTAGACACCACTCTTCTGCCTGGTAGCTCCAGGTTAATAAAGTACCCAGGATGAAGACCCCAGAATTACTTTTTGAAGGAGAGAATAAATAATTTGCTGGGGAAGGCTCTGAACTTGAAGGCTGTCCTGAAGCAGAGGCCTTTTTAATAGGGCCTTTGTAACAACAGGGGGTGAGGTGGGGGAGGAAAAAGAAAGGCTGTCACCAGTGCCTGCCCTGGGTCACGGCCACATGTGTAGCTCAGAGTAGTCCCAGAAGCTGCAGAAGGCAAGTGGTAACCTGGATACCATTTGCTACCAAGAAGGATGCAGAGTCCCACCTCTAGAATATGAGCTACCTGATCTGGCACTACATTTATCCCTAAGTTTTACAGTCCCAGGAACTGGCTGCTGAAGTAAGAATACCGATTCTCATTTGGACCGACACTCCAGGTTCCAGCACAGCAAATTGTAGACTAAGGAAGTTGTAGGGCTGGGTATGGTGGCTCATGCTTGTAATCCCAGTGCTCTGGGAGGTCGAGGTGGGAGGATCGTTTGAGCCCAGGAGTTTGAGGTTGCAGTGAGCTATGATCATGCCATTGTACTCTAGCCTGGGTGACACAGTGAGACCTGTCTCAAAAAAAAAAAAAAAAAAAAAAGGGAAATTATAGATACAAGAAATACAGTGCCCCAAAAAACTGATAAAATGTGTGCTTTATATAAATGTAAATATGTATATTGTGAAAAAATTAAAAAGTCTGAAGCTATGATTTCATCAGATTTCAACGTTGAAGTAAGGGCAGAGAAAGGCTTGACACTATGGTATGGGTTGAATTGTTCCAGTGATGGTTCTAGATGCTGATAGAAAGATATGTTAGGAAATGTAAGATAAATTGGGATGAGTCATGTGGGCAGCTTCTGGGGTGCTGGCAATGTTTCATTTCTCAAGTAAAAATGTTAAGCCTTTGCTTTATGTTCTTTTCTCCCCCTGTGTGTGTTATATTTCTGTACATATAGTATTTTATAATAAAACATTTAAAAAACAAACAAAAATCAAGAGTGACTATGTGACCAGACTCAGTGGTTCACGCCTATAATCCCAGCACCTTAGGAGGCTGAGGCGGGATGATCGCTTGAGCCCAGGGGTTGGAGGCTGCAGTGAGCTATGATGATGCCACTGAACTCCAGCCTGGGCAACAGAGCGAGACTCTCTCTCTAAAAGAAAAAAAAAAACAGAGAGTGACCACTAGCTCTGTGATTCTCAAACCTGGCTGCACATTGAAATACTAGGGAGAGTTTTAAAAATACTGGTGCCTGGAGCACACACTAGACCAAATAAATTAGAATCTCTGGGTTCAGAGATATGTATCTGAGAGCTGCTGAACGAGAAGAATAAAAATAATAAACAAATTTAACAAGAGGAACCATCAATCACAATAATTGTTAATGGATTAAATTCCCCTGTTAGAAGACAGAACTCAAATCACTGAGATCCAGGTTTCCTTCATTTCTCAGGTCTCCTACCTTGGGATTGATTTTGTTCTTCTTCTTTTTTTTAGACAGAGTATCACTCTGTTGCCCCGGCTAGAGTGTGTCATCATAGATCACTGCAACCTCAAACTTCTGGGCTCAAGTGATCCTCCTGCCTCAGTCTCCCTGGTAGCTGAGACTACAGGCATGTGCCACCACACCCAGCTAATTTTTGTATTTTTAGAAGAGACAGGGTCTCACTCTTGGTCTTGAACTCCTGACCTCAAGAGATCCTTCCACCTCAGCCTCCCAGAGTGTTAGGATTATAGGCGTGAGCCACCATGCCTGGCCTGATTTTGTTCTTAAATTCCTTGTGGCGGCCGGGCGCGGTGGCTCACGCCTGTAATCCTAGCACTCTGGGAGGCCGAGGCGGGTGGATTGCTCAAGGTCAGGAGTTCGAGACCAGCCTGAGCGAGACCCCGTCTCTACTAAAAATAGAAAGACATTATATGGACACCTAAAAATCTATATAGAAAAAATTAGCCGGGCATAGTGGCGCATGCCTGTAGTCCCAGCTACTCGGGAGGCTGAGGCAGTAGGATCGCTTGAGCCCAGGAGTTTGAGGTTGCTGTGAGCTAAGCTGACGCCACGGCACTCACTCTAGCCTGGGCAACAAAGTGAGACTCTGTCTCAACAAAAAAAAAAAAAAAATTCCTTGTGGCTACAGGGTTTCTGTAGCAAACATGTCCCTGTATTCTCTTAGGTTCATGTGAAGAGGGAAAGAAGCCTTGAGTTTGTCCCAGAAGTCCCAGCAGAAGTTTCATGGCATCTTTTTTCTATTAAGATCATGTGCTTATCCCTGGGACAATTACTCTAACAGGAAGTCTTTCATTGTCCAGGCCTAGGTCACATTCATACACAGCCCCAGCCCCAAACTTTGTGTGAAGTCAGTCATGGATGAGAGAGTGAGGGAGAGGTGCAACCTTAAGTGAATACCAGAAGCTGTTGGCAGACGTAGGGTGAATGGACCCTGGGCAGTCAAAAAGAAAAAAAAAAAAAAAAGTCTTGCATAATGGAAATATAGATTTAAGGCACTAGGAAACAAATAGAAACTAAACCAAAGTGGGTATGTTGAAAGTGGAGGTTAGGAAATGGAAACCGGTTGAAAAAAATAATCCTGCCCTACAGAAACAGTTGTCTGTGGCCTTGACTGTGGCTGGAGAGGGAGCTTAAGGGAGTGGACAGGCTGAGTCACCATTTATGGCTCCTAGTCCGTCCCATATCCCCAAATATATATCTGAAGCTCAGATCTCTCTCTCCACATTTATTATACACACACCTGCCTTCTGGATATCTATCCTGTATATTTGAGAGTTCAAAGTCATCACGTCCAAACTTTAATTAATTATTGACAGACTCCAAATTTGCTCCTCCTTTTGAATTCCTTATCTTTGTTAATAACCACTCCTCCAAGCCAGGAACCTAAAGTCATTTTTTAATTCCCTCTTTTCTCACCTCTGTGTTCAATCTTTCTCTACGAATGGTTATTTTCATTTCCATACCACATCTCAGGTCCCTGACTCTTCATTAGCACTGAGCACAATTGTAATTCCATCATTTGGGTGATTTGTTTGAATTTATCACTCTCGTAGGACTGGATCCGTGGAGGAGAGCCCATGGCAGTCTTTCCATTTTTGTATCCCCAAGTCTGAGCTCAGTGACTGGAGTTCAGTAGGTACTCAAATATTTGTGGCAAGATTAAAATAAATTAAAGTCTTCCAGCATTGAGTTTCATGTGCCACCTCCCAAACCTAACATTATATTAGGTGCCAATTTTAGGTAAACACTTACCGAGTTTTTGAATAATAAAACTAAGTTTTAATAACTTAAAAATGAATAATATTTGAGTATCCCTTGTTATTAAAATTCTATTTATTTCCTGAGTTTGAGTTTCAAGAATTCCAGGAATCAAGTTTGTATAGCAAGGGATACAGCATAATTTGCACATACTTGGTACCTGAATTTTGGATAAGAAGTAGCAAGAGTTTGGAGAGTACAGTATACCAGCCATATTAACAAGAAGTATTTGAAAATACATCCTGAATTCAGGTACGGAGAGATGAAATAGCAAAAGTAGGATAGTGAAAAATATCAAATCAGCAAGAGGGATACGGTTGTTATGGTCAATCATTAAAGTATATATCTCTCCATGTCTCTCTCTCTATCTATCTATACATATACCTGGGTTAAGGAAAGGGTCCCTTTATTTTTGTCCTACCAAATTAGAAAGTACTAGCTAAGAATTATGGGCCGTTAGATAAGGCAGCAAACGTTTGGAGGCCCTGACAGATGGTTTTGTATGTCTGGATGGGATCTGTACCTAGAAACAATGGTGAAGTTTCTCATTAAAGACCACTTTTCATGAGCAGCTAAGTCAAAGAACATATCTCATTCAAAGGCTGGAAGGTTAGATGCTTTAACCTGGCAGGTAGTTACAAATGAATTTCTAATGTTTATTGTTTGGGTACAGCTCTGGAAAGAATGTCTTCATGTTTTCTGGCATTGTGTATGCTTTTTTTTTTTTTTGAGACAGAGTCTCGCTCTGTTGCTGTCAGCCTAGCTCACAGCAACCTCAAACTCCTGGGCTCAAGCAATCCTCCTGCCTCAGCCTCCCGAGTAGCTGGGACTACAGGCATGCGCCACCATGCCCGGCTAATTTTTCTATATATATTTTTAGCTGTCCATATACTTTCTTTCTATTTTTAGTAGAGACGGGGTCTCTCTCTTGCTCAGGCTGGTCTTGAACTCCTGACCTCAAGCGATCCTCCCGCCTTGTCCTCCCAGAGTGCTAGGATTGCAGGCGTGAGCCACAGCACCCAGCCGAGATAAATAAATCCTTGTTACTTAACTGATTGGGTTTTGCCATTGCTTTGCATTAGCGTAGCGGTAGGCACTGATACTCCAAACCTTTCTTTCCTAGACATACAGCTGGTTCTCCAACAGCATTATCTCAAATACTCTCTAATCTGGCATGTCTTACAAAGCAATACTAGATTAAATAAAAAAATAGCTTTGTGTATTTTGGTTTCCAATGATATCTAGAACTCAAAATTATCGAGTATGTCTTTCTCATTCACATACATACCACGCAGATGCAAAGAGCTTGTTCATACTTTTTCCACCAGTGGTTTCACTGAACTGTAAAACAAAATATTGGCTGGCATCGTGACAATAATAGTAGTTCCACCATATTTGTATGCCATCTGTGCCATGCAGCACACGACCCTATCACTAGTTTGCTTAGGGCTAGTTTGGCTTTCTCTTAGCATTGTGTTTGTCCTAAATTTGGGGCTGGTTTTGGAAGTATGTTGACAATAGCATGACTTGCATCTGCGTTTGCTGTTGTTTTGTCCTCTTTGCATTTAGAAATAAAATTAATCAGCTTCATACTAGAAAATATTATTTAATATGTGGTTCAGGAGAAACCACTGGTTGACCAGAGAGTTTATTCTACTTTGGAAATGACGTGAAATCTCTGGCAGAGTCCCGGAGCTATCTGACAAAGTTTTCTAATACCATATCCATTGGAGACACGAGGGGGATAAATCCCTTGTTCAATGAAATTGAATTTCCAGATATTCATAGACCCCCTTCCCAGTCACACTTTCGCTTTCGGCTGCTTGGGTGAAATCATCACATTCACAGATGCTCTGTCCCCACAGATCCTGAAGTCCTGTTCCCTAATTATGCTTCTGAGCTGCAGTGTTTGTACTACTATTTTTGTCATTGCTTTTACACTTCAATGAACCACTTTTTAGTCATTAATCTATTTTTGTTAATCAGAGCCATAACAAGACATAATAGTAACAGG
Organism: Eulemur rufifrons; assembly: GCF_041146395.1. NCBI lineage: Eukaryota > Metazoa > Chordata > Mammalia > Primates > Lemuridae > Eulemur > Eulemur rufifrons. Next base: position 20,372,150 of record NC_090996.1, read on the forward strand.
GAAAAAATTACAAATTCTACACATATAAACAATAGTGTGCAAATGATATAACCACAATAAACTAGATCCTAGTAACTAAATTTTAACTATACCCTGTTAAGAGTCTGACCAATTTGAGCCATCTGCACCCTTGAACCATTATTAAGACCATAACAGTATTTGGGGATTATTTTTCTTCCATTTCAAATTTATGAAATGCTTAAGCACATATTTTTTTTTTCCATTGCTTGTGCCACAGAAGCTACCAAACTACTCAAGGACTGTTTGTTTTACAGACAAACTGATCACATTTTAGAAACACTGACCTAGGAGAGAAAGCCTGAACTCTTTGACTTGGTATATAAGGTATTCCATAAGCTAGTCCCTCGTCTAACATTATAACAACAAGAACGCTGTCTATTGCTGAGACCTTACTGTGTGATCAGGTACCATCCTAAGCATTTCAAATGGATTCTCTTAGTTCAAACTCCCAATAACCCTAAAAGGAAGGTACTACTGTTGTTATTATGAATTTGTGGATAGGGAAACTGAGGCTTGCAGAGATCTTTGCTCAAGGTCATGGAGCTAGTATGAGGCCAAGCAGGGATTTGATCACAGGCTTGTCTAGTTCTTAATGCCCGTGTTCGCTGGCCTCCTCCCCAACTCTCCCACCCCCACCTGCTGTGCTCTCTCTGCCCAGCCACACCACACTTCCTGCCGTTCTCCAGCGAGCTGACCTCCCGTCCCCGGGCCTGTGCCCATCTTGTTCCCCCCTGTCTGGAACATTCTCTGCCATTTCTCCTGGAGAACTTTCACTCACCCTTCACCATCCAACTCAAGAGTCTTCTCCGCAAAGTCTTTCCTTCAACCCTCATCCCGGGATTCTTACCTTGTCTGTAAAATCAGCTTAAATTTTATTTCTTTCCATTCTCCAGGCAAAAATGGGAAAATGTCTGGAGTGACAGCTGAGTTATTAAGAATTACAATATGACAGAACATAATTTACTACACTGTATCTGATTGTTCCCTGGTCTATCATTAGTCGACTCCACTTATTGACTTATGCCTCAATGAATAGGCAATTCCTTACCTTCAAATATTATTCTCAGGCAGTGGGAGAACAGAATTAATTCTTATTGGGCCTGTAATAAAAGCTAGTTAAATACATGAGACAAAGAGAATATATTTTCTATTTTCCTCTCTCCAATTTATGCTCTGAGAACGAGACCCACAATAATAAAGTTTCTAATTTCACTAACTCCGAGAGACAGCAGGGATGTTGCTTATGGAGCCTCAGAAAACGCAGCCCTTACAAGGTGACAAGAATGTATCTTCGGGTCTGGGGTAATTAAGAAAGCTATAAATGCATCTGTTATATTCTCTCTGAAGAGAAAGTAGAAAGTAGTGGTTTAGAGCAATGGTCTCTAAATTCTTTTTTTCTTTTTCTTTTTGTAGAGGGGGCGGGTCTTGCTATGTTGCCCAGGCTGATCTCAAAGTCCTGACCTCAAGTGATCCTCCTGCCTCAGCCTCCCAAAGTGTTGGGATTACAGGCACGAGCCACTGAGACCAGCCTAAATTCTTTTGAAAATTCGCCCCAGTAAACATTTTGAGCCTATACCTCTACAAATGTATGTATTTATATATAGCATATATATGTGTATTATTGTAGTATTCAGTATATTACAAAACATTCATGAAACAGAAACTGAAAAGAAAGATGTAAGGAGTAAATAGAAATCCCATTATGTCCCTTCTTCACCCCCATGGGTCATCTTGTGCACCTGCTGGGATGTATTCACACACTGTTGTCTACGGATCACTCACTGGGCAAGTCATTTAGCCACTTGGACCCTCAGTGACCTCGCTAGTACAATGGGAATCACAGTTATATCATAAAGCTGTGGGGATTAAAGTCATTCAACATTTATTCAAACTTCTATTACTTCAAGAAGCAATGCGAAAGCATATGAGAGTATATAAGTATGATTTCATTTATGCAAAATTAAAACACAGGCAATCTGTGTGTTCATTTCACAAGTGTATTTTCGTACTGATGATGTGCGTACTTTTTTTTTTTATGTCAGACAGGTAATGTGCTGACATTGTAACAAGGTTTGAGGAGTCACGTCTCACACGTGTGCGTGAAAACCCAATCATCATGCTTGTGAACGATAAAAGGATCCTGTGTACTTTTTACACAGGCCCTAGTCGAATAAATTTTTTTTAAAGGTGTTGCACAGTTCTAAATTCTTTCAGATTAACTTCCCATTGAGAAGCAATAGAAAAGCTAAGCAAGATATTAAATACACACACATACACACACATCTGTTTGAAGGCATCAGAGAGGTATTAAGGCAGCAAGGAATCGAGGAGCTAAGATCAGAGGCAGAAAGGAGGGCCACAGATGTAAGCCAGGCACTTGGCAGAGCTTTGCCCTCCCAGACGCAGGATATGGCAAAAAGCCTGAAAGCAAAGCTTTAAGCAGATTCATGAGCCCGGGAGTGGGGAACAGCAATTGGAATTCAGGGGCAGTCAAGGAGAAGGAGCCCTGGTCAATACCCGAGTCTTTTGATTAGCCCTGAAAGGCTATGGACAAGGCACAAGCATGAAACAGAAATAGGACATCCCTTCCAGGAACAGAAACCTAGCTTCTAAATAATTTCAGTCTCTCACTGCTTTAAGACAAGGGTTCTTCGCCTATGCTCTTGGATATAACTCAGGGGCCCATGAACTTGGGTGGGAAAAAAATTATAGTTTTAACCTCTGATAAAATTTATCATTTCCTTCAAATATGAAAGTAGGCAACAAACCATAGTAGTATTAGCAGTACCTGTGACTTATCACCAATAGAAATTACAGATCATTTTGTATCATATAACAGTTGTTGCAGGTATTTAAAATTAGCATTTATACTACTTCAAAACTAGTATCAGACCTGCTACTAGATTTTGTAATTTAATACACGAATAAGGAAGCACATATATTTGAATATTACTAATTTGTTTAAAAAATATTTTTATAAGTATATTTCAGTAAAACTTGTTTCCTTTATAATCCCATGTCCTCTTTGCACTTGTATACTTCATACTAAGAAGGAAGATGTAGTGAGACTACTTAAAGGACTCATAGCATTAAAAAAGTTTAAGAATCCCTAACAGATAAATCTACAATTAAAGATTTTAACATGTTTCTTTCTATTACTGAGAAAACAAGCACATACAAAAAGTTCAAGAAAGACATAGAAGACTTGCACAATATGATTAACAAATTTGCCTTAACACATATAAAACCCTACAACCAACAATTGCAGAATACACATTCTTTTCAAGTGCACATGGAAAATTTGCCCAAATTGACCATATCTCAGTGAGTAAAAAAGAATATCTCAACAAATATCAAAGAATAAAATCATACAGAGTATGTTCTCTATTGTCATATTAAGATAGAAATTAATAAGAAAATATCATATTTTGTGTGGCTTCCATGGTTATGCACATTAACAAATTTATATGCCTTTTTCTCCTAAAAAAGAAAAGAAATTAATGAGCAAAAGAAAATTACCCTGCCCCATGTATTTAGGAGTTAAACAATACATTTTAAATGATTTTTTTTCTAATGAAAATTATAAATTATTCTGAACTCAATGCTACTGGAAAAATTACATGCCAAAGCCATAGGATCCAACTAAATCCATGCTTTGAGAGAAATTTATAGTGTTAAGTATGTATATTAGGAAAAAAGATAAGGCTGAAAGAACCAATGAGCTAAGCACACATATCAAGAAGTTTTAAAAGACAATAGCAAATTAAATTCAAAGGTACTAGAAGAAAGGAAATAATAAAACTAATAAATTAATAAAAGTAGGAAGCAAACAGACAAAGAGGATTAACAAAGCCAAGAGTCGGTTCTTTGAAAAAGAAAAACTTAAAAAAAAAAAAAAATCAGTAAATCCTTGGTAAAGCTGATCAAGAAGAAAATCAGGATAAAGGGGACATCACTACAAAGCTGACAGAGATGGAATGATAATAAGATACTAAGAGTAATTTTAGGCCAGGCGTGGGGGCTCACACTTGTAATCCTAGCACTTTGGGAGGCCAAGGCTGGAGGACTGCTTGAGGCTAAGAATTTGAGACCAGCCTGAGCAAGAGTGAGACCCCAACTCTACAAAAAAATAGAAAAATTATCCAGGCATGGTGGTGTGTGCCTGTGGTCCCAGCTACTCAGAAGGCTGAGGCAGGATGATCACTCGAGACTGAGAGTTTGCAGTTACAGTGAGTTATGACTGTGCCTCTGCCCTGTAGCCTGGGCGACAGAGACTGTGTCTCAAAAACAAAAACAAACAAACAAAAAAGAGTAACTTTATAAAAATAAATTTGAGAATATAATGGGCAAATGCCTAGAAAAAACAACTTATCAACACACACACACACACAAAACGAAAAAGAAAATCCTATATCTATTAAACAGATTAAATTCATAATTTTAACAACTTTTCCATGAAGAAAACTCTAAACCTGGAAGAACTCACCAGTAAATTCTATTTAACATTCACAGAAGAAATTATACGAATCTTATACAAACTCTTTCGAGGAAAGTATAAAATGAAGAAATATTTTCTAGCTTATTTTATGAGTATAGGATAACCTTACTGCCTAAATCTGATAGGAACATTATGAGAAAGGAAAATTACAGGATTACAAAATTACAAATATTTCTCTCATGAACACAGACATAAAAATCATAAATAATATGTAAGTCAACTTAAATCTAGATATATAATATAAAAATATAAGCTAACTTAAATCTAGTTATATAAGAAAAAACTACATCATCATGGCTAAACTGAGATTATTCCAGGGATGCAAAATTGGTTTAACATTGAAAATTAATCAACATAATTTATTACATTAAAAGAATAAAGTAGAAAATCATTTTAGTATCTCAAAAGACACAGAAAGAGCATTTGATAAAATTAAAAAGCCATTCATGATTAAAAAAAACCAAGGAGGGGAATAAAACTCTGAGCAAAGGAGAAATAGAGAAGAATTTTCTGAATCTGACAAAAAACAAAACTTAGAAACCCTTCAGCAAACATGTTACCTAATTATGTGATGTTGAAAGCTTTTCCTTTGAGATTAGAATGAGACATAGATAATTGCTTACACCATTTCTGTTTCATTGTATCAGAAGTCTTAGCTGATACAATGAGACAAGAAAAAGCAAATTAATAGGTATAAGGATTGGAAAGAAACAAAAGCAACTTTCAGAAAACCCAGTGTGACATTTTCTCGTAAAGCTGAATTTACGCATGCTGTGATTTAGCACTTTTACTTCTATGTAGACAGCCTAGAGGAATTATTGCACAAGTACGTGATAAGATATGTATGAGAATGTTCATAGTAGCATTATTCATAATACCCCAAAACTGGGGGGGAAAATCCCACATGCTCATCCAGAGCAGAATGGATAAATTGCAGTATAGTGAATTACTATACATCAGTGAAAATGAATGAACTATATGGCTACATATGTAAGCATGGGTGAATCTCAAAAACAAAATATTGGACAAAAGAAACAAGTCACAGAAGAATATCTACGATATGATGACATTTACGTACAACTCAAAAAGTTGAAAAAACTTAATAATATATTGCTTAGGAATGCGCATGTGTGATAAAACTCCACAGGAGACAGAAGAATTATTACAAAAGTCCAGATAGAAGTTACCTCTAGGGAGGATGAACAGGGATTTTATTGGAGGGTATCTAAGGTACCAGGTAGTTGTTACAACTCTAAAGGGTATTTTTATTCCTCAGGTGGTACATATATGTTTTATACCTGCTTTATGTATATTTCATTATAAAAGTTTTTTCAAAAGAAATTTCCATTAGATATAATTCCCAGTCTGCAAAAAATACAAAGGACAGAGGAACATATTAAATGACACTATGAGTAAGAAATTAGTGAAGTCTAGACTTTGAGAAAATCTAGAGGACAAATATTCTTTTTTTTTTTTTTTTTTTTTGAGACAGAGTCTCACTCTGTTGCCCGGGCTAGAGTGAGCCTAGCTCACAGCAACCTCAAACTCCTGGGCTCAAGCGATCCTACTGCCTCAGCCTCCCGAGTAGCTGGGACTACAGGCATGCGCCACCATGCCCGGCTAATTTTTTCTATATATATATTTTAGTTGGCCATATAGTTTCTTTCTATTTTTTAGTAGAGACGGGGTCTCGCTCTTGCTGAGGCTGGTCTCGAACTCCTGACCTCGAGCGATCCACCCGCCTCGGCCTCCCAGAGTGCTAGGATTACAGGCATGAGCCACCACGCCCGGCCTAGAGGACAAATATTCTTATTTCTTTAGAACAGAGCTTCAAGAAAAAAAAGAAATTAAGAAGCAGCCTATAAATTATGAAAGACTTAAGATATATACCACCCAGTTGCCATATATGGACCTTGTTTGGGCACTCAACCTACACAAATTAAATGCCAAGACAATTGCAGATATGTGGGTCACATAAATGAGTATCTGGTGATAAGAATTTATTCTTGATTTTGGTGGATGTGGTGATATTTATGGCTAGTCGTTATGTTTAAAAGGAGGGTGGGTCCCTTGTCTTTCAGAGACAATTAATGAAAAATTTATAGATGAAATTATATCATGTCTAAGATTTGATTTTAAAAAAATCCTTGGTGGGAGGCATGGCATAGAGAAAACCAGATTGGCTATGAGTTGAAAATTATCAAAGCCAGTGATGGTACACTGGCTTTCGCTAAACTATTGTATATTTTTATATGTTTGAAAGTTTGCATAATAAACAAAATAAAAACCAGGAACCAGGGGATAAAAAGGACTGTTCGCTAAATTAAGATCTGTTTTGAAAGGGAAAAAAATAAAGAGATGAGTGGGACATTTTGGGTTCATTATCTTCTCACCTTCCCCAGAACTGCACCATTATTTTTCCATAAGACAACCTACATCAGTGCTTCTCAAACTTTGATGTGCACACAAAATCACCTGAGGATCTTGTTAAAATGCAGATTTGGAGTCAGAAGTTCTAGGGTGGGGCCTGATAATCTGCATTTCTAACAAGTTCCCAGGTGCTCTGATCCTGCCGATGCTCCCAGGCGATGTGAGTGCTGGACCACCTCCGAGGACGCAGTTCTTTCGTCTCACCATAACCTCCTCCACCGAGCCCACCACTCACTCACTCTCCATCACTCCTTCCTGTTCCTTCCCATCCTGGTCTAGCTTAGATCCTGAGGCTTGCTTTTGCAGTCATTCTCTTGGAAACCCCTTTTCTCTCTGTGGAATTTATCCAGCAAAACTTTAACCTGACTCCACCCCACCATCTCCAGGCGCTTGAACCCAAGCACTCACGTGTTACTGGAGAAGATTATACCATTTTAGACACGTGCTTTCTGTTTTCCATGAGCACTCTGCCTGCTTTAGCATCCTCCTTTCCCCCTCTCCAAGGTGACACTTTTATTCAATGTCTCAGTGACATTTGACCCAGTTGATCACTTCCTCCTTCCGGAAATAGTCTCCACTCTTGGCTTCATGAGACCACACTCTGATTTCCCTCCTCCTCTTTCAAACTCCTTCATGGGTACCTCTTTTATCTGATTTCTAAATGTTGGACAGCCTGAAGTTCCAGTTTGGCCCCTCTGTGATTTCCCTCTTTACATTCTAAGTGATCTCAACTGTTGTCCAAATTTACATATCAAGTCTAAGCCTCTTCGAGCGCATCCTCCTGTCTATTGTACGTCTTCTTGGATGTCTCATGGGAAACTCCTGCCCTCCCTCTTCCAGTCTTTCCACCTTAGTAAATGGCATCACCAACCTGCAGGTCTTCTCTAATATGTGCCTTTCCTTCAACTACTGTATCTAATCCATTGGCAAGACTTGTTATTTCTACCTCTTCAACATTTTTCTAATCTGTCCACTCCCTTTCCATTCCAACTACAATTACATTAAACTAAATCACCTTCCTTTTATTTCCCAAACAAGCCCCACATTTGTTTTGTCTCAGGGTCTTTGCACGTGCTGTTACTGTGCCTAGAACACTTGAGCACATCGAGTTCCATATGGCCCACATTTCATTACAGGATGACAATCTCAAAAGTCCCCCTGGACTCCAAGTCATTCCCTAATAATCCCATGAGAAGAAAAGACCTTACTGCACCACATTCACTTTATTCTGGACACCCTCTGATCCGTGTCCAAAACAAATGTCAGACCCTTGCTTGTTCTAAGCAGAAAACAAAGTCTGATACATGACCAGGTCTAAGTTCATCTCTAATGACAAAATTGGCTCCAAATTTCCTCTTAGCTTTCAATTCCTCCCAATATCAGAGGGAGACATCTAGCTTGTCCTTTTGAATTCATGGAGTATTCTGAAAAAAAAAAAAAAAAAATAGACAAACCACCAAGAGGCTTATTTCACCACCCTATAAATCTGGGCTTGACTATGTAGCTTGTTTAGGCCAATGGAGCACTAGCAAACACAAACAGATGCCTAAAAAGTGCTTGTGTACCGAGGCTTCCCTTCTCTTGCTGCTTTTGGAACCCAGCTGCCGTATGCAGAAGGCCAAACTAGCCTGCTAAACATGGAGACACATGGTCCAGCCAATTTCAGTTGCCCCTGCCAATCAACATACACCTGGGTGAGACCCTCTAGGTCTAGACCAGCTCCAGCTAGTCTGCCAACTGACTGGCTACACGTGTGAACCCAGGCAAGAACAGAAGAATTGCCCAGATGATCCCAGCTGCAGCTGCCAACTTGCAGAATAATGAGCTATAAATGACTGTTGTTTTAAGCCACTAAGCTCTAAGGTGGTTTGAAATGCAACACAAACTGAGACACCTCTTGTGGAATTTTTTTCCTATTGCAAATCCAACTGTGCTGCTTCCCTACTTACAGTGCTTTAATGGTTGTTCATTGATCCTGGGATGAAACCCAGGTCACTTAGCAGGGCCTGCAGCGCCCCACGTAATCTGGATAGCTGCACCTACCGTGGTCCCACGCACGCCTCTGCTCGGTCTGCCAGCGTTCTTGCTGCTCCTCGAGGGGTCCCAGCTCTCTCCCGCCTCAATGCCTTCGCACATGCCATTCCCTCTGTCTGGACGGCACTCTCTGACTCTCCTCCTGGTTGTCCCTTACTCCTCTCTGAGATCCCGACTTAAATATGACGTCATCAGAGAGGGCTCCTTGGACCAGCTCTTCCTCCTCTTTCACTCCCCCCAACTGAAGTATGTCTTTATACATGTGGTAGCTTTTCTTTTCCTTCTTAGCAAATACCCTAATCTGAAAGGGATACATTGTCTTGTGTGATTTGTTTAATAGCTGCCTTCCCCACTGGACTGTAAACGCCATGAGAATACGATGTCTCTCTGTTTCGTTCACAAACGTAGCCCCCAAACTTGCATTTTACCTGTCGCATAGTAACTGTTAGGTAGATAGCTATTTTGTGAGGCAGTTTACAATAGTGGCTACCTGGAGAAAGACAGCCTGGCTCAAATCCTAGCTCTGTCACTTGCTAGCTGAGTGACCTTAAACAAGTGACCTAACTAGCCACTCTGTGCATCAGTTTCTCAGTCTCCAAAATGGGAATAAAAATAGCGCCCTCTCACTGAGTTGTTAGGGGAATTGTGCTCTATAATTGTTAACTGTTTCTTGCTGAACAGATGTCAGCATGCCCAGGTAACAGTGAACCAGAGCTTTCGACACTGCCATCATTTCCTCTCTCTGTGCCACAGACACTGCCATGATTACGTTTACATTCGGCTTCTCTGTGGTTAGTTTCTCAGCCAACACTCTGCCTCATTCTGCAAAGGTGCAGTCTCAAACCCTCAGCCAGCTCTTTGAGATGCCTTGTGACACCTGAGTGAGTCCCTAAGCATCCAGCATGAGATTTTGGCTCCTGCTTTAAGCCCTGTTTCTTCCCACAGAGAGTCAGATGTTTGGGGTCAGAGAGCATTGTCCCTCGACCCCACCACTGCAACTGTGCCTGCTATCACTTGAGGATCCCCTAGCTGAGCTGGCATCTGGGGCCAACAATCAACCTCCCAAGGAACAGTTCTGATGGCCCCAAGACACGTATCAATCTCCCTTAACACCTACGTACACACATGCACACACGACAGGAACTGGGCAATCTTGGGCAATCTACCTTGTCTTAGTGAAAAAAAAAAAAAAAGTTCCAAAGGGGCAACCGGTACATTTCCAATCCCCAAGTCCTGAGAAGCTGGTCACCTTCAGGTTTTGGATAGAAAGAACATAAAACCTAGGTATCCAAAGAATAATTCAGAAAACAAGGTGAGAAGAACTCCTGGGAAAAGCAGTGGGAGAGAGAAAGAGGGGTAAATAAAGAAGAGGAAATAAAAGAGGGGCGGAGAGGGGGAAGGTGAGAGATGAGAGTGACTCGGAGGAGCAGGCTGAGAGAGGGGAGATCGGGAGGAGGGCGGTCGGGAAGACAGAGGGCGGAGACGGAGAAGCCCCTTCCACCCCAGCGGAACCCGCTGCGCGGCTCCCCGGGAAGCCTGCGTCTGCCTGGAGCGCGGCAGCTCGCCGGGGGCTCTTCCCTTCCAGTGTGCCCAGCGACGGTGCCCTGTGCATGCTAATGAGGCAGTTGAGGACAGCTTCGCAGATAATCGCTCCAAGTGTGCAGTAACTTACCAGGCTGGGAGTCAGTGGGCTGCCAAACGATGGGGCCCAGCTCCTGGGGGGCCCCAGCAGAGGGGCCTGGTCTCCAGGTACCCGGCACTCACACGTTAGCGGCTGCAAGACGGCGGGTTTTCCATTCGGTCAGGCAGAGCCGGACCAAAAGGCAGAGGAGAGGAGGGGAACCTGCTTGTGTTTTTGTATTTAAATTGTTTTTGAGCCCACGTAGCCCTGGGAGTCACATGCTGCCTCCAACATCACCGGAGCCATCACATGATACAGGTCCCCCATCATGTGATGAGACAAATCTGCCTAACTTCAGCCCCCCACCCCCACCCCCACCCCCCAGCCTGACAGATAAAGTGCTTCTGGAGCCCACCCCCCCCCCCATCAGTGACAGAGGGAGGGACGCAGATGGAGAACCCTCGGAGCCCATGCAACGCTAAGATCTTGATGAATAGTTAATACGCCTTTCTCTCTCCTCCTAAGCTACTGCGACTTGGAGCAGTGCCAGCCTCATTTGAATTCCAGCCTTTGTGAATAACTCAAGTGTCGCCACTGTTGCTCCAGCAATTGCAGGGCGTTTGAGCTCACACCGTCCTGCCTCGTTCTGGAAGCCCAACTGGGCTGCCTCCCCTCCCCACAGCTTCCAAGCCGCCTCACAGAGCAGTGGGAGTGGGGCAGAGGGGGCAGACTGGAGCTGCAGGAGAGGGGAGACGGCTCCCACCGAACCTTCTATTCCCCACCAGCCTGCCCCCGCCCCGCCCCCGCCCCAGCTGCAGTAGGAGTCAGGTGGGGCCCCGTCTGCCTCTCTGATTAGCCTGTCTCCTTTTGACTTAGTGACTGTAGTTTGCAGAGATTGCTCCCCTCTCTCTCCCTCCTGCGTGTGTGTATACGTATGTGCATTTCCACATTTCTCCCCTTAATCAGGAGACGTTAAACAGATTTGGTTGAAACATCTGTTGGGCTTGTTTTCTCCCGTTGTAGTAACCTCCTTTGCTCACGTATTCATTCACTCAAGCAACCTTTTATTAAACGAACATGTTGGGAGAGCACCTCTTATGCTGCAGGTCTGAGAAAGGTGAGAGGGAGGGAAGAGATGGCAAAGAAACGCGTAAAGCCAGGTGTCTGTCCTTGAGGTGCTCGCTGTCTATTGGAGGCAACAGAATCGCAAACAGATGTGGCGGATGCAAATCTCAGTCGCACACACTGAGGTGTGCAAAATGTAAATCCGCCATTTGTCCATACCTGAACCTCATGTCTGCCCCCAGCTGCCCTCCCCGCCTCTGCCCAATATAGGAAACTTAATCTAGTCCTTTCCAAAGAAACACTCACCTAGACTACTTGTCTTTGCTTCAGATTTATAATAAGTCAAATTAAAGATTTTTTTTTTTTTTTTTTTTGCCACTCTCCTTCTCCCTAGGGTTGACACTAAGCTCTGATGCCCCAAATAAACAAACAAATTACGCAGACTGCTTTTAGGAGATAGTATGATTTGCTGTTACCTTGCAGCTGGGGGCCTTCTTGAGCAGAGGAGGACTGTGTTTTAAGACCAGATGGGCTGCAGTGTAAGATGCCTGTTCCAAACCAGCAGTTTTGTTCTATGCCGTCCTACACTAGAAGAGCAGAGGTGTCCGTGGCAGATACAGCTGGCTGCCTACCCATGACTGAGTTTAACATGGATGTGACAGATAAGTTTCCTGTGGGACAGAAACAGGGCGCAGGGTAGAAATTAGGTTTGGGTATAGACAAATAGGGCATTTATATTTTGTCATGCCTAAGTTTATATGACTATGAAATTTGCATTTGTTTTGTTTGCATTCTTTTGCCTCTCCCAGACAACATGCACCTTAAGGACAGGGATCTTGCCCTGTGCATTTCTACAACTCACATTCCTTGTAAACAGAACCCCTTATTGTCCCAACAGCCCCAGAGATGACTCCATTCCACTCTCTGCTCTGTATTGCTCCAGGGATTCACATGTGACAGTTCTTGCCGAAGGGGTGAAAGGGCCATTTGCATGGGGCTTCTGGAAAGATTTTCCTACTTAGTAAAAGAGAAGCCTGTGAGGAAGAAGTCTTTTTCTTTGCCTGCCATCTTTTGCTATTTCGATGTGGTCGTGGGAGGTGGCCACCCTGTGACAATAAGGTAAGAAAACATTGGCCGGGCGCGGTGGCTCACGCCTGTAATCCTAGCACTCTGGGAGGCCGAGGTGGGCGGATCGTTTGAGCTCAGGAGTTCGAGACCAGCCTGAGCAAGAGCGAGACCCCACCTCTACTAAAAATAGAAAGAAATTATATGGACAGCTAAAAATATATATAGAAAAAAAATTAGCCGGGCATGGTGGCGCATGCCTGTAGTCCCAGCTACTCGGGAGGCTGAGACAGGAGGATCGCTTGAGCTCAGGAGTTTGAGGTTGCTGTGAGCTAGGCTGATGCCACGGCACTCACTCTAGCCTGGGCAACAGAGTGAGACTCTGTCTCAAAAAAAAAAAAAAAAAAGAAAACATCGTTGACATCCTGGGGATGGCAGAGCAGAAGGACAGAAAAAACACAGGTCTCTGATGGAACTGAATTGTCACACTGATCCTGGGACCTATCTTAGAAAAATCAAAAAACCTTTATGGAGTCAGCCACTTTTAGTCAGGTATTTCATCGCGTGTGGTTGGAACACATCCTAATTAAAACAGGACCCATGGAATCTGGCAGTTGCCTCCCGGTTACCAATGGCCTTTGAAGAATAGCTCTCATGAAGTTGTGGAAATGGAAGTCTGATGATGATAGATTAGGAAGCAAATGAAGCCAAGCACGGTGGTTTGTGCCAGTAATCCCAGCTACTCCGGAAACTGAGGCAGGAGTTTGGGACCAGGCCGGGCAACATAGCAAGATTCTGTCTCAAAAAAAAAAAAAAAAAAAGAAAAAGAAAAATTGTGATTTTGACAATATGGAGGACCAAATACAAAGGACTAAATAGTTGTGGAGAAATTCTGGATAAAATATAACAGATATTCTTCAAGTGCATAGCTGAGCTCTCAAAAAGCAAAGAAAAAAAAAAAAAAAAGCAGGAAACCAGAGAGCTAAGCACATGAGTTAACACTGTGTCCACCTTGGGGATCTAGAGCTTGGTGGGGACATGGCAGCCTTGGGGGTTGGGTTGTGACTCGCAGGTATAGGAGACAAAGTTTTGTGCCCTCAGGAGCTGAAACTTCCACATCAACTTAGAACTCTTGAAGTGCTGCCTCTTCAGTGAAAAGGTATGTGATGGTTAATTTTATGTGACAACTTGACTAGCCATGTTCAATCTGGGGTGCCCAGATGAAACATTATTTCTAGGTGTGTCTGGGAGGGTGTTTCTGGATAAGAGTAATATTTCAATTGATGGACTCAGTAAAGTACATGGCCCTCCCCAATATGGGTGGGCATCATCCAATCCATTGAGGGCCTGAATAAAACAAAAGTGTCATTTGCGTTGGAGGATGAAAGTGGAAGAAAGAATTTTTCCCTTTTGCTTCTTCCTGCCTGCTTGAACTGGAACATCATATCTCATTTTCTCCAGCCCTTGGACTGGGATTTACGCCACTGGCTCCCCTGTTTTTCAGGCCTTCAGACTCAGACTGAATTACACCACCAGCTTACCTGGGTCCCTGGGAGTTGTAGACAGCGGACTGTGGGAATTCTCAGCCTCCATAATTGTGAGAGAAAATTCCTCATAAAAAATCTCTCTCTCTCTCTCTCTCTCTCTCTCTCTGATTCTGTTCCTCTAGAGAACCCTAATACATGGTAGAAAAGAAAAAAGTCCATCTTTAAGCCCAGAGAAACATGGAAGCTTATGTGACTTGACCTGAATTCTGGGTCAAGGAAAAGAAGACTTCCATGATAATTAATGACCAAAGCCTGTTCTCACGTGGCTTTAATGTTTGAACATACACTATTATGACCTAGGAATACCAAAAATAAGAAACAACATAGAAAGAGCGGAGCCTCAGAGAGGCAAACGTAAAACTTACCTAGATGTAAGTCCACTAAACCTGGCCTCACAGAATTCCCACAGATTATGTTCCCATTGCAGATGAGTTTATAATCCAAATTTATAAAACATGTTATGAATTATAAAGCACTAGTAGACAGAAGAAAGAGCCAGATTAGATCCCTACCTATAAATTTCATATAACAAAATAATTGGGACCAGGCATGTTGGCTCCTGACCGTAATCCCAGCACGCTAGGAGCTTTTTTTTTTTTTTTCTTTTTTTTCTTTTTAAGAGATGAGGTCTCTCAGGCTGAAGTGCAAGGTGCACCAAGTAGCTACTCACAGCATGATCGTGGCGTACTACAGCCTCGAAATCCTGGGCTCAAGTGATCCTCCTGCTTCATTCTCCTGAGTAGCTAGGACTACAGGTGTGTACCACCATGCCTGGCTAATTAAAAAAAAAGTTGTTTTAAGGATAGGGTCTCATTTTATTGCCCAGGCTGGTCTTGAACTCCTGCCTTCAAGCGATTCTCCTGGCCGGGCGCTGTGGCTCACGCCTGTGGTCCTAGCACTCTGGGAGGCCGAGGGGGGCGGGTTGTTTGAGCTCAGGAGTTCGAGACCAGCCTGAGCAAGAGTGAGACCCCGCCTCTACTAAAAATAGAAAGAAATTATATGGACAACTAAAAATATACACAGAAAAAATTAGTTGGGCATGGTGGTGCATGCCTGTAGTCCCAGCTACTTGGGAGGCTCAGGCAGGAGGATCGCTTGAGCCCAGGAGTTTGAGGCTGCTGTGAGCTAGGCTGACGCCATGGCACCCTAACCCAGGCAACAGAGTAAGACTCGTCTCAAAAACAAAGAACAAGCAAACAAAAAAACCCCAAAAAACAAAAGGACAGAGATCGTATGATTCCTCTTATATGAGGTCCCTAGAGTAGTCAAATTCATGGAGACAGAAAATAAAATGGTGGTTGACAAGGGCTGGGAAGAGGGAAGGATGAGGAGTTGTTATTTAGTGGGCACAGAGTTTCAGTTTGGGATGATGAAAAAGTTCTGGCCATGGATGCTGGTGATGGTTGTACATCAGTGTGAATGTACTCAATGTCACTGACTAGTCCATCTAAAAATGGCCAAAATGCTAAATTCTGTTATATATATTTTACTACAATAAAGAATTTGAGAAGTTGATTTTAAAATTCATGGACATGTAGAGGATGTAAAATAGTGGGAAAAAACTTTGAATGAGACCAGTCTTGAAGGATAAAGCTACAGCAATAAAGACAGTGAGTGTGGTATTGGTGTACAGATAGATCCAAAACTAATGGAACAGAATAGAAAGTAGAGAAATAGACCCACACAAATATGGTGGATTGATTTCCAACAAAATTGGAAAGGCAATTCAGTGGAGTCTTTTCAACAAATGGTGCTATAACAATTGATACATATATGCAAAGACATTAACTTCAATTCACACTTTGTATAGAAAAACTAACTAAAAATGAATCATAGGGATACTTCCCAACTCATTTTATGAGACCAGAGTTACTCTGATACTAAAACCAAAGACATTATAAAAAAAGAATACTACAGACCATTATCCCTTACAGATGAAAAAAATCCTAAATACTTGCAAACTGAATCCTGTAACATATAAAATGAATTATACACTATGACCAAATGAGATTTATTCCAGAAATATAAAGTTGGTTTAACATATGTAAATAAATCAATATAATTATATTAATAAAGGACAAAACCCACATGATCATCTCAATAGATGCAGAAAAAGCATTTGACCAAGTCTAACATCCTTTCATGATAAAAACAGTCAATAAACTAGGAATAGAAGGAAGCTTCCTCAACCTGATAAAAGTCACTTATGAAAAACGTAGTGTTACTTAATCATAAAAGACTAAATGTTTTTCCCACAAAATCAGGAATAAGAGAAGAACTTCTGCACTTGCCACTTATAATTAACATTGTATTGGGGGTTCTGGCTAGAAAAATTAGGCAAGAAAAAAAAAAAAGGTATCCAGATTGGAAAGGAAGGAGTGTGACTATCACTCTTTCCAGATGACGTGACCTTATCGACAGAAATCCCAAAGAATCCACAAAAACTATCAAGATATAATAAGCAAGTTCAGAAAAGTGGTAGAATACACAATCAATATATAAACATGGATTGTATTTCTATACCTTAGTAATAAACAACCAAAAATAAAATTAAGAAAGTCATCCAATTTATAACAGCATCAAAAAGAACAAAATACTTAAGAATAAATTTAAACAAGGATGTGTAAAACTTACCCACCTAAAACTACAAAACATTGCTGAAAGAAGTTAAAGAAGATCTCAATAAATGGAAAGTCAGTCTGTGTTCATGGATTGGAAGAATTATTATTAAAATGACAATACTACCAAAAGCAATCTACAGATTCAATGCAATCCCTATCAAAATCCCAGCTGACTTTTTTTCAGAAATGGACAACTGATCCTAAAATTCATGTGGGAAGCAAGGAACCCAGAAAAGCCAAAACAATCTTAAGAACAAAGTTGAAGGATTCACACTTTCGGATTTCAAAACTTACTATAGAGTGTGGTACTCACATAAGGATAAGAATAGATATATATTCTTAATTATATGTATATATGTAATAGAATTAAAAATCCAGACATAAACTGTTACATCTATTGTCAGTTGATTTTAGAGAAAATACCAAGATTCAATGGGAAATTAGTAGTCTTTCAACAAACGGTCCTGAGACAAGGGAACATCCACATGCAAAAGAGTGAAGCTGGACCCCTATTTCACACCATATGCAAAATTAACACAAAAATGCATTGTAGACCCAAATGTAAGAGCAAAAACTATAAAATTCTTGGGGGAAAATGTAGGAGTAGATCTTCATGACTTTGGATTAGGCAATGATATTTTATATGTGATACCAAACGCACAAATGACAAAATAAAAAAATAAATTTGTCATCGTCAAAATTAAAAACTTTTCGTTCTTCAAAGGATACCATAGAGGAAGTAAAAAGACAACCCACAGGATGGGAGAAAATATTTACAAATCATATATTTGATAAGAGACTTGTATTCAGACTATAGAAAAAGAACTCTTACAACTTAACATTAAAAAGACAAATAGCCCAATTAAAAAATGGGCAGAGGATTTGAACAGACATTTCTCCCAGAAAAAGACAGGCAAATGGTCAATAAGCACATAAAGATGCTCTATATCATCAATCATTAGGAAATGCAAATTATTAATAAAACTACAATAGAATGGCTGTAATAAAAAAGATGGGCAAAAACAAGCATTGGAGAGAGTATGAAGAAATTGGAATTCTCATACAGTGCTGGTGAGAATCCAAAACGGTACTGCTGCTTTGTAAAACAGTCTGGCATATGACCCAGAAATCTCATGTACAAGATTGAGAATTGAAAATACATGTCCACACCAAAATCTGTATACAAAATGTTCATAGCGACAGTGTTCATTTTTTAAATTTTTCTTTTTTCCTCACTGCTTCCTCCTGCGACAGTGTTCTTAATAGCCAAAAAGTAAAACCACCCAAATGTCTGTCAACTGATGGATCAACAAAATGTGATTTATTGATGCAATGGATTATTATTTAGTCATAGCACTGATACATCTATGAAAAAAAGTTATAATTAAAATACTAAATCAAGAGGATGTGGAGACTCAGAGGTACTTTCTCCTTCAGAAATCTGTTCCTCAGAAACAACAACAAAAAAAATTAGAACCTATGTCTATTTCACGTTCTCAGCAAGACTGAAGTGGATTCTACATCTAACTTGATAAAGTTGTCCTAGAAAAGGAGCAGTAAAGAAAGACTGAATAGAGACAAGAGATGTGGTTTTGGAGTGAAAAATCACAAAGGAGGAAGTGCATGACAGATTGTACATGAAAATTATTGAATTAGGGAAGACAAACCTCGATTTGTCCCAACAGAAATCAAAATACAATTTTTTTTAAGTTTGAAGAAAAAAAAAACAAGCAGTAAGAGGAGTATGTCATTACATAACAAATCTTTTTCTTCCTTTATTTTTTAAAGAAAGAACTAGCAGAGTTGAAATTGCCTCTGAAGAATGAATTAGAGCAGGAGACTGAAGTTTTTTATTGTAAGTCTTGAAAAAATTTATGACTTTTTCTGTTAGAAATATAAAAAAATTTCTTGAAAAGTCTGCAAATTGAGAATGTGTATTATGACTTGGGCAAACTTAATGAAAACACTAACCAACGTAGGCATATCCTGGTGGAAATGTCAATGCGATGGGAGAATGGAGAACCAGGTTGGTTTTGGACTTAGAGGTAACTCTAAACCCCTGAAGGCAATGGGACTTCGTTTCATTGGCATTTTTGTTTTATTGCCAGTGGCATCTAACTTTTTCAAATGTTTATTCATTTGTGTAACAGTTGAGATTGTAATTTTTAAAAAAATTGTAGAGAGGAAAGAAGTTGCTATTTTAAAGAACTAACAGCAGCTTCTTCTGCCCTCTAATGGCATAATTCATCTCAGGGGAATTGTTTCTTGGTTCAGAAAAATACTTCAATGACGAATTTCAGTTTAAGACATGAAGAGCCTATAATGCAGGACAAAAAAGAAGGGATGATAGCATGCATAGTAAAATGAGAGGATGCGATGTTCTGAGAAAACAGGGGAGAAATGTTATAAAACTTATGAAGATTGAGACTCTACCATAATGAGAACATTAGAAGAGGAAAATCAGCACCAGGAATAGACATCAGGAAATCAGAAAAGAACACACTGAGATAAACCAGGTCTCAAACAACAATCATCAGAAATATTGGGGAAAATAAAAAAAAAAAAAAAGAAATATTGGGGAAGATCCTGGGTTTCCAGTTGACTGGCCAGTTGAAATAATAAAGACCTAAACTATTAAAGAGAAGGTGACCCTAGAAGATGGGAGGAATATAATCTAGGTTAAAACATATTTTAACAATTATTAATATCAAAATTTTATTAAGGTGCTAACACTTCTACAAAAGAGTATTTTATTTTGAATTCTAAATATAGAATATTGGATAAAATATTGACATTATAGAATTTTAAAATGTGAAAATTTTTTTTCTCTAAGTGGTTATTCAGTTCTCTCAAAGCTATGTATTAATATGTAAAAATCTATCCTATTCACATTTACTTATGCTGCAACTGTTATGTATTATACTTTTATATTTGGGCCAATTTCTGGCATTTTACTCAATTCCACTGACTCTTCTGCCTATTCTCCTACCAATACTGCAATGCTTTGAAAATTGTATGTCCCTACTCCCCCACCCCACCCTGTAATAGCCAGGAGAAAGAGGGCTGTGTAGCCTGGCCTCCTTCCTGACAAAGAGACCAGCTGTAACAAATCTGGTTTTGGATAGAATCTTCCTCCGTTCTCAACATTACAGCCTATGCTTCAGGTTTCCTTTGTGCAATTTTCATATTAAGTGAGTTCAAATGAAACATTCCTCATTTGCTCCATGATCTACTTTTGTCCCTCCAAATTATGGGGTGTTCATATGCTGTTCTACTCAAGCTTCCCAAGAGGTCATCTGCTTTCTCAAGGAAGAACTGTCAGTTGATGGGTATCTATTTTTTTTCTCCATTTTAAACTTTTAAGATCTGGTACTATAGCAGAAATTCCACATTTCTGGCCATGTCTGTCCCTTCTATCCTTTCATGGTTTCTAGCACTGATATAGTTTTCCCTATCTTCATTTTTTTATCATATTTGTTTTCACTGGTTTTAGTGTTTGGGATATTAAAAGGAATCAGTCTACCACCTTTATGTATCAAGCTTGGTTAAAAAATAAGTATCGAAATGTTATTAAGGTGTCAATCTTTCTACAAAAGAATATTTCATTTTTAATTCTAAATGTATGTCCATCCTCATAGTAGAATCTTTAACTATTAAAGAGTTTAAAATTAGGAACCTAAATTGAAAAAGATTCATACTGGCCAAGCCAACTTCACAGCAAACTACTAAATAGCCACATTTCAAACAAAGTAGATAAGTAAGATTCATGTTCATGTTGGCCTTAATATGAGATCACTGTTCAACTCATTAAGTTTAGTAAAAGTATATAAAGAAATTAGAAATAGTTATTTTTTAAAAAGTCCTTTTCACATGATCCTAAAGATAATCTCAAAAGCTTATATCAAAAAGAGCCTTGTTTGATAGGCTGTTTATACTTTAGATTACTGAAAGAATTCACCTGAAATCTTTAAATATTCCTGTTAGCCCTATTTCTTTCACATTAATATGCTGAAGTTATTCACATACAGCAGCCCCACAGGACCCTTTATCAAGGGTTTAAGTGGCATACTTAATCCAATTCTATCCTTTCATGACCATTCTAATTTTCAAAATTAAAAATGTTCGTGAAAATTTTTAATGTCAAAGGGATGTTTATGATATGTAAGAAAAAAAGCAGGGTATACACTTTATATACATAATAAACATATATTTTTATATATACACACACATATATACATACACACATATTATATGAGGCTTTTTTCTTGTTAAAAATAACAGAGAACCACTGAAGCTAGCTTAATTAAATAAGCAGTAGTATAAAAAGGGCTCAGAAAAAGCATGTTCCAAATCAGAGGCTTCGTTCTATATAATGTTTTACAAAGTAAGAACAGCATTCATTAAAGGAGCTAAAGACAGGAAAAAGTGGACAACACATACATGGGGACACTTGCACAAATTGGGATGAATAAACCATAAAGTAGCTTTTTACCCCTCTGAAATCCCTGGCTTAAATATTTTGGAGAGGGTTTAGCTCCCTTCATTTGGCATGCTGACACTAGCAAAGGTGTTATTTTTTTTAAGCTTCTGATTTTAACACTTTGGAATATCCTTGGCACACCAAAGCCCCTAAATACTGGAAGGATACTATTATACTTCTCAAAGCTGTGTAGTAGGTCACCAATTAATTTCCTCCCTTAAAAAATTGACATGTTGCTGGTTGTCCATGAAGTTTGCTCTTACTGGCCTCTACACATCTCTCTTCTGGCCACTGTGTAGGTTGAGAATTAATTTGCTTGGTAAAACTTAACCTCAAAATTAAAAAAAAGCATTTGATTTCATTATTTCAAACATTTATTGATTACTATGTAGAAGGCATGGTTTGACTTCTGGAATATAAACCAGACTTTTTTTTTTTTTTTAAATGACAGGGTCTCGTTCTGTTGCCCAGGCTGGACTGCAGTGGTGCAATTATAGCTCACTGCAGCTTCAAACTCCTGGGCTCAGGCAATCCTGCCTCAGCCTCCCAATTAGCTGGGACTACAGGCATGTGCCACCATGCCTGGCTTTTTACATTTATTTTTGGTAGAGATGGGCTCTTGCTATGTTGCCCAGGCTGGCCTTGAACCCTGGTCTCAAGTGATCCTCCCGCCTTGGCCTCCCAAAGTGCTTGGATTACAGGCTTAAGCCACCATGCCCAACCCAGACATTCTTTTTGAGGAGTTCATGCTTAGTTCAGTGAGGGAGGCAACCAAACATAGCCCATAGAAAACAATTTGGCAAGTGTGACTACAGCATATTCAGTGATGCTGTCGCACCTCAGGTGTGTAGGGTGGGGTGGGGGAGGGTGCCCACAGGTACTGTGAAGGAATGATTTAAAAAAGGCAACCTAACTGTCTAACAATCAGGAGGAAATTATGAGGCAGGCAAAGGAGGAAGTGAATTCCAGTCAGATGGAACAGCCAAGTGCTCCAGATAGGGAGATATAACACGTCACCCTGGGAGAACAGCAAAAATAGGTGGAGTCTTACATGCCAGCCGACTCTTCCATGTGGTAGGGTTGAATTGGTTAGGCAGTGGCTGGAATATCCACGGTTGAAGTGAACTTTCATAGGCAGTGGACTTTCCTGCTTAAAGTAATGTAAGACATCAAGAGCCACTGGCATTTTTAAGGTGCTTAAATAAAGTACGAGCACTTGGCATAGCGCCTGGCAAATAAATTAATTTGTCTTTCAAGCCTTCAGTTTTGTTAAGCAGTGTTCAGCACCCTAATCCAGGTTTGAGGGTAGCTGTTTAGGTGCAGCAGGCTTTGGGGACATTATTATATGGTTGAAACGACAGGGTATAGGTAACTAGAGAAGGGAAATAATAGAAAGAAGAGTAACAGTTGAGTTGAAACCCCAGGCCTAAATAAAACCAACAGAGAATGGAGCTGGAAGACCAAATTGGGGATGAAATATTGGAGCTTAAATCTAAAAGGGGAATTGTTGTCATAGGAATGAAGTGAAAGGTCAGTTTAGCTTAAACTTAAAGAACAATGAGCTTAAGGAACATAACTGACTTCAGATGATGCAATTTATGATTAAAAAGTCGGTCTGGGTGCCAAATCCTATGAATGTGAGATATAATCCTGATTTTTGGTCCAGATTAGCAGGAATTAAACATATAATCCAGCTGGATTATCTCAAAGTGGAAGCGGCCGTACGTGTTGTATGTGGGGTGGTGAAAGGCTAGAATGGTTAGGGTATCCCACCATCGACAATAGAGGTGTCTGGGAATAAGCAAATGTAGTTAACTATCACAAAAAAAGCAGAGCCCTTTAGAGGAAAAGCTGATTTGACTCAAAGGCAGCATTTCTCAAATTTAATTCAGCCCTGAACAGCTTTCATGTTTATAGTACTTGTGTTACCTATATAATTTTTCTTTAAATCACTTATAGTTTTCTGAAAATATAAAATGTTACACTAAAAAAATTCAAAAAAGTGTGTACACCACTTAAAACTGAGCCCCAACAATAGTATACAGTACAGCACACAGGGCACACTCGGGAAATACCGAATTAGGGCAGGTTAATAGGACACTGCTGCTAATGTCAACCCTTTCCTTCATCTTCTGCTACCAAAGTCCATGCCACCGACACAGTGCTCTAGGACCACCAGCACAGGCCGGAACTGGTCCCTTTTCCCTTTTCTTAATACAGATTATTTTCTTAATCCCTATTTACACCACCACGTTTCTAAATCACCATTCTCTCATTCCCCCCAAATCCTCCCAGTAGCTTTTCATTGTCCACAATCCGCCTCCTGAACTATAGTAATGAAGGACGCCCCTCAGTCTTATCACAGTGCTTACTGCTTGCCTTTGGCAACTGAGCAGATTAGGTGGGCCACAGACTCACTGGCTTAGCTGCGTTCCACTTTATCAAGGAATCTAATACTCATTTACCAGGGTTTTAAGAAAAATGTGGCCATAAACATCACAATTCCTTATTTCTAAAATTTAAATCCACACCTTTTTACAAATTCAGACTTTTACATTACTATATCAAGACTCTCCTAGATTTATTTAACCACATTTCCAATTAGTCCTGATTTATTTCTGGCCATCTACCACCAGTCCGCCTATGAAGTGTATCTTCAATGTTTAGTTTAGAATTTTGTATATTCAGTTCAGTTTATATTTAAAAAAATCAAAGGATTTTTTAAAATGGAGAAATGGAAGGGGGAAGAGGTATGACACTACTTTCTTTAAATAATGCAAATAATTCAACATTTGAAAAGTTTACTGAAAACTTTTATTGTAATCAAAAAGTGACATAACGGGATTGTAATGAATTCAGCAAATCATTCTGCTGATATTTTAGAACTGATATCAGCTTTTGCCAGGCAATTAAAAAAATTCAAATGTGAAAATTTCACAGTACAGTAAACTCCACCCCAACTAATTAATGGTGGTTAAAAATAATAGGCCCTAGCAAAACCTCTCATGTTACATGGTCACAACTCACAATTCTGTACAAAAGTTCGTGTTATAAAGCTCTGATGTAAAAATCAAATAATCAAGCAGCAATATTTTAAGTGCAGCACAGGGTCTTCCATGTCATTATTTACAAGGCTTGAATCTCTTTACATTATAACAAAATTTAATACAGATGACTTAGTAATTAAGTCAATTTTTAAAATCTGTCCTTTTACACAGTGACAGATTTCACTTTTTGGTCATCTTTCTCCTTCTCCTTTTCTTTATCTTTGTTCTTCTTTGACTTCTTTTTCTTGTGTTTGTGTTTTTGGCTTTTTTCCAATTCTACTTCAGTGCCTGCATGTTTCTTATGCTTCTTATGTTTTTTATGTTTCTTGTGCTTTTTCTTTTCCTTCTTTTTCTTCTTCTTCTTGCTGTCCTGACTTTCTCCTGAGCTGGCACTGCTACTGTGGCTTCGGGTCTGACTTCCAGAAGGGCTATGACTTCGGCTTGGACTGACACTGGGGCTGCTTTGACTCTGGCTTCTTATGCCCGCCTGGCCAACTGCTGCTGGGTCTACACTCTCTTTTGCTTTCTCCATTATTTTATCTTTCAGGTCCTTAGAAACACTTTCTGAAGTTTCCTCCTCTTTTATAGACACATTACTTTCACTGTCTGTTTCATTATAGTCTGGTTCGAAAGCAGCTTCATCAGTTTCTCTAGTTAAGTCCGAGGAAAGCCGAGAGGAATGACTTAACTGGGGTTTAGGCTTGACAGCATTCTTGTCAATTTGCCCAGTAACTTGCTCTTTCTCAATCTGTGTGTCTGGTGTTGGGTTAAGTATATAAAGTAATTTATTGCCACTTGACTCTTTATTGTTCCTTGCTTCTAATAAATGCTTTTCACGATCCTTGCAAGGATTTTTCTCTACAGACTTTGTCTCTTCACTTGACCGTTTAGTATCATAAGTGGCTTTGTGATCATGAGGTTTCTTCTCTCTTGAAGGACTAGAATTACTTTTTTTGGAATCTCCTGTTCCTTTTTTAGGCAAATCTTTCTCTTCCCTCAGCTTATTTTTCTGTCCAGAAGCAGAATCTTTATTCCGAGAAGGAGAGTCTTTTCTTCTTGTTAATTCATTCCTTTCATCCCTGCGTTTGGAACTTGAATAGTCTCTGCTGTCATAGTCGGCTTTTTTGTCTCTACTGGGAGTGAAGTCTTTATTTGAAGAACCACGAACAGAATCATACTTATCTGAAGTTCTAGTCTCTTTGGAAGACTGAGACAGACTTTTGAAATTTCCCGGTTCATTCAGACGGTCCAAATTACTATCTTTCTCTGGCTGAGTGCTGCTCTTCCTCTTTTCGAGGTTTTCCTTTTCCAATGCTGAATGATCTCGATCTTTGGTTTTCCCTTTTTCACTAGATGCAGAGTTTTTCGAACTTTTGACCTCATGTTGTATAATTTCGTGGCTCACCTCCTTGGTGAATTTCTGAATTTTCTCTGATTGCTCACTTTCTTTTTCAGTATATTTGACTGTATTTGATGGCTTAGTACTAACATTTTTTATGACACTAGCAGGTTTTCCTACACTTGATATAGGCTGTGTAGATTTAACATCTTCTTCTTCGGATTCAAAATCATCTTTATCCCATTTGGATTGAGGAACCTGAATCATAATAATAACATCTTCAGCAGGTGCTGTATTATCATTATTATATTCTTCCATAGTTTTAATGACAGTTCGCTTCGTATCTGTTTTTTCTTCAGATTTCCGCACAGGACTGCCTCCAGTTGAGCTTGTACTAAAAAGAATAAAAATATTTTTAATTAATGAAGAATTTACTATTAATTATAAAACATTGATAAATAGAAAAATGCTAACTTGAATACAATAAATGTCCTTTCAAATTTTAAAAAGCCAAATTATCCTGCTCTAATAAAGATACACATGATTTAAGAATATGATTGACTGCATAAAAACAAATATGGTTCACCCCCCAAATTTACTTACAACCTTGTCTTTAGTAATTCCTTTCTTTAAAGAAAACAAAAGAGTACAACCAGCCTAATCCCCAGGATCAGTACCTTCTTAATGATCATAAAAGTGTAAGTAAGGATAAAATTAAATAAAATCTTTTCCCAAAATAAACATCCTCACCCACCACCCACCCACCCATCATCAGAAAGATACCTGGTATAATCCACAAGAGTTGAGCTGGATCCTTCAGTCCCAGTTACTTTTCGCCTGACCTTTCCTTTGACTTTTTCTTGTTTAACTTTGCTAGATGTTGACTCCAATTTTTCAGAAGGCTCTTTTGTATTAGATATATTTTCTGTACTTCCAATTTTTTTTCCAGTTTCTCTGTTGAGCTTGATTTTTTTGGCTGGAGCTGTTGATGATGAAGTTTTGTCCTTCTCGGGGGTCCTATCCAACTTTTCAATATCAGGTTCCATTTTGCGCTTTGGTGATGGTTTCACTATTTCAGTTACTTCTAGTTTAGAGACTTTCATTGAAGACTCAAAATCTTTATCTACACTTTTTTCTTCAGTTTTTCTTTTTCTTTTTTCTCCCTTGTTATCAAGTGGTTTATTTTTCTCATTAGACTTCTTGGCCTTTTCTTCCTTATTAGTTAGCTTTTCTGATTTAACATCTTTGGGATAGTCCTTCTTTACTTTTTCCTCTTTGACTGGTTTTGTCTCTTGGTGTTCTTTTGCTGATTTAGAGTGAGCTTTTCTAGGGGTTCCAATGATCTTTTCATCTTTCTGAGAGGAAGATAATGATTTAGCATTGTCAGTCTTTGGAGTCTCCTCTTTGGCTTTTTTAAGTGGAGGTTCAGATCGAGGAGATTTTTCACGCTCTCCATCTAGTTTTTCTTGGGGTCCTTTAGCAGGTTTTACACTTTCTTTTTTGGACACAGATCCATCATTTTTCCGTTTGGTCTTGTCACTTTTTGCTTTTGGTTTATCTTTTTCTCTCTTGTCTTTTTCAGACACTGATTTAAAAGTGATGGATTCTGCATCCATTGGTTCATCTCTAACAGGTGTAGCATCATCTCTACTTGGGAGAACAAACAATGAGTCTGTTTTATTTTCTTCAACACCTGTTGGTTCTCTTGATTTCCTAGAAGTCTCTAATAACTCTGGGTTCAGAAAACCTTCACTTTCTTCCCCTTTTCTTCTTTTTCTATGTTTCTTATGCTTATTTCCTTTAGCATCTCCCGGAGCATTTTCACTCTCCTTCTCTTTTGACTTTGTATTGTCCTTCTGATTGTGACCGTCTCTTGTGGAAAGCTTTTCTGGATAGTTGCCACCTATGTTTCGACTTCTGTGACTTTGCCCACCAACATAATCTTCTCTGCGGCCTCTCGTGAAGGGAGAGTTCCTGATATTAAGTGGTAAAAACCTCTCTGGAGAAAAGTTCTCTCTATTTGCTGAGGGTCTAGGCTGTGCTCCAGCAGCATAACCTTTATAATATTTTTCATACCACTCTCTATATTTTCTCTCCCATTCTCGGTAACGTTCTTTTTCAAATGGGTCTCTAAAGTCAACACTCCTCCCATAATAAGCTTTCATGTCATAAGGTGGTGGAACTTCTCTGTATCTATTAAAATATTCACGTTCTGTTTCCCCTTGAGGTACATTACGTTTATTAGGAGATTGTCCCCGAAACGCTTGAGGAGATCTTGATCGTGAATGATAGCGTCTATACGGGGGTGACCTTGACCTAGATCGATGATATCCATGAGATCTAGACCGTGAACGGTAATTTCGACTCTTGCCTCTGCCTCTTCTGGGGTATGGAGGTGATCGTGAATAGGAACGAGAATGTGAGCGGCTGAATGATCGAGAATAAGAGCGTGAACGTGTTGAACCAGATCTTGATTTAGAATAAGTATATGAACTTCTTGAATATGAGGATCCACTATAGGGAGATTTAGACCTAGAAACAAAAACAAAACAATAGTTGATAGTTGAGAAATATACACAAAATAAAATACAGAATCTCAGATTCTAGCATTCTGTCCTCACGGTTTCATCTTTCTTTATATCAAGTTTCATCTGAGATGATTAAAGAGGTGCAGTGACCTCTATTGAAATGGAATAAAGTGCACAAATCAGAGCAATCACTTGTTACAAAATAAAAGTGAAATCTTAACAATTAGAGTGGAGTGCATTAATGTACCGTGAGTTATATGAGCTAACTAACATTAAATAAAATGCCAATTAAATTAAATTTCACTTCCTATCTAATTATTTAAGTAGGAGTCCATTTTTTGTCCTATACTGGCCAATAGCCTAGTTTTAAAAGGAACCACATTTAAAGTGTAAGGATAAAAAATAAAGACTTTTAAACAAACTTCCAGGGAATTTTTATAATTCAGTTTTTCTAGCAATAAAGCAATTTGTATTCTACCACTACTTCAATTTAATTACACAGGTTAATGTTCCAGCAAGAAGCTGTAGCCTTACGGTAAAAGGGTCCTCAGAAATGTTCTTTGGCTATTCTCCTATTTCTTTCCTTCCAAAAACATTTCCCAATTATTTCACACTATAAATAACTTCAAGGGACAAGGGCAATTTAATCCCCATAAACTGCTAGTTCTACAGAATAGAATTTACACTGAGACATTACTTCATTAAACAGATATAGGGAAATAAGCTATATCTTCATTTCTGTATACCTAGACCGAATCAGAAAAATTCCGTAAGTGCAATGTTATTTATATCCATAGCTAATCCCTGGATATTCAAAGTCCCATTTGTAATTCTGTTGTGAAGGCTTGCAAAACACTAACCTGGAAAATGAGCGCCTACGCTCCTTTTGAATCTTTTTGTATTCCATCAATTCCTTAGCAAAATCATTTGTAAACTCATCTAGCTTGGACTTTTTCTTTTCCCTAGTAAAATAAAGTTAAAGAGTGAAAGTTAACAAAAACCATTTAAGAAAACTAACAAGACAAATGTAATTAGATCATGAATGAAATGAATGAAATTGTCATTAGTTTTCCAGTTTAAAACTATAAATAACTAGGAATCCCTGAGGAAGTTGCTTATATGGCTTTGGTTTAAATTTTAGGTGAATTTTCTCGTACTAACTGGAAACACTGGAAAATGTTTCCAAAGAAACCTATTTAATGTTATATCAGAAAATGAAAAAAGTGTATAATAATTTCAAATTAAAATACTTACTCTTCTTTTAGTCGTCGTTGCTCTCTATAGAATTCTTCCCTGGATAAAGGTGGTGCTTGGGTTGTTGGGATGGTATTTGAATGAGCTGTCTGTACTCCTGACGACACCCAAGGTGTAGATAAATTGGCAGGAGCTGGAGGAAACCCTGGAGGAGGGACACTATACCCAGCAGGTGGTGGCTGGCCAGGAGGAAACTGAGGAGAAAACTGTGGGGGAGGAACACCTGGAGGGAGAGGAAGTGTATGGGGAGGAGGTGGATACAAAGGAGGTGGTGGAACAGGTACAAAGACTGGAGTTGCTGGTAGTGATGGGCCTTGAGTCCTCTGTGATCTTTCGCTGTGGTGTCGCCCACGGTTTATACTTCTGGAGAAATAAATTCCAAGATATTATTCCTTCAAATTAAAGTTATCTAAGTTTGTCTTTTCTATCCATAACTATTTTCAAACTTACAAACAATGGAATAGATTCAACTATTCAAGGAGTATAGAAACACTGGTAGCATTTACTTGTAAAAGTAACTCTATAACAAAACCTTATTTTTAAGGCCACTTAGGGACTGAGATGATACAAATTTATAGGACTTTCTCTATATGAAAATACTATCATTAACAAAAAATTTTATATATATATATACATATATATATATTTAGAGGCTGGGTCTTGCTCTGTCACCCAGACTGGAGTGCAGTGCCATGATCATAACTCACTACAACCTCTAACTTCCGGGATCAAGTGATCCTTCCATCTCAGCCTCACAAGTAGCTGGGAATACAAGTGAGTACCACCACACCAAGCCAATTTTTAAATTTCTCGTAGAAAGGGGGTCTCGTTTTGTTGCCCAGGCTGGTCTTGAACTCCTAGCCTCACCTCTTGCCTTGATCTCCCAAAGTGCTGGAATTATAGGCATGAGCCATCACACCTGGTCTGAAGATACTATATTTAAAAGTTCTCTTTTGTGAAGTTTACATTGATTATCACTCCACTAATTATTACCTGTTACTTCCTCATCTGTCTTTTGAAGGAACTGACAGGTCAATGCTACTGTGACCTAGTTCTCTGCAAAATGCCTTTTGTGCCCAAAGTTTGAATGAAGAAAAACCACTTCCTATAACCACCTTTCTTGAGGAAGTGGGTGAAGATCATACAAAGTAGAATACCAGTTTTAAGATCTGTAATTAACAACTAAAAATCTCAATGTCTTCTCTCAAAAGGTTAAGTAAAAATAAGTGCCGGCTAAAGTTTCTTTGTGCTTCATCAAAGAAACAAAGTGGGCTTACTTGTGTTAAGCTAAAGGTTCTTTAGATTATAGGTAACTGGCACACAACAGCAGTAGCAGGGGTTTGGATTTTAAGTCTCTTTTCAGAAAGCCATGAATTAGTAAATATTAGCTTCTTTTAACATGTGAATTCTAGTAATGAAATAGTAAATCTTCATAAGCTTAGCAATTCTCAATGGAGCACTAGAAGATACTCTTAATATTCTTGTTATACAGTTTTGGAGGCCCCTTTACCCGGGAGGAGACTATGACCTAGACAATAAGACCTATCTGGCTTACTTCTTAGATTAATATTGCCTGTGACTGCCAAGGGCAAGAGCCCCTAACAATATCCTTGTCTCTTCTTTTGGAAAAAGGAAGGTAAGGGATGACTAGGACAGTTGAGTCTAGAAGAGAAATAAATGCAATTCTTCTTCACACTTGGGAGCTGAGCTAGTTAATTTTCATCTTAAATTGATATCCTAAATATTGTCTGGGCTTTAATGACTTTCTTCCACTACTTTCATTTCTACCCTTTCATTTACTACCCTCCAAAGAGGGCAAATGCAAGCCAATATTATGCTGTGTGCTC
This sequence comes from Eulemur rufifrons, assembly GCF_041146395.1. Lineage (NCBI taxonomy): Eukaryota > Metazoa > Chordata > Mammalia > Primates > Lemuridae > Eulemur > Eulemur rufifrons. The sequence goes on from NC_090996.1 coordinate 20,403,547, forward strand.
ACAGGGAGAAAGTAATCACTGGGAAGGAATATAAACAATACAGCCTTAAAAACCATCATTTAAAATACTAAATGTAATTTATTCTTTTCTAGGCCTCTTTAAGGACAACTACTGAGGATTTAGGAGATAAGCAAAATCCAAACATATGACCCCCTGTTCTCCTGCCATTGCTGTGCTTTAATTTCTTTGTGGCATATTTTTCAGTATGTCATAAGATCATTATTTTCAGATTTTTAGCATGCCTACCTGTAGCAGCTCCTCTCCCCTCTTCTAATTTGCTGTGGTGGAGAAACCAGATAGCCAAGCTTATTGGAACTGTGTGGAAGAAAAAAGATAAAATAAGCTTGTATATTTTTCCATGGGTGTAATACATGACCATTTAATGTGTAGACATTAAGATACTTATTTTAACTACTTGGAAAACCTTTTCCTATATCCTGATTTTCTTTTTAATGGGCTTTCTCTCTTTTATTTAGAGACAGGGTCTTGCTCTGTTGCTCAGGCTGGAATACAGTGGTGGATTCATAGCACATTGCTGCTTCAAACTCCTGGCTAAATGATTCTCCTGTCTCAGTCTCCCAAGTAGCTGGGACTACAGGTGTATGCCACCACACCTGCCTACTTTCTGAGTCTTCACTTGTTCCAGATAGAAGAGATCTGAGCAAATATTATATCTAAAATTAGCTTATTCCCCCTTGAATAACTGGAGTATAACAATAATTAAACCTCAATGTATTATATTTTCTGTAATATTTTAATTTACTCCTTAATTTATTTTAGAGACAGGGTCTCAACTTATTTGTTTATGAGACAGGCTCTTGCTCTGTCAGTGGCACAATCACAGCTCACTGCAGCCTTGAATTCCTGGGCTCAAGCGATCTTCCTGCCTCAGCCTCCAGAGTAGCTGGGACTACAGGCACGTGCCACCACACCTGGCTAATTTTTTTTTTTTTTTTTTTTTTGTAGAGGTGGAGTCTCACTATGCTGCCCAGGCTGGTCTTGAATTCCTGGTCTCAAGTGATCCTCCTGCCTCGGCTTCCCGAAGTGCTGGGATTACAGGTGTAAGCCACCATGCCCAGCCAATTTTCTGTAATATTATATTTTAATTAGTGTTTTATAATTGCCTTTACTACACTACTCATAGGCATTTTACATGTTAAGGTAGGTAGTAGCATTCCAATTCTACAAATGAGGAAGCGGAGGCTACTGTCATGTAGCTAGTAAATGGAGGAGTTGGGATTCAAGTTCAGGTCTACCTGTCTCTAAATCCCATGTTCTTTTACTGATATATTCTGCTAGCCTCTTACTTAACATACTTTAGGAGAAATTTAGTTTTTCTTTCTTTCTTTTTAAAGCTTTACTTTGACCTATATATACTGGTGTAAGAAATTTAGTTTGTCAAACAAAAAGATCAAAGTTTCAGAATATGTCAGTCATAAATTGGATTATATAAACAGAAACAATGGCATACATAGAAAAATATTAAATAAATGTACTGATTTTTAATGCCACAAGACATCCCATAGAAGGCAAAGTTCTTCGTATTTCTGGGCGGAAAATTTAGATTTTAATATGCAGTAAGATTTTATAACATGCTGTTCAAAATGAGAAATCTTATTTGGTAGACTTTAATCTTAATATGCATTTATGTACTCAAATTTTGATCATCCAAATTAAGGATGGGAAAAAGTTAAACCTATTAGGAAAATAACTGATCCTATATGCAAAGTAAGTTTTCAAGTAATTTTTATCTACTCATTAACTAAGGTCCTGGCAAGATCTCCGTTTGTTAGACAAGAAAGTAGGAAAGAACTTACAAGATTTTGTATTTTAGAGAAGAATGACTTATTTTGATATTTTACATAAAAAGCATATTAATCTGACACATAAAAGGTGTTTATATTAAAAAGCATTTGGCAACACACTGCCTACTTTGTAGTTCCCCTTATCTACTTGGAAGGCAATCATCTGACGATTATTTTAAATATATACTTACTGTTCCCAACCTGGTCGACCGCCGCCTGGACGAGCAGCATTTATTCTTACTGGACCTTAGAAACAAAAAATAAGCAAAAACTGTAAGTAAATATAAAATTGCATGTTAAATAAAGCTAAAATTATTCTTTAAAGGGAACAAAGGTCTAAACCAAAATGATTTTACTCACCAGTTGTGGGGATCAACTGTCCATGCAATAATGACTGTCCAAGCAAAGATGGGGTTCCGAGTACAGGCACCTGGTAACCCTTTAGGAACAAGCACAAATAAACAGAACAATTTTAAAAAAAGAAATGTTAAAAACAAAACTAGCAAAACAAACCAAAAAAACCTCCACTACAAAAAAACTCCAAATTTAAGAGCCAATGAAATTTACCTTCTCTTCCATAAGAGCAGTAATTGCAATTGAGGAGGCTCCCTTCGAATGTTCTGATGCAAGAGCTGCAGCTGGCAATATTTTATTATCAGAATCTCTAGAAAACAAATATAATTTACAATATATTAAAATCATCAGAAATGGAGAATTAAGAGTACAAGTATGGCTGGACACAGTGGCTCATGCCTGTAATCCCAGCACTTTGGGAGGCTGAGGCAAGAGGGTTGCTTGAGTCCAAGAATTCAAGACCTTGTCTCTACAAAAATAAAAAAAATTTAGCCAGGCGTGGTGGTGTGTGCCTGTAGTTCCAGTTACTCGAGAGGCTGAGGCAGGATGATCGCTTGAGGCCAGGATTTTGAGCCTGCAGTGAGCTATGATCATGTCACTGCATGCCAGCCTGTGTGACACTGAGACTGTCTCTTCCTACTGCTGGTGACTGGTAACGAAAAAACAAAACAAAAATGATGCAGGAACAAACAAAACAAAACAAAACAAAACAAACAGAGACTGTCTCTTAATAAAAAAAAAGTAAAAATCAGCTTGTTGATAATTCAGTTTATCCATCAGCTGGCATTAAGATGAGTTAAGTCAAAGATGATGAAATTTCTGAGGAAAGTTGAGAGAGGACTGGACCTCTGGAGAGTTCTTTATGCAGTGCAAAAGCTTTTCCAAAAGGAAGGAACCTCCTTTTAAGAAGTACTACATATGATAGAAATTGGTTGCAAGAAGAGAAAACTTAAAAAAAGAAATCAAAGTGTGGACTATGTATGAGGACAAAAAGAACACAGGATTAGGAGTAACTTTTAGTTCTATCTCTACCACTAAAATGAAGGGGTAATCTTGAGTAAGCCTTAGAACACTCTGGGCCTATTCCCACTGTGAACCAAATAAAATGCTAAACCAGATCAGTGGATCTCTTAAATACACACGTAAAGGTCTCACCCTAAAGATTCTGCTTTAGTATATCTGAAATAGTCCTCTGACATCTATTTTCTAGAAGCTGAATGATTTTCTTTAAAAGCATTTATGAGCCAGTAGACTACATGGTCACAGAAAGCGCCCTTTCATTTCTGAAGTGGTAGGATTTCTGTGAGTTTTCACTACTCTCCTACATAATTATGCTCTAAAACAATTATTCCTGACCTCTCTATCTCTTTCGGTGTTTTTATCTCTCTTCTCTACATATCCAAACCGTCCTTAGTTCTGCTTAAATCTACTCTTTTCTAGTATCATCATTATAACCATAAGTAAATTCTCCCATCCCTGAACTGCAGAGCTGTTATATGATTCGACGTTTAATAGGGACAACCTCTATTTGACCTTGGGATGCTTAATCATTTGGCATATAAATGACCTTCATTTGGCTCTTCCCTCAATAAGACTAAGTCATTTCTTACAAGTCATCCCACCGTACTGAGCACAGTGGTCCACTAAGAAAACTGTTCAAGCAGTATTATACAACAGTAACAAACTACATCCTGTATCTCAGCAGGGTCCAAAAAACCCCCAAACTACATCACTGACCTCTTATGTTTTCTAACACTGAAAAACTCAAACTTACCGAAAAGGTCCATCTGATTTTTCTGAATGGACGGATATGGATACTGTTGCAGTTATATCTGGTACAGGAGCTGGAGCAGAAGATGGATTTCCAGGTACAGGAGGGGCCAAGGAAGACTGATTAGAAGTTAATGAAGATATAGAAGGAGTCGGGTGAGTTGACGAAGATGTCACTGGAATCATCAGAGGATCTTGTTGTCTTGATATTGGAGATCTCATCAGAGGTTGTAGATTCCTCTGAATGAGTGGCCTCAGAGGTGGTATTGGGGGTGGCGGTGGAGGTAACTGTTTTCGTAGTCTTTTTGTATAACCAGTTTCATTTTTGAAGTTATTAACAGCCTATAGATAACAAACATAGTAATGCAGAAAAATGTAATGTAATATTCACCCAAGTACATAAATCAGTTAAAAGATTAAAATTTTTTTTTCATAAAAGGGACACAAAGATAGCTACCTGTCGTAAAAATTTATTGGCAATTAAAGCATCAGGAGAGACATCATTCTGATGACATGTTGGACACGTATGTTCATCTGATTCCAGGAGTGCTGTTCTTATACCTATGTATAAGATTTTAAATATTAATAAAAGCACATTGGAAACTCAAGTGTTTATAGAATGAATTAAAAAGATAGCTCACATCAGTTCAGTTACATTACTGTTTTCCAAGCACATAGCACCAATCATTTCTTAGAGTAAGAGATTTAAGTAAAATCTCATCTTAAAGCACTCCTCTGCTCTAATTTTTCTTATGACCTATGCTACATTAAAAAGAGAAGTGACAGTTGGGCATAGCTGTGCATGCCTATAGTCCCAGCTACTCAGGAGGCTGAGGCAGGAGGATCACTTGAGCTCAGGAGTCTCAGGTTGCAGTAAGCTATGATCACAGCCTGGGCAACAAGAGTGAAACTCTGCCTCAAAAAAAAAAAAAAAAAAAAAAGAAAGAAAGAAAGAAACAGAAGTTAAAAAGACCAGGGCGGGACTGAATAGTGAAATTTTCAGATAGCACCCATTTTCTCCCACGTAAGAAGGGACAAACTTAGGCTAAGTGGCAGGAAAAAAAACTAAGTGCCAATATAAGTGATCAAAAAAAAAAAAAAAAAAAAAAAGATCACAACCACATGGCAAATCCTGGGTAATATGTTTACATGAAGCTGGTTTAATTATACCTAGAAATTTTAGGATAAGCTATTATTCACAATCCAGGAAAGTGGATTTAGGTACCATTTAAGAATATTTCCAGAATTATCTAAGGCCCAAAAGATTTTAAAAATTCTGTACTTAAAAAAAACCTCAATATAGTTGCCCTGATGAAGGTAAGGGAGGTTGTCAATTCTAATACATAAAGGGACAAAGAGGCTATTGTTTAAAAAATGTAGCAACAGGCTGGTCGCAGGGGCTCACGCCTACAATCCTACCACTCTGGGAGGCCGAGGCAGGAGGATTGCTTGAGCTTAGGAGTTCAAGCCCAGTCTAAGCAAGAGTGAGACCCCCCCCCCATCTCTATTAAAAATAGAAAAATTAGCTGGGTACAGTGGCACATGCCTGTAGTCCCAGCTACTTGGGAGGCTGAGGCAGGAGGGTTGCAGAGAGCTACGATGATGCCACTGTGCTCTAACAGTTTTCACTAATTAAATGCTCATTCTCAACACTTATTATCAACATTGCATATTTTAATCAAGAGCTTTTCCAAGTAAACACAAATATTCTAAAATACACATCTGCAAAGGTTCATCATTTCTTACATTCATCACAATAACTATTTCCACAGCAGGGAATGACAACGGCATCAGTCATAATATCTTTGCAGATGAGACACAACAATTCATCTGGGATAGGATCATCTTCTTCTGATGAAGAAGATGGTTCCTCTGGTAGAAAGGGTGGTTTTTCTTTCTTCCCAATTGCATATGCTTCTCTGTAAAAGAAGATTTTCATGTTTTAACATTGTTAAGAAGGCAGAGCATTCATGCTACATTTTCTACACAGGAAATTATAATTCAGTACAATGCCAAATTAGTTTAGACAAGCATATCTTCCAAAATAAGGCAGCAATTATACATATCCTCCCCCTAACAACAAAAAGACACAAAACTCTAAACAAATATAACAAAAAGAAACAAATAAATGCTATAAAAACAGCTAAAAAGATCTTAGAATCCATAACTCTTAAGTACTGAGGGCCAGAGAGATAAAGCAACATTTTTAGTGCCAGAAAGCTCTATTCATGTGGCAGGGACAGGATCCCAACTTAGGTAACAATCTAATCACATTTTGTCTACTCCATGTTTCTTGGCGGGAAAAAAACCAAACCAAACCAAACCAAAACTTCCCTCTCCATATTCTAACAGTACCCCAAACCTGTGAAGGCACTGAAGTGAATGCCACAAGATGAGAAACTAAAATTAGTTCTGACATTATATAATTAAGAGAAGATAGTTCAAGAGAAATTATTATGTCTTCACCACACAAATAATTAAAGAATGAGACTTCAAAACCAATGACCTACTTATAATTAGCATTTTAAGAGAGATTAATTTATTTATAGTCAATTAAGAAATATTAATGACTTAAATGATCAAAGTATGTGTTACAAAAATGTGAAGTAACACCTCATTAAACATTCCAGGTCCAGTTTTTTCTTTTGTAGAAATGCATTTTGCAGAAATGCTGGTATTAAATATAGTATTAAAAAATAAAAAAGCTCTTCTCAAACTTCTCACCTCTGATTCTACGCCCCCATCTTCTCTGAAATCAGGCAAATTTGTAAAACATAGGAATTCCTAGAGAAATCCTTTCTATATCATTTAGGAACAGAGTGTGTTTATCTCAATGCTGAAAATGAAAGAATCTCAGCTGTACGCAGTAGGGTACCTTAGGTGTGTTATTTGTGTTGCAGTTGCTCCATAGACATCACCACGATTCCAGAAATAAGTATCAATTTGCTTATGCCCCATTGTTCCCAATTTGTGAAAGAGGAGTCTCCCACTGCCCAAAAGAGAGAAAAGAAAAGAAAAGGGGGGAAAAAAAAAAAGAGGAGAACAGAGGATAGAAAAAGAAACAGAAGAAGAGTCTGAGTTGCTTATCAGTGGTGTTAGTGGAGAGGGTGAAAGTTTCATTTAAAATAGCTGGGCTCCCATCTTTCCCCAATATTTGCTGTGTGTTTGGCACAAATGGGCTTTTGTATTTCAGCATTCAAAAGCAATGAAGTTAATTATTAGTTAGGGTGCACAGGGGATATTAATTTTCCAACACAAATTTCTATTCCTTAAAAACTTTTACATAATATAGATGAAGCGGTCTGCTCTTAAACTGTGTCTGTAAAAATCACCAATTTCAACCTAAAGTTGTTTGGTGGCATCTATGAAATGTCTCTGACTTAGAAAAAGCATAACAACAGACTGTTCTAAGATGAACCACAAAAACACAGGATGGTGACTGATAAAAAAAATAGATGGGGGTGAAGCTGAGGAAGTAAGCAGGGCTGGGAGTTTAGGAAAACTAATTCTTAACTGTGAACTAAAACATTGTATTTACTAAAAAGTATATATTCAAGACCATTTAATTTTTTCAGTATCATTCCATAGAATAGCCATTTTTATTATCCCCACCTGCTCACTATACTACAACAATATTTATAGCATGAAGCTGAGGAAATCTGTGTTTCTATATAGAGTTTTTCATATATATATATATATATATATTCTTGGTCACTGAGAACATAAACAACTATTCTCTAAACTGATGTTTCTCGAAGTATGTTCTGAGGATCCCCTACCTTCATAATCTCCTGGAAGACCTGCTAAAAATGCAGAATTAGGGTCTTTTCATATAACTTCTAAATCAAAAACTAAGGGGTGGGGGACAGATCATCCAGAATCTCTCTCCTTTTTTGCCCAAGGTCACTCTACCTGACCAGAATCTTTTAACAGATTTTTGTAGAAGATTCTTATGCACAATAGTTAAGCAACCATGGTCCAAAGGAACATTTAATATTGTGTTATATATTACGAATCCACAACTGAAGATAATAAAAAAGATAAACACAGTAATAAAAGCAGGTAAAATAGGAAGTTATCTAGTCGAACCATGTCACTAGATTTTCATGTCTGTCCATTTTATTAAAAACTGGCTCATAAAATCTGAATACAGATTAAAAATAAGCACCAGGTGTGTTATAGAGTAATAGCTGATCTGAACTAATGGTTTATAAAATAAATCCTACTCACATGCTGTATCCAAACTTATTCAAGATACCTCGGTATTTCATTTATGCTTGGCACTTAAATTTGCCTTGACATCTTGCAGAACTTTTATTCTTAAGCCTCGTTTCTGAAAATGATTACAATCTGTTTTGTTCACTCAAAAAATGCAAGCAGCATATATAATAAAATTATGTGGGAGTATGTATGTGAATGAGGAAGAAAGCCGGGAATGACAGAAAAAGAAAAAATCAGAAGACTACAAGGGAAGTGGCACTCAGTGATAACAAAAATCCCCAAATCCATTTTAAATTTGCTTTAAATGGAGCAGACTGCAGCCTCACAGAAATGTAACAAGTGGAGACTAATGATCTTGGTATACAAAGTGCTCAAGGAATCCAAGTAGCCAAGTTACAAGCCCAAGATTAAAACACTGCACCCTGGGACTAACTGTAGCCTCCATAGGTCATACCTAATTTGCATACTTACGCATCTATAGTTGGTATTGCATATTTTCCAGTGTTGGTAAGCATTGCACCTTTCATATTAGGATCTTTCACTTCCATCATGAAACTTCTGGGAATTCCAGTGCTCTTTTTAATCCTAGGACCAGATTCAAAGTTTTTATCCTATTTGGGGGGGGGGGGGAAGGAAGAGGAGAAGAGGAAGGGAAAATGCAGTTACCTTTATTTAATAAATTAGCTAACATGACACAGAGGTTACTAACTACTTATATTATTTGTAGTGTTTTACATATATGATCTCATTTAATCCTCACAACTGCCATGTGAGGTAAGCATTATTATTATTTCCATTTCCAAGAAGAAAAGTCAGGCTTGGAGAGAGCAAGTAACATGCTCAAGCTCACTTAGCTATTAAGTGGCAGAACCAAGATTTGAAGCCTGGCAAATTTGACTCCAGAGGTCATGCTCATTAGCTACTGTAATAGAGAAGGCAATATTTACCAAGAAAAACAAGACGGCTAGAAATAATTCTAAAAAAACCAAAAGATGTACCATAGTTTCTACTTTGGACTTACCCCATTTGTTGGGCAATTCTTAATATAATGGCCAGGTTTACCACAACGGAAACAAGTGTAAGATGGAGGTGGTGGACCTAGAGGTTTCTTCATGTAACTAAAAGGGGAAAAAAAAAAATTACATGTATATAAGGACTTTAAAAAAAATAACGTTTTTGATTTGGGGGGGAACCCACCCCAAAGGTTCCTATTAGTATAAAATATTTATGAACTTACTTGATTGGGTCGTATTCATGGCCAGATTGCGACATCATTGCTTTAATTTTATCTTCTTCAGAAGCATTGGCTTCAGCCAGATTGGCAGTCTGTTTAATAGGTAATTATTTGACACACACATTAGAAACACAGTTAAGACCACACAGCCAAAGACAACACCACTCATCCTGTAAAGAGCAGTATCTAACTAACCTTGCATTAAAAACAGCTATTTACATGTATAACCTGGAAGAGGCACTGAGAATTCCTTAGGTCATTACATGATGTTTGGGTGTCCGTGAGGCTGAAGAAAATCTTTGTGGGGGCACTCAAACCTTAGACCCTGTTTGTACCTTACATTGAGATTTACATACTACTCCTCTAAGAGTTAAAGACTGAGATTAAGTTAGAAGAAAAACACTTGATGTTTTAAAATCATGAAAATAATTCAAGTGTCAGAGCATTGACATTGTAACTTATAACTTGGAGGTAGGGGTTGGGGTAGAATGACCAAACACATTATGTAGCAGGTATTAGAAGTCAGAAGGCTTTTTAGGTAGTGGTGTCAGTTTCAAATTAAGTACAAAAGATGTGCACTGAGCATTCATAATTTCAAATTCAACTCTCCAGATAAATTTTATGAGCTTCATAGCTCCACCTTTAAGGTATTAGATACAATAGATATAAGCAGGGTCTAAGGGAGTGATTTCTAATAACTTGAATCTTCAAGCACCTAGCAGTCATATCAGCCATTCATTGGGTTTGTCTTTACATTCATCCACAAAACAAGCAACCAGTTTTAACATTTTATTGTAAATTTATATACAAAGAATGCTTAACATTAACAGAGCTGAGAACAACAGCAACATTTACAGAAAACTGGATTACAGATATTTAACAACTAATTTGTTTGAACCCAAACATTATTTTACAAATACCTGTAGTTAAAAAAAAAAACAAAAAAAAAAACAATCCCCAAACTCCCCAACTTCTCCCCGCAAAGAAACAATGGTAGGAAAAGACCAAAACTCAAATATGGTCCTTACAGTACATAAGAATAAAAACAGTAAACTATAAACTACTAAAATGTTAACTCTATGCTAAACCACTTTGCATTAGAGAATTATAAAATAGGACAGTCTTAGTCCACTTTATGTTTTAGAATCAATTTCAATGTGTAGTTTTCCCAGAATAGGAGCTTAAAAAGCAATTTGCTACCAGGACATTTTTGGGGGATACATTCTAGGGGAAAAGGACACAACCTATAACAAAGCTAAGGACAAGATAGGGACAGCACTAATGGAAAACCCATTTTTTCATTAATCTTGGTTGCTAAATTTGGTTTCACAGTTCTGATGTGGGGAAAAAAGGATTTTTAGAAAGCTAGACAACTTCCTTCTTGGCCCTCAAAAGTCTGCCTATTCTTTTTTTTTTTTAAAGCACAATTTGTAAGCTAAATGTATTGTTTTAAAAAGTAATCCATCACTAGTGCTTTCCCAAATAAAAGATACACATTCTTGAGCAGAAAATTCAAGCAATCTTAATCGCAAAACATGGCATATACAATGATTTCAGGAGGTAACAGTTTGCCCCTCTGCTAAACATACACATTGGTATATTCCTTTAAATGACTTTATACACTTACACAATTCATGTAGTCTGTGTTCAAACAAATTAGGTTGTTTAAAACTTTTTTTCTAATGTAGACAGACTACAAGTCTATAGCATAAAGAAACAACTGTATCACATTTAAAATATTGACCTTCATGGGATCAATTCAAATATTCAAGGAATAACCATGCAATCGTCCGTGTAAAGGAAATCTTCTGTTTTGGCTGCTTTAGAAAAGTCCACATAATTTACAGCCAAAACCAGGAAATGCCTCCAGAACCTTGTTAGTTTCCAATGTATAATTTTAAAAAATGTATGCGAGAAAAAAATGATTAAGTGTAGCTTCGTGTCTTGAAGTCTTGAAGATGAACAATACTCCAACATTACGCTGAGGCTGACAAAGTACGCCCCTATCTTCTCAAAACGGCAACTACTCTTTACAGGATAGTAAAAATATGTACAATGCTTTTGCCAAATACATCCTCCCCCAACCCCTCTTAAAAAACTGTTCCACATCAAAAAAAAAAAAATACAATGTTAGAAAAAGACTTATATTTTCAAGAATATATATATATACCTTTGTAAGCTGGGCCAGAGAAATAGACGCGGAAGGGTCATCAATCTGTTCACAAAAAATTAAACACACATTCAAGTTCCAAACTGAAAACATCTTAAAGTGATCATTTAGCCCCTACTGACACTTAATGTTCAAATATTGGGCATTTTCTTAGTTTTCTACAGACTGTTAGTTTGTTTTAAGCCTGAAAGTGTAACTCAACTGACTTAATCCTTCTCTACATATTTCACACATAGTTATAAAGGCTATCAGTTGGGGGGGACTCAATCACAATGAAAAAAAATGGGGTAAAGAAAAGTATATCACATAGAAAATCTGTTTAGAGTGGTGACTAAATACTAAGAGTCCCTTGTCTCTCAATGGTCTCTAAATTTGATAATGCTCAAGACAGTGTACACTAGAAGAGAGAAAAAGAAATCTTTCTAATTTTCCCAGAATGCTTTTATACAATATTGTAAAAACAAGCAGCTCTTTAATGGCTCAGATGATTGCTTTAATAAATAATAGCTCTGGTATAATTGCTATGTTTTTTCTTTTTTGAGCATGTACTGCTTAGCCTGAATAAGTTTGTTTATTCTCTAACACAAAGAGTAACAAAGAAACCACAGCTTTATCAGGGCAAAGATGTTAAGTCAAAAAAAGGGAAAACAAAGGCAGCTTGGGGAAAGGGAAAACAGCTGTCACATATGATGATGGGTTCTAGTATTTGGGAAAAAGAAACAATTTAATCAAACAGAGCAAATATATATAAGATATAAGAGTGCTTTAAAAATTACTTAAAAAATTTTAAATTATTTGATCCCCTAAAATGATTTTAACATTAGTTTTTAAAAAGTGTATATGTTTGTGTGAACACACACTCACACAGGTATCTTTAGCACGTAATCCTGAAGATATGATTTCCCTACAGCTTCCTATGTAGTAGGTAGGTTCCTTATTCAACATGTTGTAAGTTTCTCATGCATTATTGGTCAGAACTCTTGTTTTAAAATGGAGGGAATGTAACAAGATGTCTGGATCAAAGAAAAAAGTCTTCATCGGATATTATGCAAGTATTCCAGAAAACTAAGAGTATTAAAATAAAAGCAGTATGATCTACAAGCCTGGAATAGAAATGTAACCAGTCTCAATATGAAGTTCTTAGTCTTGCCCACCACAGTAGGGATTCAATAATGTAAATAAAAACAATGTTGGCTAACTGTTAAGATACATCTCAAAAATATCTTAGAATTTTAAAAGTTATTTTGATGGACATCACTGGGATGTTTATTCAGACAAAAGGTTCTCTGCTCCACATTGAGGGGCTATGAAGAGTTTACAATGCACTAATCCCACATTCCTGATACATAACTGAATAACCACATAATTTGTCAATGGGTTCTCATTCTTGCCTAGCTTTGAAGTATTTTTTCCATTAAGAACTAATCTCAAAGGGTAAGTCGGAAAAAACCCAAAAGAATACATATTCTATTTTTACGCAGAATAATTTCTGACCTACTCAATCTGTTTTAAAGAGGGTTACATTTTACACTAACCAGGAATTACTTGAGATTTAAGTAATAAGGACTGAACAAATTACTGTCAACCATCATCTATACATTTCTAACCAATGAAACAAATTACTGGCCTTTAAAAATAGCCCATCACTATCTGGAATACAACTACTGATGATTTCCTTAGAAAGAAACTAACCAATTATATTAACTTTCTTACCAATGGAACTGAAGAACATTTTTTAAAAGTCTTCTCACTCCTAACACTTAAGAAATGGCTTGATTTTGTTTTTATGCTGGGCCTTCTTCATCCTTTCCTTTTAGCATTCCGCTAAATTATTATTGTACCATGTATTTATTGAGCTGAAAGTGGTTTCAGATGTGCAGTTGCACCTAAATCACTTTTTCCCCCACCAAATAATCACTATTGCCCCTAAATACCTTATAATCCACAAAGAAGTCAATTTTACCACAAATTTAGAAAAACATCCAATTTTGTTTTCTACATATAGCAAGGTGTTAAGAAATGAGTGAAAATGTTGACAAAGAATGGTTTAAAAAATGATCAGGGGCCGGGCGCGGTGGCTCACGCCTGTAATCCTAGCACTCTGGGAGGCCGAGGTGGGCGGATCGTTTGAGCTCAGGAGTTCGAGACCAGCCTGAGCAAGAGCGAGACCCCATCTCTACTAAAAATAGAAAGAAATTATATGGACAGCTAAAAATATATAGAAAAAATTAGCCGGGCATGGTGGTGCATGCCTGTAGTCCCAGCTACTCGGGAGGCTGAGACAGGAGGATCGCTTGAGCTCAGGAGTTTGAGGTTGCTGTGAGCTAGGCTGACGCCACGGCACTCACTCTAGTCTGGGCAACAGAGTGAGACTCTGTCTCAAAAAAAAAAATAAATAAAAATAAAAATAAAAAAAAAAAATGATCAGGAATTTATATGTACTGAACATCAATAAAAATAGTGACTCTTAGTAAGATACTAATGGTAAAAAAATAAGTCTGTCACATTAAAAAAAGTCTTCACTAATTGATCAATTCATACTGTAGACATTAAAATTAACCCACCTCTCTGCATCTAATTTGGGGTCTTGTTTCTGGGAGCAAGGATTCGCAATCTTTTGTGCCAATTATACTTGTTTGAATTTAAAGGATCCTACAAAATCTAATTCTGATGTTTAGTTAGGAGAAGAACATCCATCTTTGGTGTACCAACATGGAAGGATGACTAAATAAAACAAGGCTGGGGAATATGGAAACAGCCACCCTTGATTAGAGCTGGCTTAAATTACCAGAAAAGTATGCATTTATTACACTTCTAATTAGAATTTTAAAAACTGGCTAAGCGCCTCTATTTACTTTGCTTTTGTGAATGTGTGTAATAATCCACATGACTCTTAAGCCTTAGATGGACACTAATTATGCTTGATGAGTACATTCTCTCTCATCCTAAATGTCAGCAAATGTACCCCAAGCAAATAAATAATGGGGATAACGAGGTATCTGATGTCTCCATTTCAGATAATTCTACCTAAAAATTAAAGCCACTTTTAAAGTATTTTAAAAAAAAAAAAAAAAAAAAAAAAAAGAAAAGAGAAACCTGAATAAGCTTAAAATAAACTGCTTCTTATAAATGTAATACAGACATGCCAGGGAACACACAAGGCTAAAAGAATGTTAACTTTATTTATGAACATGTGATTTGTGTTTATACACATGCTAATTAATAAACAAAAAAGAAATAATTGTTTTCAAGAAATAAAACTTCATCTGAATTAGTTTAAATACTATATAAAATGTACTTTATACAAAATGTGTTACATTAACTACTACAGTAACCAGGATAGTCGATCTAATTTGTGCTAGCATTTGGATACATAAAAATCAGTTTTAAACCAATCACCAGCAAAACAGAAACTTGGACAGATTTTACAGCATTATGCTTAAAAAAAAAAAAAACCCATATATCCAAAAAGAGGGGGAAAAAAACCCCAAAACACTAAGATTTTTGATCTTTGAATTATTATATTTAGTTCCTTGAGAACTAAAGGCCATATACTCTAGAGAACAAGTCCAAAGTTCAGATAATCTGTTATGTTTAAGATTCAATGATCCAAGGTTAGTGAAATCCCTCATACACAAAGATCAGTAGTATTTAAAAAGTATAAAGTGAAATAGCAAGCAATACCCTTGAGTTCTAAATGAAGATTTCAGACATCTTGCATTGTGTACAGTATCAAGCCTGAGCAGTAAAATGTTTAGAGAACCATCAAGTTTACAGAACCCCATTATGATAGACCTGTGTTCTGAAACAGATGTTTCACTCCTTAACTTGGAAATGCTACCTTTTACTTTAGAGCTTGAAAGTCAAAATGGTGTCACACTTAAGGTTAATCTGTGATTACAAAAATTAAGATGTTACCCTCGTTAAAGGAAGTTACCTTTGATAAACTACAACTTTCAACAGTCTACAATTAATTAATGCAGCATTTTAATACCTTTTGAGAAAGAGGGAAATATTTCAATTTGGACATTTAAGCTGACTAGATAGAAGTGGAAGATCTTATTCATATTAAACTCTGAAAACAATGTACCCAATTGTATAAAATCATCAAAATCATTGAGACATTTATATATTCATAGGGGGTCCCAACTTTGGGTTTCATTTTATAGTACAGTTGTAAACAAAGAACAAGAGCTTAAAATTGCCAAATAAAGCAAGACTAAATAATAAGGCTGCATCAATGGTCCCTGGAAAGCTCTTTTCTATGATGTGCTTGCAATTGGAGAAAACATCAAACTTTAATAAGCTTTGCATGTTGCTAATGCATTTTTGAAAGCCATCAATCAGGCAGAAAAAAAAAACTAACAAAAACTAAGTGATACAACGTGAAAATGGCAAAATATACACTCCAAACATTTTTTTATTGCAAGAAACAAAAAGCACACAACAGCCTGTACATACATACAAAATACTAACTATAGACAGACAGATGTAGAACATGCCATCATGTTCTTTAGTGTAAAACCTAAACGATCTAAAAAGGATTCATACATTAACTGTACAACACAGTGTCATACAGGGAGAATGCTATCATATTTAATATGAAACAATGTTATGGGCACAAATTACCCATTCTACAAAATAAATGTGCAAATTATGCCACATATCCATATTCAACTGAGCTGTCATCAAAATACATTTTATTTACAATATGTACTATGATCAGTTGGGATATTAAGTTCTAAAATGATTTACTTCACTGCTACATTATAAAGGTAAAAGCAATGTGTAGAAAAAGTGTGAGATTGTGTTTTTACATACTGCTTTTGTAGTTGCCATCACTGGTTCTGTTCGACTTCTAAAAAACAAAACAAAAACAACAAAAACTAACATTAGCTATTTATGAATTTTTGTGCTAATAAATCTTAACACATCTTCAATCACACATTTTTAGAAACACAATTTTCCTTTGGTACAAAGATTTAAAAACAGCCAATTTCTGAATAAATAAAGTACTATGATTCATCTTTACCACCTTTGAATAGTTTAAGACACATTTGTGGTTTCAAAAAAAATTCCACACTAGGGAATTCTAAAAATAAGTATACCTTGCCACTTACAATAAATGTTTTCTGAAAGGTAGTGTGGGGATTTTTGTTATGTTTAGAAACTTTGTGGTTTACTCTTAAGAGACTGAAAAACTAAACTGTATTATTCCCCAGTTCCTGAATAGGTCCAGATGTAAATTTTCACCCACCAGATTTTCTTAAAGAGCACTGCTGTCAACTTATAATTTGGACCCCTGAGAAACTGCTGTGCTCCGAAAACTAAGTCTCAAACCTGGAAAGACAGGTTGATAGCTATTTTCATTTTTAAAATGTCTCAATACAATGACCAAGAATTGAACAAGAATTTTAACTCCCAGGAAAATACAATATAGAGTATTTTGAATTGGACAGTTCTCCCTTACCCCCACTGAATAGATGCATGGAATGAATTGGACAATTTGATGTTTAAAAGAACATACAAATTAAACTCAAAACGAAATTCTTTTAAGTCTACACAGGAAAGGGGACAGGGATTGAGTTGTTAAATATAGCCCTTAAATACTTAGTTTTAAACTATTCCTATCTTGACTACAGAGAAATGTTAGATAGCATCTAAAAGCAGTTTCTAGGTTTGTGCATGATTTGGAAGTTCTAAGATAAAAAAATTGAGCTTTCATTTTCTAGTATTTGCTCAACAAAGTCAGAGGCATTTTATGAAACAAATTTATTATTAAATTAATGCAAATAAAATTCTATATACGTGAATTTCAACACACAATTCTGTGTAAGAGGCAACTTATTTTTCCATGTACTTCAAGTATTTCTTTTCCCAAGAGATTCTGAATATTAAAAAACCTACAGAAACTGAATGTTTGCTATTTTTAAAGAAAAGCCCTTGATAAATTCTTTTTTTCAACTCTTTGGTCAATTTGCAAGGCACTTGATAAATTAAAGTGCAATTTCACACTAGATCGTATGAATTAATTTTCCTCTTATAATTTATAATTCTTAGACTCATTTAAAGCTAAAAGCACATACCCCTAAGTTCACTAGGAAATTACAACAACAAAAGAAGTATTCAGCTTTTTAATGTTGTTACTATACAGAAGATATTACACAAAAGGACTGCCAAACGTTAACATATAGAAACAACAAACTAATGAGAAAAAAATTTTTAAATGAATTCTTGCCCATGTGAGTATAAAGCTCCAAGAAATGACACTATTTTAACTCAATTCCAAGAACACATTCCATTTCACAGGACTGGGAAATTCCAAAATTTTTTATTGATCCAAAGCAGAATTTGTCAAAATTTCAAAGCTACCTAATTTCTTTCCTTTCTTTCTTTCTTTTTTTTTTTTCTTTTAAAAGACAGGGTCTCATTCTGTCGCCCAGGTTGGAGTGCAGTGGTACAATCACAGTTTCACTATAACCTCAAACTCCTGGTCTCAAGCAATCCTCCCACCCCAGCCTTCTGAATAGCTAGGACTATGAGCTCCGGCCACCACACAGCTAATTATTTTTTTGTAGAGACTGGGTCTATGTTGCCCAGGTTGGTCCTGAACTCCTGCCTCAAGCTATCCTCCCTGCCTTGGCCTCCCAACATGCTAAGATTACAGGTGTGAGCCACTGCACCTAGCCAAAGCTACCTAGTTTCTAAATGGAAATCACTACCCTTTAAATAGCCTAAGTTGCTGGCCTTTCCACATATTAGAGTTACCATTAGTAACAATTGCAAGAAAGCGGAGAAAGTTAAGGATATAAAGTTTTAATCTTGCCCCTTTAGTGAATATAAGTTGAGACTAGTCCTGAGAGACTGCTATATTCTTACCCCAATAATGGGCATTTACCATGTGCCAGGGACTACTGAATTCTTAAAACCCTCTGTGAGTAAGTACCCACACAACCTTATCTTACTTTTGAGGAATCTGAGGCACAAAGACTTTAGGTAACTTACCCAAAGTCACGCAACTGATATAAAGCAGTAAGTAGAGTGAAACCTAAGCCTGATTCCAGTGTCTATGCCAAGGGTGGAGAACCTGCGGCCTTAAGGCCACATGTGGCCTCCTAGGTCCTTAAGTGTGGCCTTCTGACTGAACCCAAATTTTACAGAACAAATCCTTTTATTTTCACTAATACATTTTTGCTCATCTTTTATACTTTTATTTTTAAAACGAACATATTTAAAATACCAAAGAATAAGTTTCAATGAAATATTCCTCCCAGACTGGCACAATTAGAACATTGGTAAGCCATACGGCTAAACTGATGGATGCTATGCTCATGATTTAGTTCTAACTTCCCCCGCCTGACTGGTGCCACTACTACACAACACTAGTTGGCTAGAGTTTATGGCAGAAATTAAAAAATGAAAGCAAAACCAAAGACAATTCTTTCAAGCAGCAATAAGACCTGGAAATAATGCCACTGAAGCAACTTCTAAAGTAGCATATATACTTGGTGGGAAAAAAAGGAAGCCATTCAGTGATGTAGAAATTGTGAAAGAATGCATTGTTGAAGTTGTAGCATGCTTAGACCCCGATAACATTTCAAAGTACTAACAACTGTCTCTTTCAAGGAGAACCATAAATGATCAGCAGTATGAATTAGCCTTCAACTAAACAGAACAACTTCATGTAATACTTCAAAAGGAAAACATATATCATTCAATCACTTTGGGTGAATCAACTTATATTACTGACTCGGCACAGGTATTATACACTTAATTCGGGTCACAACAGAAGATTTTCTTTGCTATGAAGAGATGTTCGCTTTGGGCACTCTTGTGAACAAAACACAGGGAACAGATATCTTCAATAACTCCCAAGATAAATGTCATGAAGTTGTACTGAATTTGTAAGTGTATGTACAGATGGTGTACCTTCCAGGACAGGAAAACAGAAAAGGTTTATTGGGCCGGGCGTGGTGGCTCACGCCTGTAATCCTAGCACTCTGGGAGGCCGAGGTGGGCGGATCGTTTGAGCTCAGGAGTTCGAGACCAGCCTGAGCAAGAGCGAGACCCCATCTCTACTAAAAATAGAAAGAAATTATATGGACAGCTAAAAATATATATAGAAAAAATTAGCCGGGCATGGTGGTGCATGCCTGTAGTTCCAGCTACTCGGGAGGCTGAGGCAGGAGGATCCCTTGAGCTCAGGAGTTTGAGGTTGCTGTGAGCTAGGCTGATGCCACGGCACTCACTCTAGCCTGGGCAACAGAGTGAGACTCTGTCTCAAAAAAAAAAAAAAAAAAAAAAAAAAAAAAAAAGAAAAGGTTTATTGCACAAATAAAAAAAGTATTAACAGATCCAAGTGTTCTCCTTTCTCTTCATTGTATCTTGCATCAGCAAAAATCTCTATCCTAAAGCTACTATTTTAAGTGATACTTTGCAACAAGTTATAAGTATTGTTAACTGTATTGGTACAAATGCAACATGGCATGGTCAGTTTCATAACATGCTAAAGCTGAACCATGAGGTATTCAGTGTGGATTTGTCACATCATTCTAAAGTGAGTTGGCTATCACAAGGACAGGCATTAGCCAAAATTTTATCTCTGCGAGAACAGATGGTTAAATTTTATGAATAACAGGATCAGCAATGTGAATTATTGAAAGCGGATTTCTATAGGAATGCAGCGTTTCTGTGTGTTATCATGTCAAATCAAAACAATCTGAGTATTTCTTTGCAAGGTAAAACTAAGTATATGAATGATATGTGGCAAAAAAATCCAAGCATTTCAGTTATCTTTTCTCAAAACACTTCTTCAGGCTGGGCGCTGTGGCTAATGCCTGTAATCCTAGCACTCCGGGAGGCCGAGGTGGGAGGACTGCTTGAGCCCAGGAGTTCAAGACCAGCCTAAGCAAGAGCAAGACCCTATCTCTACTAAAAATAGAAAAATCAGCTGGGCATCGTGGTGCACGGCTGTGGTTCCAGCAACTTGGGGAGGCTGAGGGAGGAGGATCATTTGAGCCCAGGAGTTTGAAGTTGCAGTGAGCTATAACGATGCCATGCTCTCTACTCAGGGCAATTGAGCAAGACTCTGTCAAAAAACAAACAAACAAACAAACAAAGAAAAAAACCAAACCACCACCCCAAAACACTTCTTCAAAACGAAATTTCGGATGAGCATTTCCCCAGCTAGCAAAGGTCACTGATGAGCAGAATAATATATGCAAATCATCTGAAGAATATGCAGCTGTTATAGACCAATTAATTGGAGAATACAGTGAAAAGTTCACTGACTTTGAGAATCATGACATCACACTCAAATTAGCATCTCAGCCTCACCTAGTTGATATCATCAAGGCACCTAGAGAACTACAGATGGAAGTGATTGAGCTCTTAGGGGATGACATTTTAAAGTCATTGTTTGATGCTAAGAAAGATCCAACTGAAATATGGAAAAATGCAGTAGAAACCTTTAGCAACATGCCCAAAAAATGCATTCTTGTTTTTCAACCACTTATTGCTGCAAATCTACATTTTCCTACCTAACCCAAACCAAGACGCCCTTAAGGTCACAAATGACTGATAACCATCTAGAGGATCAGCTGAAATTGTTGTGGACCTCCATGCATGCTGCAACCAAATATTCAAATGCTTTCCAACAAAAAGCAGATACAACAAAGTCATTAATAAGTTAACCTTAAAATTAACAAATAGTTTTCATTTTTTTGAAATTATTAAGTACATTATTAGATTTTACAAAATAATGTACATTTTAAAGTATATCTAAGTTTCTTGAATGCAGCCTTAATTGATTATAGCTAAATTAACGCAGCCTTCCAACATGAAAAGGTTCCCTACCTCTGGTCCATGCTCATAAATCCTATATACTCTATGGCCTCACAACAAAAGCCTCTTATTGATAAAGAGCAAATATTGGCCTTACTGAATACTCTGGATGCTATCAAAATATTTAGGACAGATCTGATACTTCAATTTTTGTGGTAAAGAAAAGAGAACAAAACAAGTAGGCAAATCAAACCCAAAGAAGAGTACAGAAATATTTGTTCACTGATATGAGTATCACTTTCCTATCTTTCTAAATACTGTCCATACGGAACAAAAATTTTTCCTAAGAACTCTTACTTTTAATCACAGGTAAGTCAACTTAACTGGGGGAAGAAATCAGAAAAAAACGAATGAAAAAAAAAAAAGCATCCTATCCTCATAGTTTTGAGGATCAAGAAGATATACTAAGGTTAAAGTAATGACTTCAGTTCTAAAATACACTTGTCCTTTCTCACAAAATAAACTTTTTAAAAAAAGTCTACGTTGACAAGTACATGAGATTTGATAAATACTTACATAACATATGTCTTGCTTGTAGATTTAACACCTCCAATGGGAATTCTTCTAACAATTACAGACGAATTCTTAGGAATTAGAGCATTATCATCAGTATATTCTGTAAATAAAAAGATAGTCGAATTTCTATTTGGGGATTTGGGTAAGCATCCAAGAATGAGAAAACTTCAACTAAATACAAATTTTATGGGAAACGGACTTAAAGATAAAAGAGCATTAATAACTACACGTTCCTTGCATCTAGATATTGTCAGGACAAATATCCAAAGCCACAAGGGGGCTTCCTTTCAAGAGACAACGAATAGTGTGAACAGGTTCTTAGCTCTAGCATCTCTACTTCTGTGGAACTCTAAATCTCAGTAAGACTAAGTCATTCTCTAGTCTAGTTAGCCAGAAATGCTGAACATGTTAACTATGAGAAAAAGCTGTTATTTTGAATGAAGATATTCTATTTCTCCTGGCCCCTAAACATGAGTTGAGAATTATGATCCCTGCCCTCATGAAGCTTATTACTGGGGAAAACAGACTAAAAATTAAATTATGACATGTTATAAAGAAGAAAAGGTTTTCTAACAAAGAATGATGGTGGAATGCAACTTTGGATACAATGTTGATTCAAAGAAAGTCCCTTTTAAGCATACTTAAAAGACTGAGAAGCCAGCCCAGGAAAAAGAAATGAAAAAGCAATATTTCAGGCAGAGGGAAAAACATGTGAAGAAATTACACAAAAAGGCAGGATGAGCTAAAGAAAATGAAGAATGATGTGAAACATGGCTAGAAAGGTATAGATCATACACTGGTTTGTATTTTGTTTCTAAGTACAATAGGAAGTCACTGAAGGATTTTAAATAAAATGATCATGACTGATTTATATTAAGGAAAAAAGATTACTCTGGCATTTACAGGGAGAATGAACTGTAGGGGAATAAGAGGAGAAAAACAGTGATAATAAGGAAGCTGCTAAATAATCCAGGTAGAGATAACGACAGCTTGTGTTGGGATGCGTTAGAGAGAAACGGAGACAGAAGGTATGAGGCAGAATCCACAAGTCTTGCTGACGGACTGAATATTGGGAAGATGAAGCAGAAAGAGCAATCAGGCCAGAGGAATTCCTGGATTCCTGTCTGTGGCCACTGGATAAACAATGATGTCACTTTCTGAGAAGACCAAGAGGGAAGATGAATGGACCCTATTTTTCTACTCCTTAGACTATTATTTACAATACTTCTGTAAGAATGAAATTAAGAAACTAGACCTAAACTTTGGTAAAAAGATTTGCTAGCTAAGGAAAGAATTTGGAAAACTACCAGAAAGAAAAATAACTCACTACAAGATGCAAAAATATATCCCTCTCCCTTAATCACACAACCAGACATTAAAGTTCACTGTTAACATTATTAAGTTGACTTGCTTCACCTAAGTTACTCAGCAGAGTGGCTGACTACTTCTGTTCCTCCAATTATTTGAAGCTTATCATATACTTGGGCATTTTAGGGTTTTAATATGTTTCAGCTTTATTTTTTTTAGTCATAATATTATTAATATTCCCTGTTTTAAACTAAATTGTTCCTGCAAAAGTTCTTTCCAGTATATTTAAGTAGTAAGCTATATTTCACAGGTATTCAATTAGAGCTAGAGTGATGCAATTTCCTAGATTTAGGCATGCCAATGTAAGACTATAATCATTATCTTGGATAGTTCATGACAGTCCCAAATTCCAAGCAAGCTGAGTCAGAAAAATCAGGAACAGGAGAGATGGTGGATTTTTAAAAAGTTAATTCTAGAAACAAGCAAGACTTAGTGTCAAACACCTGCCAGGAAGTTTCTGAATCTCTAACACCTCTCAAATGCACTTACAATATAGCTTTCGAAGACAGCTTAATTTTATCAAACTGAAAGTCAACTGCCCCAATGTTCCTCAAATAGACATTCTTTTTAGATACCTGAATTACAATAATTGCCTAAAAAGTATTTTCACACTTAAAATACCTCCTTAACAAGCAGTCTGCTGGCTTCAAAAGACCCTTTTTCTTCACCAGTGTAATTTTTGACCCCAAACAGGAAAGGCATAGATGAAATAAAAAATTAAAAAAATGGGAAAAGTCAGAAATATAATAAGGGTCTTAATATTTCAGACTCAGCTTCTAAATCTTTCACACCAAGTTCGAATAAAGGTTGTTTTTCAGGGGTCAGTGTGCAGAAAAGTGTTTCACATATAACAAAGATCATTTGGAATTCATTTTGAAATACAGTCCAGAAATAAGCAGAATTCTCAAGTCTAAAGTACACAGAATTTTGATCCAAGCATTTTGGCATTTTGGTCTTACCAAGATTTAACGATCCTAAACACGGACTGACTTCCAAAACTGTAAGGAGTGTTTTATAGAAACATGGTAGATGAGGTAATTTAAATATTCATTCAAAAACAAACTAATGCTGAGCATTCTCTCCCAGGCAATCTCCTACAAAGCTATATTTTGCAACAAATAAAGTGGCATTCTTACTCAACTGCGTTGTGACAGTGGATACTATCTCCCACAAAACTACTTTAAGTCGCTACCTCTGCACTACTACTATCAATGGTATCTTTTTCTCCCCTAATTTGAAGATTAGGCAAAATATACACTTTTTTCCCCCCACAGCTCCCTTTTCTTAACCAAACTAACATCAAAGCTTTCTCCAGTCAAGGGCAGTTCACACAAATATATAAAACAAAATGTGCTGGGCAAAGTACTTCCTTTTCAAGGCTTGGGTTATGTATCACATATTTCCTGGACTACAAAAATAAAACACAAAGTCACAAAACTCTTCAATTTGTGGACAAGATTTCTTCAACCATAACATACTCCATTCTAACAAACTGTATTCAACTGTTAGGTGGAAAGGATGGATAAAGCCTAGCCCCAAATGATTCAATTGTGTAACACTCCAGTAAAATATGAAACCTGCAAGTACATGATGACTGAAATTGCCTTAATATCCTTTAATTTCATTTATATCATCTTTCATTAATACTCATTAATATATCCAGATGGTCTAAAATCCTTATAAATCCATCTGTTCTGTGAAATGTGACTATTACACTTAAGGGATGCTTTTAGTGGACTTAAAAAAAGACATTTCTCAACTGTTCATGATCACCAATAATTTTTCCTCTCCTTCAGCAGAGGAGTATTACACATGATTACAATTATCAAAGGGCATTCACTTGTTTTTTAAAAAGAGGGGAACAAGACAATATTTTCACACATTATGATTTGAGCAAAGTTCTTCCTTAATGAATATTTTTGAGTCAAGCTATGCCAGCACTGCCATTCCCTAACCTAATACAATTATGTCTGCGTTGTAAATGGAAAACTAGTCTTCTATATGACAAGATTTACTCTACCTAACAAACTACAGGCAAGAGGTGGGGGACTTCTCATTTCAATTAAAAGAATCCATGTCACACCTTAAGCCAAATTTAGTGATCAAAAAATATCCTAGCTTAATTAGAACTTTATTTTTTCTCCTCCCATAGATCACTCTCAGAAGACTGATCTACTGAAAACTACACATCAGCATTACTGTTCTGAGAAAAAGAAACCAAAACGAGTTCAGAGTCAGAAAAGACTGCTTATCACATTTCTCTACTGTTAAATTCCCAATATTATAAAATACTTTTAAAAAGGAGAAAAAACCCTAAAGATTCAGCAGGTCCCCCCCCATTAAATGGCTTATTTGTACTCTATGGTAGCAGTCTATTTTTCAGTATCCTAGTATCAATGGAGTCATGTAAAGTCTAGCAATTACTACTTTAAAAAAGAAAAATCAGTACGTTTGATCTTTACCAAATTGCTACATTTTAAGAGTAACGTCATGAACTAAGTTCAACTGCTTAATTACTATATTACTAATTCTGGAATTTACACAAGAGTGGTCACATCAGAACATTTTAAGTGCCAAAAACAATTCCAACACTAATTAAATCTCAAAAATATTAAAGTATGGATCCCTTCTCCACAACACAGGCAACTCCAAATAAATAAATGGGGGGGAGAGGGAGAAAGGGAGGACATAAAATTTGCCATTAAACTCCAAAACGTTGTTAGGTTAGAAAATTAGAAGTATCTCTTGCTGCTTTAACATAAAATCCTTGTGCATACTCTCCTCCCTGCCTTCTGATGAAAAACAAGTTAGAAAATGCCGTAAGGCAAGCATTCAAAGAACCTGCACAGCAAGCCCCCTCGTCCCCTCTCATTTTTAAAAACATTGACAATAATCAGACTTCCACGCTTTTGCATTAGCCTGTTACAGATGACTCAAATATACCGAAACCAAATAAGACAGTTAAACTCCAAATCCGGCTGCTGCAACCCTAGGCTATCAATGAAAGTTGTATCAAAAGTGCTAGAACAAACAGTCCTACAAGAGACATAATGGCGGTTAGTCTTCTGCCAGCCACCTTACAACTAGTATCTATCTTCCATCAGCAAATATCTGGAGTCCCTGTGGCTCTTACCTTCTTTCGTCTGCGCGTTGGTGATCTGCAGGTCGCAGTCGGCAGCTTTCAGCTTCTCTCTCCCCATAATCTGCTTCTTTAAGTCGCAGAGGGAGATGTGGAGCCCATCAAAAGTGACGGTATCATAGTTGAGTTTAGAGGAAAATTTATAATGCACACAGGACATGGTGCCAAAGGATTCCTAAGGTTCAGCGAGGAGACGTGGACACTCTCAATATATGTATATTTATAAACTTAAGAGCAAAATATGTACACACATAAAACACTCAAAGACACCGAAGGACCCTAAGGCCTCAGATTAAATACCCCCAACCACAAGCAGGGGTCCGTAAGAACAATAATCCAGAACCCCCCCGATACTCAGAATCACTTCATGTGGGAGTTAAGAGGACGAGGATGGGGAAGAGGGGAGATCGAGAATCCGCCAACGGGCACAATGTCACCCGGCTGGGTCCCCCTCGCTCATGCTAAGGGCCAGCAGGAGACGGGGGACAGGCGGTGCAGTCAGTAGCGGTCAGTCCACACGTTAGAGTCCGAATGACCCCACGGGGTCAGGGGTCCATAGCGCGGCCGCACCTCCCGGTTGGTCTCTCTTTCCGTGGATTGGGGTGACCCAGGCCCCGGGAGAAGGTTGAGGGGAAAGGGCCTAGGCCCGGAGTCCACGAGCGGCCTCTCGCCTCCTCCTGGCTTCCGGACGACCGGCGTCAGCTTCCCCAGGCCCAGGCCCCCACCACACGCAAACCCCTTTCGCCTGCTCCCCGGAGGCCACGAGCGACCCCGCGGCCTAGGCCGAACACGCGCGGTCGGCGGAGGAGAGGCCTTCCCGCAGGCCGCCCTCGGCTTCGGCTCCGCCTCCCCCCCGCCGCCGCCGCCGCCGCCGCCGCCGCCTCAGACACAAAGCCGGTACTAGGCCTCACTAGGCCTCGAAGCACTTCCTCACCACCCCGGGCCCCGGCCAGCGGCCCGGTGGCTTTGGCGGACCCCGGGGACACCGCCGAGGATCCCTGACGCTTCCTCTCGCCGGATCCTCCGCGCTTCTCTCGCCTTTCGTTCCCGTCGGCTTTAGGCCCAGAACCGCGAGAATACGCCCGGAAACCGCCGGGCAGCGGCGAGGGCTTCGCTGGCTCCCTTTTTGTTTTGCCCCCCTGCCGCTCTGGGGCCCTCACCAGGCGTCGGCGACACCTCCAAGCCAGGCACTATGGCGGACGCGGCCTGGCTTCGGGCGAGCGCCCCACTCCGGGGTCTCTTAAGCAGGGATTGCACGGGCGGCGCGCGCGGGGCGGAGCTGGCGTGCGCGGATAGGCGGGCCTGGGGGGGCGGAGCCGCCGGCGTCACAAAGCGCACCGGCCCGCCCACGTGACCCTGTGCTTTGTGACTCCCGAGCGCGGAACCCGAACTACCCTGGACAACGGAAGAAACCATCTGCCTCAAAAGTGGGGGGGAGGCTGTAGCGTGCAGAGGACTGGCTCACCGGGCGGTTCCGGAAGGAGCGCTCACACGGCAGGGGCTGCCATGCTGGTTTCCCGTGCAAAGTGGGGTCCCGGGGTGGCCGGCAAACTCCTTCTTCCCCTGTCAGCTCCCCCCAACTCCCGAATTTAAGTAAACACTATGGTTACTATGCAGTAAACTATGGTTGCTATGCAAGCGCTCCCTAGCTTCCTCTTCCAACAAACTGGCTGCCTTAAACTCTTCATAAGTGGCAGTTCTGGAGCATCGTCTGTGTAGAACGGATAGCAGCCACCACCATACAGATTTATTGAGCTGTTACTATGTGCTCGGCACAGGGCTGACCGCCTAATAACATTGCCAGGTTCTGCAGCCCAGTTGTTTGGGTTGGATCCCTAGCTCTGGTGCTCTAGATTAATTCCTCTGTGCTTGTGTTTCCTTAGCTGTAAAATGCCGTTAAAAATAGTACTTGGTTTAGTGGGTTGTTATGGATTAAATGAATGAATACAATTCTCTAGTTTAAGACCGTGCCTGGCAGTAGGTTCAATGCACCGAAATAAATTTGGTCCAATAAAAGCAATTTAACAACAGAAACCGTAAGTGGTCAACATTACCATTACCTCCAATTTATAGACAGGGAACTGAAGCTAGCAATCATGCGCTTTCTGGATCTGCAGAAAAGCATGCCTGCTCGGTGGTGGGACCCCAGTTCCATTCCTGATTACAAGTGTCAGAACTGTGCTGAAAACCCCCTCAGTGGTGTGTTGCCTCTTTGAATCTGTCAGGCCAGGCTCAGAGAAGTTAGGCAACTGAGAACAAGACCACACAGCCAGGAAATAGCAGAGTTTCCCAGAGACATCCTGAATGCACACCCCAAATTCTTACTGAACTTGATTTAAATTAATCTCATCTTGTCAGAAAAGCCTCCTTAAGGCCATCTTGTTTAAGTAGGATGATGATATCACTTTATTCTTTATTTTCCTCCTAGCACTCATAGATAGCTGACATGGTACAAGTTTACTTTGTAGTTATCTATCTTCCCCACCACACCCCCAGCTAGAATAGGAATTTATCTTTTTCTTTGTTTTTGCTGTATTCCCAGCTCTTAGAATAGTGCCTGAACATAAGTAGGTGCTCAATAAATATATATGGAATACCTAGATTAATTTTTATGTGATCTGTAGAGATTCTGTGGCAGTGAGATTTTGGCAACAGTTGAGGGCAGCCCCAAAGATGCAAATACAATTTAACTCAACCACACACATCAGTACTTTTCATATTTAACAAATTTCTTCCACCTTTACTTTCTTTGGTACTCACCCCAAATTTCTTGCTCCTCAGGTCCACTTCAGGATGTTTGCTTTTCTCAAAAATCTCTATGTGAATGAAAGGGAGGGAATTATATCTAATGAAAAAAAAACTAAACAAGAAAATTGTAAATCATCTTGGAATCCACTGCCGAAATGGTGAATTTAAATCTTCCACTGGGCCAGGCGTGGTGGCTTACACATGTAAATCCTAGCACTCTGGGAGGCCGAGGCGGGAGGATCACTTGAGGTCAGGAGTTCCAGACCAGTCTGAGCAAGAGCAAGACCCTGTCTCTACTAAAAATAGAAAAATTAGCAGGATGTGGTGGCTCGTGCCTGTAGTCCCAGCTACTCAGGAGGCTGAGGCAGGAGGATCGCTTGAGCCCAGGAGTTTGAGGTTGCTGTGAGGTAGGCTGACGCCACAGCACTCTAGCCCTGGCAACAGAGCAAGATTTTATCTCAAAAAAACCAAAAACAACTTTCACTAGTCTTTGGCTAATCCCTTTATATCCTAAATACCTAATCAGCCTATGGATCACAAGGTGGGCCACACACCCTTAGGGTAGGGCAAGGTGGATCGGAATCCAATTAGAGGAGGTGCATGTGTCCTTGGTAAGAATATAGTCAATATTATAATTTGTCCAGCTGTTCTCAGCTAAGAGCCCTTTACCAAGCTTTGTTCACCCTGGACACTTACTTGCAGCGACCTCACTTCATATCACGTCAAAATGCACTTACAGCCCCCACAGTAAAATACTTATTATGAGATTTAGTTGAAACACTTGCTACATTTGGTCCATTTAATCAAATTCCTTTACTAATCTTCATTTTGTAGTTTCTTTTGGTAATAGGGAGCTGTTCTCCCTGCCACTTCTCTCCCCATCACCACTGTATTTTTTTGCTCACCACTGTACTAACAAGGAAAATATGTTTTAAAAAATTTTTTTAAGAGACAAAGTCTTGCTCTGTTGCCCCAGCTAGAGTACAGTGGTGCAATATAGCTCACTGTAATCTCAAACTCCTGGGCTCAAGATCCTCCCTCCTCAGCCTTCTGAGTAGCTAGGACAACAGGTGTGTGCCACCATGCCTGACTAATTTTGTTATTCTTTTGTAGAGACAGGGTCTTGCTATGTTGCCCAAGCTGGTCTCGAACTCCTGGCCTCAAGCAGCCCTCCTGCCTCAGCCTACCAAAGCTCTGGGATTACAGATGTGAGCTACCTTGTCTGGCTCCCCACCACCAATATTTTCATAAACACTCAGAAAGCCTCTTGTACTATACCTACAATGAACGATGCATGCGTATCTAAGCTCGTCATAAATGTAGCAATTCTGGAGCTCCCATGTCCCAGGATTTTAAACCTTTGTTATTCTCAAACCCACTGTGCCCTAACACTACCAACCACAGACATTTAGCAGATCTCCTACCTTTTTCCTTGTGTCAAAATTTCAGTTCCAGGAGACAGAACTGGGAGATCCAAGACGTCCCTGTCTGCCGTCCACTGGTGAACTACCCAGGCTCAGGAAGTTAGAATGAGGTCTACCCAATGGAGGCTGTTTTATACCTGTATAGTTAACTTAATCTTCCAAGTGCACCAATAGCAGTGCCATCACCAAATTCTAGGCCTGGCTTCTGTGCTCTCAGCCCAGATTTCACAAAAGGTAGATATATGTTCCTTACATCACCACTGTATCTTCCCCAGTTGGTTGACTGCCTTTATATTGCCATTCTATTTTATTTATTTATTTATTTTTGAGACAGAGTCTCGCTCTGTTGCCCGGGCAAGAGTGCCGTGGCGTCAGTCTAGCTCACAGCAACCTCAGACTCCTGGGCTCAAGCAATCCTCCTGCCTCAGCCTCCCGAATAGCTGGGACTACAGGCATGCACCACCATGCCCGGCTAATTTTTTCTATATATATATTTTTAGCTGTCCATATAATTTCTTTCTATTTTTAGTAGAGACTCGGGTCTCGCTCTTGCTCAGGCTGGTCTCGAACTTCTGATCTTAAACAATCCGCCCGCCTCA